>NC_068567.1:32526514-33191213 GCF_025698545.1 Gossypium raimondii | reverse complement strand
TTATGGTTGCGTTAGATATCGAAATATATACATGTTTTTAGTTTGAAATGGTTGATTGGTTGAACTTCATTAGTATTTAAATGAAGTAGATGAAATCTGGAATTGGTTGTGATTTGAAATTTGCAGGAAGGTTAGACAATTATAAAGGGTTATATTGAATTTTTTTTAAAAATTGCAATGGAGCAGTTCTTGGACAGCAGCATTGATGTAAATTTTAAAAATCACCAAAAATAGTGGAAATAGAATTAGAAGTTGACTGAGATATGAAATTAAAGCTGAAAGAGTCTACTTTCATAGGAAAGAAGTGGAGTAAGCAAAAGAATTATATACTTTTAGATATTTGAATTTTAGTGAAACAGGGTAAGAATGTTTTGAAGTCCCTGTTCTGACTTTAGAAATTCATTAAAAATTGTACAGAAGGAATTTTGAGTTATAATTTATATGTATAGACTCCTTAATGAGTCTATTTTCATTAGAAATAAGTTTAATCACCATATGAAGCCTTTAATAAGAGATAATTAAATTTTAGTGATGAGTGGTTAGGATAATTGATTAGTGAAACAGGGGAGACTTCAACTAATAAACTGTACTAATTGGCTAAAGCAAAAATTCTGAAAAATTTATGGTGAATAGATATATGAGTCTAGTTTTATGGAAAATTTACGGATCTAAATTTCGAGTATCGTAGCTTGAATTATAATTATTTTAGTGACTGCTGTACAGGAGGACAGCTTTTTATGAATGATGAAATTAAATTTGAAAGTAAATTTTTATGCCCCGAACTTTTAAGTTAAGTCAAGTAACGCCTCATGCTCGACTCCGGCCATGGTCTCGGGTAAGGGGTGTTACATATTGGTTGAATGGTTTTATTTTAGCTTGATTAAGCTTGGATATGCATATGCAAAAGGAGTTTTGAATGTTTGATTTTAGGTACAATTGGCTTGTGCATTAGCTGTGAGTTTCGGTGAGAAAAATGACTTGGAAATGACCTATTTTTCGTCCATACGGGTAAAGACACAGGCGTGTGTCTCAGCTGTGTGTGACTCATAGCCAAGTGACCCGACCGTGTATCCCTTGTAGCTTTAAAAGGGTTGAAGGTCAGGTTGTTACAAGGCCTAGCACACAGCCTAGCACATGGGCGTGTGGGGTTATTTCGAAGGGTACACGGCCTGGCACACAGGTGTGTGGCTTAATTCAGAGAGTTATACGGGTACGGACATAGACTGGGACACGGCTGTGTGTCCCTATTTCGAATGCCCACACAACCTAAGACACGTGCTTGTCTTTTGGCCGTGTGAACCCTGCAGTTTGAAAATTTTTGACTTTTTTCAAAAAATTTCATATGTTTTCGACTTAGTCCCGAATAGTTTCTAATGTCTACTTTGGGCCTTGAGGGCTCATATAAGGGACTGTATGTATGTTTTTGGTTTGATATTGTTATGTTTTACCTTGTGATTTATTTATGAATTAAATTGTTCATTATATGAAGTTAAGCTTTGGTAATGCTCCGTAGCCCTAATCCATTGACGAATACGGGCTAGGGGTGTTACAACACTTGCTCAGAATAAATTTAAAATGCTTCAATGCCTCATATAATGAATCTCCTTCCAATTGCTGAAAGTTGGTAATATCTATAACGAAGCTTTTTGGTCTTGCTCGAGGGAAAATACTTTGCCAAAAATTTGCTTGCTAGCTCATCCCAAGTGTTGATGGAATCCACCGAATGCAAACCTACCCACATAAAAGCATCGTCATTATGAGAGAAAGGAAATAACCGAAGACGAATAGCATCATCGGATACACCATTATATCTGAAAGTATCACAAATGGTTACAAACCGCTTAAGATGTTGATTTGGATCCTCATTCATTGACCATTGAAATTGAAAGTTTGATTGTATCATTTGGATCATAGCCCGTTTGATTTCGAAGTTGTTAGCATTAATTGTCAGGCGATTAATACTACCTTGAATAGCATTTAAGTTGGGCATCGCGTAGTCGCGCAAAGTTCGCTGCTCCATTGGTAGGTGTGGTGGTTGTCAAATTTCTCTGTGCGAATTTTTGGCAGGCTACTCTCTTAGTGGAGGTGGTACGTCTTTGGGATGTTCTTCCTTCATTGCAAGTGTGATGATACATTCTGGTTTTAGCTCAAATGGTAAGACACTGTTACCAGTTCGAGTCATACACCGCCTCTTACAAGCACAAGAGAGTTAAGAAAATTAACTAAAAATTGCAACAAAATATAAAAAAAAAACAGAAAATAAGGTCATATATATGAATCCTACTTTGGCTATTTACCTCTACCTAAAAGTGTACACTAAAAATTACACAATCTTACACCGTCTTCCTTGACAATGGCACCAACAACTTGATCAGCTGCGCGCATGTGCGTTAAAATAATGAATTTATATAAAAAAATTTAAAGCCCGATTTTACTTCAAGCGTATAGCGTCAGTTGTAATATTTATAGTTTCGATGGAACACGAAATATTCCAAGGGGTCAAACCCAAAGGAAGAGGCGATTGAGTAATAACTAACATACACAATAGATTCTAAGCGGTACTAATACGATTTTATAGTATGAAATTTCATAACAAGATAAGTTTGTCACAAAATTAAAGATTCTATTCTATGTATTAAATTGCAAGAAATATAAAATATAGAACTATCCAGCAAATAACTAATGGGGTTGCTTGACCTCGATGTTGTTCACCGAACCTTGAACAAGGGACATAAATCGTGTAAATTACCAAATAACTCCATTTTATCTTTTGATCTCAATTTCACCGACTTAGATGAATTAGGTCTGATTTATCTTCTAATCTCACTAGTTAATCCTAGACTAATGAACGGGTGCACGACAAGATTACCTTCCAGTCTCACTTTACCTTAATATTCCCTTTTAATCCAATTTATTACGATTTATTCCTTTGTCCAAAAGTTTTAGTTTACCCACATCTCCATCAACCAACCTTCTTAAAGGTTTAGTTACTCATGCTCAAAGTAAAAGAAATAAACATAAAAATATAAAACAAGGCAGCCATGAAAGTAAAACTTAATAAATATGTAAAAAGTTGAGATTTTTATGCAAGAAAACTTAAATAGTATGAAACCAAAAGCATTTAACAAGAAAATCTAAAGCAAGAAACATAAAAGGAACAAACTTTAACAGATTGAAAGTAAAGTAAACTGAACTACAATAAACTAAAGCTTAAAAGGTCTTGAGAAAAAGGTAAAGGGACTAGAAATACAAATAAACCTTAGCTATAATAATAACTAACTTAACTGACACTAACACTAAGAGTAACAAGAACAAGAAGTAAATGCAGAAAAATAAACTCTAATCTAAGGTAAAAGAAGAGAAAAATAAAAACCCTAGAAAAGTGCAAAGAACAACTAAAGAAAACCTAGAGAAAACTAAACCTAAAACTAACCTAATGTGTTCCTCTCCTCTTCAGCAATTTTTGGCTATTTTCAAATGTATTTTAATGTATTTTTGTTGCCAAAAATTCCCTTACATGGGCCTTGTGTGATTGGTGGATCGGGCAGACAAAGACAACATTTTTTGTCAAAGTTTGTCCCCCTGGCGAAGGTGATATTGTGATACCTAGAAAAGGATATCGTGATATCTTGAGCTGTATTGAGCCTTAGGGTCTTTCTTGGAAAGTGGCTATTGCAATACCCAAAGAGTGTATCATGATACCACTAAAAGGAGTCATCACTCTCCTATACTGTTGGAGGTATCACGATTCCAAAGTGTGGATATCGCAATACTCTTTGCCTCGGTGTTGTTCTCACTCATTTTTTAACTCCAACATGTCCCTACATCACTCAAAGACACGTTAGGCCTCCCAATGGTACTATTGACCAATTTGGGTCACAAAATAGAAATGAGACATTTTCACTTATTAATCGAAAATATGAAAAAAATGAAACTACGCTAAAGACACTATTTTGCTCGAGAAAATCTCCTTAAGTATGTTGAAAAAGCCTAATTTGCCACATGGATTTGTGACAGATCAAGTACCAATGAGCTTTATCATTCGAGGCACGGTTTGTTTATTTTATGAGTAGGTGTTGGTATATCTTGAAGCCTGAAAGGTGAAGCAATGTCCAAATCGTTGATACTCGACTTAGAAATGTTTGTACAGTTCTTTACATTTCAATGGATGGCATGTACCTAGGTTTGAATCAATTTTTAGGTTGTAAAGTGGTTAATTTAACATTTTTAGCATTCGATATTGATTGTTGGAATGATTCATGATATTTAAAGGCTTATATGAGTTACTACATGATTTTGATTATATGAAAATAATTTCATGGCATTTTGAGTTCTGTACGTTACTTAGACTTGTAAATGGACAGGTTGAATCAAGTGAATGAACGGTGAAAGGGGTCTACCCTCAAATTCACGACACAATTCTATTGATATCACGACATCAATCTATCATCATCAGAACATCCCTTGTTTGAGGTTGTGGCGTCAACTCATTGTTTTCAAAGTTGTGACATTGCACCATCAGAGTCGCAATGCCATGTTCCTGTTGTTAATGTTGTGACGTGAGAACTTTCATGGTCGTAACTCCAACTCAATAAAGCTTGAAAATTTTTTATTTTGGTCCTCATTGTCTTGGGTTATCATAGGATCCTTCGTAAGCTCGTATAACCTCGGATATGAGTATGAAGTGTGTTTTATTGATGTATTACCTAGAATAACTTGTGAAATTTTTCGAATGGATCAAAATTGTATTCTTAATTGCTACGAAAACAAATGTAGTATCTCGTAGCTCAGACTTGACGGTCGGGTTAGCTATGAGTTGTCACAAGGAGAGGTTTATTTCCTAAGGAAGATTCGCAAAATAACCTTCAGTTGGAAGATTGAGAGCCTCCATTCAGATTGAGACTGATGACAAATTTTACACTAAGGGATTACGCCATGCCTAACCTTGATGTTGTGTAAGGCACCATCAATAGGTCGACCTCCAATGCTAATAAATTTGAGTCAAGCCTACGATGATCCAAATTGTGCAGAGTAACCTGCCGTTTAAGGGTTGCATGAACGATAACCCTAAACAGCACCTTAAACATTTTCTTACACTTTGTGATACCTTTAAGTATAATAGGGGTATTCGATTAGGCTATTAGTCTTCAACTCTTCCCCATTTCTTAATGTGATGACGCACTTATGTGGATAAACTTGCAGATTGTAGATTCTATCATGACGTGGGACGAGCTAGCCAACCGATTTTGTACCACCCTATACCCAACCTGATCGTCAGGCTCGGGTACCAGTTATCTCAATTAAATCAAGTTACTTAACAGACTTCCTGACTTTATTTAATTAAAACTTAAACTGCACCAAAATCTCACGCCCAATGTAATCCATACAACTTTACATTTACTTCTTAGATGATAACCTTTCTCAGAGTTTAAAACTTCAATTTAATTTCTCTATTATACAATTATTAAAATACTTACAATTGTTCTGCCCTACTGGGTTGATATATTTATTATTACAGCGACCTGAAACTTAAAGATTCAAATAATTAAATCTCATTTATACCCCGAGGCGTAGCCTCTAAGGGTTCCCCTCTATGTACATGATATTGTTACGACACCATTCGTGTGGACTTGGTGATATTTGGCATTGTCCCTCCATGGTTCATGAATCATTTCTCATTCCTCAATCCTACATTTAAAGCAGTTCAAAAGTATGTCCAGAAGAACTTAGTGAGGTTCTATACAATAGTACTCCTAGAAAACTCCTAATTTTACATGTAAAGAATAATTATTGCACAAAGTTGAAACTCCCTGAGAGACTTAAGAGATGTCACAGGTTTTCCATGGCAGCATTGATGCCTTTAAGTGTCCTTAGCTCTGTGATAAGTGTTGTGATGATAAATGATAAACCTGTATGAAATTTGCTTGATTAATGGGTATCCACTAAAGTAGTTCAATACATGTATCATGTTTTAAGTGAAGTGCATCTATTGTATGGTTATAACGGTAGGAAATGTCGATAGGTTAGATGAAGTTAAGATTGGGAAGGGGAGATTCTATTAGATATTATGTGCGAAGCCCTGAGCCTTGGGTAGGTCACACTAGAGTGTTCGAGCATCAATGTTAGGAGTGGCATAATGGAGGAATGGGTGGAGGAATCAGGCAAATTGGAATTCCGTTAAGATTCCATCATCCGAGATTTTTGGGACCAAGACGCGATGCGCGAAGCTTGGGGCCTTGCAGGGGACACTTTGGTGTTCGAGCATCAAGGTGATATGTGAAAAAGGTCCTATTGGATGACACTATGATGAAGGTATTTAGGTTCCATAAAGCATCATCTTGGCGATGGTAAGGTCCTTTGGTGTGACACCGCAAAAGAGGTCTAAAGTGTAAGACTAAAGTTCAGTTATGGCAACTAAGATAATCTGTTGGGACGATAAACATGGGGTAGTTCATCAAGACAGTAAACACGAGGTTATATTGGGAAAGACTGCAGAAAAATATACCAGTAGAAAATCCACCAAAGGCGATGATAAGATTTGATCATTGAACGTCTCAAAATAATAAGGGTAAAAAGAGAAAGTGACTCCTCAGACAGGGAGGTGTACATATTATGTTCAGTCTGAGACTGGCGAGGGAGGTGCAGATCCCACACTGTTGAGTGGGATGCAAAATTGAGCTAAATAGTAGGTCATCGACCAAGTAGACGTGAGTTTGGGGAAATCCTACCAACTTCTTTAAGGAAGAAAGTGCCAACCTAAGGCTGTATGATTATGGAGTTCGCCAAGGCTAGTGACAGGCGAGAGTCTGCCAGGACTATGAAAAGGGATAATGATCCTGATGATCTACCGTAGGCGGGTGTCACAAGTCCAATGAAACCCTCCCTTTGAGAGAAGGACAAAAAGAGTGAGTACTATAGAGGGTACACTATAAGCATCAATGTCCCGAGGAGAAGGGAATGTTATATAGAAATAGTGATCTAGCAAAGACCTACATTTCAACAGTCATCAAAAAATAATGTTGAGTACCACTAATCAAGAATACTAAATAATGGTTTCAAGGATCTTGTCTGCCAATGAAAAGCTCAGGTTAAGGAATGCATTAGTCTTGCCAACAGAGTTGGCAAAATTTCCTACGAAAACAAAGAAGTTTGATATTGAGCCAGATGCTTTATTTTAACAATTTTGATTTTGAACCAGATGCTTTATTTTGATCCAATTATTCAATTAATTAATAAACATAATCAATTCATAGAGTAAATACACTTATGAACCTTAAATCGGGCTTACGAGGCCTTAAAAAATAGTTTAAGGATGATTAGGTATCAAATCAAACATATAATAGGACTAAGTCTCAAAAACATTATGTTTTAAAGCTAAAATGAAAGTTCCGCAGTTGGTATCTATACCCAATCGATACCTTACAGAAAAATTGATACCAAAACTCAATTTTGTTTTCTTTGTAAACCAACGGTATCGATAATTAGTTGATGGTATCGATATTTTATGAAAAAATTATCGATACTCGATTGAAAAACAATACCATTTTGGCATTTTGTTTTGTTTCAGTACTGTTCATTTGGTCAAGTATTGATACCAAATGCAAAAGTATCAATACTTATCCTAATAATGGTAAAAATCTCATCTTAGCAAGTTCAATTCATGCCAAAAAGTTACTTAACCACAAAAGAAAATAATTTTATCCATTTAAACACCTAAATAACTAACCAATATGCCATTCAAAGGCACCACGATCAAGATTATTCATTCAAATAACTAAGCTATTAAAAACATTTAACATTAGCCATCTATTCATAATTTAATCATCAACTAGATGACCAAATAAAAGCATGCATAAAAGTTTACCATACCAAAGCACAAATGTCATATTTTAACCTTAAAGATTCATCAAACCACAAACCATCTTAAATAAACATCCAAAGCTAACCATTCAACTAGATATAACCTTGCAACAAAACATTTGACATATTAACAACATATAGCCTATATACATGCCACACCCCAAAACAAAAATACCAAAAGCTACCAAATGATTGGATAATGTAAGCCTTCAGTCAATCCGTCTGGTCAATCCGCAACTTTGATAACTACAAAAGAACATATATAAAACAAGTAAGCTTAAAAAGCTTAGCAAGCTCATAGCTTAAACATCAACTAACTTACCTTGTTCAATAATAAACAACTAGATAACTTACAATTTCCTAATATCCAAATGCAGATTCACCAAAATACATTAGTTCGTTTTCTCATATCAAATATGTCATGATAATCCACTTCATACTAACTTATCATTTCCACAAAGAACACTTCGTCATTGTAAATGTATTCACATATGAACAAGTAGTTCATTGTACATTTTGCACTTACTAAAAACTTGAATATACACCAACATTTAAGCACATAAATACATTATAAATTCCATTAACATTTTTCCTATTGAACTAAGTAACTCGACTTGGATACTCGGGTAACTACACCACATCAGAGGCATAATAGATGCTAACAAAGGCACCAAAGTGCGAACAGAGGCACTGAAGTGCAAATCTCATACAAGCATGCATACTAACCCTATTGGCATGGCAATAGTATCTTATACGATTACTAGGCTCAACTGGGCAATATACATAAATTCTTTCCTTTAAAACATGTTTCTCAGACCGAGACATTTCAACATTTTCGTACAAAAACTATAAGCTCAATACGTTCATATATATATGTATTGTGCAACTCCAAGAAATGTTACTATCAATTCTTTCAATTTCATACACACATACTTATTTGAAATTATCCATAATACATAATTAACTAATATAATTTCACATATAATCATCAACTAACTAGAATACAACAATATAGTTATAGGTAAACCATAGTTATATATAACAATTCATTATGAACTTACCTACGATTCAATTACGGTTAACACGGAAGGACTATTCTATAATTTTTCCTTTCCATGGTTATTGTCTTTTGGCTTGGTTCTTGATCTATGTAGTAATTAAATACAATATATTAATTACACATACTTTTCACATCAATTCAATGCAGATGACCCTTAAATTTTCATTAATTACACATTTTCCTAAAATTTTCATTTATCACAATTTAATCCCTATACTCAAAGTTTCCCAATTAACAAATTTTACAACTTTTGAAGCTAACAAAATTTCTTTCTTAACTAGGGCAGTCCACTATTATTCACTAATTACACAATTTCCATGAAATTTTAAGTATTTAATCAATTTACTCCATTTACTAAAACTACCAAAAATCAATTAGTAAACTAATCAAAATCAAGAACTAACACTTCGACTCCATCACTTAAAATTCAAAAATAACAAGGTTTTGTAAATGGAAACATCTAAAATCTTTGACAGTTTTGAAAATGAAGGTACATGTTAGTTGGCCCTAGTTGCAACGATCTCAAAAACACAAAAATTACAAGAAACTAGTTGGAAATTACTCACATGCAAGCTGTGAATATAACCGAACCGAACCTTGATGTGAATCTGGGATCAAGATCAGATACAATCGATGAGGAAATTCCATGTAGGCGAACTATCTCAAAAATATATAGCTCTGCTGAGTAACTGGTATGCACTGCTACAAAATGTGCAGACTCTGTTAGCCTGCCAATAATCACCTATACAAAATTCTTCTTTGATGCACTAATGGGTATCCCCAAAATGAAATACATTATGATCCTATCCCATTTCCATTCTGGAATCTTACTTGAACATAATTTTCCAGAGGGAACCTGATGTTCAGCCTTGACCCTCTAACAATTTAAACATTTCATCATAAATTTTGATATTTCCCTTTTCATCCCTGGCCACAAAAATAAGTTCTTCAAATCTTGATACATCTTCACACTTCCTAGCTAAATTGAAAAGGGTCTTTGTTGTGCCTCTCTCTTGATTTCCTGTGTAACAGCTCGATTCTAGGCCTAGTCGGAATAGTGGTTTCGAGACCACAAATCTGACGAGGGAAAATATAATTATTATTATATTTTTATGGTCTACAATTTCACGAACTAATGTCGTGAAAATTTCGTTTGAAAATTTCGACGTTGGGGCACTCAATTTAGTCAAAAGGACTAAATTGTAAAAAGTGCAAAAGTTGGGTTCTATATGTTAAAGGTGTCCAATTACTATGAAACTTTAAATTGGAGGTCCTTATGTGGTAATTAGACCATTAGTTAATTGATGGACAAAAATGGGCGTAGAATTAGTGAAATAGATTTTTTTAAGTAAGGGCATTTTAGTCATTTGGTAATAAAAAGAAATAAAATGGGAAAAATATGGAAAAATGGTGTCATCTTTGTTAGAACGCCAGCACCCCTACGGCACAGTGGAAAAGTAAAACATCCGGCGATCCTAACCATGGATCCATGTGTGAGGAACGAATCGGGGTGAAAAAGGGTTTCGAAATTACCGTATGGTGATTCTGAGTAGACAGCGATGCCTCGACAACGAGTAATCTGATCTGCTACCGAATCTAGCCGCAATCTATCATGACTCTGGCCTCTACGTAATCCACCTTATTGACAATAAATGGAAAGAATCCCAAAAACTATTTTTGAGAAGATTTTGCTTTGACGGCTGCTAGACACACCAAGCAAGAAAAACGAGATTTTATATCCCTTTTTAGGGTTTCTTAAAATTAAATAAATATATCAACACTTTTTAAACCAAAAATTATAATTACATTAATTATAATAATGATTTCGGTAAACTATATATTTATTTAAATTTATATACTAACCAAATTCATGTTCATTATGCGTACAACAACCTTGTACATATAATGTGTTCGATATTTGATTACCCAATTAAATTAGTTCTATAATTAATTTAATTCAAGCGATAACCAAACACAATACCAACTATGTTTTATTCCATTCATTTCAACTATAGGGTGTGACCCTGTAGGTTCTTGTAATGTTAGCAGTAATACTAGAACGATTCCAATGATACAAACAATGAGTGACACCTAGCAATGCATCATTGCTACCTAAGTCACAAGAAATCATGATTCGACATAACCTTTTATGATTAACCTTTCATGCAATAATCCTTAAGTCCTTTATCTCTAGATTGGACACAACTCATGGAATAGTCACACTTGCATAGTCCATTCCATGTTCCTTGATATCTTAAGTAGACTATGATATACAAATAAGTATGACATCTCATATCAGCTTATTTGAGCATGGCCATGCATTTCTAGTCTCATTCAATCAAGTGGCCTAAGATATTACTCCCATTATGTAGGAGGGACTTATCCTATATCGATCAACCATATCCCTCTACACAGATTGTGGTATATCCAACATCAGCCTTTATAGAACAACCAGTTACGGTGTACGTTTGACTGTATCAAAATACACAACTCACAATGTTGGGATTATGGTGATCTCAAGTCGGAGGATCAGACATATATTAATCAATATGAGTAATGTTGTGACAATTACATAATAATCCAAGAAACATACTTATAACGGGTCAGTCCAATATGTTGTTCTCTAATAGACATATTCATGCATCGATCTTGACATTCCATATCAATGACAACTCTTTATCATCAATCAACTACATGTTAGTCTTAATGCATTATTGTTGTCCTAGCCAACAATAATACTTGACTAAGGAATTTTTAAGAATAATTATATTATTCTCAAGACATTACTATAAAATATTTTATTTATGCACACAAAAAAGAAACTGAAATAATAATGGTAACGCCTTATATTAATAAACATGATAAATCAATTATGTTATTACAACCATCTCATGATTGATCTTTGGGCATACTCTAAAAATCTTCTCCATAGTTGCTGCCAAATTTTAAGGGACACCATATCTAGGGTTTCTTTGCTTTTTCAAGCTCATAGTAAGTGCATCCTAGCCCCGTTTTTAATGTTCTTCGCATTTTTGAAATCTACGTAGCTCCGTTTAGCTATTTCTACCATTAATTCATGTTAGGGTTCATATTTGGAAAAATACCCATAGGTGAAATGTGTTTATTTTGTTGTTTTATGGTAGAATATGAGGCTAGGAATTATGTTAAACAACTTTTGCTAAGTGATTTTAAGTGAAAACGGGTAAATCGACATAATCGGTAAAAATATTTAATGTTCATAAGTACATGTTAGAGTGAGAATTTGATATTTCCATAGAAGAAAAAGTTTCCAGTATGTTGTAAAACATAAGAATAAGGAGTGAAATTTAATTTTCGAGCTTGGGGACAAAAATGTAATTATGTAAAAGTTTAGGGACAAAATCGTAATTTTGACAAAAGTTGAGTCGAAGCTTGTTTTAATAAATGTGAATGTTAAACAAGCTCAATTTTCTATTATAGATCAAGAAAGACGAGAAGTCAACCTTAATCGGGGAAAAGAGAAGATTGGGGATTAAATTCCAAAATCTTTACATTTTGTATCGAGGTAAGTTGTATGTAATTAATACATTGTTATAATTATTTTTGTTATATTTCGTGGCAATATATGCGAAAGAGTTGGATATGAAATAGTTATATTAAAGTTAAAAATTTGAAATTGATAGTTGATTTGTTTAAATTCAGCTTGGTTTATGGATATACCAACTGCAAGTAATGGTTGAAGTGATCTAAATTGAATTATTAAATTGGTTATGGAGTTGAGTGGAAAGATTGATATTATAATGTGCTATGGAGAAATTGTAAATTATTGGAAAGTAAGAATCTTTGTGGAACTGTCAGAATGGTAAAGATTTGAATAAGGTATCGATGAACACGTGTGTAGTACTATGTGAAGGCTACTACGTGTATCGATAAATAATGGTCACATGTGTAGTACTAAGTGAAGGCTACAATGTGTACCGAGAAGCTTTGGTCACATGTGTAGTACTGTGTGAAGGCTTTTACGTGAATCGATAAATGATGGTCACATGTGTAGTACTAAGTGAAGGCTACTATGTGCACCGAAAAGCTTTGGTCACGTGTGTAGTACTATGTGAAGGCTACTACGTGAACCGTAAAACTTGATCTCGTGTGTAGTACTATATGAAGGCTACTGCGTGAACCGTAAAACTTGATCACGTGTGTAGTACTATGTGAAGGCTACTATGTGTATCGAATGATAAAAGTAACATGGGTAGTACTGTGTGAAAAAACCCCAAATATTTGTTGTTATACCAACATGTTCAATGAGATATTAGTATGTGATTGGAACATGATAAGCTGCGAAAGAGTAACTGAAGTGATAAAGTTTTGTATTGTGTTATAAAATAAATGGTTATAGTGCTATGTGAATGAGGGATGTTGCAATAGAATAGATTTGGACAGTGACAGTGATGTTAGTTTGAAAAATCACCAAAAATTATAGAAATTGAGTTTGTGGTTGAATAAGACATAAATTAAAGCTTAATAAGTCTACTTTCACATAAAACAGAAAGAATGGCAAAGGAGTTATATATTTTGAGATATTGGAATTTTAGAGAGACAAAGTTTGAATGATTTCGAAATCCTCTGTTTTGACTTTGTAAAATCCCTTGTTTTATAGTGATATTAATCAGCTCGGGAATTGGACGGGGTCAGAACATCATCCACACTATCATCATCATCTTTTGGGTATTTTGCAACCAATACTTTGAAAAATGGCATGTATAGATGACTTAATGTAATGTGGTATAAATTATATATATATATATATATGTATAAAATATTGTTTGGTTTAAAATGTTGGTGTATATTAATTGATACATTGTTTCCTTAAACTATTAACAAAGTAATTAGAATGTTGTGGATGGATAAATTGTGTCTGAACATATAATTGTATTTAGTTGAAATATTGAAGTTGTTTGAAATTGTGTTTCGAGAATTTGCAGGAGGAATTGAATGTTTATGAAAAGGAATTATGTCAAAATTTTTGTAAAAAATATATATATTTCAGATCGTTTGATAACACTTCTTACTTTGTTTCGATGATGAATACGGGTAAGAGGTGTTACATCCTGTCTCCAGTTTTCCTCATCAGGAACAAATAACCTTCCCATAAAACGTAGGTCCCTCTTATTTCCCAGGCTAAAAATTCTTGCATCGTTAGACATCATACATTATTTTATCTCATCACACTGCTCATCCTTGAATTGGAACTCAAATATTTGGGAAAGAAAAAAAAGTCACACCCTTAACTCAGCAAGAAAGACCCATCATCTGCCATAAATACCCTTACTCTCAAGGAAGCTAGAGTTGAAACAATCTTCCTACTTAATGCATCAACCTCCACATTTGCTTTTCTCAGATGGTAATTAATGAAACAATTCCTTTTGAGTGAGCAAAAACTTTAAAATTTTGTAGTCCAAGAATATACGACACTTTGCCCAAAGAGATAGTGTCTCTAAATCTTTAAAGCTAACACAACGACGATCAATTCCAGATCATGATTTCAGTAATTCTGCTCTTGAGGCATGAGCTAGCATGACTCATAGGCAATCACCTTTTCTTTCTACGAGAGCACACACCCTAATCCATTAAAAGATGTATATGTGAACACCACGTATTTTATTCCTAATTTTGGTTGACTCAACTTTGGGGTTTCGATTAATGCCTTCTTTAGTTTATCAAAATTGTGTTGACACTCTTCAGAATTGATACGATCTGACCTCGTGTTTGATTTTGAGTCGTATTTACGTTGCCCGATCATCGACAAGAAAGTATCATTCCAATTAGCAAGTTGTTTATAGTTGAGTAAGTATGGGAAATATCAATGAAAGTTAGGTTCAAAATTGGCTAAGTGTTGAAAATAGGTTTGGCTAACAAGGAATTAAATGGAATTAAAAGAAAGTTGACAGTTTTTGGATGGAATGGAAAGAAATGGTTCTCAAGCGGCAAGAACGAACCAACATTAAGAAATATTGACCCGGGACTTATATGGCTTAAGTGGTTTTGGATAGATGAGATAAAACCTCGACCCACTATCTAGGGAGATAGGAACCTCGGTATGAAGGTTTGAACGCCACACTGTTGATAGTGATAAGTTCAGATTTAAAGAAAGAACTGGTTGACGCCACTAGCTTTGTAGATAAGCCAACAAGTCTTGAAACGAAATTTGAGAGAAACAAATCTCAAAAAATGATATAATTATATTCAATCAAATGTCAAAATTCCCTTTACAAAGTCTAATTTCACCTATTTATAGTGCTAGAATAGAGTAGCCGAATAGTCACAAGTATTCATCTTAATGTGCTAATTAAAAGCTGAAATAAAGTTCAAGTCTCTTGACATTCTTGAACCAAATAACTCCATCATTGAATTCACTTCAATTCAGCTGAATGAATATCCTTGAATGCTTGAAAGATGACTCTTGAATTGTCCATTGGCTAGCCAAATAGACACCAGCTCCTTAATGGTGTTTTGAATGCTTGATTCAATATTTTGAAAGAGCAAAAACAACTAGTAGATTAAAGGGTTGCTGCCGAATTTTAACGGGTGTTATAATGCTCTTTAAAACTCCTTAAATGATGTATAAAACCCCCTTTGAACAGCTCCTTCTTTTGTATCCAAAAAACACTTGAAAAGTCACTTCAATTAAGTTGTAACAGCCTTGAAATGTAACGGTTGTAAGCTGAAGAGACACCTGCAATAAACACATTAAAGTGAACTTATTAAACATATTTAAACACTATTTAAACATATCAAAAATAAATACTTAACTTAAATAAATGAACTAAACATATGCATCAATTATTCATGCAACTAGTTAAATAAAGAAGCAAAAATAAATAAACTTAAACTCATGCATCAGTAAATAATCCTAACTAGATTAATTAAAAGCAACACTTATTAAATAAAGTTCAACAAAAAACACTTATTAATTAAACTAAGATGAGTTGAATAAATGTCCTGCAACTCGTTTATAACTAAGATGCTTAAATGCATGGTTTGAAATGCAAACGAAATGACAAATGAGTTACTTAATGCAAGACTTAATTTAATGATGCAGACTTAAACTATCATGGGAGTTACATAATGCATGTCATTATTTATGATGCATACTTAACTAGCATGGAAGTTACATAATGCATAACTTTATTAAATGCAAAACACACAAAGTGCAAGTCTAAAATTAAAAATATGCAAACTTATTAATTTAAATAAAACTATATTGAATTAAAAAGTCCTTAAAAACATTCGCCCAATAATCAATCAGGCCTAAGAGATGTTTCATCTTGCACTTGGGCCCTTCAAGTTTAGGCCAATTCTGATGCCGGTGAGTTTTGTCAAAACATGATGCGATTGGGTTCGCATCAAGAATAGTAAAACATCTCATGTTTTCTCAGTTACCTTTCAATGGTGTCGCAATCATGGAGAACCCCTTTACGAACCTTTTGTAATATCTCATCAGACTAAGAAAACTACGTACCTCTATAATGCTCTTTGGTAGATTCCATTCTAGTATAGCCCGGATCTTCTTGGGATCTACCTTAATTTCGTTCGTGGAGATAACTTGGCCCAAGAATTGAACTTCCTTTAACCAAAACTCAAACTTGTTAATTTGGTGTACAATTAGTTTCTGGAAGAACATTCAAAACTATCTGCAGGTGTTCCTCATGCTCTGCCTCAATTATCAATTGAACCAAAATGTAATCGATGAAGACAATCACACAATGATCAAGGTAGAGTTGGAATACTCTGTTCATCAAATCCACTACACTGCTAGCACATTAGTCAAGCCAAAAGACATTACTAGGAATTCATAATGCCCATAATGAGCGCAAAAAATAGTCTTAGGAATATCATCCCCGTTTATCTTAACTTGATAATACCCCGACCGTATATCAATCTTTGAGAAAAATCTAGCTCTACTTAACTGATCAAACAAGGCTTTAATCTTAGGCAGGGGATACTTATTCTTAATAGTCACCTTGTTTAGCTGCCTACAATCAATACACAATCGGAGAGTTCCATCCTTCTTCTTAACAAACAATATTGGTGCACCCCAAGGTGAAACACTTGGCCTAATAAACCCTTTATCTAATAGTTCTTTTAGTTGAGTCTTCAACTCCTTTAGTTCAATTAGTTTCATTCTATATGGTACATTTGATATGTGAGCAGTCCCCGATGCCATATCAATTGAGAACTCCACATCTCTATTTGGCGATATCGTAGCTAATTTTTTTGGAAACTCGTTCACAACTGGTACTAGCCCAAAGTCTTCCCTCACCATCTTTGAATCCAATATATACGCTAAATAAGCATATCCACATTCCACAATCATTTTTTTTGAGTTGAAATGTAATGACCTAAAAATTAGTGGAGTCAAAAGCAATAGTTTTGGAATACTGTTTTCCGATGATAGAATCAGTGAATATTATTTGTTAATAATTATGAGAGTATTATTGCATTATATTGAAGTTTGGTTTAATAATTTTGGTTATTTGGAAAGTTAGATAAGGTACAAATGTATCAGCTCTAAAGTCGGTGGTTTTGGAAATTAAGGTATTGGGACCTCATTTCCATAAACCGAACCCGTAAATATTCGTATTAAATACTTACGCAGTTATATTAGAAGTGAATTGAATTTCTATTAGAAATTTTTGTTGAATTAGTTTTTAATTAGGGTACAGGGACCAAATCGCTTAAGTGGTAAAAATGTGATTATTACTAAATTATAAACTAAAATATAACTGAGGGACTTAAAAGGAAAATATACCTTTGTTTTTAGTTGTAGTGGATGGTCATTAATGTCATGATATATATAATTTATATATAAGTTATATATATTATGTTAACTCTAATATATGTTATATTACTTTATATTGAAATGAAGTAACATATGAATAAAATATAGATAATAGGAATCAAAGAACAAAGACCCATTTCCTTATTCTATTTCATGAAAACTAAAATTAACTAAAGTAGAGAAGAGGAGCATTCGGCCTTTGATTCAAAGAGTTTCAAATTCAAAATTGGTTAGTGCAATTTTGTTTTTTTTTTGTAATTTTTACGTTTTTGGAATCCCGATACTACAAGCTAGCTGACCTATGTTGTAATTTTTTTTCTTTTTCAAATTTGACTATGTTACCTTATTTGAATGGTTGAAGTTTAAGGTATTATTGTGATAGATTTTAAGGTTAGATGTGAAATAGGACTAATTTGTAAAGTCAATTGATGATTTTGTACAATAAGGACTAAATTGTAAAAATTTCAAAATTTGGGCTGTAATTGAGAAATAGGAAGTCCTATAGGGAGTCTAGAAAATTCGGTATTAGGTTTTGGGATTAAATGTGAAAATTTTTATAGTCCCGATTTTGGGGACTAAATTAAATAATATGCAAAATTTGTATAATTTAACAATTGAATTTGAATTGGGATGTGTAGTGTTAATTTATTATATTTATTTTAATACGTAGCTAACATCAACCCGAAATCCTCGAGAAAGAAAGGAAAAGACAAGGTCATCGACAAATAGCTCAGAGTTTACAGTTTGTGTTTCTATAACCCGAACAACCTGTTGTTGTATTTATGAACTGTATTGCATGGAAGATCATAAGGTAAGTTATAAATGATAAAAAGAGTTGAATTGATCCAATTCAAATTTATTATTTGCGATTAAGATTAAAGTAAATATTTTTGGAAATATTGTATAATAATATAAATATGAAATTGAATCTATTTTAAGATGTGATATATTTAAATATAATTATGTATATGTATATAAGTATGATGGATGAAATAACGATATGGATTTGGGATATTGGTTATAAATGAAATTGAATAGAGGATCCCGAGGTTAAGTCCGAAAATATGTATATAGTATTGATGCAATAAAATTATTTTGATTGTTATAGGGAGAAATGTATATGTGTTACAATTATGTTAGATTGAATTATTATAAGTAAATTGAATTGTAATATTAAATGATGCATTATGACATGTAGCTTTCTAATATTAATTTGTATTAGATATTGTTGTTAAGTCATGCATTACATAATTTATACCATAATTTAATATTGGATATAGAAATACCACTGAGTTATACTCAACGTACGTTACCGTTTGTCTGTGCGCAGGTTAGGTGTTATTCAGTTCGTATGTCAATTCAGCATCCAGCGAGAATTCTCCACTTAAGCATTCGTGAAATTCTTATTTTGATGTTGGCATGTACCTAGAGAGTCTTGGGTTTGGAGTGTTAGTTTTATAATTGATGACTAGTTTAATCTTGATGTCCTTATAATTATGTAAATATGTAAGGTATATTGGTAATGATCAAAGTGTTAATAGCTTGAAAGTTTTATTGCTTGGTAATTGCCTAATGTGGTATCGATTGAGTTGTTTACATGCTTGGCTTGAGGATTGATGATTGCTTGAATTTGGTTGATACATGTTGTGCCTTGATTATATTAGTATGGAAGAGGTAGTAGTGAAGTTATAACTATACTTTTACCTTAACAGTTTTGGTAGTTTTGTGTATAGGTTGTGAGGTTATGAAGCAAGGCAAATATGGAATGATTATATGCTTAGGTGATCAAGTTTGGCATGTTTAATCAAATCCTTTATAGTTGTTTTTATTTTTAAATTGAAGTGCCATTATGGACATATTGGTTAGGCACTTAGGTTGATTGGTATTTATCATGTTTTGGCATAAATTGATGTGTTTTAAAGAGAGTGTTGATATTTGCAAATGGTAAGGCTTGGTGCCTAAGTTAGGATAGGTGAAATGGCTTGAATTTTGAGTTTCTTAAGGTGTACACAGGTTGACACACAGTCTATCACACGGTCCTATGTTCCACACCGTCACTCCACACGATCGTGTGGTCTATTATATTTTGGTGCAAGTTTGCCACGGTTAGTGACACGGTTAGGTAGCCTAGGTTCACACGCGCACAGTATGTTACACTGTTTGGCTACACGGCCATGTTTAGAGCCACACGGTCAGTAATCTATCACAAGGCATGGCCACATAGTCATGTGACCTCTATTTTCAAATTTTTCTCAACTTTCTTTTTTATTCAAATTGATCCCTGTGCAGTCCTGAATTGTTTTTAAGCTTCTGTATACTTAATACTCACCTGAAATAGATTGATTAATGTATTTATACATGCTCGTGTGTGATTAATTAAAATTTATTTGTGATTTCAAATTGTAAATTGTTTGTAATTGTGTGGTAATTGTTCGCAACATTCTATTGCTTGGGTCCTGCAACCGAACCGGATGAGGGGTTTTACATGAAACTGCTACAACCAAGCTGTTCCTAATATCCCACATCACTTTTTAAAATGAACACCTTGTTGCCATCGGTGGATAGTAACCATACTCCTCTGGACTTACACTCAACTACTGCACTATATCTTGTCAGAAAATCCAACGCCAATATGGCGTCAAACTAGTGGAAAATTAACAGGATTAACTACACCAAGAGTACATATCCGCTAAAACTTAAAGAACAATCCTTTACTACCCTATTGACCACAATTATCTAACCAAGTGGATTGGTAACTATTATGCTAGCCTCCGTGGAGACAACTCTAAGACTCTTCTCAACCACAAACTTATCGCAGATATAAGAATTTAGTAGACCCAAGTCTAATGATGCATATATACTGGTGTCAAATAAAGAAAATTTACCCGTAACGACGTCTAGTGCTTCAACATCCTCCTTTATCTGCATGATGTAGACTCTAGCTAAGGCCTTTAAGCCTAGCTTAGCGATGTTACTCCTTTAACTTCCCTGCACTGACCCTAACTTCACCACAGTCCCAGTCTTCACTTTAGGTTGAGACTCCCTATCTACCTTAACATAGTGTTCAGTGTTTCCACCTCCTCCTATGAGGCAATCCTTCTTATAGTGATCTTGGGCTCCATAGGTGTAGCATCCCTCAGTAGCCTTCTAGCATATTCCAGTATGGTTCTTCTTGTAGCTATTACAAATGGGAACCTTCATTCTCCAAGATCCTCCTGTGCTGGCCATGGAAGTGGCTTAATGTCCACTCTGCTCTCGGTGGAAACCCACAGTCTCAAACTCCCTCGCTTGAGCAACAAAGTAACCTTTTAAGTATCCGAGCCTTTTGAACCTACCACTGGTAACCATTCCCGAAGCTCCACATGTACTCCTCTCTCTTTCCCTAACTTTATTACTATCTTGAATGGCTGACTCTATTCTTTGAGCCTTTACCGATAAATCAGCAAAGTCATTAATCTCTAGGGCAGACAACAACACCCTCAATTCCTTAATCAATCCTCCAAATCTAACATACAGACCTTCTTCATCCTGAATCAAATCATTGGTATACTTGCTCAACCTAAGGAAATCTCATTCATACTCAAATATTATCATCCTTCCTTACTTAAGCTCTAAAAAATTTTTCTTCATGTACTCAATCAAAAGTTTGTTGATGGATTTCTTTAAGAAAAATTCCCAGCTCACTTGTTCTCGAGGGACCATGCTGGTCATCGTGGTCCATCATTAATACGTCTCATCTTCTAGTAGAGAGATAGTACACCTAAAACTCTCAATTGGGGAGCATCACAGCCCCTTTGTTACCCAACTAACTCAAGAAAACCACTTCTTCGCTACAGTAGGATCATCTTCCTTAATGCCTCTGAACTCTTTTGCACCATGTTTACAAATGGCCTCAACAACTCCCTTTGTGACACTGTTACAATCGAGACTGAAGGTATAGGATCTACCAACGGTTTAGCTTCAATTGTTCTTAAAGTCTCATCAAGCCTCATCAATTTATCACGCTGTCTGTGGGATGAGGTTGGTGCAGCTCCCATGTACTTGTTGAACCACTGTACCATGGCATGACCCACCATCTCCATCAGAGCCCTTTTACCCTCGGTTCCCAATTCTGCCCAGCTCACAAAAGGCGCAGGGCTACTAACTTGTGGAGTGGCATTGCTCTCTATCTCCTCCCCTCAGCATTTCTAAAATTAATCAACATTCTTCTTACTTTATTCGTTACAATACACAAACTTAGTTAGCAAGACTATAAGGGACCAAGTCAAAATTTTGTAACATGAATTACAGGGTTTCTAACTAACGATTGTATACAAGAATTGGCTAAACTGAAGCTGTAATACCAATAAAAATTTACCACTCCAGGCCCAACCCGATCATAAGATCTAGGTATGAAGTGTCATAAAAAGAAACCATTTAAACTGACGAACTCTTTGGAAATCCCACACATCCTAGTTTTACAGGTACCATCTTGCAAGATTGATATCCCGATATTTTGGAAAACATATAAATAGTTGAAAAAAATTTAAAATAGTGATATGCCATTTAAAATGGGAATACAAATAAATAACATTCAACGGAAGCTTTATAAGCATTAACAAAATTGAAGAACAACGCCAAAGTGTTGTTGTTCAAGCAGTAGTATAAAATGGTTTTACACAATTTAAAATATTGTTCACCTTTTTTATGCATCGTTCACTCTTTGTTTTACACATTACGCGCCCTTTCTATCCTCATACTCCTTTCCTTATGTTAGCTTCTGATCCTAATTCTGAAGAACTATTTTTCTTTTATCTTCATACCACTCATTAGAGCATCTTACCAATCATAACCTCCATATCTCCTTCATCCTTCCTTGTATTTCAAACACACAAGTGTTCTTCCACAAGGTTGGATTTTTCACAAGTCACGGTTTGCACCAGAGTGTCATACTAGAGGCAAAACATAATATTTTGTGTCTTCTTTTCATCATCCTACGTAAAAACCCTATGCTACCTCCTTACACCATTTTGTATACGGAGCATGTGCACCCAGGAAGGAGTATTTTTACCCATGCACATGCATGACTTCTGTTTCTGTTTCACTGTCTGTACCCTTACATGTATTGACTTTTTGAACACAACTCATTGACATAAGTATCAAGACCAGAGGTTAAATCCACTTACCTAGTTGTATAGTAAGAAAGATTGAATGAAATATTGCAGATAACTCAAGGCACAAAGGAACTCACCAGAAATTTTCACTCAAAGCTTTTTCCTATTTAACTAGTCCTTCCATTTGACACTAGGACCTTCTCCCGTTTCTTTGGCAGCAAGCAACTTAAAACGGAAGCTTCTATGAGCTTAACAGATAACACTTTCGTTAACGATGAAGAACTCTTCTAGTTTTTTTCGATGATAACAAATACTTGTAGAGAAGATGAAATAGAAATCCTATCTCCACTACCTGGTTAACCTATTTATAGTTATCTCTAACCCAAATCCCATACAAGGTTAACTCTAACCAGTAATTACTCTCACAGGCTTCCACTAGTTAATCATATCCAACGATGTAACACCACAAAATCGGCCTAAACATTAGGGCCGAATCTGGTGATGTCACATTGTAACACCTCTTACCCGTATCAACGCTGGAATAGGGTACGAGGCATTACCAGAATAAATACACTTATAGACATATTAATCCGAGTTATAAAATTTTATCCAAATTAAAACTTTCCAATTGTTATTCTTGGGTTGTTAATTAGGGTTTACTTGGCTAAATATACTCACAATCTTTCACTTCCTCGTCGTATGAATTTATAAATTTTCACTTACTTGTTGAATTCGTCTTGAGTACCTGAATTGATCTGTATCATTACATATTCTCATATCGTCAAATTTTCCTTTTTAACTACTGTAGTATATCAATAGTTCACTATATGGTAAGCTAATTGTCACATACATACATTAACCATTCATCTCCCATACAGCTAACAAAATTAGCCACAAAAATAGTACAAATTTTCTCTATTCGATATAAACCAAAACATGTTATTTCTTTTCCAACAAACCTTACTAAATATACACTTTATACTAACCCAAGTGTTTAACCATTCACCCATGACATAAATGTATTTTATCCATTATTGTCGAATATAAATATGCTTCACAAATCATAATTCACCTCACATAGTAACCGAATTAATTTTTTATCATTTTCAAATAGATTACAAAAATAAGTTATATAACAAAATATAGATGCATTTTAAACCACACAATTAAACAAATTTTCATGGCATTACATGATCATCACATATCAAAGACAAATGTTCTTGACATTTCCATCACCTAAACCGAATTAATCAATACAACTCAATAATATAATCATCCATACATCATTATTATCATACATATATATATCATGACTAAATTTCTTAAACATTTGATCATTTGCTTTTCAATACCGCAATAGCTCCTTCAGTACCAATACGTATTTACCATTTAATTTAACATTTTTCGATTATAATCGGGCATATGACCATTTATACACAATTCATTCATACATTTTATTGTCCTCCTCCTCCTCTCCACCCCACATCCTTTATGTATATAACATGCTTAAATAGCATTATACATAATTTCACTATTCACTTATATTTAAATTTAAAGCTGTCTAGTCGAGTTATAGTCACTAAATTATTTTTATCTGGAGCTAAAGAGCTCCAAATTAAGCACCGTTAATTTTTCCCAAAACTAGACTCACATATATTTTAAACATAAAATTTTTAGAATTTTTTCTTTAACCAATTAGTACAGTTTATTCTTTAAACTTTCCCCTGTTTCACTACTCGACAGCTCAGACCCCTCTTCACTAAAATTTACTTAACTCTTTGTACAGAATTCAAACGATGTTCTTGTTTGTTTCTCTTTAAAATAGACTCAATTATAAGTTCAATCATGTATAATATAAGCCATAATTATTTTGTACACTGTTTTGTGATTTTCCAAAGTTGGAACAGGGGATTCCAAAATCAATTCAACCCTATCTCACTAAAATTCAAATATTTCAAAATATATAAATCTTTTTCTTTCTCTGTTTCTTTCATGTGAAAATAGACTCATTCATCTTAAATTTCATATATTATGAAGCCTCTAATTCAATTTCCACCATTTATGGTGATTTTTCAAATTTTCACAACTTCTATTGTTCAAAACTGTTTTATTTCTAAATTTAGTCTTTTATAGTTTTGATACTTCATACCATCTTACACATGGGTCGATTAAGTATCAAACCCAATATTCCTCATATAATCTTGTCCAATTCATATGTACATTCACTTTTCCAATTTCTCTATTGAACACTCCGAATATTATCCGTTACTCAGTGGATTCAGCACTTGGCAACCACCTTAAATTTAGTGATACGGGGAATCAGCACATAGCAACCCCTTTCACAATCAAAGATACGGTGGAATCAACACTTAGAAACCACCTTTATATTTAGTGATACGAGGAATCAGCACATAACAACCCCTTTCACAATCAAATATACGGTGGAATCAGCACTTAGCAACCACCTTTATATTCAGTGATACGGGGATTCAGCACATAGCAACCCCTTTCACAATCAAATATACGGTGGAATCAGCACTTAGCAACCACCTTTAGAATCAATAATTCAGGGAATCAACACTTAGCAACCCCTCAGAGAATCTACACTTAGCGACCCCTTTTTATCCAATGTATTCCGGTCTATTCCAAGTGTTCAATCGGAAACCTTGTTTTTTTAACATTTTACCACCTTTCTCAAACTTAACCACATTTTTTTCATAATCTACATCAAATATTTAATCTATATTCACTCAAATCTCAAAAATATATTGAATAAAATTAATACAATGCATTAATTCACATACAAACTTACTTTGGTGCAACAATATAGAAATTTAGCAATTTAGTCTTTAATCTTTTCTTTTCTCCGATCAAGGTCGATTCGACTTCTTTCTTGAACTATAATAACATATTTAACTTATTTAACATGCACATTCATCAAAACAATCCTTAACTCAAACTTTTGCAAAATTACAATTTTGCCCCTAAACTTTTTCATATTTACACTTTTGCCCCAAAGCTCGAAAATTAAATTTTATCTCTTATTCTTATTTTTTATGACATACTGAACATTTTTCCCTTCGATGGAAACATCAAATTCCCACTCTAACACTTCCTTATGAACATTAGGTATTTTTACCGATTATGTCGTTTTACTCGTTTTCACTTAAAATCGCTTAGAAAAAGTTGTTTAACATAATTTCTAGCTTTATATTCTACCATAAAACATCAAAATAAACACATTTCACCTATGGTTATTTTTCCAAATATAAACCCTAGGTTAAATTATTGCTAGAAATAGCTAAAATAAGTTACCGGGACTCTAAAAACATAAAGAACATTAAAAACGGGGCATAGAATCACTTACCATGGAGCTTGGAAGCTTGAAAACCCTAACTATGGCTTCTGCCCTTGCTAAATTCGGCCTTAGCTTGAAGATGGACAAATTTTTGGCTATTTTGGCCTTTTTAATTATTTTAATTACTAAATGACCAAAATGCCCCCAACTTAAAAAAATCCTATTTCACTTATCTCTTATTCATTTTTGTACAAAAATTTAACCAATGGTCTAATTACCATTTAAGGACCTCCAATTTAAAATTTCATAGCAATTTAACACCTCTAGCTTCTAAAACTCAACTTTTGCACTTTTTACAATTTAGTTCTTTTGGCTAAATTGAGTGCCCAAACGAAATTTTTACGAAATCATTTCGTGAAATTGTAGACCATAAAAATATAATAAAAAATAAATTTTTCCTCGTCGAATTGGTGGTCCCAAAACTACTGTTCCGACTAGATCTAAAATCGGGCTGTTACAAACAAGGCTCCCCAAGTGTCCTGATTACTGGCACATTACCTCCACGAGGATGCTAGATGACTTAAGCGTGTCCCAATAGATACTACACTCCCATTAGAAATGACACAAAAAATGGGTGGCAAACTTATTAGTGGAAGAGTCTACCAAATAAGGACCTCGCCCCAACAAGGAACTCATCAATCTATGAAGATTCCACAGTCTCGGCCAAGTTCAGTAAAATACTTTGCAATGAAATTACCAACCTTAACCTATTTAGGTCTTGCGACTTATGTGGTCTTTGTCAGCGTGATCTACCAAATAATACCAGCTCGCCAAAGAAGGGTGTGACATTGTTTAAGCATTATAACTTGAATTATGTTTGTGATATGTAGCCTAAACTGGATTGGTGATGGTTATGTATATGAATTATAAGTCATATCTATGTATATTTATTCATAAATGCTTGTTTTGAAACTATAAAAACATAATTTCGAGATGGTTTGATATTGGTAGGGTTAGTAAGAGAATGACTTGGTTTGATATTCTTTAATGACTCGAATTGCTTTGGTTTAAATGGTGGATATGTAGTCAATGTCAATTGAAATTGAGTGTTTTAATCCATTTGGTATTATTTAGGTATGTTTGAAATCAATTGAAAGTGGTTGTTGATGTATATGTTATATGGTTTGATAAGAAAGTATGAGATAGGTACCAAATGGTTCATTTTTACCAAAACAAAATGCCACGTCGTGACCTCAAATTTTGGACGTCACAACATTGCCATTAAGTGAATAAAGTCGTGACGAGCACTAGTTGAAGTCGCGATGTCGATCCAAATATTTTGATAACTTTCCAATTTGGTACTTTTTCGTGCTTAGGTCAACAAAAGAGCTTTCGTAGGATCAATTAAGACTCTCTTTTATTGTTTGTCCATAAATGAACATATTTAACACTGAATTACGTATGCATGTGAATATTCTATTGTAAATTGATTTTGGTTGCTTCAACAAAAAATGTGGCATCTTGTAGCTCGGACCTAGCGATCAAGTCCGATGAGGGGTGTTACAAAAACACTTTTCACCAGACAACTAATGATGCTGAATTTTTAAGGTGAAACTAAATAGGCAAATTCAAGATCATGGGTTGGATATTTGCACTCATGAGTCCTCAATTATCGCGAGGCATACGCTATTTCCTTTCCCTCCTACATCAAAACACATCCAAGATCACTGAGTGATGCATCACTAAAGTTAACAAACTCTTTCACCGACTCTGGAAATGTCAAGATAGGGGCTTTTCTCAACATCTTCTTTGGTTTCTCAAAACTTTCTTGGCATCGCTCACTCCACACAAATGGTACATTCTTTTGAAGTAACTGAGTCAACAACAATGAACTATGAACTTCAATGACATTTCTCAGTTGTTTCCATTGGAATACTACCTCAATCTTTCTTGGTACCCTTCCAAATCCCTTCTCCTGAAACTACATGATCGAAGAAAACAACTTCAGATGGACAAACTTCACATTTACTAAGTTTTTTGTACAACTACTTTTCTTGCATGACTTGCAACACTATTCTCAAATGCTAGTCATGTTTAGCCTCTGACTTCGAATATATCAAAATATCATCAATGAAAACCACTAGGAATATTTCTAAATGAGATTGAAAAATACAATTCATTAGATCCATGAGTTTTGTAAGAGCATTAGTCAACCCGAAAGACATCATAGAAATTCATAGTGTCCGTACCGCATCTGGAATGCTATTTTCGGTACATCACTATCTTTCACCTTCAATTGATAGTTTCTTCACCTCAAATAAAGTTTGGAAAACACAGTTGAGCCTTTCAATTGATTAAAAAAATTGTCACTCCGATGCAACAAATACTTATTATTTATGGTCAACTTGTTCAGTTGACGATAGTCGATATAGAGATGCAACGAGCCATCTTTCTTTTTATCAAATCGTACTAGCGTGCCCCAATGTGAGATACTAGGACATATAAAACCTCAATCTAATAGATAATAGAGCTTAACTTTCATCTCTTTTAGTTCAGTTAGTGCCATGCGATAGAGAGTAACGGACATCGAAATAGGGCTAAGATATTCTTCAATCTCAAATTCAACTTCTCGATATGTTGATAACCCTGGAAATATTTCTTGAAACACATCCAAAAATTCACATACCGTACAGATATTTTCTAACCTTGGCCCCTCGAATGATGAATTCATCACATAGGAAATAAATCTTTCACATCCCTATTTGATCAACATCTAGAAACCTCTTGATTTCAAACCTTGAATTTTTAGGATTCTATCAGTCAAGTTTTGATTGAAAAATCTTTTCATTCTGCAATCTAGTACTACCCCATACTCTGATATCCAATCCATAACCAAAATCATGTCAAATTCGTCAAAAAACATTATCAAAAAATCATCTAAAAATATCCCTTTTTGAATCTCTAAAAGACACCGCTTTCACACTCGATTAACCACCACTATTTGACTTAATAGAATTGAGACAACAATTTCTATTCTGGATGATTCTATCAATTATTTTCCTGAATTTGCTAAACTAGCATTGACATAAGATTGCGTGGAACCTAAATTTAGTAATGCATAAATTCGTTATGAAAATAATGAGAGTATAATTGATTCTACGTTAGTAGTATCAATCCCCTCACAAGTTTTGATGACCTAGGCTTTAGTTGAGGCCTTGGCCATAGTTTAAGTAGTCACAGACTAAGTGTTCCTTCTCGGGGTTCTTCTAGATGTCGCACCACCCTTGAAAAGACCACGCCCATGAGATGTAGGCACTAATATTTGGGGTGTTTGAGCTATAAATTCAGTGTTTCTCGACAATCTCTAGCATAATGGTCCATTGACTTGAAATGAATACAAGCTCCCACATTTATGTCATTTAAAAGAGTAACATTCCAACATGTTGGTAACTCAAACCGATCCACCTGAACTTTCCACTGATATTGACTACTTCTTGAAATGACTCTTATTAGGAAAAAAATTTTGAGGGAGTTGAACTCCTTGGACCTTTGAACTCCCTATCTCACTTTGATGGAGGCTGCAAACTAGTTGCACCAGTTCTATTACCTCGAACTTTAGATTAATCATTTTTCATATCTAAGTCCAGCTCTTATTCCTACATTCTTGCTTGATCAATCAAATCTACAAATTACCCAAGCTTTAATGGTATAATGGAATTCAAATCTCATTTCTGAGTCCACATAAAAATTATGACTCATTTGAAGTGTACCGAGTTACTATTAGCTATCATTGGTAAGCTTCTTCTTTGAGTAAATATACAGCGCATAAAACTCTTCTAGTTGACGTAAATTCTAACTGATCAAATAGACGTACCACTTATTCCAACCAATACTCAATCATCTCAGGGTCTATACCTTTCACGCCTTTAAAATTAGTGGTATATACCAGTCGAGGAAGCAGATTGGGGTGGAACACTGACAACCCTCTACAAGGCATGTACTGTAGTACATAAGAGTGCCTCGTCCCTTTGACCTTCATGTCATGTTATCACTTTTTTGGTCGTACATCTTGCACCAAGTTGATTATCATCAAGTGTGTTACATTCATATTCATCTCGCCTTTCAACTCTAGGATCTCTCAACTCAATATCATCACCTATCTCATTTTTTGATTCATCAAACATCTTTTAACTATATCAAAAAATAATAATAATCACAAATTTAGCATTCAAAATCAGCTTGAAAGTGACAATAATTACGACATGTACCTTTAGACTCGTTTACAAAGCCTAGTTTAGCCCGAGAATCTACTAAACTATAGCTCCAATACCACTAAATGTAAAACCCCAAACTTGACCCGATCGTCGAATCTAAATAAATGATGTCACATGACATTGTTGAAGCAACTCAGGCTAACTTGATACATATTTATAAATTTAGTTTCATAATTATCATTAATATCAAATTAATCATCAATCATAATCACACACATAAAGTCATGGTATCTAATAACATAGTTCATCAGGTTTTGGGGTTATACAAAGTAATTTTGTGAGTTAGCACTCGAATCCAAACTCAATTTCCAAGTTTTAACATTATCTCCCGAGACATGAATCTACATGTCTCGAGGAAAGCCTAACTGCTCGCCAACCTTCTATATGCTAACACTATGGCTGAGTGAAATCAACACTAAAAAAAATCAAATCCAAATAATTACGTGTGGTGTTTGCAAGTGTAGCAGGTCAATTGTAATATAATTTGTGCAAAGGGGAAAAGGAGTACTCCAAGGATCAAACCCACAGAAGTCGACGATTGAGTAGATTCTAGTTAATAACATACAATTAAACATTCTAAACAACTACTCACTAGTTAGAATAGTATGGAAATCCATGGAATTGAGAGGATTTAAACTAATTTACTAGCAAATAACAAAAGGACTAAATCGTAAAGCATTCAAAGTTAGAAAACCATCCAATTAATAAAAAAATGTGGTTTGTTGACTTCATGTGGTTCACTAATCATTGAACTAAGGATCTAAATTTCTTAAACTCCTAAAGTGGTTCTATTTTACCTCTCAGTCTCAATTTTACCAAATTAGACAAATTAGTCTGATTTATCTCCCGATCTCTCCCGACTAACCCAGAACTACTAAACCGGTGCCCAATAACATTACCTCTCGGTCTCACTTCTCTTAAATTTCCCTTAGGGACATCAATCCTAAGTTTTCATGTTCATTTAGTTTAGTCTAATTTATTGCAATTTAGTCCCTAACCCAAATATCTGTTTACCCACATCTCCATCAACCAACCCCTATAGCGTTTAGTTAACCATTACCATTTATATAATTTAAAAAACATTAAAGAAGCAACAATGAAAGCCATTGAAATAAAATTCAATAAAAAAGTGAAAGTTTTGACTTTTACTTGGAAAAGTGTAAAGGCAACTACTAGAAACAAAATAAATAAACAAGAGCACTAAATTTAAGATTTTTGACAAATGAAAAGAAAGAAAACGAATAGCATTAAACTAGAGATTAAAATGTGATTACAACCAAGTTTAAGGTACTGAACATGTAAAAAAAAACCTAAGCTACAGTGGTAACTAACTTAACTAACACTAGGAAAGCAAAAAAGAGCAAGGAAATTACAGAGAATTAAAATCATAAGCTATAGAGGACAAGAACTAAAACCCTAAAAATGAGAGAAAACTAAGAATATGAACTAAAATTATGTTTAATGCCTCCTATCTCTCTCTCTCTGAAGCCAAATTTTAGCTTTTTTTAGCAGCTATTCTGACCCTTTTTTCTTGACTAAAATGCCCCTGAATGTGTCTTTTTTATTGGTGTTTCAGTTAGACAAGGACTACCCCTTACATCAAATTTTGTCCCCTTACAACAGAGATATTGTGATATCCAAGTCTGGATATCGCGATATCATCGTCAATTTCAAAATGGGAGTTCCATTTGAAGGCTGGGTATTGCGATACCCAATGTGGATATCGCAATACCACTATAAGTGGTCTTCATTCTATTCTTCATTTTCAAACTATTAAGGGTATCGTGATGATACCCCACCTTAGTGATGTTTTTTTCTTAAAATCGAGCAACCATTGAGTTCCTACAACACTTAATCAACGTTAGGTTCCAAATGGCGTAATTGGCAAATTTGGGTCTCAAAATGACTACAAAAACACATTAAACACTTATTAAATTCAAAATCTAAAAACTAAACTATGGAAAGTACACTAGTTTGCTCGAAAACTAGCTCCTTAAGTATAACAGGGAAGCCTAATTTGACTTATCAAATTATGATAGATCAAACTCCCTTACACTTAACTTTTTGCATGTCCTCAAGAAAACACACAAAACATGCAAAAGGAGACGACCTTTGGACTAAATTAGACCAAAATGCAACATGCTAGTAAAATATCAAACTTGTACCTAGATTATCTCGCATGAAACCTGAGAATGATATTTAGTTAACTCAGGTATTCTTAAAGCAAACAAAAATTAGTTCAACAAATTAGAATGTTAACAAATCTAGAGGCAATTCAAATGATTATATGTACAATTATGTTATCCATGAAAATGGATTACGTGGATACATTAAATATACATTACAGATACATAAAGAGAATTGAAAGCATTTATCCAAAACAATGCAAGCAAGTCAAAAGAAACGTGCTAGTGGAACATTCGAGTCTCAAAGGTCTTCTAGTCTTGTGGCATTCAAAGGCTTAAGACGATTCAGAATTCAAGTAAAAGGTTTCTCTAAATGGTTTCAAGCACTAGAAACAGTGAAGCACATGACATTGTCCCCCATTCGACCCCAAATTTTTCGTAAAGCTCGCCTCCTGATTTCTCCTTCTCTCGCCTTCCTTATCTCTCTAAGAATTCGAAGATACTATATGATATTAGTACGTCAAATAAAATACAAGTACTAACACATTATAAAATTAAAGGTTTCTTTTTAAAATCCCATTTGATTTTTTACTTGAGCTCTTTTTTTTCTAATTGTTGCACTCATTCACTCACAATGTTTTTATTCTCACCTTACTTTTATTTACATGACGCAATTTTTTTATACTAATTTACTTAGCAAGGTTCTATTCATACTATACCATATAGTCTCTTCCTTATCTCTCACATACAATTCGAAGCCACCAAGATGTTCGTACCTACCCTCAATATCCACGGCTCGCCATCCATTTCATAGTGCATTTTAGTATGACAGAGAGAGGATGTATTTACGCTTAAGGCTTCCAAGATAACGCTCATCAACAAATGAATAGTTGAGGCTCAAAGTATGGGAACTAATAGTCAAGAGCATAAGGGTAAGTCTTTTTCACTCTAGGCTTACCAAACAATGCCTAAGTTCTTTCCCAAAACATTTCACAAGTTACATTTTCTATCATGCTTATAATTATTTGGATGAAAAATTAACAATTAAAGCTTAATTTATCTACAAGTATCTATATGATCCATTTATCCTATGGCACAATTTACACATTTTTCATTAAGAACGATTGCCTCTAGTCTATTAAGAAAATTAACTTATCGAACTAATCAGTCTACTTGTAAAAATATTGAAATATCTAATATCAATCAAAATTTACATGCTTGGAAATCTTAATGTAATTATTCAATATTTACAACCAATGGTCTATTGCCTAATTATTGTCCAAGCACTATGCAATCACAAGAAAAATCAAATAAGCAAAAGGAAACTATTTTTTTATTTTTTAAAAAAATTTAACCTAAAAACCGAAAACATGTAATTAAACACACAAAAACAAAATAATTAAAAATGACTTGTATATCCCCACACTTAAGTTACACATTGTCCACAATGTGTGCCCAAAAAAAAGAAGGTACCAGACTTCCCAAAAGGAGCGTCAGACTAGCTCAAGTCATCCCGCTTGTCGTTCATGCTAACAAATGTTCTGTAACTCTCGTGTGAGTGGCTGCAAAAAAGATAAAACACACAAAAAACCACATGTAAATACAAATAATAAAAGTAAATAAAAATAAAAGGCAAATCCAAATCCAAAAAAAATAGTTCAGTTGATTAATAGTAACATGTTGCATAAAATAAAAATAAAATAAAATCAAAGTGTGAAAACATGTAACTAATCATCATCGGAGCCCAGCTTCGATCTAACTATCCCTTTCCCTTTGCCCTTTTAGGCCGACCTCATATAGCATTAATGCGTCGGTCGTCTCGGGCCTTGGATGAAAACACTCACTGTGGAAGAGATCAAACGTCGCCTCAAAATCAACTTGGTAGGGCTTCGTGTAATCGTTCTCCATCTCTTCATCCTCCTCCTCAACTTCCTCTTCCCCTTCCCCTTCCTCTTCCTCTTTCACTCTTTATTCTTCTTCCTCCTCGCTACTAGTAGATATATCGCTCGACCATTTGGGCCACTGTGGGCCCTCTATCACCTCAAGCAGTCGAGTGTTGTAGCGTACCTCGCAGAACAACTTGCATTTCCATTGTATGCCTTCGTCGACCTTATTTGCACCTTTGATTCCATCCTAAATTTGCTTCTACTGCAGCTTGCAGAACTAAAGTGTCATGGTATCACCTATAATACTCTATGTGGGGCAATGAAACTGCTCAGTTGGGCCTACCCTTACCCTCTTCTTACGGTCTAAGCCCGTAATTAGATGATGGAAGTAGATGCTGACTTCGCTTCCCCCAACACACTTCTTTCTCTCCCGATTTATCCATGTGCCAAGTCAAACCTGCTTCCATTGCAAAATCACAAATAATGGCATGTTAGTTTGAGCACGGGACTAACAAAGGTTGATATAAGTTGCATCCATATTTTTGCGAACGAGGACATTATTTCTTGATTAAAATATAGAGGAAAATTTTTTTACTGTTCGCACTTTCATTCCCCTCTACCTTCCATTAGGTAGGCAAGAATGGCGTCCATGTCAACATTTTTATAAAATTTTAAATCCATTTGATCAATATCATCTTCTTGGTACCATGGAACGCCATAGTACTCGTTAATAACACTTGGGGAAATGTCAATCTTTAGTCCTTGAACCAGCACTCGGTTTCACCGTAAACTTTTAAATTCACATAAAATTGAGAACAATGGGGCTAACCATGATCGATTTTCAAACTAAACAAAAATTGAACCCCTATAGTAACGAACTAAGTCCCAAATATCATTACAAAGAGAGCCGGTGGGTCGAAACCATGTTCAAGAATAAATATTTTTCCTTGAATGGATAGAAAATAATTGTCCACCTCTTTCTTTGTAAATAGCTCCGGAACGACCGTCGGAGGCAAAGGAGGGCCCAGTTGGGACCTAATTCGTTTAGTTTGTCTGGGTGGCATTTTACTAAACTCAATATTAATCAAGCTATATAACAAATAATAAACTAACAAACTGACTAATAGCCAAATCAATAATGCAATACTAAAAAAGTGAAAATAAAAAAAGAAAGAAAAAAAGCTTTAAAGGAAAAAGGAATTTCAAACCGTAAAAATTTCTTGAAGGCAATGGCAAAGTGGGTTGAAACGATGTATCTTTGTCGTTCCTTAAGCAAGAAGAGAGAAAATTAGTAAAGAAGAAGAAACGATAACAAAAAATGAGAAAATTTTGAAGGGAGATTTGAGAGAAAATTGAGAGAAAATATTAAAAAATAGGGGTATTTGGGGAGGCTAGGGTTTGAGATTTGAAGAAAATGGGGAAAATAAAGGGTTTTGGGGGGTGTTTGGGGCTCAAAAGCCTCCAAAAAATGTAGATCATGATACCTAAAATAGGTATTTTGCCTAACCCGACATAGGTATCGCGATACCCAAAGGTAGGTATCGTGATACCCTTTCAATTTTGGACACCCATATTTTGAAATTTTCCCAAGTATTCACGGATAGGTAATACAATTATGGGTTAATTCCCACCTAGATGACTTCCTAAGGTTGTCAGACCTAAGTTTTACATTCTTCCTATCCCAACCAACTGATCTGTTAAGAATCCTAACATAAAAAGTAATTACTTCCACATCCACTCGTTCATCCCCCATAAGAGGATTAGTTCCTCATGGATCTCATAAATGATATAAACTTGATACAAAAAATAGACATGAAGAATAAATCAAGAGTAAAAGTTTAAGAGAAATTTTGAATTGTATTGGTATTGAAGTGTAAAAATCCACAAACAATTTGTTGAATCTACAAGTCAAATTTACCAAAGAACACAAATGAAGATAAAATTGAAATGAAATCCTAAGTAAAAAAAATGAAAAACTGAAGCCTAAAAAAAATAAAAGTTCGAAGATATAGAAAAGATTATTCTCAAGTATTTAATGAGGCCTATTTATAGCTTTAGAGTTGGCCATCGTCCTTAGCCCTAGCTTGATTGACGTTTTTACATTAAATTTCATTGTGCAGACCAAAATGCCTTCAACTTGTTAATTCTTCACGTACAGGGTTGTTGTTGTGACACTGAAGGCAATTTACATGGCTTATGCTCAGATTCAGGGTTGTTTCGCGACATCCTTGGTCTATGTCATGACATCGACGACAGTCTCACTATTTTGGTATTCTACTTACTATGTTCCGACGACAAACCTCCATGTTACAACATAATGACCAGTCTCGTGTTCTCATGTTTGCAAATGGTGTCCTGCACACTCACTAAACACGTTAGCCTTCCCTTAGGCTTACATTGGCCCCTAAGGTCATATAAACGGCTCAAATCACCCTTTTTATTGTTCAAGACTAAAAGTGAAAAACTAAAAAAAAGCATATAAAATAGCTTATATTCAAGCTCTTGAAGTATGGAAACTAGTTTAATCTGCTACAATGAATTGTGGCATATCAATTGCCCCCACACTTAATTCATTACTTGTCATTAAGAAAGAAAATAGAAAAACTAAAATAAAAGACGACTCTTGAACAAATATGATACAAGGACGAGTTTTCGAACACATAACTAGGACTAATCATACATATATGTAATTCTGGCATGATATATAAACAACTTACCGTTCTCAGTTTCAAACACCTAAGTTCAGTATATTACAAAGTATATAAACAACAAGGTTCTCAAATATATTGATCCATTGATAAATCATATAGGTAATTTGATTATCCTAGCAGAATAGAAACAGTCATCATTGCAATTACTCGATATAATGTCCATTCATGACTAGATTTACCAAGGTTACATAGGATGTTTCAACTTCTAATATTTTGAGGCTTAAGGTTGGTATGGATTTGAAGAAATGGAGCATCAAAATAGTTTCAAGCACAAAAGTAGTTTGACACATCGTATTGTCCCTTATTCTCCCCCTAATAACCCTTACCAGCTCACTGTCTTATTTCTCCTTCTCACACAGTCCTTATTTCTCCATATAGAAAGTCATAGCATAAAAAAGTAACTATGATTAGCTCACGAGTTTTTGTGCACTAATGATTGAGATTTCTAATTTTCTGACTTTATTTTTGAGTCACTTTAGACTTTTTCAACATCTCTCACTCATAATGCTTTTCTTCTTCATTTTCTACTCATTTTGATATTTTTTTCTGAATTTTTCTTTTGTTTTCCACATTTTGGGCTAAACCTATAATCACTACATCACACTGCTCCTTCCCATTTCCTTCTGATTTTTATAAAACCACCATGATGTATCTACCTATCCCTCAATATGTATGGTCAAACGTCTAAAATCATGCATTTCAGGGACCAAAGAAAAATGGTAAGTACAAATTTGCATTTTGGCTTGGGTTTTTCATGAAGGTTCATTAAGAAGCACTTGCTAGCTCAAAATTATGTAATAAGGATTAATGAATAAGGTTAGCTTTTTTATTCTGGGTTATACCAAACAATGTCTTATGTCATCCCTAGATATCTCAATATTCACAAATTTAATCAATCAAGCAATTACAATTTTAACCATTTATCATACATACGAGCATGCTCATTTCCCTATATTATCTATGTCATTTGGTACATTCAATTACTTAATGCTTATATACAGTGTAATATATAAAACTTATTAGTATAATAACTGAAAATTTTAGATCATTCACTATCATGCCAAATTTATAGTAAATACAATCAACCTATAAACATACTTCTAACCAATCACTTGTATTTCTACAAGCTCAAGCACACTCTTAACAAGAACAATAAAAGAAAATGCATAAAAATAAAATTTTCTATGTTACCCCCACACTTTAGACAACACATTGTCCTTAATGTGCAACCCCTAAATAGATAAGGAACTAAGTTGTCCGATTAATCATGATGTTATCGTAGTCTTTTGGTCGGTACTTCCTTCCTTTTTTGCTGAAATCTCTTATATGTAGCACTTTCTTTCATCTGAGGTTTCTACAAATAAAATCCAAAAATAGTAAATAACTATATCTATAAAGCTACTCTTAGTCCTACTCCTAAAATAATAAAATATAAATCATCCAAATTAATTATTGTACAATCTAAAAACTTAAAATTAAAAGTTTAGTCATCAAAAGGAGGTGGTTGCCATCCCTTCCTTGGAGCCTTCCCTTTTCCAAAACATGTGCTCGAGAGGAACCTCCACTCAACGAATTTGTATGTCAAGTAGGGCTGTGGATGACTGGCCCTCTTTGCAAAGATTATTGCAGCTGTAATGTTGCCTCATAGTCTTGCATCCTCCTCATGAAAGTCTTGATCTGTGGCATCCTCCTCATTTTCTGGTCCCTAAAAGATGCATAGAACTCTTGGACTATGGGGATAACAACATTTTTTTGAGAGTTAAGTAAAAATGGCCCCATCTATGATAACAAACTAATGCCCAAATTTCTTTACAAAGAATCATCAATGGTTCAAACCCCCTTTCTTGAATAAATGTCTTTCCTTGCAATTCGAGAAAATATTTTTCAGCATTTGGGTATTGAAATTTCAATAGTTCTTCTTGTTAAATAGTTCTTTTTGAAATTTCAAGGGATCTGAAACTAATGGTTCTTCTTGTTAAACAGTTCTTCTAGATTTTCTAGAAGGCATTTTCAATAATCTTTTAACTATAAGACTAATCAAAATCAAACAATATATTTCAAACTAATAAAGGAATTATTCAATGGAATAGTAAAGTTAGGAACCCTTAACCTTGGTTTACAAGTTAGTGATTCCTTGCAAAAGCTTGTTGCAAATTCCTCTTAATGTGAAGTGTTGGACCTGGACCAATTAAGAACACAAGAAAAAGATAATATTTATAGCAAAGTAGGAAGAAAAAAAGGAAAAAAAGGGGTTTTGTGGGTCGGGTCAACCCTACAGAAAATTGCAACGATGTCGTGACATGGGGGTTCCATGTCGTTACACCCTTGGCAGGATACTAATGTCATGATTTGGGGTTTGATGTTGTGGCATCAGGGTTCGATGTTGCGAAAAAGAAGTGCTCTATCACGACATTGAGCTAACGTGCTCAATTCTTTGAACCTATTATCGGTGTTGTGAGATGAAGGCTCCGTGTTGCGACACCGACTTTGTTTCGACCCCTCTTCTCGACTTCCAAAGTGTTCAAAATAATTTTTTAAACAGGTTACATATGATTAATTCCTAAACTACCCATGAGTCTATTAAAATGCAATAATATGCACAAGTTTACCTAAGTTTAAAAATATTAAGTATTGTTGTCGGATTCATCTGTCAGCTCAGTCAATTTACACATGGATGCATTTTTAATTATTTTTCTCTTCGTATTGATCTAGCATCCATCATGCCACTCCACCTTGTTACGTGTATTCCACTCCTTGAATCTACTATTTCGACCTGAACATATAGTACGACAAAAATAGATTACACTAAAATGTTAGTACGACAAATCTATCTATGTTGAAGCTAGTGGAACATATAGTAAAACTAATATAATATCAGCATTATCGGTCCAAAAACTAATTCAAAAATGTTGTGAAGCATATCTTACTTATATCCTTGATACTCAGGTGTCAGAATATAAAATTGATCATGTACCGATAGTTAAAGAATTTGCTAACGTGTTCCCGAAGGGATTACCAACGTTGTCACTAGACAGAGAAGTTGAATTTATGATTGAAGTTGCACCTAGAACAACTCTCATTTTGATTTCCCCGTACAGAATGGCTCCTATAGAGTTGAAAGAATAGTTACAGGAGTTTCTAGACTACGGTTTTATTCGACCGAGCATGTCAACTTGGGGTGCACGAATGTTATTTGTGGAAAAGAAATATGGGTTGATAAGATTGTGTATAGATTATTAGTAGTTGAATAGTTCTACCATAAGTATTAAATATCCCTTACCTCGAATTGAAGATTTGTTCGATTAGTTGAAAGGAGATAGAGTATTTTTCTAAAATCGATCTCTGGTCTGCTTACTATTAATTGCGAGTTAAAGAGCCTAATGTGCCAAAAACTATGTTTAAAACTCGTTACGGTCGTTATGATTTCGTTGTGATGTCATTTGGTCTAACCAACGACCCTGCTGCATTTATGCACTTGATGAATCAGATTTTCTAGCATACTTAGACAGATTTGTCATTTTTTTACCAACATTATTTTGATTTATTCGAAGAATGAGTATGATCATGCTCAACATATGAAAATCGTGCTACAGACTTTGATCGAGAAACAATTATACATGAAGTTTAGTAAGTGTGAGTTTTGGCTCCGGGAGGTGGGATTTCAAGGACATGTGATTTCTGTAGATGCCATTCGAGTAGATCCTTGTAAACTATATGTGATCGTGAATAGGAAAGCTCTAAAAAATGTTTCTAAGGTATGTAGATTTCTCGGTTTAGTCAGGTATTATCGATGTTTTGTTAAGAATTTCTTGATAATAGCATCATCGGTGAAAAAGCTATTGCAGAAAGATGTCAGTTTCATATGGTCTTAAAAAATATCAATAGAGTTTCAAACCGTTGAAAACCATGTTAACAGAAGCTTCATTTTTTACTCAGCCTAAATTTGAGAAAGAATTTACTGTTTATAATGATGCCTCGCTTAGTGGTCTAGGCTATATTCTAATGCAGGATGGAAAAGTAATAGCTTATGCCTCAAGATAATTGAAACCTCACAAGAAAAACTATCTGGCGCATGGTTTGGAGTTAGCAGCAATTTTTTTTGCTCTGAAAATCTGGCGACACTATTTGTATGGTGAAAATTGTCATGTTTTTACTGACCACAAAAGTTTAAAGTATATGACGACTTAGAAAACCAAGAATTTATGGCAATGTAGGTGGCTCGAGCTATTAAAAGATTATAATCTGGTGATTGATTATCATCTTGGAAAATCTAAAATGTATTCCGACTGAATTTTTGGCCAATCGCAATATCTAGCACATCCAGGTGCCATTAATAGTTTTCGTGATGGTTGAGATGCACAAATTCGATCGACCGATGTGCCAGTTTGGGTTTAAGAAAATTATTCCTCTTTCACTCCAGGACATCGAAGAACTGCACAAGGTCGACTTGCAAGGGTGAACTGACGAAAATTGTGTGAAATGTCATGCCAAATATATCTACATTTGGGAGCATAGTTACAACCTCTCCAGATTACATGACATGGTTTAAACATCATGGTAAGCCACATCTACTACTGAAGGAAGAAAGGACCAAGAAACATCATTGTAAAAGGCCAAGATGATTATGCATGAACCCTAGGTCAAGAGTACATGCTTCGATGGATTCATCATCAACTCCAACCCCATATGAGGAACCGAGGGGTACAACACCTCCCGTTCAGTATGGTTCATATTATTCTGGTGCTTTCGCTAACCCTATTTTTTTTTACAAAAGCACCACATTATCCACCACCATACAATGTATCAACACCTTCTGCAGGTGTTTTTTTTTAGCCACCTCCATCCCTAAGACCATATGGAGACCAATGTTGAAAACAACACAGACGTATCCACCATCTCTGACAATTCCAACATTTTATCCGTAATGGTCTTATGCGACACCATACACTTATCTACCGATAGTGCCACAAACACCGCCAACATCATTGTTCTATCAAGGTGACTCATCTTTACAACCACTTATTACTACAATAGACGATATATGATGGCAACCTAGGATAACACGACACTCAAACACGAAGGAACGAGATGAAGATCAAGATCAAGATGGAGCTCAAGGTGAAGATGAAGAAGATAAAGAGCCATGGCCCCAATTATGAAGAAATCCTCCTCGCAATCGACACCTATCGGGTTGTGGTACACATTCAGCTCGATGACGTCAATGATTTTTAAAAAAAATTGTAAATCATCATTTACTTTGTCAACTTTTAATTTGTATTCTAAGAAAAAATTTTAAAAAAATTGGGCTATTGTACTCTATTGTATTTTTCATATCAATAGTATATACTTATTTATTTACAATCTACGAAAAAAGAAAAAATTTATTTATATTGTATTATAATTTATTTGAAATCAATAATATATCAATAGTTACAATTTACCAAAACAAATGAGAAGTAATTAAAAAATGAACAAATTGTTTCTTTGTTTCTTTTCTGTATGTCTGAATTTTATTTGGCATTCTTTGGGTCGAGAATCTCTAGTTTAGGGTCACGGGTACGATTTTAAAAAAATTTCAAGAGTTAAGGTTAGGGTTGAAAATGGGAAGGTAAAAAACGTGATGTTTTCAATTAATGTGGAAGAAGCCCATTTTTAACCTTAACCTATGAAAAATTTTCAAAACCCAGGAATCCCAGTATGATTTTTAGACATCCCGAGAATCCAAGGATAATTTTCAAACATCCTATCCTAGGAATCCCAATCATGGGCTCCCACACTATTTGTTTTCTTTTTCTTTTTCCCCCCAGTTGCCTATATAAAGAGGGGTTTTGCTTCCCCCTACTCCATCAACTCTCTCGACCACCATCCCTTACAAAATAAAAAATTCTCTTCAAAATTGTTTTTTTTCGAGTGTTGAAATTTTTGGACAGAAAGATTTATTTGTCTTTGTGCTAGAGGGAGACAATGCGATAGTTTTAAGGTGTGTTTGAGTTCACGGGAATGCGATGGCACTCAGAGACCCCCACATTTCATCTGTCATGTAGGGATTGAACAATCACCTTAGAAGGCCATCGCGTTGCAACTCAAGCTCCTAGTTCACAGTGATTATATAGTCACGGGTTAAAGTATAACTTGGCTCTCAGTTGACTGTGGTTATGGATCACGAGTTGAAGCATAACTCGGGCCCTCAATTGGTGGTGGTTATGCGATCATGGGTTCAACTTTAATGCCAATGGAAGAGGATGCTTTATAAACCTCATATATAAGTTTGAGATTGTAATCATAGGGAAAAACTAAGGGGCTTTCCAGTATAATAAACTTATTCATTTTATCCTTCTCCACCAAACCTATATCCTTAACATCATCGTTCGAAGCCTATGACAAAGTTAGGGGCAAGAGGACTTACAGAGGAGGAGTGACTGTGGCGCTAGAGAAAAATTGAAAGTCCTTTCAGGGAGGCAACGGTTTCTTTGATTAAAGAACTCACTAATAACTACCACTACTACCACCTCGACTCGAGTTTTAGCTTTTTCTCTACCACCACAGCCACTCCCCCTTAAAATTCCTCTTGCATTCAACTCTATCAAAGATTTTGAACAATTACGTTAAGGATACTAATTTGGTGGAGATGGAGAAAAAGAAAAAGTTGATTATACTGGAAAGCCCCTTAGTTCTTTCTGATGGAATGTGATCTATCACTATTCGTTGTGGCAAATTAGGTTCTTTCTGACACTTGATGAGCTTCATTTCGAGTAATTTGATTATATTTTTAGTAATTTTATGTTTTAGTGACTTATGATCAATTTCAACAAAATAAGCGTTTTAAGGTGTTTCGGTGACTCGATAGGAAAATTTGGGCCTAGCGAAGGTCTAATAGGTTCTTTTAGTGTGCAAGACGTCATTTCATGCCAAGGAACACAACGAACGACTTCTATGTTACGAAACCAGCATTTTGTGCCACAACACCCAACTTCGAGCCAAGAGAAGTCTCATTCGATGTCCAATGTCGTGACATCTATACCCAGTGTCATAACTACAATTCGATGAGCACTAAATTATTATTGAGGGTGTTTTCATATGCACATCATGTACCAAGTCATTTAATCACCTGTATTTGATATAATATGGTCAAAAACCACCATAAATATATATAGTAATATATAAGGTTAATTTGGGGGAGCTTTTTCCTTAGTTTAATTCATATTTTTAGTTTAGGTTTTAGATTTTGGGGATTTTTGGTTGTTGCTTGCAACTTGGATCCGATTTCAATTCAAGCTTTATTTTCTTCAATTAATCTTTAGTTTTTCAATCATTTGTCTTCCAATTGTTGTTCCCTCAACGATTGCTAAATGGGTTTTCAGTTTCGGTGCTCAATTAACACCACAACAAATCTAAATTCTCTCTTCTCTTCTCTTTAATTTTATATTTTTTTGAATGTCTGAATTTAACTTAGGGAAAATTGCATTTAGATTCATGAGGAACTAAAACCTTAGGGAGATTAATGATCGGATGTGGAATTAATTAACTAAGGAATTAGGGTTTACTTTAGAAGTAGTTGGATTAAATTAAGTATGATTAAACCCTAGGATTGACGACCCTAGGAAGTTATTTAGGTAGATGAGGTCAAAAGAATAGTTTACTAAGTATTTCTTAATTTAGCTCAGTTTAAACTGTGAGGTTAAAAATAAGTAGTTTTTGTCGATTAGTTGATGTAGTTGATGTAGTTGGAGGTCAAAAGGTAATAACTAGGTTAATTCTTAGTTAATTCATCAAAACCCTAAATCTAAAGCTAATTATGAACACTAACGTGAGTTAATCTTCTATATGCTTGATTGAATAAATTTGATTGTTTGTTTAATTTTCTTAAATCTATGATATTTTGCTTCTTAATTTTATTTTCGTTTATTGTACTAAAATTTTAGGTGATTATTGTTTAGACTTGTTAGTGTAGAAATTAGCCTTTAGTTTAATTCAACATCCTTTGGGTATGATCCTCGAAAAACTTCCCAAGTGTTTCGTTGTAAACTTAACTATATTACAACCTGACCTATATACTTGTGAACATTATTGTTATTTTATATCTTTTGTTGCAGTATTTTTAGTCCAGAAGTTCACATGTATGGGTGGCGATCAAGTTGTTAGGGTCGTTTCCGGGAAGGCTTTGACATTCGGCTAAATTTAATTTTATGCATTTAATAGGATAAATAGGAAAATTTCAAGTTATAGATACGATTTTTATTTATTTCTATTTTTATTTTTAATTTTATTTTGGTTTCTTAATTCAATTTTTTGTTTCTCTTATTATAGTGTATGACTTAGAGTGTGGGCATCCCAATTGAGCCAAATCTTGAACGAAAGAGTACTTTAAGACATAACCAAAAACTAAAAAAAATGTAGAATAATCCACCAGTCATAGCTGATCTACCTTAGGACAATTCATTGTTTTACGATCTAATTGAACCACCGCCACTAGCTCAAATTTGAATAAAGCCACCCATGGCTCGATAGGAAAGAACTTTGCGGGAGTATGCGCTACCTACTTTAGATTTTGTGAGAGGAAACATTGATAGGCCGACTATTAACGCTAATATTATAAAATTAATTCGACCATCATATAGATGATTTAGAACACTCCGCAATTTCGGGGCACTGTGACTGAGAACCCAAACAAACATTTATAGTGGTTTCTTTAACTCTGTGATACTTTTAAGTTTAATGGGGTCACCAATGATGCTATTCATCGTCGACTATTCCCCTTCTTCTTATGTGGTAACGCATTTTTTTTGCTTGATTCGCAGGTTCCAAGTTCTACCACCACATGGGAAAAGCATTGATTTGTCGTAATTCGGTGTAGCAGATTAAACTAATTTCCTCTCTTTAAGAGCTTCAAAGAAAGTATTTTCACTAGGTATTAATTATGTTTTTGTAAGTTTTTGTTAAGTTAATAAAATGTACAAATTGAGTCTTTTATTGACCTTAGAGTCCAAATAATTCCTAAGGCTGAGCTAATGACCTTTGTAAGTGTGCAAGAGACCATTAGAAGGCATAATAAACCGATATTGGTCGCTATGTCGCTACACAGAATACTTGATGTCGCATCATACAGAGCAGAATGGAGAAATTATGAAACTGCCTTCGATGTTACGACACGGCATAAGGGAGTCACGACATACCCCTGAAGATATCCCAAGAAGAGTACACTGACTGCTATGTCGTGACATAGGACCTGGTGTGTCATGACATCAACTCTAGACGAGAATTAAACACGATACAAGGGCATTTTGGTTTGCACAATCAAACTTAAATCTCTGGAACGTCAGCTAACCTAGGGTTAAAGACGACGACTACTTGAAATCGATAAATAAGTCATTTGTCACATGTAAAAGACGCCATTCTCTTAGCCTAGAATTAGTCTTTTTAATTTTAGTTTAGTTTTCTCTTTTCTTAGGTTAGATTTCTTTTCATTCGTTCTTGTTTTATTTTTGAGAGATCTATATTGTGGAGACAATCAAACCTTGTGGATTCGCGATCAATCATAATACAATCAGGCTCTTTCGTAAACTCTATATTGTTAATTTATTTAGCATATTTTCTCTTTATATCAATTTTATATTGCCTATGGAGGCCATAAGGAACTAATCCTTCTGTGAGGGATTAGCAAGTGGAGGTATGATCTGTTAACTGTTTCGTAGGGATACTCAACGAATCAGTTGTTTGGGAAAGGGAGAACGTAAAACAAACCCTAGGCCTGACAACCTTGGAAGTCATCAAGATGGGAATCAACCTAAAATTGGTATGGCCCATCTGTGAAAACCTTCATCCCAAACCATTCTGGACTGTGAGGTTGAAAGAAAAATAGTCATTGTCAACTCATCATTTGAGTAGAAGATCAGAAGATCCTGCTAGGATAGCAACTAGTTAATTGACGAGGAACCCAATACGATAGTTGATGGAGGTTACCGAAGCGAGCTAATCATCCATAATCAGATTTTAATTAGTTCAATTCTTCAATCTCTTAAATTTTATTTCTTTATGTTATTTTATTTTTTATTATTATAAAAACTTTAAAAAATCTTTTTTTTATTTTACCTTCATACTATAACTAAACTAAAGTACTAATTAGAGCTTTCAGTGTTTAGGTTAAAAGTGATCTAGCATTCGCCTCCCTTAGGTACGATCCTGAAAGTACTCACCGACTCTGTTGTAACTATATTACAACCCTTGGGTATGATCCTTGAACTACGATCCTCGAAATACTCACCTACTGCCTCATTTATATATCTTTTACTACAGTATTCATACTTTGGATGTTAGTACGTCTAGAGGCAGTCAAGTTGTTGGCGTCGTTGCCAGGGAAGCAACGTTACTAGTTTAATTTTAATTTCTGCATTCAGAAGGAATAACTAGAAAATTTTTAAAGTTATAGATACAGTTTATTTATTTATAAGTAAAATTATTAACATTATGCATGTTTTAGGAACCTTGTTTAATATAAACTATCTACGACCTAGTATTTCTTGTCCTGTTATTCATAACTCACATATTGAACTAAATCCTTCCTTGCAAACATGGATTTTTGAAAATGTTAGGTTTACCGATCGTGAAACTAAGGACCCTATAGTGTTTTTACGGAGATTTGATCATATATGTATCGACGTTACTTATGCATGTGTTTTACCAGATGCTATTAAATTGACCTTATTTCAATTTGCACTAGATGGGAAGGAAAAAATGTGGCTAGAAGTGCTTCCCCCAAACACCATTACTATATGGACTAATTTTGTGCAGTTATTTCTTCGCCGAGAAGTACCCATAACAAAGGTACTAAGTACTTATACATAGTTATTTTATTTTAAGCAGTTTATTACTGAAACATTGGGACAAGCGTGGGAAAGGTTTAAAATGATTCTCAAATCCATATTAGGCAGGGGTATACACTTCTTAGTTCATATACAAAATTTCTATTATGGGTTAGACAATCAAAATAGACGAAAATTCGACATTATGACTAGGGAAGTATTTGGACTAAAACCCAGGAGAAAGTTAACAAATTTTCTATTATGGGTTGGACAATCAAAATAGATGGAATTCGACATTATGACTAAGGGAAGTATTTGGACGAAAACCCAGGAGGAAGTTATGGAAATATTAGAGAAGTTTAGCATTAATGAATCTACCCGGAAGATATACTATGAAGGGGAAACCAAGGGACTGGAATATAGAAAAAATGGTAAAGAGTAAGAATGTAATCAATTGGAGTCAAGTATAAAAGAATCAAATGATTGCGAGACAGAAGAAGAAGGGGACAATGTTAAGCAAGATAATGATCACATGGTATCCCAACATGATTGGTGGAGATAGAGTAAGGAGCAGCCGGAACAAGTCATCCCAAATTCAACAAATTTGGTGTCATCTGTTATTAAACCTCCTAAATTAGAATTGAAGTTATTGCCCGTACATTTAAAATAAGATTATCTAGGAGAACAAAATACTTTGCCAGTGATTATTGCTACAGGCTTAGAAGCAAACCAAGAATAGGCTCTGTTAAGTGTTTTGAAAATGCATAAATAAGCGATAAGATGTACGATTATTGATTTTAAAGGAATTCATCTTGTGTTTTGTCGACCTAAAACCATATTAGAATAGGGAAAACGACCTATAGTTGATGTTCAACACAGACTTAATCAAGCTATGAAGGAAGTGGTAAAGAAGGAACTGCTTAAATTGCTTCATATAGGTATTGTTTACACCAGCTTTTATAGTCAATGGGTTAGCCCCTACTCAGTGTGTTCCAAAGAAGGGAGGTCTAATTTTTGTCGAAAATGATAAGAATGAGTTAATTCCAATGAGAATAATTACCGGTTGGAGAGTATGTATGGACTATCAGAAATTGAATGATGCAACAAAAAAAGACCATTTCCCATTGCCATTTATTGATCAAATGCTCGATCGTTTAGCAAGTAAAGATTACTATCATTTCCTAGATGGCTACTTAGGGTAGCATCAAATCCCAATACACCCCGACGATCAAGAGAAAACCACTTTCACATGTCCTTTTGGTACTTATGTTTTTAAAAGAATGCCTTTTGGCCATTGTAATGCTCCAACAACCTTTATGAGATGCATGATCGCTATCTTTGTTGATATGTTAAAAGAAGGATTAGATGTATTCATGGACGACTTCTCAATCTATGTAGATTCTTTTCAATATTGTTTGGGAAATCTGGAGAAAGTCCTAAAAATATGTGAAAAGACTAATCTAGTGCTTAATTGGGAAAAATTCCATTTCATGGTAAAAGAAGGATTGGTATTAGGGCATCAGATATCAGGAAAGGAAATGGAAGAAGATAAAGAAAAAATTGAGGTTATAAAAAATCTTCCCAAACCAACAAATGTTAAAGGAGTTCAGATTTTTTGAGGACATGTAAAATTTTACTGGAGGTTTATAAAAGATTTTGCTCATATTTCTAAGCCTCTGAATCAACTCCTCCAGAAAGAGGCACCTTTTTTTATTCGACCAAAGTTGCGTCAAAGCCTTTGAGGTAATGAAAGAAAAACTCGTATCTACTTCAATAATCATTACCCCTAACTGGTTGAAACCTTTTCTTATTATGTATGATGCTAGTGATTATGAAGTGGGTGCAGTTTTGGGACAAAAGCAAAAAAAAATATATTTAGGGCTATTCTCTATGCAATCAAAACATTAAATTTGGCACAATGCAACTAAAGTACAACTAAAAAATAGATGTTGGCAATAGTGTTTGCTTGTGAAAAATTCTTACCCTACTTAATGGCGAATAGAGATTCTACATTAAAATACGTTATGAAGAAAAAAGAAACAAAAGCCAAGCTAATGAGATGGATTATACTGCTTTAGGAATTTGATTTATGGATAATGGATAGGAAGGGGAATGAGAACCAAATTGCATATCTTTTATCCAGGATCGAGAATAATTTAAAAGTAGAGAACATTAAAGAAATTAAAGAGGCTTTCGCAGATCAGCAATTATTTAGAGTAGACATCTGTCAGACCAGGTTTGGCAAGCATCTAACACCATGGTATACAGATTATGTCAATTATATTGCAAGAGGGGTCTTTCCTACACAGGCATCTTGGCAATAGAAAAAGAGGATAGCCTATGAATCAAAAAATTACGTCTGAGAAGAACCATATGTGTTTCAAAAATGTACACCTTCGAAGGTGTGTTACAGAGGAAGAGATATACATCTTCATGCGGAGGGCATTTCGATCGAAATGTCGCAAATAGGCATAACTGAGGTTGAAGTATTTCATGTTTGGGAGATTGATTTCATGGGACCTTTTCCAAGTTCTTTCGACAATCAGTAGATTCTCTTGACTATTGGTTATGTTTCAAAATGGGTTGAAGCTGTCGCTTTAACTACTAATGATACAAAATTAGTCGTAAGGTTCCTAAGGAAAAACATTTTCGCATTTTTGTAGCAAGCAGTTTGAAGCAGCTTTGGCTAAATATAGCATAAGACATTGAAAGACAATATCCTATCACCTACAAGCTAATGGGCAAGCAAAATTGTTTAATAGTGAAATAAAATAGATTTTGGAGAAAACAGTAACTCCAAGTCGAAAGGATTGGGAAGCAAAGCTAAACGATGCATTGTGGGCTTACAGAACAGTGTATAATACTCCTCTAGGAATGTCTCTATATAAGCTAATTTGAGGTAAGAACTGCCACTTTCCAATTGAATTGGAAAAGAAGGCATATTGGTGATTAAAGAATTAAATCTGGACCCAAAGTTAGCTAAGAAAGAAAGACTGTTTCAACTTCAGGAATTTGAATAATTTCGTTTTATGGCCTATGAAAATACTAAAATGTATAAGGAGAGGAGTAGACTTCGGCACGATGCAAAGATTAGAAAGCACAAATTTCTACCTAGATAGAAAGTTCTATTGGTCAACTCAAGATTAAAATTGTTCCCTAGCAAACTAAAATCAAGATGGATATGTCCATATATCATACACCAGGTAACTCCTCATGGAACAACAAAGTTTATCGAAAATGGGGGACAACTTTTTCTGGTAAATGGCCAAAGAGTAAAACATTATTTTGGAGGAACAATCAACATAATTTTCAATGAACAAATCTTGCATTGTAACGCACTATGGGATTTACAATGAACCAAAGGGAAATCAAAAAACAAAAACAACGATGATGAAGAAAAAGACCACAGTGTTGATTCCACAAAATATAGGGGAATCTGACCTGCATGTCACGACACCACTCCTGAATGTCGCGACAACGGAAAATATTTAGATCATATAACCTGCTCTCGATGTCGCGACATCACTGAGGGATGTCGCGACATCAATGAGTAACTCTGTTTTCTAAATTAACACTAACTGCTGACATTTTTCAGGTTTAATAGTATTAGGATTCTTATTCTTTAACTTCTTACTTAGTAGAAATAAACTATAACTCTTGAATACTTTATTATTTCCTTCTAATCTATAAATAGATCACATTGATCCTCTCTTTTTACACCAAAAAATAAAGAAAAAGAAATCAACTTATATCCATAATAGTTTGTGTAGGGAATTTCAGCAAGAATAGATTATCAGATTGTAACATCCCGATTTTGGGCCTAGTCGGAACAGTGGTTTCGGGACCACAGATTCGATGAGGAAAAATTTATTTTTACTATATTTTTACGGCCTACAATTTCACGGAATGATTTCATGAAAATTTCGTTCAAAAATTTTGATGTTTGGGCACTCAATTTAGTCAAAAGGACTAAATTGAAAAAAGTGCAAAAGTTGAGTTCTACATGTTAGAGGTGTCCAATTGTTATGAAATTTTAAATTGGAGGTCTTTATATGGTAATTAGGCCAGTAGTTAGTGATGGATAAAAATGAACATGAGATAAGTGAAATAGGATTTTTTTAGTAAGGGCATTTTAGTCATTTAGTAAATAAATGAATTAAAAAGGGAAAAAGATGTGAAAATTTTGTGTTCATCATCTTTGCTTGCTGCCAAATTTGAAAGAAGCCATAGCTAGGGTTTCTTCACTTTCTCAAGCTCATAGTAAGTGATTCCAAGTCCTGTTTTTAATGTTCTTTACATTTTTAGAATCCTGGTAGCTTAAATTAGCTTATTCTAGCAATAATTTAACCTAGGGTTTATATTTGGAAAAATACCCATGGGTGAAATATGTTTATTTTGATGTTTTATGATAGAAAATGAAGCTAGAAATTATGTTAAACAACTTTTGCTAGTCGATTTTAAGTGAAAACTAGTAAATTGACATAATCGGTAAAATACGTAATGTTCATAAGTAAGTGTTAGAGTAAGATTTTGATGTTGCCATAGAAGGGAAAAATGTTCATCATGTTATAAAACATAATAATAAGAGATGAAGTTTAATTTCCGAGCTTTGGGGCATAAGTGTAATTATGTAAAGTTTAGGGGCAAAATCATAATTTTGCCAAAGTTAGAGTCGATGGCTGTTTTGGTAAATGTGAGTATTAAATAAACTAAATTTGCTATTATAGATCAAGAAGAATGGAATCCAAGGTTAGACAAAGGAAAGAATAAGGTTGAAGACTAAGTAGGTGGATTTGGCTATATTTTGTACCGAGATAAGTTTACGGTAAATAAATGCAATATTTCAATAATTATTATTAATGCTGTTATTTTCCAGTAATTATATATTTATTTCATGAATTTATTTAATGTTGACTCAAGTATGATACGATAGAGAATTAGTATTAAAAAGTTCCGTTGAAACTTTTGGAATGTATCGGATACAAATGTCATGACATTTGGGTGATGAGATCCCATGTAAGACCATGTGTGGAACATGGCATTGGCATCATTGAGATTATGAGAGGTCCCATGTAAGAACGTGTCTGGGACATGGCGTTGGCACCGAGATGAGAGGTCCCCCGTAAGACCATGTCTAGGACAAGGCATGGGCACCGATATGAGAACTCCCATGTAAGACCATATCTGGGATGTGGCATTGGTAGTACAAGAAACATCCCATGTAAGACCATGTCTAGGACAAGGCTTTGGCATGTTATTATCAGAAAAGTGACCCAAGTATCCTTATTATTCCAATGTGGCTCAATGGGCTAGTAAACAAATTATGTTCCATGAAAGTTCAGGTAAAAGCATAAATAGAAAATTCAGGTGAGTTATAAGAGTTAAGAAAATATTATGTTATCAATTGAGAACCAACATTTCAGCAAGAGAAGAGTAAGTTATAATCACGAGTTAGCTAAGTAAACAGGCAAGAGATCGAGTAAGAGATTAAGTAAAGAGGAAATTAGGGATCATGTTACTTGAGTATAATTATTTGTGTTAAGTGTTGTTATTTATTTACTTGTAAACTTACTAAGATTTATGCTTACTTCTTTTATTTTTCTTTCTTTTATAGTATTGCAAAGCTACTTCAAGGATCTTAAAGACGTCGGAGAGCGTCCACACTATCAACCACAATAACTCGGTATTTTATGATGATCACTGTTGAACTATGGCATGTATAGGGACTTAGTAATTTTGAATGTATGTCCTTATGATAATGTTAAAGGATGATGTGTAAATATGTCATAATTTTTAGCTATTAAAATGGCTAACTAAGAATATGTTTGGTATTATGAATGCCTAGGTCATAGTTTATACCTAGAAATTGTGAAAAAGTAAAAACTTGCAATGAAACAGATTTTAGACAACAGGAGTGACGTGAATTTGAAAAATCCCCAAGGATAGTATAAAATAAATTCGAGGGTGAATGATATATAGAATTAAATCTTATTGAGTCTATTTTCATAGAAAAATAACAGTGTAGAAAAAGGAATTTTATATTCTAAGATATGTGGCTTTTAGTTAGATATGGTCAGAACTATTTTTGGAGTCCCCTGTTCTGACTTTAGAAAATCATTAAAAATTGTAAAAAATATTTATGAGTTTTAATTTATATTTATAGATTCCTTAATGAGTCTATTTTCTGTAGAAACAAGTGAGAACACCATATTAAAATCATACAATAATAAAATTGAATTTTAATGAGGAGAGGTCAGGACAGTCAAATAGTGAAACAGGGAAGACTTTAACTAATAAACCGTACTAATTGGATGAACCAAAAATTCTGAAAACTTAATGGTAAGAAGATATATGAGTCTAGTTTCAAGGAAAATTTACAAATCTAAATTTCGAGTTTCGTAGCTCGATTTATATTTAATTTAGTAACTACTACGCGATTGGACAGCTTTGTTGTAAATAGTGAAATTAATTTTAAAAGCAAATTATTATGCCTCAAACTAGTAAGTTAAGTCAAGTAACACCTCGTGCTCAACTCCTAAAACGGTCTCGGGTAAGGGGTGTTACACAGATAGCCAGTTTAAGTGTAAGTGCTTCAAGCCCAGCTGTTGAGTTCCAAGAAAGCAACATGGATAGATACTTGCAACAACTTCGTACACCTTTATTTAATAGCAGGGATTTGATCCTTTAATGAGAAATTGCAAAGGAATATGGGAGAATGCAACTGAAGGATGATGGATAAAATTTTCTTTACCATCTGAAGATCCTACAATAATCCTTATGGTACAGGAATTTTATATAGCATTAAAACAAAGGTAAGCAACTAGACCATTCTACGAGATGCATTCTTCTGTGAAGGTTAAAGGTGTTAATGTTTCGATGACTGAGATGAGTATTTTCAAATTTTATGATGCATCATATTATTATCACGATTATCTCTATAAAATAGATTTGAAGGACTTCAAAAATATAGATACGGAGGAAATATTACGATTTTTAACGAAAGGAAAAAAGATGTGGACATATTAGACAGGAACAACAATACTTAAGACATTCAATCAAGAATTAATGACACCGAAAGCCAAGATGTGGATGAAGTTCGTCTGTTTGAGAATATGGCCTACATTAGATATGTCTGAGATTGCCCAATTCAAGCTATCATAACATATGGGATCCTCAAAAAGAAACAAATATTTATTGGTACATGGATATACAAGAATATGGTTGATTGCGCAAGAGATTTAGGAAAAGGGATATTTTTCCTCATTTAGTCACAGAATTGTGTAAAAGAGCAAGAGCCATTATCGAATGATGCATAAAACCATGAATACCTCAAGAAAACTACTCGGTGTTGACATATTCAAGCAACTTGTTCTCCTATAGACAGAGCAGAAAGAAGAAAGGAGGAAAAGAGGATTTCAAGAATATGATGAATAATATTTAGAATTAAGATAATAGCATTTTATATTTTTAAAAGAAGATGAATTTAGGAAAAGTAAATGTGTTTCTTATTAGGGATTTGTATTTTTAATTGTTGAATTAAGTATTTCTCTTATGGTTTGTATTAATATCTTTACGAATGATTTAAATTTATTTTAGAACTAGGAAACTTTTGGTTGTTTTGTAGATTGTTCAAATTTTCTATGTAGGAACCCAATGCGAAAACGACACAATAATTTGAGTTATAAACGAGGAAATGAGGAAATACCCACCCCTAACAGATGAAGCGACAACGATCAATCGGGTAACTTATTTCCTTATTTTTTTATGGGTTGCACATTGAAGACAATGTGTCAACTAAAGTGTGGGTGTAACACCCCTTACCCGAAACCGTTGCCGGAGTCGATCACGAGGCATTACTTGACTTAACTTACTAGTTTGGAGTATAAAAATTTTTCTTTAACAAAATTAATTCACTCACGTTCATTCAATATGTCCCTAAAAAGAAATCTCGAGACCCTGAATCATGCAATAGAAACAGTTCGGGTTCAAACCGAGAACATTAAAAATTTTCCAAATTCTTAATCAAATCAAAACAATTTACAATAAAACTGTCCACCTGTGCAATAGTTGCTAATTTAATTATAACTCGAGTTAAAAAAATCAAAATTTAGATCTGTAAATTTTCCCTGAAACTACACTGAGATATCTTCTTACCAAAAAATTTTCAGAATTTTTGGTTTGGCCAATTTGTATAGTTTATTCTTTAAAGTCTCCCATGTTTCACTGTCCAATGGTTCTAACCTCTATCCACTAAAAATCAATTATATCATTGTACAGACTTCATATGGTGCTTCTACTTACTTCTATTGAAAATAGACTCATTAATAAATCTATACATATAAATTATAACCCATAATTCTTTCTATGAAATTTTTAATGATTTTCTAAAGTCAAAATAGGGGACTTCAAAACCATTCTTATCCCATCTCACTAAAATTCAAATATCTAAAAATATATAACATTTTTTCTTACTCATTTTCTTCATGTGAAAATAGACTCATTCAAATTTAATTTTATATCTCACTCAGCTTCTAACTCAATTTCCACCATTTTTGGTGATTTTTCAAAGTTACGTCAATTCTGCTGTCCAAAAACTGTTCCATTGCAATTTTTAAAAAAAAAACTCAATATAACCCCTTTATAATTATTTAACATTCCCTGCAAATTTCAAATAACAACCAATTTCAGTATTTCAACTAATTCATTTAAATACTAATAAAGTTCAACCAATCAACCATTTCAAACTAAAAACATGTATATTTCAATGTCTAACACAACCATCTCATTCAGATTTACTTTGCATACTTAATCATTCATACTATTACTTTTTACTTCAATTCCCTATACATGCCATATAAATCAAAAAGTTGTTTAACAAAATCTACCGGATTAAATCTGGATAGTGTGATTCTTGATGTAGATCCGATTCTCTGAACGTATAAATACGTCAATCTACAAGAGACAATAAACACACACAAGTAAGCTTATAAATAGCTTAGTAAGTTCATAGGCATTTAAGATAAATCTTACCGAACTAATCATAATAATTCACATCTTATTATTCACTAACACTTCCTGCCATACACAATATCCAATTGGTGAAATCATTTAATTGAGCTTAATTTCAACAACTATGATAAATCTATCACTTGAATATGAGCCTATGTAACACTTAACAACTTTATCAAATTAGTGAACATCTTACGGAATTGAGTACTTCATTTCCTCGATGCCATAGTCCAACTATGGTCTTACACGTAATCACATAACACATACTGATGCCATAGCCTAGCTATAGTCTTACACGGAATCACTTATCATTTATCTCTTGTCACTGATCAGATAAGTGTTGCTAAGCTACCACTTATCACTTATCACTTGTCACTGATCAGATAAGTGTAGCTAGGTTACCATTTAATCACTTGTCACTTGTCACTGATCAGATAAGTGTAGCGAAGCTACCACTTATCACTTGTCACTGATCAAAAGTACTCAACCCTGCGTTTTACTCAATTTGAACTTATAATTCAAGTTTCATACATATATATATATTTTTTCTTTTATTTTACAATTTTCACAATTCAATAGCAACCATATGAATTAAAAAATTATATTATTCCTAGAATTATCAAATAATCATTAAAATTTAACCATATGGACTTACCTGACTACTTTGGAAAAGTTGCGAAAGTTTAGTGACTAATCGGTAATTTCACCTTTCCTCGTTTATCTTCAGTTTCTTGATCTAAAATACAAATTTATTCATTCATCAGCATCTAATTCAATTCTAATTCATTTCACAATATATACCCTTTAATTTTTAAATTACACTTTTACCCCAAACTTTATAATTTTTACAATTTGGTCCCTACTCAATTAACCCTCAATTGATATATTTTTTCTTAGTTAACAGCTTTTCCAACTATTTTAGACTACTATATAGCCTTTTATATTCAAAACGGCAACTCCAAACCCTAATTCCAAACTTTTTCACAATTAGGTCCCTAAAGTCAATTTCTATCAAAATTACTTAATAAAATCATCATATAATAAAATTAAAGATTTAATTCCATGTTCATTCATCATAAAAGTTCAACACTTATCAATTGTAACTCTCAAAATCAGCCATGAAATCAAAAACTAATGAAATAATTAGTTGGACCTAATTGTAAAAGTATCAAAATCACAAACATTTGAAGAAATAATCAAGAATTAAATTTACATGATTCAAATATATGAAAAACCAGCTTGGAGGGACCCTTAAATGGCATTTTTGCTGAGAAATATGAAGAATTGCCTAGAAACTATTTTAATTAAAATTTTATTTGTTAATTTTACAAAATTTCCAATTTTTCCCTTATTACATCACTTTTCAGATTTTTCCTCTCTTATGCCATCTCAACTATTCCATATTGGTATATTTATGCCTTAAGTCCCTCCTTATTTATCACTTAATCTATTTAATTACTTTTTAACAAATTTTATATTATTTTCAGTTTAGTCCTTTTAATTAATTAACCACCTAAACGTTAGAATTGTCTAGTGAAAATTTAATATCAACTTAATGACACTCCATAAATATTTCTAAAAATATTTATGGTTGGGTTTATGGGTTTGAAGTTTCGATACCTCATTTTCGATTCTAATTATTTCAATATTTATTCCTAGTATACTATTCACTATTTCAAAAATTTTCCTAACTTCACATTTAACTTATACTCACTAAATTAATAATATTTTCTACTCATTTGTCAGATTTAGTGATCTCGAATCACCATTCTGACACCACTGAAAATTCCGGCTATTACAACTCTTTCCCCCTTTTAGGAAATTTCGTCCCCGAAATTTCGTACATGTAAATAAATTCGGATACTGAAATCTCATCAATTCCTCCGTTTCCCAAGTCGCCTCCTCAGATCCATGTCGATTCCATAACACCTTAACTAGTGGTACACGTTTTTTCCTTAACTCTTTGACCTCCCGAGCTAAAATTTTCATCGGTTCCTCTGAATAAGTCATGTCGGGTTGGAGCTCTATTTCCGTATGAGGAATTAGATGTGATGGATCTGACCTGTACCGTCTCAACATAGACACATGAAACACGTTATGGATCTTTTCAAGTTCCGGGGGTAAAGCCAATCTATAGGCTACTGAACCAATTCTTTCAATAATTTTATACGGCCCGATAAATCGTGGGCTGAGTTTTCCCTTCTTGCTGAACCATAAAACTTTCTTCCACGGCAACACTTTCAAAAATACACGATCACCCACATTAAACTCTATATCCCTTCTCTACAAATCTGCATATGATTTTTGTCGATCGGAGGTAACTTTTAAACAATCTCGAATAATACGAACTTTTTCTTTGGTTTCCCGATCAAGTCCACTCCCACTAGTTTCGGTTCACTTAATTCAGACCAATATAATGGAGTTCTACACTTTCGTCCATACAGAGCTTCAAACGGTGCCATTTTAATACTAGTTTGATAACTATTATTATAAGCAAATTCGGCTAAAGGTAAATACCTTTCCCAGCTGTCGTCGAACTCAAGTATACAACACCTTAACATATCTTCTAAAATTTGAACCACTCGCTCTGACTGCCCATCTGTTTGAGGATGAAAAGCTGTGCTGAAATTTAATTCGGTGCCCAAAGTTTCCTATAATTTACTCTAAAATCTAGAGGTAAATCTCGGATCTCGATCTGAAATAATAGATTTTGGTACCCCATGTAACCTCACTATCTTAGACACATATAACTCTGATAACTTTTCAAGCGGATAATATGTTCTGACTGGAATAAAATGTGCTGATTTAGTTAACCGATCAACAATTACCCAGATCAAATCTTTCTTCACATTTTCTTCAAATCACAATACATTTTTGTACTGACCGGGTGAATAGAACACATACTACTGTGAGCCTCTAATAAAATATCATTTTTCAAGTCTAAGTTATTCGGAACACATATTCTATTACGATAATATAACATACCATTTTCATCAATGGAGTATTCTGAGCTTAACTCATCTTGAACCATTTGTCGCTTTAACATCAATTTTGGGTCTTCATCCTGTAACTCTTGAATCCGTTGAAAGAACACGGGTTTAGCTTTTAATTCTGCTAGTACACAACCATCTTCATTAATAGATAAATGAGCATTCAATGCCCGTAATGTAAACAATGATGATTTCCGACTAAGTGCATCTGCTACGACATTTGTTTTCCCTGGGTGATAGTCAATGACAAGATCATAATCTTTCAGCAACTCTAACCATCGTCTCTGTCTCAGATTTAACTCTTTCTAAGTCATTAAATACTTCAAGCTTTTATGATCAGTATACACGTAACATTTCTCACCATATAAGTAATGTCTCCATATCTTCAAAGCAAACACGATTGCTGCCAATTCCAAATCATGTGTAGGATAATTCTTCTCATGCGGTTTTAATTATCGAGAAGCATATGCCACCACTTTTCCTGACTGCATAAGTACACAGCCCAAACCACTCAGAGATGCATTGTAACACCCCTAACCCGAATCTGTCGCTAGAACAGGGTTACGAAGCATTACCGAAATTTACAAATTAATTTTTAGACATTTCATTTCATCTAGCATTCATATTTGAAACCAACCAAAATCAAAATATTAATGAGCCAACGTTGGCTAAATTAACTTATACATGCCATTATAACTAGAATCAAATCATCCAAAATTACCAATAAAACCAATGAATAGTGTGATATATCTCCGACAAGTTTCCAACCCAATCGAACTTCCGATAATCTGTAGGGTAAATAAAAAAAACAAATACGTAAGCAATGAATGCTTAGTAAGCTCGTGTAGTCTTTAATCATAGTAGTTCTTTTAAAATATGAAATCTATACATATCAAGGATAACCCAATATTGATACCACAATACCCATGAAGCTATATTCATCAACTTACAAGGTGAATAAATCCACAGTATCACTTAAACATATTATCCCAAGCTTAGTAGGATTTTATATAACTTTAACTCTTGATAATTTCTTTATTTTCATTTGCATTTCTTTACTTTCCATGCTTATTCCATATGCATGTCACACAAGTTATAAACATATCATTCAACCATGGTCACAAGCTAGTGCATTTACCCAAATTCTTTCCTGAACTGATCACATGATAAGTCATTTCATAAGAAAATTGCTTAATTTAAACATTAATACTTTTTCATGAGCAGTAACATATTTTCACTTAAATACTTACAAATTCAATGCATCATATAAATAATCATATTACCATTCAAGAAAACCCCCGATATTTTACCTTTCGAAGAATAATTTACGGATATGAGTACATCATTTTCAAAAGCCCAAAGGCTGAACTTAAGCTCATGAGAGCTAAACAGATAGTAAACACGAAAGTCCGTAACAAATGCTGAACCTCGGTTTACTTGAGTAATTTTCCGTCAATTTATCCTTTACATTTGTAATGCCATAACCCAGTTATGGTCTTCTCCGTCAATTCATCCTTTGGCACAGAACGATTGTACTCAATCCCGCAATTAATCCAAACTGGGTATTAAATTCGATAATATATTTCCAATAATAATTCAATTCCATGTTTTCTATTACCATTATTATTTTCCATATTTATTCCGTTGAATTTCTCAAAAATTCGATGGATTTTCAAAGGTACACTTTTAGTGTACAAATCCGGGTCTGTCAATTCATATTCATGTGCGCACATTTCCATTTCAGAGAGCACACTCCCGCGAATATCATCCTTACAGCGGGATTACCAGTCTAAGCTAAATACCCTGTAATATAAACTCATAGAGTATTGTCGGGATTACCAGTCTAGGCTAAATCCCCTGTAATGACAATTACTCTAATGAGCTTGGATCTAAATTACTAGTCCAAGCTAAATTCAGACCCTAATTCGGATTACCCGTCCGGGCTAAATCCATTTTCCACATATTCTTCAGGAGGGCTATGTCAGGATAGGATCACTCATCCGGGCTAGATCCTTTTTACCGTCAATTCCTTTTCAGAGATCCATCGAATTTTCCTTCCATTCAACTGGGATTTCTTCCTCTTTCTATCAAATATATCAATGTTTCATCAATTTTCATACAATGAACATTAAAATCATATTCACATCAATAACATACATTTCAAGCATTTAAGAATATAATTCAAGTTGCACGAACTTACCAGGCTAAATTGCAGAAATACCAAAATTCAGGGACATTTTGGTAATTTTCCATTTTCCTCGAATTTCCACCCAATCTTGATCTAAATTAATATTTCATTCAATTTCTTAATTTAAATAATAAAACAATTCATTTCATGCAATTTTGTCATTTTGACATTTTTATAAAATTACCCTTAAAATTGTATTTTATTCAATTTAGTCCTGAACCTAAAACATGTAAATTTGCTATTTTAAAATAAACTCATATTAGTTGAATATTCACATATATTTTCCTCCTCCACCACTCCATTCCACATCCTTGATATATACATAATATCACTATTTACTTGTTTACTCATAACAAGTTGTTCACTTGAGTCATAGTAACTAAATTAATTATATCTAAAGCTATAAAACTCCGAATTGAGATCTGAAAATTTTCTCTAAAACTAGACTCACTTATATTCTTACCATAAAATTTTCAAATTTTTGGTTTAGCCAATAAGTAAATTTTATTCTTTAAATTTTCCTTGTTTCACTGTTTGATAGTTCTAACCCTCTTCACTAAAAATTAATTATCTCTTTGTACGTAATTCGTATAATGTCCCTGTTTATTTCTATTGAAAATAGACCTATTAAATATTTTAAACATATAAATTATAACCTATAATTATTTTTTTACAATTTTAATGATTTTTCCAAGTCAAAAGAGGGAACCCGAATTCATTCTGACCTTGTCTCACAAAATTTATTATATCTCATGATTTACAATTCCATTACTTACATTGTTTCTTCTATGAGAAACTAGACTAAATAATATTTAATTCCATATTTTATTCATACTCTAATTCGATTTCCACAATTTATGGTGATTTTTCAAAGTTAACCTACTGTTGCCGTCCAAAACTGTTTTAGTGCAAAATGTTGATTACTAGGTGTATAACTCCCTTATTCCCTTTCTCTATAATATTTCCCATCACTTTCACTTATTTCTGTTCACTAATATATCAAGGACATAAGACCTTATATAAGAAAGCTCTACTATAAAATTATTTCCATGCTTTTTCAATAATATCAAACTTAAAAATATATTGAAATCTTGATATTCTTACCTTATGCTATTGATTTCAATCTTTAACTTGATTTTCTCTCTCCTCCAGCTTCTATTTCTTGAACCTAACTTGATATTCTAGCTCCCATTGTCTCCTTGTTATTCTTCTCTCTTGGAAGCTATGGAAATTCTTTTGATTTCTAGGTGAAAATGGTAAATTTTTTGTGGAAGGACCAAATTGTAAAGAAAGCAAAACTTTCTTTCTTTTCCTCTCTTCTCACGTTGGTTGCATGGAAAGATGGTGGGTTGGTTGATTCTTCATCTTCCTTTTCTTATATATATATATACTAAATAAAATAATAATATAATAAAATATCATTTAAAAATCAAATTAAAATATTAATAAACTAATATCTATTTAATTAATTAATCTAAAATATCTCCAACATCATCATCATCTTCTCGATTTCTCTCTCTTCTAATTGACCATTTTGTCCTTTATGATCTTTTAAAATTTCATCCTTGAGTCATCACTTAATTTGGTAAAATTATATTTAGTCCCTCAAAAGTATTCACATTTTCCAATTTGGTCCTAATTCATCCATTTTCCTTAGTCTCTAGATCATTCCACCCTTAAAATATTTACACCATTGGTCCTTCAATTTTTCATATTTACACTTTAACCCCTCAAATTTTGAGTATTTACTCTTGGATAACAAAACTTTTCTCACTTTTGCGATTTAATCTTTTCGTGAACTATTATGTCATAATATACTTCCCAATGTTGACATAACTCCAAAATTTCCCCTTTTTGTCGCTTTATTTCCTTATTTTATTATATCATAATATCTAACTGTAAAATTTTTTGGGGTATTACATGCATCACTATATACTATAAATGGTACACCCGATTCTGGTTGAGTCAACACTGGAGCCTTTGTCAACATCTTTTTCAACTGATCGAAACTCTACTGAAATTCACCTGACCATATAAATTCAACATTCTTTTGTAGTAATCGAGTCAACGGTAAGGTAATCATTGAAAAATCTTTGACAAATCGATGATAATAACCTGCCAATCCTAGAAAACTTCACACTTTAGTAACATTCTTCGGAACTTTCCAATTAACCATCGCCGTTACCTTACTTAGATCCACTCTAATTCCATCAGCTGATACAATATGACCCAAAAACGCAACTTCATGGAGCCAAAATTCACATTTGCTAAATTTCACATACAATTGTTTCTCCCGCAAAGTCTGTAATACAATCCTTAAATGTTGTGCATGTTCGGACTCTGTCCTTGAATAAATCAATATATCGTCAATGAACACAACCACGAATCTATCCAAATATGACTAAATAATTCGATTCATCAAATCCATAAAAGCAGCAGGAGCATTGGTTAAACCAAATGGCATCACCAAAAATTCATAGTGACCATATCGGGTTCGGAAGGTAGTTTTCGGCACATCACACTCTTTAACTTTCAACTGATAATACCCAGATCGAAGGTCTATCTTGAAAAATACTGCAGCACCTTTCAACTGATCAAACAGATCATCAATACGAGGTAAAAGATATTTATTCTTTACCATTACCTTGTTCAACTGCCTGTAATCTATAAATAGTCTTAAAGAACCGTCCTTCTTTTTCACAAACAAGACAGGTGCACCCCAGGGCGACATACTCGGTCTGATGAACCCTTTATCTAATAACCCTTGCAAATGCGTCTTCAACTCTTTCAATTCAGCTGGAGCCATTCTGTACGGTGTCATTGAGATAGGAGCTGTTCCGGGGATCACATCAATTACAAATTCAACTTCTCTATCAGGTAGTAGACCAGGTAACTCTTCAGGGAACACGTTAGGAAATTCATTCACCACTGGCACTTGTTCAAGATTTAAATCGGAACCCTGAGTATCAAGAATATATGCCAAGAATGCTTCATTGCCTTTGTGTAATAATCTCTGAGTAGAGAGAGCTAAAATAATTCTGACCGTAGCACCCATATTTTCAGACCCAATTGAGCTTACATCTCCCGTTTGACATTTCAAACTGATCTGTTTATCACGACAATTCACTACCGCATCATGTCTCATTAACCAGTCCATCCCCAGAATAATGTCAAATTCCCAAAAGGGTAGCAACATCAAATTAGCGGGGAACTCATAGCTTTTCACTTTGAGTGGACAATTACGACATATCAAATTAACCATCACACTTTGACCTAATGGATTTGTGACTTGTATATCAAATTCAGTGGACTCAACAAATAATTTCTTTTCAGATGCTAACATAGTGCAAATATATGAATGAGTAGACCCAGGGTCTATCAATGCATAAACAATAACATGATAAAGATAGAAAGTACCAGCAATTACATCAGGAGCCGTAGCCTCTTCCCTTACTCGAATGGCGTAGGTACGTGCTGGTGCTCTACTCTCTGATCGACTAACTAATTCCCTCATACCCGAATGGGTAGTCCCTGTAGCACTGCTCTGGCCCGAACGTCTACTTCTTTGGAGAATGGTTTTCTGTATCTCTTTCTGTTCCACTTCATCTTTTTGCAGCTGGGGACAATCTCGAATAGGATGATCAGTAGGCCCACATTTATAACAAGCGCCCATCTTAATCCTACATTCACCGAAATGATGTCTTCCACAATATTGACACTTAAGCCGGGGAGTATTCTGAACACTGCTCACACTTGCTACAGGTCTATCGAATACCCTGAAATCAGATTGTCTTGATCTATCTCTACCTGATCTTCTCGGCACTGATGTAGTTCAACTAATTTCTTCTCTAGATTTCTTCACTGGCAAATTTGAAAATGACTTAGAAGCACCTCTTTTGAATGACTCTTTACTTTTTCGATCCCGCTGCATTTTTCTGTTATATACTTCTTCTCGCTTTTGAGCACGGTCTAACAGAACAACAAACTCTCGTATTTCATTGCCCCCAATCATAATTCTAATTTCATCATTCAACCCTTCAAATCTGATACACATTTCTTCTTCAGTAGGTACAATGTCTCGGGCATATTTTCTAAAGTAGACAAATTCTCTTTCGTATTCAGCCACTGATTTATTTCCCTACCGTAGGTCGATAAATTCCCTTTTCTTTTTATCCAAATACCGTCTGCCCACATATTTCTTCTTAAATTCATTTTGGAAAAATTCCCAAGAAATTTTCTCTGTCGGAACCACGACCTCAATCGTTTCCCACCAAATATAAGTTTCTTCTTGCAATAGGGACACAGCACATCTCAAATAATCATCTAGTGAGTAAGCTATTTCTTTAAAAATTCTTATCAAACTTTCTTACCAATATTCAGCTTTGATGGGGTCATCATCAGTCCTTCTCCAAAATTCTTCGGCTCCAAGTTTTCTAAGCCTTTCCAATGGAGAACGCTTACTGGATTCAGTCGTTGTAGGAGGTGAAGGAGCAACCGAGGGTACCACCGATGGAGCAGTAGGCGAAGGAGGTGGCTGAGCTTGATTTCTTTCTTTCATCATTTCAGTATACCACTGATTCATAATCCCCTAAATCATATTCTTTAATTCTTGCTCTCGTATTTGGGAAATCAGAACATCACTGCTTGTTCTTTGTTCAGAAATCTATATTTTACTGTTAACTTCTTCTTGCTCAGTACGTTCAGGTATGTCTGACATCTTTATAATCGAAGAGTATCTATAAAAATAACTATGATTAGATCGGATCATACACATCACAGTATCACAGATTTATATGGCATGTATTTCCAAACACATTACATTTCACACATATTTCAAGAATCGACTAAACTGGGATCTGATACAACAAATGTAACACCCCTTACCCGAAACCGTTGCCGGAGTCGAGCACGAGGCATTACCTGACTTAACTTACTAGTTTGGAGTATAAAATTTTTGCTTTCAAAAAATTAGTTCACTCACGTTCATTCAATATGTCCCTAAAAAGGAATCTCGAGACCCTGAATCAAGCAATAGAAACGGTTCAGGTCCAAACCGAGAACATTAAAAATTTTCCGAATACTTAATCAAATCAAAACAATTTATTTCATAATTCACAATAAAACTATCCACCTGCGTAATAGTTACTAATTGAACTATAACTCAAGTTACACAACTCAAAATTTAGATCCGTAAATTTTCCCTAAAACTAGACTCATATATCTTCTTATCATAAAATTTTCAACATTTTTAATTCAGCCAATTTGTACAGTTTATTCTTTAAAATCTCCCATATTTCACTGTCAAACGGTTCTGACCTCTGTTCACTAAAAATGAATTATCTCATTGTACAGACTTCATATGGTGCTTCTACTTATTTCTATTGAAAATAGACTCATTAAAGAAATCTATACGTATAAATTATAACCCATAATTCTTTCTGTACAATTTTTAATGATTTTTTAAAGCTAGAATAGGGGACTTCAAAACCATTCTTACCCCGTCTCACTAAAATTCAAATATCTAAAAATATATAACTTTTTTGCTTACTATTTTTCTTTCATGTGAAAATAGGCTCATTCAGCTTTAATTTCATATCTCACTTAGCTTCTAATTCAATTTCCAACATTTTTTGTGATTTTTCAAAGTTACGTCAATTCTGCTGTCCAAAAACTGTTCCATTGCAATTTTTTTTTAAAAAAAATTCAATATAACCCATTTATAATTATTTAACCTTCCCTGCAAATTTCAAATCACAACCAATTCCAGTATTTCAACTAATTCATTTAAATACTAATAAAGTTCAACCAATCAACCATTTCAAGCTAAAAACATGAATATCTCATTGTCTAACACAACCATCACCTTCAGATTTACTTTGCATAGTTAATCATTCATACTATTACTTTTTACTTCAATTCTCTATACATGCCATATAAATCAAAAAGTTGTTTAACTAAAGTGTGGGTGTAACAACCCTTACCCGAAACCGTTTCCAGAATCAAGCACGAGGCATTACCTGACTTAACTAATTAGTTTGGAGTGTAAAACTTTTGCTTTAAAAAAATTAATTTACTTACATTCATTCAATATGTCCCTAAAAAGGAATCTCGAGACCCTAAATCATTCAATAGAAATGGTTCGGGTCCAAACTGAGAACATTAAAAATTTTCCGAATACTTAATCAAATCCAAACAATTTATTTCACAGTTCACAATAAAATTGTCCACCTACACAATAGTTACTAATTTAATTATAACTAAAGTTAAAAAACTCAAAATCTAGATCTGTAAATTTTCCCTAAAACTAGACTCATATATCTTCTTACCAGAAAATTTTTAGAATTTTTGGTTTGGCCAATTTGTACAGTTTATTCTTTAAAGTCTCCCTTGTTTCACTGTCCAATGGTTCTAACCTCTGTTCACTAAAAATCAATTATCTCATTGTACAGACTTCATATGGTGCTTTTACTTATTTCTATTGAAAACAGACTCATTAATAAATCCACATATAAATTATAACCCATAATTCTTTTTCTACAATTTTTAATGATTTTCTAAAGTCAGAATAGAGGACTTCAAAACCCTTCTTACCCCGTCTCACTAAAATTCAAATATCTAAAAATATATAACACTTTTCCTTACTCTTGTTCTTTCATGTGAAAATAGACTCATTCAGCTTTAATTTCATATCTCACTCAGCTTCTAATTCACTTTCCACCATTTTTGGTGATTTTTCAAAGTTACGTCAATGCTGCTGTCGAAAAACTGTTCCATTGCAATTTTTTTTAAAAAAATTCAATATAACCCCTTTTATAATTATTTAACATTCCCTGCAAATTTCAAATCACAACCAATTTCAGTATTTCAACTAATTCATTTAAGTACTAATAAAGTTCAACCAATCAACCGTTTCAAGCTAAAAACATGTATATTTCAATGTCTAACACAACCATCTCATTCAGATTTACTTTGCATACTTAATCATTCATACTATTACTTTTTACTTCAATTCCCTATACATGCCATATAAATCAAAAATTTGTTTAACAAAATCTACTGGAGTAAATCTAGATAGTGTGATTCTTGATGTAGATCCGATCCTCCGAACGTATATATACGTTAATCATTTAAGATAAATCTTACCGAACTAATCATAATAATTCACATCTTATTATTCACTAACACTTCCTGCCATACACAATATCCAATTGGTGAAATCATTTAATTGAGCTCAATTTCAACAACTACGATAAATCTATCACTTGAATATTAGCCTATGTAACACTTAACAACTTTATCAAATTAGTGAACATCTTACGGAATTGAGTACTTCATTTCCTCGATGCCATAGTCCAACTATGGTCTTACACGTAATCACATAACACATACTGATGCCATAGCCCAGCTATGGTCTTACACGGAATCATTTGTCACTTATCTCTTATCGCTAACCAGATAATTGTAGCTAAGCTACCACTTATCACTTATCACTTGTCACTGATCAAATAAGTGTAGCTAAGCTACCACTTATCACTTGTCACTTGTCACTGATCAGATAAGTGTAGTGAAGCTACCACTTATCACTTGTCATTGATCAGAAGTACTCAACCCTGCGTTTTACTCAATTTGAACTTATAATTCAATTTTCATACATATAAATATATTCTTTTATTTTACAATTTTCACAATTCAATAGCAAACATATGAATTAACAAATTATATTATTCCTAGAATTATCAAATAATCATTAAAATTTAATCATATGAACTTACATGACTACTTTAGAAAAGTTGCAGAAGTTTAGTGACTAATCGGTAATTTCTCATTTCCACATTTATCTTCGGGTACTTGATCTAAAACACAAATTTATACATTCATCAGCATCTAATTCAATTCTAATTCATTTCACAATTTAAACCCTTTAATTTTCGAAATTACACTTTTACCCCAAACTTTATAGTTTTTACAATTTGGTCCCTGCTTAATTAACCCCTCAATTGATATATTTTTTCTAAATTAACACCTTTTCCAACTACTTTAGACTACTACATAGCCTTTGATAATCAAAATCGCAACTCCAAACCCTAATTCCAAACTTTTTTCACAATTAGGTCCCTAAAGTCAATTTCTATCAAAATTACTTGATAAAATCATCATATAATAAAATTAAAGCTTTAATTCCATGTTCATTCATCATAAAAGTTCAGCACTCATCAATGGTAACTCTCAAAATCAGCCATGAAATCAAAAACTAATAAAATAATTAGAAGAAATAATCAATAATTAAACTTACATGATTCAAATATATGAAAAACCAGCTTAGAAAGAACCTTACATGGCGTTTTTTGCTGAGAAATATGAAGAATTGCCTAGAAACTATTTTAATTAAGATTTTTATTTGTTAATTTTACAAAATTTCCAATTTTTCCTTATTACATCACTTTTTGAGATTTTTCCTCTCTTATGCCATCTCAACTATTCCATATTGGCATATTTATGCCTTAAGTCCCTCCTTATTTATCACTTAAGCTATTTAATCACTTTTTAACAAAATTTTACATTATTTTCAGTTTAGTCCTTTTAATTAATTGACCACCCAAACGTTAGAATTTTCTAACGAAAATTTAATACCAACTCAATGACACTATAAATATTTCTAAAATATTTATGGCTCGGTTTATGAGTTTGAGGTTTCGATACCTCATTTTCGATTCTAATTATTTTAATATTTATTCCTAGTATACTATTCACTATTTCAAAAATTTTCCTAACTTCACATTTAACTTATATTCACTAAATTAATAATATTTTCTACTCATTTGTCAAATTTAGTGATCTCGAATCACCATTCCAACACCACTGAAAATTCAGGCTATTATAGTGTGGGTAAGATAGAAAATTTTTTTTGAATTTTTACATTTTTCCTTGATTTTTTTTTTTTTTTGTCTTTTGTGTGCTTGAGCTTTTAGAAATACAAGTGATTGGTTAGGAGCATGTACATAGGTTGCTTGTATTTGCAAATAAATTTGGCATGATGGTAGGTGATTTTAAATTTTTGGTTATTAGACTACTAAGTTCTATATGTTACACTGTAAATAGGCAGTAAGCAAACAACTATACCAAAGGATATAGAAAATACAAGAAACGAGCATGCTAGTATGAATGATAAATGGTTGAATTTGAGTTTGTAAAGTAGATTAAATTTATGCATATTGAGATATTAAGGGATGCCCTAAGGCATTGTTGGATCACATTCAAAGCCAAAAAGCTGACATATTCATATTAAACTTTAGTACCAATTTTTGAGCTAGTTAACACTTCTTGATGAACCTCATTACAAACCCCGATCCTAAAAGCGTTAATTTTTATTTACCGTTTTTCTTTGGTCATGTAATGCACGACTATAGACATCTGGCCATACGTATTAAGGGTTAAGTTGATACATCTCGGCAAAGTTTGTAAAAATAGAGTGAAATAGGAAAGAATTGTGTGATATGGGAACTATAGGTTAGCTTGAAAGTGAAAAATAAAAGAAAATTTAAAAAAGAAAAAGTAGTACGAGTAGAAAAACTCTTGAAATAGTGAAAAAGCATTCATGAGTGAGATGCATTGAAAAAGAGAAAAGTGATAAAGTCACAAGCATAAGAGAAACTCATTCATTAATGCACAGAAACTCGTAGGCTAGCTATAGTTGCTATGTTTTGCTATGATTTCCTATATGGAGAAACAAGGAAGATAAAATAAGGACAAATAAGATGGTGAGCGGGTAAGCATCACTAAGGGGGGACGAATAGGAATCGGTACGATGTGCCAAACTATTTTTGTGTTTGTAAGCCTCTTGATGCTTACTATTTTTTAACTCCATACCTATCCTAAGCCTCAGAACATTACAAGCTGAAAAGTCCTGTGACATAAATATTGTCATGCATGAATGTACATTATACTAAACAATCACATAAATAACCATTTATATTCTGCTCAAATAATCAAAGTACTTTTATGATTTATTGATGGATCCCTACAGTTGAGACCCTTAATATTTGTATACTTTGTAATATACTGAACTTAGATGTTTGTGGTTAAAAGTGGTAAGTCAATTATTCATGTTAAAGTTGATAGTGAATATGAAATGCCTAAGTCATGTGCTTCAAATTCAATACTTGTATGATATTTGCTTAAGGTACGTCTCTTCCATTTCTTATTTATGTTTGTGTTGCTTGAGGATAAGCAATGACTTAAGTGTGGAGGAGTTTGATATACCGTAATTTGGTGTAGCAGATTAAACTAATTTTTGCACTTTAAGAGGTTGAAAGAAATCATTTCCATTAGGTACTAATTATGTTTTCGTAAGTTTTCGTTAAGTTAATAAAATGTAGAAATGGAGTCTTTTATTGACCTTAGGGGGTGAATGAGGCCTGAGGGTGAGCTTTTATTGACCTTAGGGGGTGAATGAGGTCTTTTATTGAAACCATTTTTAAATTAGAAAAAAGGGAGATCGACTTTGAAAATGAAAAGGGGAGTCGCCACCGATCTTTTATTGAGGTGTGACCGGTTCACCATTAAAATGATTTTGGTCTGTGAAATCTGAGAAAACAAGTTCGGGAGTCGGTTATGCACGAGGAAGGGTTAGCACCCTCGTAACGCCCAAAATTGGTACCAAATTGATTGTTCAAGGTCTTATTATCGAAATTTTGAAAAGATTTTAAAATATGATTCTTTGAAGTTTAAATTTGAATAAACCAAATAAGACGCACTCATTTTGAAGAAATAAATTACCACACTCAGTGAGTTAGAGTGCAACAATTCAATCATCAAAATTAAGTATGTCTTTTTAATTTTTTAAATTTTAAAATTCATGTGTTTGGTCATTTAGGTCAATCGAGAAATCAAAATCCAGTAAGTTAGGGTTCAATTTCTCAAAATTCCTAAACACCAAATATTATCTTTATTGTAAAATCAAGACAACTAAACGTCATATCCAGTAAGTTAGGATCCGACATCTCGAAATCTACAAAGCTTTATTTTGAAATTATAAGGTTTTAACAAAATAAGCACTGGCTTTTTAAATTAATTGAGAAGAATTGAAGCCCATAAGTTAGGCACAATCTTCTCGTGAATTATGAATATTGAGTATTGTAATATCTAGAAAAGATTTCAAACTTAAACCATATTAAATGCAAATTTTTTAGCGAATGAAACACAGTGGAATAATGTACAATACTAAGCGATAATTTGTAACCAAAATGCATTCTAATGAACTACGAATAATTAGCAAATACAAACAAGCAATACAATACACCTAAGAGCAATTCTCACATCATTTATTATGTTAACATTTAAAAGCTAATGAATCTAAAGTCAATCAAAACACCAAATAAATTAACACACATGAAAATGTACAAGTTTTAAAATAACTTAAGATGTATGAAAGAAAGGAAATTATAATTCAAATAAATTTAAAAGAAATAATATATACATATATAAGAATTTGAAATAAATCAAAATTATAGTTAAAATTAAATATTATAATTAAATAAAATAACATATATTTATTAATTTAAATAAATAATACTTGTAGAAATAATAAAAATATTCAAAATGGATAGTAACATATAATAATACATAAAAATGAAATAAGTGAAATATAACAAAGTAGTTTTAAAATGAAATAAATTACGTATGTATTAAAATAAGTGGAAAAATACAATAATATGAGATCAATAATATACATTTATATATAAAATAAACATAATTTGATATAAATTATATATACATATGTATATAAAATAGTATTATATTATATAAAACAAATTAAGCAAGACTAATGATCATACATTGATTTTTTTTGAAAAATAATACTATATATAATTTTAGAAGAAACTTAAAACTAATAATGTATAGAATGAAATATCTGTAAAAATAAAAAAGTAAATATATAAACAAACCTTAATAATAATAATAATAATAATAATAATAATAATAATAATAATAATAATAATAATAAACGAAATTGGTAATCGACTTAAGAAAAAGGAGGGACTAAAAAAGAAATTAAACGCATGACTTGGGCATTCAATCCTAATAATGAAAACGACACCGCATAACTGTGGATCAAATTGAAAACAAAATAAAATATGCGATTCAAATTAAAAAATTGAAGAAAATCAAATCGAAACACCACAAAACAAGAGGGACTCGTCGTGCAAATAGACCAATGAACAGAAGCACGCTGATTCTTTGCCCCGGGTCGGGTCACCACGCGGGTCTGAGCTTCCAAACGGCGTCATTTTTCAACGCATATATAACCTAAAACTAAGGCATTAAGCCATTTTGACAGATTTGCTAAACCTAAACAACCTTCTTCTGTGCACCGCTCTGCGTTCTGAGAGCATTCGAACGGTCTCCGATCTCAACCCCTTCTCCGATGACGACGGAGAGAACCAGGATCGTGCCACCAGGTAACTCCTTTCGCTAATTTTACTTTCTCTTTTATTTTACACTAGCTATAAACAAAAGAATAAAAGGAAAATAGAAAAAAAACGAAGAGAAACTTAAAAAAAAAACCTTGCGAAACTTAGTTTTCTTTGAATCTTTTTTCTTGTTTCTGTATTCAATCTGTGTAAAAAAGGAAGAAGAAGTCGCTGTTACAGAAAATGAATCGGCTTTTTATAGCCAAAGCCAAAAGAAAAGAAAAAAATAATAAAAAATAAAAATCCTTTCTCCTCTCTGTTCTTTTTTTCTTTTTGCTCTTTTTTTTGTTTTCTTTTCGTTGTTGGTTGTTTGTTTGTTTGCTGCCCAGGTACGGCATACGGAGGCCAGCTAGAGGTGCGTGGAGGCACTGAATGCGTGGAGAGTGGCTCAGCACGCGCAGAGGATGGCCTTGGTGGCTGCGGCGCTGGAAGCTGTTGCTGCTAGGGTTTCTTTGAAACTGTTTTGGGCTTGTATTGGGCTAACGGTTTGGGTAGTTTAGGTTAAATGATTTGGGGTTATTGGGCTAGGCTAATGGGTTAAAATGATTTGGGCCACGTTGGGCCCATGTATTTGGACTGTAGACTTTTAGATTTTTGTTTGGTTTATTTTATTTTTTATATTTTTGTTTATTTATTTCTAATTTGGGCCGGGCAATATTGGGCCATTACAGCTGCCCCTCTTTACTCGTTGTCGTGTAACGGGAATGAAGCAAAGACTAAAAAATGGCCAATTTTGCCCGGTCAAGCTTGAACCTTCGTGTTTTTCTTCAAGTTGCCTCATTCCATCCTACTGCATCTTTAGAGGTATAGGAATTGCTTTGATCCAATCTACCACCATGTCGATGAGATAGGATTCGTAACTCGTAACTTTAATCTGCTTGACTGTGATGTCGGGGAAGCAAGACTCGTCGTTGTGGCTTCAATCTGTTCCACTGCACCGTCTGAGAAGTAAGACTCGCCGTTGTGGCTTTAGTCTTTTTAACTGCAATGTCGGGGAAGCAAGATTCGCCGTTGTGGCTTTAATCTGTTCCACTGCACCGCTTGGAAAGTAAGATTCAACCTACTCCACTACGACTTAGGGAGACAAGGCTGAGGGCTTTCGATCTACTTCGCTGCCAACACAGGAACACAAGATCTGTAATTTTTCCAACCTACTCCACTGCTGCTCAGGGAAATAGGACTTGTGGCTTAAATCTGCTTCCCTACTCCTAGGGAAGATAAGATTCACTGTCTTTGATCTGCTCTACTACTGCTTAGGGAGATGAGATCTGTAATTTCCAATCTACTCCACTGCTGACCAGGGAGATAGGACTTGTGGCTTAAATCTGCTTCCCTACTCCTGGGGAAGATAAGATTTGCCGTCTTCGATCTGCTCCACTACTGCTTAGGGAGATGAGATCTGTAATTTCCAACCTATTCCACTGCTGACCAGGAGATAGAATTATTGGCTTCAATGTACTCCACCGTAACCTCAGGGAGGTAAAATCTGCCATCTTTGATCTGCTTCACTATTGCTTAGGGAGATAAGATTTATAATCTTCAATATATTCCACTTCTGCCTAGGGAGATAGAATTATTGGCTTCAATATACTCCACTGTAACCACAGGGAGGTAAAATCCGCCATCTTCGATCTGCTCCACTACTGCTTAGGGAGATAAGATCTATAATCTTCAATCTATTCCACTGCCAACCAGGGAGATAGAATTACTGGCTTTAATGTACTCCACTGTAACCACAGGGAGGTAAAATCCGCCATCTTCGATCTGCTCCACTACTACTTAGGGAGATAAGATCTGTAATCTTCAATCTATTCCACTGCCAACCAGGGAGATAGAATTACTAGCTTCAATGTACTCCACTGTAACCACAGGTAGGTAAAATCCATCATCTTCGATCTGCTCCACTGCTGCTTAGGGAGATAAGATCTGTAATCTTTAATCTATTCCACTACCAACCAGGGAGATAGAATTACTAGCTTCAATGTACTCCACTGTAACCACAGGGAGGTAAAATTCGCCATCAACCTGCTCCACTGCAACCGAGGGAGGCAAGGTTGGTATCTTCGATCTGCTTCGCTGTCAATGTAGGAAGGCAAGATCTGCTATCTTTAACCTGCTCCACTGTAACCGATGGAGGCAAAGCTTTATTTTCAATCTGCTTCGCTGTCGATGCAGGAAGGCAAGAACTGCTATCTTCACTGATCTGTTCTCTGGGGAACATGACCTGTATAATGAACCTAATTATGCCTAATGATTAGGACGGCATGATCAAAATGAATCAAATGCTCCTAACTAGACATGTGTGAATGGTGTTTGCATGAATGCAGAATTTTATTTTTTCGAGAATGATCCCGCTTAGGTTGTCATTACTCGAAGTTTATTAAGGCTTTGTGACTGACGTGCTATAACACCACCCTTTTCGGCTGGCATTTTCTGAAGAAACATTTAGTCAGGTTGCCCCCACTGTAAACCTTAAAGTTTAATCTGTTGGGGCGCAAAATCTGTACCATTATTCTCCCACTGCAACCCGAGGGTAGAAATATATGGCTTTTCCTCAATCCTTTCCGATCACAATTCAAGGATACAAGATCTAAATCTTTCTGGTCCCTTACACCATTCCCAGGGTGTCGTACCCAAGGCACATGCAGAAATGAAAGCTTTCTTTTCTGAGGAAACCTCTTCCTGTTGCCTGTTGATCATTGCTTGCTTGTTTATTAAGCCTTGTCATCAACACAACATCTTGTCATTTTGTTCAATCAATGTTTTTGAAAACAAAACCCAAAGAGAAAGTCCAAATTTAGACTCTTCCTTCTCAAATTTCCAACCTTTAAATTTGGTGCGTTCTAAACAATAGTCCTGTTTCAGGTTTCGGTATTATTTAGAAACTTTTCAGAGTAATATGCAAAACTTCCTTTGTGAAAGTTTTATTAGTCCATTAATCATTAATACAATGCAACATGCTTGCAAAAAGGGTCATATCAATGGATAAGAATAAAGTTGGCTCTAAGCATAGCTCGAAAGGAATAAATTATCAAAAATAGTAAAGAAGGATAACAAAGAAATTGATTGGGAATGTGTATCTTTAAAAAGAATGAAGTATTCCAAGAACAAAAAATTTAATATAAATAGTAAGCAAATTGGGTGCCCCAGATATCACAGCTTGAACTTCTCTGTAAAAACTTTCTAAATACCATTCTGAGTTTGACATGTGTTTAGGAGATCTACAGTACTTTGTCGATGCCCCAAGATGTCACCTGCCCTTTCTTGTTGGTTCAAGTATAGCAAGATCATCATATGCCCCAATCTGATCAAAATTCAAGTTGCTCTGATCACCTCATGCCCCATTCTGATCAATATTTGAGCCGCCCTTTTAGGGTTTTCAACTCAAATCCCCTTTGGTCTCAAAGCGCCCTTTGTAGGTTTTCACATTGGCCTCTCCATTTTCTTTTCTTTTTTTGTTTTTGATTTATTTTTATTTTTTTGACTCAAAGTGCCCTTTGCGGATTTTCACCTTGGTCCTTTCTTCTTCTTTAAACGAAGTATTTCTTGACCGGATTCGAGTTTATAGGATTAGCAATCTCACTCAGGATCAGTGCTCCTCTGAAAAATGTCTTTTTTACAACATAGGGACATTCCCAGTTTGGCGTTCATTTCCCTCTAAAATCTTTTTGTTGAGGAAGGATATTTTTCAACATCCAGCCCTCTCGTGGAATTTTCTGAGATGACCCTATTTATTATGGGCTCGTATCATTTGTTTCTAGGTCCAACTAACCACATCGCGATTGGATCCCTCCAACTCTAGCTCAACTAATACCCGGAGAGAGGGGATTTCAATAGGTAAAACTACATCAATCCTTTAAACCAAAGAGAGAGGTGTTGCCCCAGTATAGATGTTCGACAAACAATAAGGGCAAATGGTAATTTCCTATGCCAGTCCTTGCAAATCTCAGTCATTTTTCTTCAATTTTCTTGATGTTCATCTCTAGGCAATTCAGTGACGAATCGTGATGTCTGCTTCTGAATTGATTTTAGACCTCAGCTATCGTGCTATTGTTCAAATTTAATGCATTTTCCAATACCATCTTCTCTGGAATAAGCATACGATAACATTGGCGTATGAAGCAGCCTCTAATGATCTCAAAAATGAAGCAACGCCCATTAGAAGTCTTCGATAATGGTGATGTCCATGCCCCATTTTACTCAAAATTTGAGTCACCCTTTTCGGGTTTTCAACTCAAAACCACATTTGGTTACAAAGCGCCCTTTGCGGGTTTTCTCTTTGGCCTCTCCTTTTTTATTTTCATTTTTATTTTGATTTTTCCTTTTTGCTTTTTACTTTGATTTTTCTTTTTCTTTTTCTTCTTTTTTGTTTTTGATTTTTATTTTTATTTTGATTTTTTTTATTGAATCTGAACTCATAGGATTAGGCAAGTCCTTGTTATCCCCTTTCGATCAGAATCAATGTTTTTATAGATAAAGTCCTCCACCTAAGATCTTCCACTTTCAAATTGTATGTGAAAAACCTTCTTTGGTATCAGAGTTCTTTCATAGAGCTTTTTTTTTGGGCGCAACTACGACAGAAAACTTTGGATATTTCTCTTTAATCAGGATAAAATCCAACAACATCTTGAAGGGATGGAAACTCAAATTCAAATGGGCAAAGCTATGCTGACTCAACGAGAAAGGCATTGTCCTGACAAAGAATTGCATCGTTCATACTGTAAATTTTTGAAATCGTGTTGTTGCACAGATTTCATTATAAGCGGTTAACCCAGGCATATCCTGGTATGATCATACAAAGACATCTTTGAACTCTAGAAGTAACTCAACAATGTGTTGCTTCGTCTTTGCGGCCAGGTCAATTCCAATCTTCACCAAGCTCACAATTTCTAATGATTCCTTGAGAGGTAGGATCTATTTATCCTCCTGTTCTACCATCCTCAACAAGTTCGGAGATAAGCCACGATCTATGTCATTTTCAAAGTCATGAGATCCCTCTAAAAACATATCTCACTCAAAAGGAGATTCTAAGTCTGCAGCAGTGTCACTCATGTCATTGATATCATGGGGCCCCATAGTAAGTACAAAAGAATATACAAAAGAATGTGTGAATTTATGAATAATTATTTGTACAATATAATTATGAATGAAAAAAATGATGTGGAAGAAAGTCTAAAAGAATGTGGAAGAAAGTCCAAAAGAATGAAAGAATATTGGCTTAAAAATGAATGCAAAGATGTATTTTATTAGAATAATGATGTTCAGACATGAGCCTATTTCACAAAGGACTTCCTATCATTTTTAGGCTAAAAACAACAAAGATGTTCTGAACATTACTCTAAATAAGTTCTAAAACTACAGGGATTTCTTCTCAGCCCAATTGCTTAGAACACTCCTAAATTTATAATGGCGGACATCTAACAAGGTCCCTTCTTCAATTGTGTCTTCATACACGTCATTGATTTGAACGCTTCCCAACATCGCATCAATCATGGTTGGGTAGAGGATTTTCTGCACTAGAGTCATCAAACTTGACAACACCCATGTTGATGAGCCTTTGAACAAGCTTTTTAAAGGTAATGCAATTCTCTATTGAATGCCCTGTAATTTTCGCAAGATAATCACATTGTGCGTTCACATCATACCATTTGGGATACGAAGGTTGTGGAGGTTTTAAGTAATGAGGAGCAACAACATGCGCATTGAACAAGCTTTGATACAACTCTTTATATGACATCGCAATTGGTGTGAACTGGAGCTTCTTAGTACCTGGTTTCACTCCAGATTCTTGTCTCAATGAGTCTTGTTGACTAGCAACTCCTTTACCTGGATGACTTACAGTAACTGATCTTGAGCAGCCAATGTTATTCATCTCATCTTCTTTTCTTCTTGAGACTGACTTTTTGTTACTCTCTTCACCACCTATTCTTCCACTTCTGATGGCATTTTCAATCATTTCTCCATTCATGATTATATTTGAGAAAAGGATTGAAGTTCTCTCCCCTCTCTCTCTGCACTCTCCGGGTATTGCCCAGAATCTGGCGAGACACCGCCATCGATCATTGTCGGCCCTTCGTGCTTGCCACACCATACAGTGGTAGAAAAATTCAAAAAGGTATATTTTTTACTTTTTTTGTGTTATATATATATTTATAATATGTATATTATTACAAATCGAAAGGAGAAAAACGAAATAATGAATAAATGAAATTAGAAAACTAGGAAAACCTTTTCGTTTCTCTTCTTTTTTTTCTTAGATTTTTATTTCTCTTCTGTTTGTAAAAAAGGGGAAGAAGAAGTTCTTCCTTACAGCAGATTCGGTTTTTAACCGAAAGAACAGAGAAATAAAAGAAAACCCCCGATTCACTGATCAAGCCCCCCATTTTGTTGTCTACCAATCGGCTTTATAGCCGAAAGAAAAATAAAAATGCCATCTTTGCTATTGTCCTCTCTTTTTTGCTTCTGTCTTTTTGCTTCTGTTTTTGCAGGAGTAGGTGCGGCGTCAGAGGGCAGGTGGCTGAAGGGACGTGCGCGGCGGCTAGCAGAGCTAGGGGGAAAGGGCTGCAGCGCTAGGGTTTTTTTTCTGAAAATATCTTAAGTGTTTGGGCTTGGGTTAGTTTGGGCTTGTTGGGCTGGGCAATATTGGGCTGTACAGCTGCCCCTATTTACTCGTTGTCGTGTAACGAGAACAAAGCAAAGACATAAAAAGACCAATGTTGCCCAGCCTCGCCGGGTCTCGACTCCTTCTGACGCTCCTCTTCTTCAAGTAGTTTCACTCCAGTCCACTGTGTCTTGTTGCTTCGATCCACTACATTGCTCTTCAAAGAGCTCTGACTTGTAGCTTCAATCTACTCTATCGCAACTTTAGGGGGACGAAATTTGTGATTTTAGTCTGCTCCACTGTAACATCAGGGAGATAAGACTTGATGTTTCAACCTGCTCCACAGTGACTTCAGGGAGATAAGACTGGATGCGATCTGCTCTACTGCAACTTCAGAGAGATAAGATTTGTGGTTTTAATCTACTCCACTGCAACTTCAGGGAGATAGGATTGGCTATCTTCAGTCTGTTCCACTGCAACTTCAGGGGAATAAGACTCGTAATTTCAACATACCCCACTGCAACTTCAGGCAGATGAAGTTTAATATGATCTGCTCTACTGCAACTTCAGAGAGATGAGATCTGTGGTTTTAATCCTCTCCACTGCAACTTCAGGGAGATAGGATTGGTTTTTTCTGTCTGTTTAACGTCGTAGTTTCAATCTGTTCCGCTGCATTGCCTGGGAAGTAGGACTTGCCATTGTGACTTCAATCTTTTGAGTTGCAATGTCGGGGAAGCGAGATTCACCGTCGTAGCTTCAATCTGTTCCGCTGCATCGCCTGGGAAGTAAGATTCGCCATTGTGACTTCAATCTTTTGAGTTGCAATGTCGAGGAAGCGAGATTTACCGTCGTAGCTTCAATCTGTTCCGCTGCATCGCCTGGGAAGTAAGATTTGCCATTGTGGCTTTAATCTTTTGAGTTGCAATGTCGGGGAAGTGAGATTTGCCGTTGTAGCTTCAATATGTTCCATTGCATCGCCTAGGAAGTAAGATCCGCTGTTGTAGCTTCAATCTTTTTAATTGCAATGTCAGGGAAGTAAGATCCGTTGTTGTAGCTTCAATCTTTTTAATTACAATGTCAGGGAAGTAAGATCCGCTGTTGTAGCTTCAATCTTTTTAATTGCAATGTCAGGGAAGTAAGACCCATTGTTGTAGCTTCAATCTCTTTAATTGCAATGTCAGGGAAGTAAGATCCGTTGTTGTAGCTTCAATCTGTTCCACTGCAACGCTAGGAAAGTAAGATCCGCTATTGTAGCTTCAATCTTTTTAATTGCAATGTCAGGAAAGTAAGATCTGCTGTTGTAGCTTCAATCTGTTCCACTGCAACGCTAGGAAAGTAAGATCCGCTGTTGTAGCTTCAATCTTTTTAATTGCAATGTCGGAAAGTAAGATCTCATTGTAGAAGCTTCAATCTGCTCCATCGCAACGCTAGGAAAGTAAGATTCATTGTTGTAGCTTCAATCTTCTTAATTGCACTTTGTCGGAAATAAGATCCATTGTTGTAGCTTCAATCGTTTCATCGCAACGCTAGGAAAGTAAGATCCATTGTTGTAGCTTCAATCTTTTAATTGCAATGTCGGAAATAAGATCCATTGTTGAAGCTTCAATCTGCTCCATCGCAATGCTAGGAAAGTAAGATTCGCTGTTGTAGCTTCAATCTTCTTAATTGCAATGTCAGGAAAGTAAGATCCGCTGTTGTAGCTTCAATCTGTTCTACTGCAACGCTAGGAAAGTAAGATCCGCTATTGTAGCTTCAATCTTTTTAATTGCAATGTCAGGGAAGTAAGATCCGCTCTTGTAGCTTCAATCTGTTCCACTGCAACGCTAAGAAAGTAAGATCCGTTGTTGTAGCTTCAATCTTCTTAATTGCAATGTCAGGGAAGTAAGATCCGTTGTTGTAGCTTCAATCTCTTTAATTGCAATGTCAGGGAAGTAAGATCCGTTGTTGTAGCTTCAATCTATTCCACTGTAACGCTAGGAAAGTAAGATCCGCTATTGTAGCTTCAATCTTTTTAATTGCAATGTCAGGAAAGTAAGATCTGCTGTTGTAGCTTCAATCTGTTCCACTGCAACGCTAGGAAAGTAAGATCCGCTGTTGTAGCTTCAATCTTTTTAATTGCAATGTCAGGAAAGTAAGATCTGCTGTTGTAGCTTCAATCTGTTCCACTGCAACGCTAGGAAAGTAAGATTCGCTGTTGTAGCTTCAATCTTCTTAATTGCACTGTCAGGGAAATAAGATCCGCTGTTGTAGCTTCAATCTGTTCTACTGCAATGCTAGGAAAGTAAGATCCGCTGTTGTAGCTTCAATCTTTTTAATTGCAATGTCAGGGAAATAAGATCCGCTGTTGTAGCTTCAATCTGTTCCACTGCAATGCTAGGAAAGTAAGATTCGCTGTTGTAGCTTCAATCTTCTTAATTGCAATGTCAGGAAAGTAAGATCCACTGTTGTAGCTTCAATCTGTTCTACTGCAACGCTAGGAAAGTAAGATCCGCTATTGTAGCTTCAATCTTTTTAATTGCAATGTCAGGGAAGTAAGATCCGCTCTTGTAGCTTTAATCTGTTCCACTGCAACGCTAAGAAAGTAAGATCCGTTGTTGTAGCTTCAATCTTCTTAATTGCAATGTCAGGGAAGTAAGATCCGCTGTTGTAGCTTCAATCTGTTCTACTGCAATGCTAGGAAAGTAAGATCCGTTGTTGTAGCTTCATATTTTTAATTGCAATGTCAGGGAAGTAAAATCCGCTGTTGTAGCTTCAATCTTCTTAATTGCAATGTCAGGGAAGTAAGATCCGCTGTTGTATATTCAATCTGTTCCACTGCAACGCTAGGAAAGTAAGATCCGCTGTTGTAGCTTCAATCTTCTTAATTACAATGTCAGGGAAGTAAGATCCACTGTTGTAGCTTCAATCAGTTCCATTGCAACGTTAGGAAAGTAAGATCCGCTGTTGTAGCTTCAATCTTCTTAATTGCAATGTCAGGGAAGTAAGATCCGCTGTTGTAGCTTTAATCTGTTCCACTGCAACGCTAGGAAAGTAAGATCCGCTGTTGTAGCTTCAATCTTCTTAATTGCAATGTCAGGGAAGTAAGATCCGCTGTTGTAGCTTCTATCTGTTCCACTGCAACGCTAGGGACGTAAGATCCACTGTTGTAGCTTCAATCTTTTTAATTGCAATGTCAGGGAAGTAAGATCCGCTGTTGTAACTTCTATCTGTTCCACTGTAACGCTAGGAAAGTAAGATCCGTTGTTGTAGCTTCAATCTTTTTAATTGCAATGTCAGGGAAGTAAGATCCGCTGTTGTAGCTTCAATCTGTTCCACTGCAACGCTAGGAAAGTAAGATCCGCTGTTGTAGCTTCAATCTTTTAATTGCAATGTCAGGGAAGTAAGATCCGCTGTTGTAGCTTCAATCTGTTCCACTGCAATGCTAGGAAAGTAAGATCCGCTATTGTAGCTTCAATCTTTTTAATTGCAAACTATGGTTTCTTCGATCTGCTTCGCTGTCAGTACAGGAAGGCAAGATCTACTATCTTCATTCTGCTCCGCTGTCAGTACAGGAAAACAAGGCTGGTGTCTTCGATCTACTTCACTGCCAGTACAGGAAGGCATGATCTGCTATCTTCATTGATCTGTTCTCTGGTGAACATGACCTTTATGTTCTATTTTATGAACCTAATTGTGCCTAGTGATTAGGATGACATAATCAAAACAAAACAAATGCTCCTAACTAGATGCGTATGAATGACATTTGAATGAATGCAAAATATCATGAAAATGATTCCTTAATGCTTAGGTTATCATCACGCAAAAGCTTATTAAGGTTATATCATTGACGTGCTACAATGCCTTCTTGCTTAGCTAGCATATCCAAAGAAACACTTAATCTGATTACCCCCACTGCGAAGTTAAAGTTCAATCCACTGGGACATAAAATTTGTACCATCAATCTCCCACTGTAACCTAAGGGTAGAAAGATATGGCTTTTCTCAATCTTCTCCTATCGCAATTCAAGGATACAGAATGTGAAGCTCTTTGGTCCTTCACCCCATTCCCAAGGTGTCATACCAAATGCTCATGCACAATTGCAAAATTTTCTTCTCCGAGAAAACCTTTTCTTATTGCTTGGTGAACATCGCTTGTTTGTTCATTGAAGTTTTGTCACCAAAACAACATCTTGTCATTTTGTTCAATCAATGTTTGAACAATAAAATCTGAAAAGATAGTCTTTAACTTAGACTCATCCTTCTTAGATATTTCGCCCTTTAAACTTGGTGTTTTCTAAACAATAGTCCTGTTTCAGGTTCCTATATTATTTAGAAACTTCTAGAGTAATATGCAAAACTTCCTTTGTGAAAGTATTATTAGTCCATTAATCATTATTCTAATGCAACATGCTTGCAAAAAGAACATAACGATAGATAAAATAGAATTGATTTGAGAGCATAGCTCAAAATGAATGAATTATCAAGGGTAGCAAGAATAAAAAAGGAATTGATTGGAATACGTATCTTGAAAAAGAATGAAGTATTCCAAGAACAACAACAAATTCAATATATAAATAGTATGAAGGTTAGGTGCCCTAGATATCGCAACTTGAACTTCTCTGTACAAACTTTCTAAAGACTTTCCTAAGTTTGACATGTGTTTAGGAGATCTACATGACTCTGTCAATGCCCCAAGACGTCGCCTTACCCTTTCAGGTATAGCAAGATCACCACATGCCCCAATCTGATCACTTCATGCCCCTATTCTGATCAATATTTGAGCCGCCCTTCGGGTTTTCAACTCAAATCCCCTTTGGCCTAAGGTGCCCTTTGCGGGTTTTCCCCTTAGCCTCTCCATTTTTAATTTTTCATTTTTTTCATTTTTCATTTTTTTCATTTTTTTGTTTGACTCAAAGTGCCCATTGAAGGTTCTCACATTGGTCGTTCCTTCTTCTTTAAACGAAGTGTTTCTCAACTGGATCCGAATTTATAGGCAATCTCACTCAGGATCAGTGCTTCTCTAAAAAAGGTCTTCTTTACAACATAGGGACATTCCCGGTTTGGCATTCATTTCCCTTTAAAATCCTTTCATTAAGGAAGAATCTTTTTCAACATCCAGCCCTCTCGTGGAATTCTTTGAGACTAGCCTATTTATTATGGGCTTATATTATTTATTTATGGTACATTCGACCTTGATGAATAGCTAGCTTTTAATCCCTTTTCCTAGGGCCAACTGATCACATCGCGATTGGATCCCTCCAACAAGCAATGAGGGAATTTTAATAGGTAAAACTACCTTAATCCTGTAAACCAAAAAGAGAGGTGTTGCCCCAGTACAGATGTTCGAGAAACAATGAGGGCAAATGGTAATTTCTCATGCCAATCCTTGTTCACCTCTAGGTAATTTGGTGACAAAATGTGGTGTCTGCTTCTGAATTGATTTCAGACCTCAATTATCGTGCATTTTCCAATACTATCCTCTCTGAAATTCTGTATAGGTATAGGATGACCTTGATCTATGAAGTAACCTTTCAAAAAATGAAGCAATGCCCATTAGAAGTCTTCGATAATGGTGATGTCCATGCCCCTTTTTACTCAAAATTTGAGTCGCCCTTTTTCGAGTTTTCGACTCAGATCCACCTTTGGTCAAAGCGCCATTTGCGGGTTTTCACCTTGACCTCTCCTTTTTCTTTTTTCTTTTTTTATTTTTCTTTTTTCCTATTTTGACTTTGATTTTTTTTATTTTCTTGATTTCTTTATTTTGATTTTGATTTTTTTTTTAGTCTGAACTCATGAGATCAAGCAAGTCCTAGTCATGCTTTTTGACCAGAATCAATGTTATTCTAAAGTCTTCCACATAAGATCTTCCACTTTCATCTTGTATGTGAAAAACCTTCTTTGGTACCAGATTTCTTTCATAGAGCCCTTTTGGGACGTAACTACGACAGAAAACTTTGGATATTCCTCTTTAGTCAGGATAGAATCCAGCAACATCTTGAAGGGATGGAAACTCGACTTCAAATGGGCAAAGCTATGCTAACTCAACGAGAGAGGCATTGCCCCGACAAAGAATTGCATCGTTCGCACTGTAAATTTCTGACATCGTGCTATTGTGCAGGTTTTATTATAAGAATCGAGGCATACCCTGGTATGATCATACAAAGACATCTTTGAACTCTAGAGGTAACTCAACAAGGTCTTGCTTCGTCTCTGTGGTCAGATCAATTCTAGTCTTCACCAAGCTCACAATTTCTAATGATTCCTTGAAAGGTAGGATCTGTTTATCCTCTTGTTCTACCATCCTCAACAAGTTTGGTGATAAGCTACAATCTATGTCATCTTCAAAGTCGTGAGATCCCTCTAAACACATGTCTCGCTCAAAAGAAGGTTCTAAGTCTGTAGCAGTGTCATTCATGTCGTTGATATTCAGGGACCTATTGTAGGTACAAGAGAATACACAAATAATGTATGAATTTAAGAATAATTATCTGCGCAGTATGATTATGAATGAATGAATGAATGATTTGGATGAAAGAATAAAAATAATCATTCATAAGAAATGAAAGAATATTGGTTCAAAAGATCGCAAAGATGCATTCCATTAAAATGATGACGTTCAGACATGAGCCTATTTCACAAAAGAGTTCTTGTTGCCTCTAGGCTGAAAGCAACAAGTGTGTTCTAAATATTACTCTAAGTAAGCTCTAAATACTACAGGGATCTCTTCTGTATAATTATTTAGAACACTTTCAAGTTTGTAAGGTCGAATATCTAATAAGATCTCTTCTCCAGTTGCCTCTTCGTATCCGGCACTGATGTGAACGTTTCCTAACATTTCTTCATTCATCGCATTCCTTTCATTATCCATATGATTGAGTAGCGGGTTTTCTGTACTGAGTGAATCCTCAAATTTGACAATGCCCATATTGATAAACCTTTCGACCAGCTTTTTAAAGGCAGTGCAGTTTTCTATAGAATGCCCCATAATTCCCGCATGATAGTCACATTGCGCATTTGTGTCATACCATTTGGGATACGGAGGTTGTAAAGGCTTCAAGTAGAAAGGGGAGACAACACGTGCGTCAAATAATCTCTGATACAGTTCTTTATATGACATCGAAATTGGTGTAAACTGGAGCTTCTCGGTACCTGGTTTCACCCCAGATTCTTGCTTTAAAGGACTCCGACGTCTGGTAGTTGCTGTCTTTGACCGGCCCACAGTGATTGGTTTTGAGTGGCCCTTGTTATATCTGTTCGCATTATTCCCCCTATTCCTCTTCTTCCTTGGGGCCTTTATAGTATCTGGGTACTCTGCCCTCACCTGCTTCATTTCTACTGGATCATCACGTGCAACAAGAAAATTGTTCCTCAAATTGGATCTTGGGCCCGTCAAGCCACTCATCGGTGTTTGTTGTACCGGTCGATATTGTTGAGATCTTATGGTAAAGAGTGCCCTTTGTGGGTGCCCATCTGGCTGGACCTGGACACTTGTCGGAGTATAATCTAAGAAATAAGCAAAATCCTCATTATCAACCTCAGAGTGGTCTATCAGGTCCTTCCTTTTCTCTAACTCTCCAGCTAGCAATCGGTTGAATTGGCTTATCATAGTTTTCTGTAATTCTAGCATCTGATCTCTCATCTCCTGTTGAAATTCGATCAATTGCTCCTGTATCTGTATCTGCACTTGCTCTAATTTTTCCAACCTTTGTTCCATTTCTCTAGTTCCTGTTCGGGTAGCGCAAGGGTGTTGGTTTGATAGGTTGGTTTCCATTGACTCTGAAATGATTTCGTTTGATTAGGGTCTTTTAGTGAAGTTTGATGCATGCAATGAAATGCAATGCAGATGCATGAAATGAATGCAAAAAAGAGACGTTTATTCTTGGTTCAATTCTATTATAACAACTTTACTAGAAAACAAATCTCTTTATATAAAGCGGATATATATACGGCTTTGCCCTTATGTTCCAAGAGAACGATCCTTTTCTTCATTCGCGCGTTAAGATAAATCTCACAAACTCTTCAAAAGGGACGTCTCTTTTATCTCCTTTTTGCTTGATCCGGGCCTTGACTCGTTGCTCGCTCATCCTCATGATGCTCATTGCCTTCTCTTTAAGAAAGTTCATCGGCTCTCGAATAATCTTTGTCACCTTGAATCCTCGGGCAACGGAGCAATAGTTGTGTTGTCCTCTATTAAGTTATCATCTTTCTCTTGTTGTGTTTTCTCAGAACATATTCGGGCCACCGTATTATTTTCCACTTTATCAAAAGACCCATTTCCTTATGACAAGCTCTCTATTTAACAACCGAACCTGAATCAACACCTCTTTATGATGAAAATGCAATGCAACCATAACCAAAATAAAAGAAAACAGGTTAGTACAAAACAGAAGCAAGCAGGAATAAATAGAATACCTATTCGGGTGAATACTAGGGGTTCGAAGTGGTTCTATCTAGGGTGGGCTTCTAAGGTTCACTACATGAGGTTTGGTTCTAAAGTAAGGGGTACCCAAACTAGCAGATTCCTCGATCTTCACCCATTATAGGCTCATACGGACCGAGTTCGGTTCAGGGGAATACATTTCCCTATGGCTGCACGGAGATGAAAATCTCACGAAGACATAGGTACGAATATATCCCGAAAGTGATCCACTATCCTGCACGGAGGTGAAAACCTCACGAAGGACTAGCTTCTCACTCCCACTTAAGAAGGTGTGACCAACGGTCATGCAATGCAATATGCAGAAAGATACCGAGATTTAAATCAACATAACAATTACAGCGATAAAAATTGTGATAAAAACGAATGGAATGCAATGAAAGGATCGTATATTTAAATCAAGTTTTCAATTTCGACAAAAAGACAAAAAGTAATCAACTCGTGGCTTGACTCTCTTTTTAAAGTTCCCCAGTGGAGTCGCCAAGCTGTGGACACCATTTTTTGGATGAAAACGGGGTCGACTTGGGTTTTAAAAGAAAGAAACGGGAGTCGCCACCAATCATTTTTTATGAGGTGTGATTGGATCACCTCGAAAAATGGTTGTTTTTAATAAACGGTTTGATTTTATTAAAACAACAAGTTTGGTCCACGAAATTCAGAAAAATGAGTTCGGGAGTCGGTTACGTACGAGGAAGGATTAGCACCCTCGATACGCCCAAAATTGGTACCTAGTTGATTACTTAATGTCTTAGTGTCGAAGAGTGAAAACTTTGAAGAATTTAAAAATACGATCCTTGTGTTAAAACATTGAAAATTTTCAGGAAAAGGGGCATATTTCACGTTATTCAAGAAGGAGAATCATATCCAGTAAGTTAGGACACAATGTCTCGAATTCCCGATACGCGAATAAAAAATGCTTATTTAAAATACATTTAACTATCTTGGATTAAAAAGGGGATCACGACTAGTAAGTTAGGACACGATCCTTTTTTAATTCCCAATATCGTTTAAAACTTGAGTTTGAAAAGATTCGTGTAATAAAGTTTAAAAGAATATTCAATTGTTTAAATCAAATGAAGAAATCGCAACCCAATACGTTAGGGCACAATTTATCAAAATATTAAACATTGAATATTACATTTATTTCGAAAAATCCTCGTTTCGAGAAAACAACATGTCACATCCAATGCGTTAGGACACAATATATTGAATTCTCGATAACGAACTTTTTATCATTTTTAAAAGAGTAATCTCGATTATTTTGATTCAACAAAGAAAATCAAAACCCAATACGTTAAGGCTCGATTCTCTCAAAGATCTCAAATATCGAGTGTTATTTTTATTTTTAAAATTTTCCGTTTTTGATAAATCCGAGTAAAAGTAGGTGTAAAATAACAATAATGATGCAATGTAAATAAAATGAAACATATAAACAATAAACAATAAAAAATAATCATACGGGCAAAATAACAAATAATATGAAACTAAAGTAAGAAAATAAACAATAATAGACATATGAAAAATGAACAAAATTAACACAATCATAAAAATACAAAAGATATATAAATACGTACATATATGTATAAAATTATGAAAATATGGAAAATATATGCATGTATACATTTTTGAAATTATTATACATGAAAAATTATGTAAGTATGTATATATGAAAATTAAAGTATATATATATAGAGGTGCACTATATACATAAGATAATAAAAGATAAAAAGATAAAATAAAATATGTGTATGCGTATATTAAAGTATAGAGCATAAATAATGTATATCTAGGTAAGTATATATATATAACCAATCTAAAACAAGATAAATAAGTAAATGACAATAATAATAAATACAACAACAACAACAACAACAACAACAACAACAACAACAACAATAATAATAATAATAATAATAATAATAATAATAATAATAATAATAATTAGTTGAATAATAATAAAAAGGGACTAAATTGAAAACAAAACAAAACCACAGGGAAAAATCAGAAATGAAATGAAGTAAAAGATTAATCCGTGACGCGCTTGAAAGGAGAGGGACCGAGGTGAAAAATATCCCAATCCACCAAAACGTAGCACTTCGAGGGACTTAAATGAAATCAGAACAAAATTTTAGGGTAAAATTAAAAATAAAATAAACCTAACAAAAAGGGACTAAATTATAAAATAGGAAAAATACGGAAGGGCTAAAAGGGTAAATAGACCCTTAGCCTCAAAAACGCGCGGATCCTGGTTGGACGGGTCGGGTCGCCCCGGGTAGCGCAAAACGGCGCCATTTTGGCTTGAGAGGCTTGCCCCAAAACGACGCCGTTTTAGGGGCCTATATAAACCAAGTTTTTTAGAAAAAAATCATTTTGCTTTGTTGTTTGAGAAAAAAAAGGTTTGAAGTTCTCTCCCCTCTCTCTCTGCACTCTCCGGGCATTGCCCAGAATCCGGCGAGAAACCGCCATCGACCGCCGTCGGCCCAGTTAGTCTTGGCCACTGCATACTGTGGTAAAAATTCAAAAAGGTATATTTTTTTACTTTTTTTTGTGTTATATATATATATTTATAATATGTATATTATTACAAATCGAAAGGAGAAAAACGAAATAATGAATAAATGAAATTAGAAAACTAGGAAAACCTTTTCGTTTCTCTTCTTTTTTTTCTTGGATTTTTATTTCTCTTCTGTTTGTAAAAAAGGGGAAGAAGAAGTTCTTCCTTACAGCAGATTCGGTTTTTAACTGAAAGAAAAGAGAAATAAAAGAAAACCCCCTGATTCACTGATCAAGCCCCCCATTTTGTTGTTTACCAATCGACTTTATAGCCGAAAGAAAAATAAAAATGCCATCTTTGCTATTGTCCTCTCTTTTTTGCTTCTGTCTTTTTGCTTCTGTTTTTGCAGGAGTAGGTGCTTGCGTCGGAGAGGTGTGGTGAAGGACGTCTGTGCATGACAACAGAGCTAAGGGAAAGAAATTGCATGGCGCTAGGGTTTTTTTTCTGAAAATATTAAGTGTTTGGGCTTGGGTTAGTTTGGGCTTGTTGGGCTGGGCAATATTGGGCTGTACAAATAATAGTAGAAAATATAAAATTTTTAACTTTTTATCATTATGGTAATAAATGATAAAAACTTTTACTGGACCATATGTTATATTTTAAAATTTATTTAATATTATTTATTTGATATTTGTAAATAATTTTATATACATATATTAAATAATTTTTAAAAAAATATTAATAAATTTAAAACAATATATCAAAATATATTGATATTGGTACACATCAATTCTAGCAAATAAATGACGCATCTATAGGTATGATACTATCTTAATTGATTAAAAGTAACTTAAATTTCTCAATATAGACCTTAATTTGACATGGTGAATTGATATTTTTTATTAATAGTTGATTTAAAAAATCGAGGATTTTAGGGTAGGAATTAATTACATAAGCATATGAAAATATTTTTGTAAGGTGTAAAAGGTAAAAAGAAGTTGCTGGGGTTGATTATTCAATAAATATATGAGAAGTTGGAATTGAGGGGAAATGGGGCATTAATTGTCTTTCACAATTGCATTGCGGCACCTAAAACCGTGTACGGGTACCGCTTCCTCCACTCTCAGACTGAGTCTTCCTCAAGTTGCTATGCAACACTGCCACGTGTTTCTGACCACACACGGAGGCAACTCAATGCAAACTAACGCTCTCTCATGCGCGTCTTTCCTACCTCCTTACCTTTTTCTTTCTTCTTGTCTGCTAGAATACAGAATTCAAATATCATCTTTTAACATTTAATTTAATTTACATGTAATATCTAAAAGTAAATGTAATTTTTTAATATTCAGTTAAAATTAATTTCAAATATTTATTAATTAAACATTTAAATATTATAAGATTTAATAATTAATTAATTGAAGTTATATGTTAAGTTGTAAAATGATAGAGATTAAAATGTTTATATTAATTTCATAAACTAATATTTTATAAATAAAATATGACAACTTTTTATAATTAATTGAAATATATATATACATGAGCTGATGTAGATAATATAAAACTGTAAAGACAAAATTAGTGAATAGAAAAGGTGGTAGGCCTTATAAAAATTATGAAAATGTCTTTTCTGGATAGACTATTGTGACATTTGACAGTATTTTAAATATGTCAATAATAAAAATTGATATAAAATAATACTTGATTTGAGAGAAGAAAAATTTTGAAAAATTGAGTTCAAATCTCGCATATGATTTTTAAAATATATATATTTATGTAAAAGACCAAAAACATAACCTCAAATGTATATTTATTGATAATTTTACAATTGAATTTATAGGGAACACAATTAAAATTTTAAATAATAGTATAAAATTTTAAATTTTGGAAGTTAATTTTGTAAGTAGAATCAATTAAAGGGTATTTTAGACTTTTATTTTATTTTTTCATTTTCTATTATTTAAGATTTATCAAATATTAATTAATGACTCTGTCTAGTAGCTCAAGAGCTATTACATAGCTTTGTTTTAGTTTTTCTCTCTACTGAAAAATATTAATTAATGACTTGATAATGGGTTGTAATTTTTTAGTTGTTATATTTGTATTATTTATCATATGAAAATAGATTTTGATATCTTATAACAATACATTTAAATTTAAAATTTGTTTGTAGTTTGAAAAGTTATTTGGTACTTCATTAAAGGTATAGAAAAAAATAAAAATATAAGAGAAAATATATGACCGTATTTGAACTCTATTTATAATTTATTGATAGTGACCTCTATTTTTATATATTTATGTTGATTAATTCATTTTAATCCTTGCTTTTATTTATGAAATAATTAAATCAACATTGACTTAGGCTTTGATAAAATTGAAAAAGTTAAAAGGTTTGAAAAATCAAATCTTGAATTTAAGTTATAAAATATGTTTGAAATATTATCTAAAATTAAATATTGAATAGAGCTAGACTACTTGATAAATAATAATATAATCTTAAAAATAAAATAAAAATAATTGAACATATTCTATATTACATAATGTTTTTTAAATTGGACATGTGGTCGAACTAGTTGTGTAACCGATTCACCGGTTTAATCGGTTCGATTGAAAAAAATTAAAAATTAAAAAATCCGGTTCAACTTGTCCAAACCTATTCTTGGGTTAACCAATTCAAAGCCTCGCTCCAGATCGATACCCTAATCCGGTTCATTTTGACCCAAACAATATTGATATTACGTGATAAGTAGGTCCGTATTTACTTATTAATTTCTACACTTTTTTTTACGAAAAAAGTTTATCAAATAATTTTCATGATAGGTTATCAAATGTGTTTAAGAAAAATAAATTAATGATAATATTAATTTTCAGTTAGAGTTTTTTTCAATGGTTTATCTAACATGGCCTTAATTTAAGAAAAATTTAATCTATTGAGCTTAGCTTAATTGACACCATTATTATTATACCAACTTGAAAACATGGACTTGAACTTGTTTAAGCGATTTTTTTTCGATTTAAAATTGAAAAGGATTATGAGTAAAAATAGGCATGGTAGAATTTAGATTTTATAATTCTTCTTTTATCTTATAAAAACATAGTTTCCATTTCGATACACTAGAAGGAGTTAGTATGTTAGTAATACAAATATAATTTGTTTGTTTTCGAAAGGATGACTCTATTTTTGTTGATGTTTTGATTAATTTTTAGATTTTCCTTTGTGATTCCTAAAATGAATGAAACTGTATCTTGGAGCTAGTTTTACCATTTTGAAGTAAGATATCTATTTTATAATTTTAGAAATTCAATAATTAGAATCATTTTGATGTTTTAATCGTTTTTAGATTTTACCAACTTAAAAGAGTAAAACTAAACTTTTAATGTTACTTATTTTATTCTTTTAAATATTAAAAAATTATCTCACGATTACTTAAGTTTTAAATTTCACAATTAAATTTAAAATTTGACAAATATATTATAAAATGTATTAAAAATTAATTATATAAATAAATATAACACTTGTCACACCTTTAATCATTTATAGAATAATTACTTAAAATAAAAATAAAATTATGAAAAATCATTTTAATTTTATAACTAGGAGCCGAGCAATCGACATAGGATTGGCTGGATTATTATTAAGTAGTTAAGATTCGAGAGCTTTTCAAGGTTTTTTTGTCATCTTCTACTGATTGATTTATCTTGTAATAATTATAATGAGAAATAAAATAAATAAGAAAATTACATGCTTAACGTGTGAAGGATGATTTTTTAATTAAAAAAACAATTTAGTGACTGTCTGAAATCAAAAACATGTCGTATGGTGCAGGCGCGTCGGTTTTAAAGAGGTTTCCTATCTCTTTCCTTTGTCTCAGTGCCAAACGCGGCTCTCTCTTGGTTGTTATCCACGCTCTTCATCAAATATCTATCTACAAATTGCAATCTCTATATGAGGAATAAATCTAAAACTCCGCAAAACCACAACGAAAGAAACCCATTTTCAAATTTTTTTTCTATTGCAAAATTTTCTGCTTTTTGTTTTGTCTGGAACTGAAACCATGGGAGGGATATCGGGGTTTCTTATGAAGTTTCCCTCATTGATCCACTTTTTGTTGTCTCTCCTGGAGAAAATCCCTGCGAGATTGCCTATGCCAATTGAGAAATTGGTTTCTCGTGTTTCATATCCTCGCACCGGCAGGCACTTGCAGCGCTATAATAACAGAGGCTTCCGCTTAGTTGTTGGGTAATCTTTTTCTTTCCTTCTCCTCTTTTGATTGGCTTGGTTGAATAGAAGGATTCTAATTATCAATATTTGGTTTGAGCAGGTGCATTCCCTACAGGTACAGGGAAAGCGAAGATGGCAAGTCAATTGAGGAAGCGATTGAAGTTCTTGTAATAAATGCACAAAATGGGAAAGGGATATTATTCCCCAAAGGGGGTTGGGAGAAAGATGAATCCATGGAAGAAGCAGCCATTAGAGAGACGGTTGAGGAAGCCGGTGTAGTTGGCGTCATCGAAGTTAGTAATCTACCATAGGCTTTTTCATTTCAAACTCTTGATTCCATTTCTTCCCGATTTTAACTGGATGGATGTATATATATGTTTGCAGTGTAAATTAGGTAAATGGTGTTATAAGAGCAAAAGGCAAAGTATATACCATGAAGGCCACATGTTTGGTCTGCTTGTGAAGCAAGAGTTAGATGGATGGCCTGAGAAAAACATCCGAAAACGGGAATGGGTATGTATTTGGCTGCCATATATATGTATGTAAATGTTAATAATGAACTGAGTACGAAAGAACTGAACATGTGTTGTTATTGTTATGTATGTAGGTGACAGTGTCGAAAGCTAGAGAAGAATGCCCGCATTTGTGGATGATAGAAGCCTTAGAAGAGTTGGTTTGGCGACAAACGCAGGCAGGTGCGGCCCAAGGAGGAAGTAAATGAAGTAGCAACTATGGAGTTTTGTTGTTTGAATTTGTAGGGTTAGGAAAATAGATCATTGTAATTAAGAAGACATCAAAACGTTAGATTTCCAAACATTTGTTGGTTTTGTTCTGGTATTCATTTCAGTAGGTAGAAAATTTTTTCATTCATTCATTCATTTGATTTGGGGTTTGAATCCATACAAAAAGTATGATTCACATCAGAATTTAACCTCTGATCATCTAACTCTGGTTGGAGTTTGGTTAGGCCACGTGTTATTGATAAGGACATAGATTGAGCAACTGGCTTCACAAGTTGTCCTCGGTTCAGGATTCAGCCACGTAGCCTTATTCCATTCATTCCCCTGTAATTTCTCCCAATTTATCATACACTTTATATTTTGTGTATGTGAGTCGTGTTATTAATGATTTCTATTAGGAATAATGTTATATTTAGTCCTCTAATTTTATATAAAAAATTCATTTTAATTTTTCATTTAATTTTTCATCTCTTATTAGATGTTAAATTTATATTGTTTGTCAAATTACACTACTCCAAAATGGATGGAAAAGTGAATGAAAGTTAACTTTGTTGATATGTCATACGTTTGGGTTTGGGTTGCCATGTGGATCACATCAACAATTAATTTTTAAATTTTAAAAAATTTAAAAGTTACTTAAAATTATTTTTTAAAATTAATTAGAGTGTCATGTGTATGTCACAAATTTAACAAATGTTAACATTTCTATCTATTTTTTGTGATTTGATAAACAATGTAAATTTAATGGCTAAAAGAGTTGAAAATTTTAAATAAAAATTAAAATCACTTTTATTAAAGATTAAAAGGAAAACTTTTAATGTTTTTATACTTTCATTATTTCATAAATTTTAATGTAATTTAAAGAAAACTATAATTATCAATAGTTGTTACATTGTCATGATTTATATCAATAGAACTATGATCTAGTGTCCCTTGATTTCTTTGATTATTAAATAGTAAAAATATTAATAATACATTTAGAGTGTGCTTTTGATTAAATAGATATTTGAAGGACGAGAAGAGAATGAAAAATGAAAGAAAAAAAAAGAAAGAAATTTAAAGTATAATCATTTTCCATCTAAATGTATAAAAATCTATCATTCAATTCATTCAATTTTACTTTTCACTTAACCTTTCCTCTAATAGTTATGAAGATCAATTTAGACTATTCACATTTATATATAAAAGAACTAATAACGATAATCTTGGTATGTGAAATAATTGATAAGATAATCTTCGCACTCTATATAGTTTTTAATATTATATTAAAATCGAATTAATATAATTATTAATCATTAAATGTATTTAGTTAATATTTTCTTTTTACATTTCATTCTTTTCCATTTTAATTTTTCATAGTATTTATTTTTCTCAATTTCATTTTTTTTGTGTTCTCTACTTACATTCGCATCAATAGTTTTTTCAATTCACTAATTTTATTTAAAAATTCACACTAATTAAAAATATTTTAAATGTTTTACATTATAATACATTAATCTATATCTAATATCTATATAATGTATATTTTCAATTTCTAAGGGTTTTATAGGAATGAATATCACAAAAGTTCACTTTTCTTTTTTAGTTTATTTATACGGTTATTTTAATTAGTAATGTTTTTGTTGGGTTTTTGACTTGCCCGTTCATGTTATGTTCGAACGAGAATAGATTTTTTATTTGGGCCATAGATGTTTTTCAGCCTCTTAGATATTTTATGTGTATGGCCTACAAATTTATGACATATTTGACAAAGCACTAGTTGATGTTCGGCTAGAACTCTAATTCCCCAATCATCCCTATTGTTGACACTACGGAATTATTGGATAAAGATTGAATTCTTACCCTTTTCACTTAGTTGAATGAAGAATTAATTAAAAGATAATTATCAGATTTTCTCAAGGGATTTTTAAAGTATTTATCTGTTGCTTAAAGGAGATTGTCTTCTTGGTATGTTGAGTTTATAGTTTGTTTTGTTGATTGCTGGTGAAAACTCTTGAGTGGAGTTGAGAGTTGTTCTTGATGTATGTTGAGTGAATTGTTGTTCTTTATTGGGGCTGCATGAACTTGCCTTGTAAAGGTTATGGGCTTTAGCCGATAGAGATGAATTTTTACAATTATTTAATTTGGTAATTGAATGAAAGGATATCCTAAGTGAGGCTTTGCAGATGTAGGACAATTGTGTCTGAACTGCGTAAACAAATATTGGTTTTGCCATTTCTTCTTTCCATACCTTACTTCCTCCCACATTTTGTTTTCATTCTATTTATCATTGTAACAAACTTTGTGTTCAGTAAAATTTTTCATTACTGTAAACTAATATTTTTCAATTGGTATTAGAATGTAGCTCCATAAGGTATTTGAAGATGATCTGGTGATAACTTTGCAGGTATGGAACCTATGAGAGAAGGAAGTTCGATATCTTGAGCTCCGCTTTTAGTAGGCTCATCAAATTACGCCTATTGGAAAATCCGTATGAAAACGTTCATTATGTCTATTAATACTGCAACTTAGGAGACAATTGAAGAAGGTGGGACTTGGCCAACAGTTACTCGAACAGATGAAACTAGTCGCCCAAAAGAAAAGGCATAATACACTACTAAAGAAAGCAGATTAGCTACTAAAAATTCAAAGGCGTTGAATGTTATTTTCAACGGTGTGGATATGGAGCAATTCAAGGTTATTTCAATCTGCAAGACTGCCAAGGAAGCTTGGACAATTCTTCAAAACCAACATGAAGGAAATGTTGTCGTAAGGATGTTAAAACCACAAATTTTGACTACCAAGTTTGAGAATTTAAAGATGAATGAGGAAGAAACCATTTTTGAGTTTTATACTTGTCTTTGTGATATCTCTAATAAGGCTTTTTTCCTTAGCGAATGATTCTATGAGACCAAATTAGTGTGAAAATTTTTACAATCGTTGTTGAAGCAGTTTGCTATCAAGGTGACAATGACTTAAGAAGCTAAAAACATTACTACGCTCAAGTTGGATGAGCTAAATGACTCCCTTAGAACCTTTGAACTGAATATGCTAGAAGCTAAATGAGACATTTAACGACCTGATTTTAAATGGTGTCGAAAAATGTGGTTTTGGAATCCCATTTTCATAAACTAAGTCCGTAAAGATGAAATATAAATATTAAGGAAGTTAATATGAAAATAAAATAAAGATTGGTTAAGTAATTTAATCGAGAAAATTGTTAATTAAAGCTCAAGGACTAATTGTAAAAGTCCAATTGCTATTGAGTTTTAATTTAGAAAATGCTTGAGGACCTAGATAGCAATTATCCAAAAGGCCAAAATGGTTATTTAACCATTTTTTAGCATGAAATAATGGATGATGATTGTTGTTTCCACTTAGTTTAATTTATAATTAAAATATGTATAATAATGCATTAATTAACTAATTAAACATGATTAATTAAAATAAACTAGATCTAATCAAGGTATATATATTAAATTTAGTGGAATGGCAGATGAAAACATTCTTATCATCTTCCTCCACCATCCTCCATTAAAAGAAAGAAAGAAAAGCTTCACATTTTAACCAACATTCAACCATTCAATTCCTTAAGGTAACCAAGCCTTTTTCTTTTAAATTTTATAGAATGACCATGAGAGTTTGATTTAGATAGCCCATGTGTTAATTTGTTCGTTAGTTGATATTTAGCAAGTTGTCATTATAGTAAAATTGATTATTTTGAGTTTGATTTAAAGAAATTGATAGTTAATAAGCTTAGATAATGATAAGCACTAAATCAAAAACAAGTTGAACTTACTAAAGAATTTTGTAACATTAAAGACTAAATTGAATAAATTGAAAAGTGTTATGAGATTATGTTGTAGATGAAAAGTATAGGTCTCTAATGAAAGAATGTGAAATCAAATTTTGATTCGATGTTAGATATTCAAAAATACGAATATTTCAGATATAGGGACTAAAACGAATAAAATGTAAAATATGATTGGCTATGTATTTGAATGTAAATTGATATTTTTTTTATAATTGAATTATTGAACGTAATTAAAGACAACACCGGGCCGTCGCGAGAGAAGGGAAAGACGAGAATCGTAGACGAGTGACAAATTCAGTTTTTACTTTTATGATTCGAGTTCAATACACTAATACATATACATATACATATATACATATACATATACATATATGTGATTGCTTCAAATATATCTATTGAGGTACGCATATTACTGCTTATTGACTCGGTTTACACATGATGATATCGTTTGTCGAGAATTGGATGGAATTGAATATAGTAGAAACAAGTATGATATAAATTGATAAAAGATATGTGATGTGAATTGATGATGAAAAAGTATGAAATCATGATATGTTGGTTCATAACATGTAATTGGAATATTGGTACCCTATTAAATGTTCAGGCAGAGTCAAATATAGTTGACATGCCATAAGATTAAATTGTGTATGACTTCATACTTTGGTTTATCCGATGATGCACTTTGTGCTAGTATATTTACTTTGGTTTATCCAATGATGCATGACCATTGCCAGACGTGCGAACATCTGGACTGGAAATACTGCAACAAAAAGATATAAAATAGAACAACAGTGTCTGCAAGTATACATGTCAAATTGTAATATAATAAGTTTACAACAAAACACTTCGGAAAGTATTTCGAGAATTGTACCTAAGGGAGGTTGAATCAAACCAAAAACTAATTTCTACACTAACAGTACTAAACAATAATAATTGAAATTATAGTATGAAAAACCAAATCAAATTTAAGCAAGAAAAAAATTAAAAAAATAAACCTAGCAATCAAAATTCGCTCAACTGAAAAAAAAAATTAACTCATGTCAATGTTCATAATTAACTTCAGAATTTAGGTTTTAATGAATTAACTTGTAACAGTATGTTTTTCAATAGTGTCGGAACAATGGTTTCGGGACCACAATTCCAATAAGTGAGTCAGCATTTTAGTATTTAATTATTATTTATAGAGTCATAATAATTTCGTGTTAAGATTTGGTTAGAAAATTTTAACGTTAAATAGTTAATAAATTAAAAATGACTAAATCGTAAAAGTTGTAAATGCTAGTTTCTATTATTTAAAGGAGTTAAATAGCTATAGAATAAAGAAGTGGTGGATTGTAACGACCCGATAGTCATGGGTGTCGAAAAGTGCATTTTCGAGACTCCGTTACCGTAAATCATACTCGTAAATATTTTTAATAAATATTTACGAAGCTAGTTGTGTGGTTAATTAGGTTTTAGTTAGGTGAATTTGCATGAATTAAGAGTAATTAGGTATTAAAGACTAAATTGCATATAGGGTGAAAGTTGAATTATAGATTAAAGAAAAATTAAAAGGACCAAAGAAGAAATTATGCCATTGCTTATAAATGAGACAACATAAGATAGATAATTATAAAACTTAAAGTTAAAATATATATTATAATATTATAATATTATATCTTAATTATTAAGTATATATATTGTATTGTATATTATAATAAGTAAATATAATAAATAAAAGAAACAAAAAGAAAGACAGAAGGTTAAACGAAATAGAAAGAAAAAGAAAAAGCGAAGGAAGGAAGGAGAAAGACACAAAGCTAGGGATTTCAATTGTTCAAAGTTCAATTAGTTAGTCAATTTAATCATTTTTTCTTGTAATCTTTATGTTTTTTGGAATCCCAGTATTGAATGCTACCCGACCCATGTAAAATTTTTAGAAATTATTGAGTTTTTAAGTGTTGCTTATGTTAAATAATTTTAGTATTAGGGATTAAATTGATAGATTTAAAAGTTAGAAATGAAAAATGATTAAATTGTAGAATAAATTGTAAATTTTGAGTAATAGGGATTAAATTGTGAAAATTTTGAAATTTAGGGATTTAAGTGAAAATGGAGAGTTAAATTTAGTTTAAAGTGAAATTTGTATGAAAATATAGGATTAATTGTAAAGAAATAAAGTTAGTCTTGGTTTAGGGACTAAATTGAAATTTGGGCAAATATTGAGTAAAAAGAATTTTGAAATATTAACAACGTGTTTGGTTCGCTGTAATGGGTATATGGTTACCCATCTATTACGGGCGCCCCACCGATTCCTTTGTTTGGTTGGGTGTAATGCTATTACACCCTGATTCCGTTCCGCATCTATTACGGATGTTGGCTGTAATAGCCATTCTGATCTTCAACCACGGATTAGGGATTCCCCCCAATTCCTTACCATCTTTTCCATTTTCTGCCCTCATCCTCTCCGACATTTCGCAAGGTAATTTTTTTCCCTTCCATCGATTTCTGCTTCTTTTATTCTCGTACATTTCTTTTCTTCTCACGTTTTTTTTTCTTTTCTCCATTTTGTCAAAGAAGATGACAACATTGAAAGCCAAAGGAAGGGCGAGGGCAGTGGAAATAGAAAGGAAAAATGAGCTTAAAACATCACCATAACTCCAACTCCGCAACAGCTGCTTAATCTCTCTCTTTTGATGACATTGCCGACTTTTCTCTCTTCCCCTTGACGACGCCGCTTCCACTCTTGGTATTTTATTTCTAAGCATTTTATTGGACAATTCAGTTACTTTGGTGTTTTTTAATTTATGATTTCTATATTCAATCTTCATCCCTCAGGCGTTTGCACCTCTGTTCTCAAGAAAATCTGCCGTGAAAATGGTCTCGACAGATGGCCTCACAGCAAGGTAACCTTGCTACCCCTTTCTTTGCTCCATCCTTTTGCGTCGCTTGTCTTTCATCCCATGTCTCAGATTCCCATCGAATTGTTAGATATTGTCATCTTCTTTGATGGGTGGTTTAGATTTTTAGTATACAACAAGAAATTTCTATTCTTTTTACCTGCTTTACACTCTCTACAGTTAAAAAGGCATGGTTTTTTTCTTCATTCTATTTTCCCCTTTTGTTTGGGAAATCTTTTAATTTTGTATTTTTGAAATTGATATAGCTGAAACATTTTAAATGGCTATTTACTAGATTCATATTGTTACAAATTCTTTTTAAAAATTAAATTTATGGTTGAACCCAAGCCTAGAAGTAAATTTTTTCTGAAACTGTTGATTTGTCTTAGCTGGATGCAGGTTTAGCTGCAGCTATACTGATGCAGAACCTCAACAGGATATCTATGGTATTCTCTTGTTAATTTTCTCGGGCTTTGCATGTTATTGTATGTGTGAGTTTGTTTGTATTGTGACCTCTGGTTTTGAAATGGGGTTATGAATATCACTATAAACAGTTTTATTTGCTAAATTGCACTTGATCACCTCTATTGGAAGGGTAAACTGACAAATTGCTATTAATTATTTTTTCATTTTTAGTCACATGTATGCTAGATACATATGCATTACTTTTCTTCTGTTTGTCCTACTCCTGCCATAATTTGAATATACAAGTACTCAGAGCTACTTGAATAACTGCCCCCTCTACTTATTATGAGAAATCAAGACATAAGAATAATCGTAAAAGTGGTTAGGTCACTCTTTGGTTCCTTTTTAGAACTTAAAAAAAGTCTACTGAAATAAGAAGAAGAAAAAGGAACAGAAGAATTTTAAGGTGATTCTTGATTGGATGTAGTTTTCTTTAAGGGTTTGTATTGTGTTTATTTCCTTCTTCACGTAGCATTTATAACCATTTCTCAAAATATTCATCATAAACTCTTTCGTACAACTTGTATATACGTTTCTGCACTGTTTTTCATCATCTTTTTCTTTACAATTCAGAATTTCTGTAATTTGTAGCTAAGGGAGATGAATATCACAAATTAAGAGAGAGTGCCGCGTTTATAGCAATATGTATATTTGTTATTTCTATAAACCAAATACATACATGCATACATACATACATACATATATGAACATCATGAATACAAGTTGCATTGCTCCATATGAATTTTTTGTAATTGATATGAGTACATTTGACTATTTGATGGTAGAATGAATGTTCTTCTACAGGCTGCTACTGCATATTCAAAGGGAGAGTTGGAGTACGCGGCTTATCTTTTTGATCAGGTGTGTTTTCTACTTGGGGGATGTTATGAATCATGTGTTGCATATAAGTTCAAGATGTGATGCCATGTCATTGGCAAATTTTGAAAAGGAAACACTGGCAACAAAAATGAAGCAACATGAGAACTGGGGATAATATCCCATAATTTTTTACTTGTCTTCTTCTCTGCTTGACATCAATATGATTTCTTATGTCAAAACTCGTGCCAAGGGTTGGCTTTAAAATAAAATTCTGACTTGATAATACCTTGCATCTGAGTAGGAAAAGATACAAACTAAATTGGCACGGGAAGCAAATGAAAGGGCAAGCCAGAATATATTTAAAGCTAGGTTAGTCCTTGTATAACTAACTGAAAGGGCAGATTGTAAATTCTTATCAACAAAGATAGAGTTGTTGCGTTCTTTTACTTTCATTAGAAACTCGGTTTGGTATGGAGCATCTTTCCTACTGCAGGTAACCTATTTGTTTGACAAGATGGAAGAATGTTTGGGGATTGTTTTGCTTGAAGCGTTGCAGAATGGCACGGCGGTGCTAGATTTAAAGAAGTTGGAAAATCTATTTTATTATATTTTTGATACTTAAAGTTGGGGAGTTTCCAGTGACACCCTAGTTGTTCTATCTTCGATTTTGTTGCTGGCATGAGTTGATTTGTTTAGCATTTTATAGAATAGATGAATTAGTCATATTGTATCTGTTACGTGGATTATGGTTCATGGCTTTATCTTACAATAATCCTTGTATTAACCTATTCATCCAACAATAATTTCTTGTTCTGTTGGATTCATCCAACTTTTTTGGACCCTGGCAAATTTTACATGGTCGCCAAAGTAAACAAAACATTTTCTTTGTTGACCAATATGCATGATATCTTTATAATTCCATGCTTTTTTTTAATTGAATATGCAAATAATTGAGAAGTAGGGAATTCGACATTATCCCCTTCATTGCGGTTTTTGGTTTCTATGGCTAGGACCCATATATAGAACGCAGGACAAAGCTTGTACTGCTCTAATGTTATATTCAACTTATTTATTGGATATATTTTGAAATGTTTATTACCTGTTAATGTTATTTTCTGGCTTGTATGCATATATAAGCTAGAACATGATCCGTGTCGGTTAAATGTGATGAATATTAATAATAAATATGGAAATAATAAAATTTCAAATAAATCTTAAAATTACATTTAAATTTTAATTTGATGTGGAATGTGATTTAAAAATTTTATTTTGGTGCAATTGTATAAATATAATTTTAATTTTAAGTCAATATATAGATGAAATTTTAATTTTATCTCAATTATACATATACCTACAAAGCATCAACATAATAACATGATCAAAGATTTTGAAGAAGAATTTATGCAATTTGCTGTAGACTATTTTTAAAATTTGTTCACCTCACAAGGATAGTCTATTTCTACATAAGGTTTTGGCTAATATTTTTTATTGTAGAATTAATTAAATTATTTGTTTCACTAATGATATTTTAGCACATTAAATATGTATTGCGTTTAAAAATAATAAAGTAGATTATATATTATTTTTATAGATTATATAATATGATTTTAGTAAATTAGTATAAGAATAATTATATTGAATTTTATTAAATTATATATTTTATTAAATTATATTTAATAATAATTATTTTAAATTATATTTTATAGTATTATATATTATGATTTTAGTAAATTCATATAAGAATATTTAATACTAAGAATTTTATTAAATTATATATTTTATTAAATTATATTTAATAATAATTATGTTAAAATATGATTAAATTATTTATTATTTATATTAATAAACTTATTAAAATTTAATAACAATAACAATAATCATCTACCTAAATAAAATTCTGCTAAGGGTATTCTAGTCATTTTAGTTTTTTTACTTATGCTATTACACCTCTATTCCATTCAACCAAACACAAGAATACCATTACGCCTCTATTCCATTCCATTCAACCAAACAAAAGAATTACCTATTACGCCTCTATTCCATTACGCATCTATTCCATTACGCCTCTATTCCATTACAGTGAACCAAACGTGCCCTAAATATAAGATTGAATTGTGTTGTATTGATGAATTTTAATTGTTTTAATTCCATAGCTAACATCAGACCGGAACCCTCGACTAAAAAGGGAAAAGATAAAGTCGATGAGGAATAGCTCTGAATTTTTAGTTTGTATTTTTATAATCCGAACTTAATTATTAATTGTTGTATTTTGATTAAATGTTTATGGTAAGTGATTGAGGTGAGTATTTGTCATTTTGATATTGAATTGAATTTATATGTATATATGATTATATGAAAAAATTGATATTAGATATTGATTGTTTTTGAGTTGTGAAATTAAACCCTATTAACTGTATCGGGCTGAATCAGATATAGATGACATGCCATAGGATTAGAAGAGTTGAGAGATTTCTTCGACTTCGAGTCGATGAGACACTGGGTGTCAATTTACTACTTCGGATTAATTCGATGAGCCACTGGGTGCCAATTTACTTCGATTTAGCTGATGAGACACTGGGTGTTAATTTATTTACTTCGAATTATCCGATGAGGCACTGGGTGCCAAACTGGTGTATTGGTTGGATTCGTGTATCCATTTGAGTGTGAGTCGTGTTAATAGGGTTAAATGAATAAATAAGTTCTATAATTGATATTGAAATGGTATGGTATGAGAAATGGAAGTGAAATAGTGAATGAATATGGAATGGATAAAGCAATTGCATAAATGAAATGTGAACTAAATTGTAAAAAGCTATTTCTATAGCAAGTGATGGAAATCGAGTATTGTATAAGTTAAAATGTCCAATTGTGCTTAACATTTTATTATACATATTATATTGTTTTATCTTTAAATATTCAGATTATAGAAATACCACTGAGTTTTACTCAGTGTACGGTTTTGTTTTTTTGTGCGCGGGTTAGGTACTAAATTTTGATCCCCGATTTAGCACCAACAACGGTCCCGAACTCAAAAGTGGTTATTTTTTTCCTTTTGTGTCGACATGTACCTAAGATGTCTAAATATTAATTATTTTGTGGATTGATTGAAAATAAGATTATAAGTTAATATTGGTTGGTTATATACATATAAACATGTGTTTATATTTGCGGTCATATTATTGCATGTTTAAGTTCATGTTTAAATGAACATAAATTAGGCAAAATAGATTAAATTTGACATGTTTACAAATTGGATTTGAATGATGTTTTATTGATATATTTTGATGATATAATTGTGGTACCTATGAGGGTACATTTGTTAGGCACCTAGGATGATTGTTTTGACATATTTTGGATGTGTTTAATTGTATTTTGAATTGTTTAAATGAATGATTTTTGAGTTGCTTATTGGCCAAGCTTGTAGGGAATGGTAAACTTGTTGTTTAAGGTATATTTTGAATCCACATGGCCAGACACACGTTTGTGTGACTAGGCCGTGTGAGACACACAGCTAGCACACAGGCGTGCAAAGCCATTTCAAAAGGGCACACGGGTGTGTGGCTCGGCCGTGTGACCCAAGTCAGAGAGTTACATAGGTATACACAAGAGCTGGGACATGGCCGTGTGTCCCTACTTTGAATGCCCACACTGTCTAAGACACGGGCGTGTCTCTTGGCCGTGTGAGTTACACGGCCTAACCACACGGCCGTGTGAACCCTACAGCTTTGAAAATTTTAATATTTTTCAAAAAAAATTTTGAGTTTCTAAATTAGTCCCGATTTGTTTCTAACACATATTTTGGGCCTCAATGGATCAAATAAGGGACAATATGTATGAATTTAATTGGTTTTGACCTGAATATATTATGATAAGAAATGTTTGTAAATTATGTCTGTTTGATCGGTAATGCTCTAAAACCCTATTCTGGCGATAGATGTGGGTTAGGGGTATTACATTTAGTGGTATCAGAGCTTTGTAGGTTTAGCTGATTCTCGGACTAAATCAAGCTTGGAATTGATTCTAAAGGTACATGTCATAATTGAGTCGAATTGAGTCAGGATTTGGATGCTGATATATATTTGTTTTTGTTTTATAGTTGAAAACGTTGGATGATTGTAATGACGATGTTGATCAAGAAATGTATAACGGAGATGATGTCTCCAATGAATTAGATGAAACCGAATCGGTGACACCAAGTGTTGATCCAATTAGTACTTAACAACTTAATGTTGAGCAAGGTAATATTGAGGAAAGAGATATTCATAGTTACTTAGAGCTATTTCTGATGCTCTTTAGTGTGTGGCGGGAACCACATCCGCTACGAAATTTGCACCTACTGTTTGTCAAGCTCCAATTAAAGAATTGCGTAAATATGGTGAGACTGAATTTTTAGAATTGAAAGGAGTTGATCCTTTCGCAGTTGAAGTTTAGATTGAATCCATTACGAGAATCTTGCAACAACTTGAATGCAACCTGCATGAAAGTGTAATATGTGTTGTTTCTCTACTGCAAGGAGAAACATATACCTAGTGGCAATTAGTGACACGTCATGTATCCGCAGATCAAGTAAATTGGGAATTCTTCCAAAAGGAATTTCAAAAAAAAAATGTTGGTGACCTGTATATTGAAGGTAGAAAACAAGAGTTTTTTTATGCTAAAACAAGGTGAAATGTTTGTGGTTGATTATGAACGAGAGTTTTCGCGACTTAACAGGTATGTTGTTGTGTTTGTGTCGATTGAAATTGATAGTTGCAAGTGATTTCTGCGTGGGTTACGCGATGAGTTGCGAGTACAGTTAGTATCACACAAAATTACCGAGTTTTTAAATTTGGTGGAACGGGCAAGAATGGTAAAACAAGTTCTGGGTTTTGATAAAAAGGTTGAGAATACTCGTATTGTAGGAAAGCGTCCTGGAGCTGCAAGTTCAAATCCACAATTGGAGAGATCAAAAGAATTTCGTGGTAGCTGGAGATCAAATTTTAAGTCAGACAGAATTGATAGAAATCGTGATAAACAACTGACTGTGTCTACGGGTAGTGTGCGAGGTCCATCTAGGGATACTGAAATTCTGAATTGTAAGCATTGCGGGAAAAAACACCGTGGTGAATATTGGAAGTTAACTCGAGGCTGTTTTCACTGTGGATCTACATAACATTTTGTTAGAGGTTATCCAAAGAATGGAAATGCTACACCTGTTACTTCTCAGATATCTATGTCTGCTTCTAGGGGTCGCGGGTCAAGTCGAAGTGGTTCATTCTCAAGAGGTGATGCTAGATAGGGAAATGATGTTATTACTCAACAATCAGATGCCAGAACGCTAGCTCGAGCTTATGTTGTGCGGACTCGTGAGGATGGTGATGCTAATAATGTTGTGACAAGTATATTTTTATTACATTCAAAACTTGTTTATGCTTTGATAGATACAGGATCTTCACATTCATATGTTAATACTAAGGGTGCGTTTGGTTCGCTGTATTGGATTAGAGGTGTATTGGGATTAGAGGTGTATTGGATTAGAGGTGTAATAGCTAATCCACTGTTTGGTTGAATGTAATGAAATAGAGGCGTAATGTAATCTTGTGTTTGGTTGAATGGAATAGAGGTGTAATAGCATAATGGAAAAAACTAAAATGACTAGAATACCCTTAGCATAAATTTGTTTTGGTAAATGATTATTGTTATTGTTATTTAAATTTTAATAAGATTATTATTATCAATAATAAATAATTTAATCATATTTAAACATAATTATTATTAAATATATTTTAATTAAAATATATAATTTAAAAAATTCTTAATAATTAATATTCTTTATATTAATTTCTTTGAAATCATAATATATGATATCTTGTAAAATATAAATTAACATAATTATTATTAAATAAATTTTAATTAAACTATATAATTTAATAAAATTCTTAATAATTAATATTCTTTATATTAATTTACTCAAATCATAATATATGATCTTGTAAAATATAAATTAACATAATTTATTATTAAATAAATTTTAATTAAACTATATAATTTTAAAAATTCTTAATAATTAATATTCTTTATATTAATTTACTCAAATCATAATATATGATCTTGTAAAATATAAATTAACATAATTATTATTAAATAAATTTTAATTAAACTATATAATTTAATAAAATTCTTAATAATTAATATTCTTTATATTAATTTACTCAAATCATAATATATGATCTTGTAAAATATAAATTAACATAATTATTATTAAATAAATTTTAATTAAACTATATAATTTAATAAAATTCTTAATAATTAATATTCTTTATATTAATTTCTTGAAATCATAATATATGATCTTGTAAAATATAAATTAACATAATATATGATTAAATATATTTTAATTGAACAATATAATTTAATAAAATTCTTAATAATTAATATTATTATATTAATTTACTCAAATCATAATATATGATCTTGTAAAATATAAATTAACATAATTATTATTAAATATATAACTTGAAAGTTATATTATGCATAAACATAATTAACTTATACTAAGAAAAGTTAGATGAAAATTTGCATTGTACATCATAATCCATATGTTCAAAAGTTATACAACATCAAAAAGTTTGAACATTGATATTTAATGGTGAGAAAGAAATCTTCTGATCCATTCCAATCGGGCAACAGAAGGTAAACTGAAGAAAACGATCATTTGAGTTGGATGATTGGGAATTTTACTCAAAGCATCATACCGCTGATCATCGGTTAAACCTTCAATTGACCATAAGGCTGAATATAAATTTGAAGCATTCTCTTCCATCTTTTCTTCAAACTTCTGCTGAACTACCACCTCGGAGGCAATACTCATACTGATTCTATCGCCAACGGCCTCGATTTTTTCCCCCAACAAGGTGGCAACCTCCTCAAATGAAGCATACACATTATCACGAGCATCAGATTTCTTCTTTCTCTTGTTTGAAGATGATGAACCCCCTTGGTCTCTATCTCCTCGCGGATCTGTACCAGAGACATCCATGTCGTCTAAACACAGGTCAGCTTCGCACTCATAGAATGTGTTTCTCTTCATTCATATCGTAGTACGTTCATCCTCAGATGTATTTCCTCAAGAACATCAGAATTGTTTGAGCGTCTTTCCGATCGCCCTGTCTCTTGCGTATATCGCAGTAAGCTGGTTGTAGTAAGGGAAATTACGATGTCTGAACTGAGAGGCTTCTTTGTGACTCTAAAAAAAATGAGGAAATCATATTAGTCCTCAGCATGTAAAAAAATAAATAAATACTTGAAATACATTTTACCTTTACATAGGATTCCCAAACTGCATCTTCAGAACAACGAGTCGCTTATGCTCGTCCCAACCAAAACCAACATTGTTTTGGCCATTAAGCATGTCGTGAGACGATCGACCATTCCGTTTTAGGCACCTAATCCAGATTCAATGTTTGGTTTCGCCTTCAACATTCTTTGTTGGTAAAGCCTTTTCTAGCATTTTCTCTAGCTCGTTCAAATAACCGCTTTGAATCCGTATCGCATTAAATGTTCCTACATTGTGCAAATCCACCATGCAAGAAACCAAGGTCGCATCCTCTTCGGAACCCATTTTCTTTTGCTCCTCGAGAAGCTTGAGAAGAAGCACCGTTGGTGGAACACCGACATATTGTTCTTAAGAAAAAAACAAATTAACATTATTTTACTATTTTGAATATCATGAATCAAAAGGTTAACAGTTTATAATATTATATCGGTAGTTCAATACTAAATTTAAATTTATAACACATCTTTGAATGAAAAGATAATTAAATTATAATTCAACAAAGTTTAGTACAATACAAAATTTGTATCAAAGACCACCAAAGTTTCATAAACTAGATACATAAAATAACATCAACAAATCAATTCAAACTCAATTTGTCCCTAAACCTAACTAATTTCTAGATGCTTGCCATTCATCGAACATTTGGGTGGCTAGTTCCATCCTCCAAGTAGCCCAAGCATCCGATGGATGAATATTTGTGATATTCGGTTCATCGTCATCCACCACATTAGTAGGTAATCCTTCTCCCACCTCCGCTTCAATGGGATCACTACTCATATGGGTTCGAATAAAATTATGGAGCAAACAACATGCAATAATAATTCTATTGTGCACCCTTACAGGATAGAACGATGGACTCCTAAGTATTCCCCATCTAAGTTTTAATAAGCCAAAGCATCTTTCAATGACATTACGTGCTGAGGCATGTTTCATATTAAAAAACTCTTGCGGAGAACTTGGCTGATAACCCTGACGCCACTCGTTCAAATGATATCGCTGTCCTCTAAATGGTGCAAGAAATCCCTCGCAATTTGTGTATCCAGCATCAACTAGATAATAACAACCTATAAAATAAGTTTCATATTAAAAAATGATTAATTCAGCACACAAAGTTTGATCTTAATGAATAAATCAAAGTTCTCTAACTATACACTTTACCATGAGGAACTTTTAATCCATGTCTTCTACTAATGGCATCTCGAAGAACCCGTCCATCAGCAACTGAACCTTCCCAACCAGGAAGAACATAAACAAATTGCATCTCAGGTGTACAAACACCTAGCATATTTGTTGCTATGTCACCTTTTCGCGTCCGATATCTAGGTTTATCAACTGTTGGAACCCTAATCTTGATGTGGGTTCCATCAAGAGCACCTAAGCAATTCTATTATGACATGATATAAAACCTTGAGTTAGAATACTAATTTAAATCTAAATCAAGTTAATGTTGTTGAAGCTATATATAAAACTCGCCTAATACCTTAAACCATTTCCACCTTGTGTCAAGAATCGGTACGTAATTGGCTCCGGTTTTTAAATAACACATCTTGCAAGCGTATGACAGATTTAAAACACTATGAAATGCTCGCTAACAGTTTCCGGACCTTCTAAAGTGATGCTTGATAACCCGATTTTTCGGTGATGGGAGATGATATGTAAAAACATTGTTACTTGCTCGTCAACAAGCATGAACCTTGTCGACTTCAATCCCCCTATCGATTCTAACATCTCACATAGTTTAAAAAAGGCAGCTCTATTCATCCTAACTTGTTCAATACAGGTCTCGTCACTAGCATATACAAGCCTCTTCACATAATCCCGTTTTGCATAAAAATCTACGGTATAGGACCTAATCCTTGGTCTATGTAATCTAAGGATGGCACCCATTCTAAATAAGAACCAAATCGCGATTCTACAGATTTCCAACCATATTGTCACAGCAACACTAATTCTTTTACGCCTCACAGTTTGTGCAATTAAAGGCAGACGAGCCATTACTGCAACAATTTAAATTTAGAACACACTATCAAAGAATTGAAGTTGCAATTACACATTATCAAATAAAAAAAACAGCACATATTTAGAACACACGAAGCAAAAAAATATATAACTTTAATCTAATTCATAGTTAATATTAAAATCTTTTTCACCGGCTTGTACTTCTTCCATTTAATTCAAAGGCTTCACACTCATGTATCCACAAGAAATTAACTTGGTTTTTCTTATTTGTTGTAGCTCACATTCATGTTACATGTATTAAAAGGAAATCATATTATGAATGAGACAAGCTTTATGTATGATGCAATCAACTTAAAATTTAATATAGAATTAGGTAATGTTTTGAATCAATTAACATTTGTTTTAAATAACGTGTATTATGTATAATGAAATCTAATAAATTTAATTAAAATCACCCAAATTAATTGACCTAAAATGATATCGTATAAATATATTGATTAGTTACTTAAAGCATGTTCAATGTTTGAACATTATAGTTTGGACATTTAAATTTAAATTTAAATAAAATTTCGTATAATGAAATTTAAGATCTAATAAAGCATGTTCTAAGTTTGATCATTGATTAATTTTTAATTGAAGATTAGTTTAGTTAATGTTTTCTAATTTCAAAATAAATAAAATGAAGATTGAAGATTTAGTTTAATAATGAAATCTAAGTTTTAATAAAACTTTTATAACATTTTAAATGGTAATTTCATTTTGTAAAAAATATATAACTTTAATCTCATTTATAGGTAACAAATTTATTATTAATAAAGATTGTATTTACATGTACAAATATTTGTGATTTGAAGCCCATTATTTGTAGGCATAATGCTCTTTAAAAAAATGTTACCTATTAGTAAAAACATATAACCTATTTTAAATTCAAAAAGAACAATAATTATGCAGCAATAACCATAACCATAATTCAACAAGCTTTAATGAGCATTACAAAATACAAACAATGAAGTCGCTATGAAGTCGCTAAAGAAATTAACCATAACCATATTCATTCGGAAACACGGAAGTCACTTCTGACAATACGACCATGGAATCAGGGAAAACATACAAACAAAACCATGAATACCAATGGAAAACTAACCTGTAATGAGCAAATGGGGGACGAATGCGATGTGGAAGTGTTGGAACAAAGAACCTGTAATGCAAAAAGTGCTCGGATCAACCTTTTTTTTTTTAAAAATAATTATGCTATAGCTAAATATAGTATATCAAATATACTAAAAATATTAACAACAAATAGTTCCCAACAAATAGTTCCCAATTGCCAAGCTTTTGGAAGCAGTGTCCTCTTTTCATTACAAGATGAGAAGCTTAAACCCTTTTCTTATATGAATTACAAGAACGCTGGAAGCAGTCATGGCACAACCATAAAACCAACCATATTATCTAAATTCAAGTACCTAACATCCTACATGTACTAAGTTGCACTCGGTTAATACATAACAAACCACTGGCCTCTAATTCCCCCACATTCATCCCCATTACCAAACAACATAATGCATGCATATGTATCATCAACCGAGCAAAAAGATTCTAATATACTTCAAAAGTGATTTGATGCTCATAATTTCTCAATCAAACCTAAAATAAAAAGAAACAACAACAATTGATAAGCTAATTCACCAATGATTTGGCTAAAGAATGTAGGAGAAGCGAATTTGCTTTAGATATGCAATCATCAAACATGACCAAAATTTCTAGTTCTAGTTCATAGCATCAACAATAACATGACCAAAAAGGCGGTAGGCATATAGACACATACATATATCATATTTGACAAAAAAAACATATACTAAATCGTTGAATTAAAACAAGGTAGCTTATTCTATCCATTCCGACCTTAACTAATGAAATCGAGTAGATACCATAATTTTAGAAATGTAACCCTCACAATATAAAATATGAGTAACCCGTACGTAAGTGTGGGGAAAGAGAGTAGTAATATTAAACAAGCACTCATTTGTTAAAAACAGATGTATTCTTTTCCTCTTCTTCCAACCAAACCTGCCTAACCCCTCCGACATACAGACAAAGACAACCCAAACAGATCACAGAAAATATCAGATACAATCTAGGCAATTTTTTTGGTTAAGATATCTTGAATGAAAGTTATTCATTTATAAAAGCAGTATATGTTCAACCAATGGAATAAATACAATAACATATCATTGCAAAAGTAAAAGAAAGCTTCATAAAACATGAAGGAAGGAAACTGCAATTAGAATGCATACTTGAAAGTGAAAATTTCTTTCTTTTCAGGGTCACTCTAGCAAGATCGTAGTTTCTTTTTAAACCAAATGAACAATCTAACTACAAGGTTAGCATGCAAGAGGCTCTTGATATACAAGAAATTAAAAAAACAACGCATCATAAACAAATAAACAACAAAGCAATACTCCCTGAATTTTCACAAATACAACAAAAGCTTCTCTTTGATTTTCATGGACTTCACCAGTTTTCACATATCTGCTTGCAGAGTGTTTGTGAATTTGACAAATTATGAACAAGATATCTACTCTCTCTGAAATTACTGAATTACTGGTTACTTTAACAAAACAAAAAAAAATTGAAATAATGTGCCATCTTTGGCTGCAAAAGAAAAGAGAAAGAAGCTTCATGAATGCAAAGTTTGTCATGCGAAAATGGAAATATGATTTTTAGAAGTATATGCTTTAAACGTTTTGATGTTGGTCAGAAAAAAAATCAGGATTTATAAATTACACCGCACCAAATTTATATGAAATCACCATCAAATACCCCAATGAAATCAGCTTTAACACCAGTGCATCCATATACACAATAATCTTACAATTTCAACGAAACTCATCAAGAGTAAAAATATTCATAATAATGCACAAATCTTAACAATTTGATAAAAGAGTGTCGAACAAAGAATTGCAGATTTATTTGGGTCCAAATAAAAATCACCCGATCTTGGATTAGAGGTGAATAAGCAACAATGAATAAAATCCAATAGCAATTTCAATGAAACTCATCAAGAGTAAAGATTCATACTAATGCAATACAATTTTATAAAAGATTGTCGAACAAAGAATTGGCGATTAATTTGGGTCCAAATAAAACTCACCCGATCTTGGATTAGAGGTGATGACCAAAAACGCTTCACTCTTTTTTCAATGGATTCACTATCGGTATTTCCAATTTTGTGAAAATATTGAAGAGCGAGAGAGTTGAGATAGGGTTGGGAGGAAATGGGAGGAGACAGAGATCAAGAAACGATGAGGACAGAATAATAAACAAAAGCGGTGGGAGATGGAAGGAGAAATTTTGAGGACGAATAGGAGAGGGTCGGGTAGGGAGGAGGGTAAAAGCAGAGCGGGGACGGAAGGCGAACGTAATAGGTATTACTGAGGATTTGGGAAGGGATTACAAAAGCGTGAAAAAGGGATTAGGTCAGATTGGTTTACGCCGTAATGCCTATTACAGCGAACCAAACGCCGGATTAGAGGCGTCATGTAATACGCGCGTATTCGGCCTGTATTGTATTAGGTAATACACTGAACCAAACGCCTCCTAAATTGGTTGAGTTGGGAAGTTTAAAATCTGAGACATCTAGAGTATCGATAGTGGTGTCTAGTCCATTGGGACAATCTGTGTTAGTGGATCGGGTGTGTAGGAGATGTCCGTTAATGACACATAATATAACCTTCCTTGTTGATTTGTTGATAATGCTGTTTGGTGATTTTGATGTGATTTTGGGTATGGATTGGCTTACGGAACACGGGGTGATTCTGGATTACTGTAAAAAGAAGTTTGTTGTTCAGAGTGAAAGCGGTGATAAGATTGAGGTGAATGGTATTCGAACAAGTACTTCAACTCGTATCATTTCAGCAATTCAAGCTAATAAACTTATTCATCAAGGTTGTGAAGCTTTTCTAGCCTATGTTATTAATTCGAATTCTGTTGTGCAGTAAAATTCAAACTATTTGTGAATTCCCTGATGTGTTTCCCGAGGAATTACCTGGATTACCACCGGATTGGGAGGTTAAGTTTGCAATTGAAGTGTTTGTTGGTATGGCTTCAGTGTCAATGCCCCCTATCGTATGTCACCTACAAAATTGAAAGAATTAAAAGTACAATTGCAAGACTTATTGGATCGTGGTCTTATATGCCCTAGTGTATCGCTTTGGGGAGCTCCATTCCTTTTTGTCAAAAAGAAATATGGTTTCGATGCGACTTTGTATTGATTATCTGTAATTGAATAAGTTGACGATTAAGAATCAATATCCTGCAACCCATATTGATGACTTATTTGATCAACTAAAATGGGCTTCTGTATTTTCAAAGATTGATTTGAGATTGGGTTTCTATCAATTGAAAGCGAAAGAAAGTGATGTACCGAAGACGACACTTCGAACACGGTATGGTCATTATGAATTTTTAGTGATGTCTTTTGGATTAACGAATGCTCCAGTAGCATTTATGGATCTCATGAATCATATTTTCCAACCGTATTTGGATCAGTTTGTGGTAGTTTTTATTGATGATATTTTGGTCTATTCAAAATTCGAATTCAAGATAAACAACGCCTCAAAATTTTTTTGCAAGTGTTACAAGAGAAATAGTTATACGAAAAGCTTAGTAAGTGCGAATTCTAGTTATCAAAGGTTGCATGAATGTAATTATCTGACACACAATTTAGAGTTAGCTGCTGTAGTTTTTACTTTAAAGATCTGGAGACACTATTTGTATGATGAAAAATGTTATATTTATATTAATCATAAGAGTCTCAAATACCTTCCATCTTAAAAGGAGTTGAATTTGAGACAACGTCGTTGGATAGGGCTTCTGAAAGATTTTGATTGTGTTATGATTATCACCCTGGTAAAGCTAATGTTGTAGCTGATGCGTTAAGTAGAAAAGCAGCGATTGGATTACTAGCAATGTTTGCTCACCTCAATATTAATGATGATGGAAACTTATTAGCTGAATTAAAAATCAAACCAGGGATGTTTGATCAGATCAAGTCAGCCCAGTTAGAAGATAACAAGTTGACGAAGAAAAGAGAAATGGTTTAGAATGGTACATTAGAAAATTTCAGCATTGATGATTATGGTTGTTTGAGATTTCGTAACCGAATCTGCGTTCCGGATGTTTCTGAATTAAAAGAGTTGATACTTCGCGAAGCTCATGATAGTTATTTTGCTTTGTATCCTGGAGAAACGAAAATGTACCGCGATCTACAAGAATCTTATTGGTGGCCAAGAATGAAAAGAGATGTGGTCGAGTATGTGGCTAAATGTTTAACTTGTCAGCAAGTTAAGGCAGAACATTAAGTTCCTACCGGAATACTTCAGCCTATTTCTATTCCTGAATGAAAATGGGATTGTATCACAATGGATTTTGTAACGGGGTTACCTTTATCAGCAAGTAAAAAAAATTCTATTTGGGTGATTGTTGATTAACTTACGAAATCGGCTCATTTTATAGCAGTCAGGACTGATTGGTCACTTCAAAAGCTTGCTGAAGTTTATATTCAAGAAATAGTGAGATTGCACGATGTCTCTATGTCGATAATATCTGATTGAGATCCACGGTTCATTTCAAGATTTTGGAAACAGTTGTACAAATCTCTTAATATGCGACTTAATTTTAGCATAGCTTTTCACCCACAGGCTGATGGACAATCTGAGAGTGTTATTTAGATTTTGGAAAACGTGCTCCGTACTTATGTTTTTTATTTTGAATCAGGTTGGGAGTGTTACTTACCTTTGGCCAAATTTGTATACAATAATAGTTTTCAATCGAGTATTCAAATGGCTCCAGATGAAGCCTTATATGGACCTATATGTCGATCACCTATTTGTTGGATGGAATTGAGTGAAAGAAGAATGATCGGGCCGAAATTAATTCAAGAAACGGAAGACATTGTTAAGAAAATTCGAGATAGATTGAATGTAACTTTTGACAGATAGAAATCATATGCAAATTTGAAACGTCGAGATATTGAATATTCTATTGGCGATAAAGTATTTCTTAAAGTTTCACCTTGGAAGAAAATTTTGAGATTTGGCCAAAAAGGAAAACTAAGTCCTCGTTTTATTGGACCGTATGAGATCACGGAAAGAGTGGGACTAGTTACGTATCGTTTAGCTTTGCCTGCGGAACTACAGAAAATACATGATGCTTTTCACGTTTTAATGCTTAGAAGATATCGATCAGATCCATCTCATGTTATTTTAACGGAAGATATTGAGATTCAACCTGATTTGTCATACGAAGAAGAACTGGTTGAGATTTTGACACGTGAAGTGAAAGAGTTGCATGATAAACAAGTACCATTAGTGAAATTATTGTGGCATAGTCATAGTGTTGAAGAAGCGACTTGGGAACTGAAAGAAACTATGAGATCTCAGTACCCCTACCTCTTTTTAGGTAAATTTCGGGAACGAAATTTATGTAAGAGGGAGAATTGTAATGACCCGATAGTCATGGGTGTCGAAAAGTGCATTTTCAAGACTCTGTTACCGTAAATCAGACTCGTAAATATTTATTAATAAATATTTACGAACCTATTTGTGTGGTTAATTAGGTTTTAGTTAGGTGAATTTGCATGAATTAAGAGTAATTAGGTATAAGGACTAAATTGCATATAGGGCGAATGTTGAATGATAGATTAAAGAAAAATTAAAAGGACCAAAGAAGCAATTATGACATTGCTTATAATGAGGCAACATAAGATAGATATTTATAAAACTTAAAGTTAAAAATATATATTATAATATTATAATATTATATCTTAATTATTAAGTATATATATTGTATTATATATTATAATAAGTAATATAATAAATAAAAGAAACAAAAAGAAAGACAGAAAGCTAAACGAAATAGAATGAAAAAGAAAGAAAAAGAAAAAGAGAAAGAAGGAAGGAGACAGACACAAAGCTAGGGATTTCAATTGTTCAAAGTTCAATTGGTTAGTCAATTTAATCCCTTTTTCTTGTCATCTTTATGCTTTTTGGAATCCCGATATTGAATACTACCCAACCAATGTCAAAATTTTAGAAATTATTGAGTTTTTAAGTATTGTTTATGTTGAATAATTTTAGTATTAGGGATTAAATTGATAGATTTAAAGGTTAGAAATGAAAAAGGATTGAATTGTAGAATAAATTGTAAATTTTGAGTAATAGAGATTAAATTGTGAAAATTTTAAAATTTAGGGAGTTAAGTGAAAATAGGGAGTTAAATTTAGTTTAAAGTGAAATTTGTATGAAAATATAGGATTAATTGTAAAGAAATATAGTTAGTCTTGGTTTAGGGACTAAATTGAATTTAGGCAAATATTGAGTAAAATTTTTTAAAATATTAAATATAAGATTGAATTGTGTTGTGTTGATGAATTTTAATTGTTTGAATTTGGGCAAATGTTGAGTAAAAAAATTTGAAATATTAAATATAAGATTGAATTAGTTGTATTGATGAATTTTAGTTATTTTAATTCCATAGCTAACATCTTACCAGAACCCTCAACTAAAAAGGGAAAATATAAAGTCGACGAGGAATAGCTCGAAATTTTTGGTTTGTATTTCTGTAATCCGAACTTAATTATTAATTGTTGTATTTTTATTAAATGTTTATGGTAAGTGATTAAGGTGAATATGTGGCATTTTGATATTGAATTGAATTTATATGTATATATGATTATATGAAAAATTGATATTGGATATTGATTGTTTTTGAATTGTGAAATTAAACCCTATTGACTGTATCGAGCTGAGTCGGATATAGATGACATGCCATAGGATTGGAAGAGTTGAGAGATTTCTTTGACTTCTAGACGATGAGACACTGGGTGTCAATTTACTACTTCGGATTAATTCGATGAGGCATTGGGTGCCAATTTACTTCGGTTTAGCCGATGACACATTAGGTGTTAATTTATTACTTCGAATTATCCGATGAGGCACTGGGTGCCAAACTGGTGTGTAGGTTGGATTCGTGTATCCGTTCGAGTCTGAGTCGTGTTAATAGGGTTAAATGAATAAATAAGTTCTATAATTGATATTGAAATGGTATGGTATGAGAAATGGAAGTGAAATAGTGAATTGAATATGAAATGGATAAAGCAATTGCATAAATGAAGTGTGAACTAAATTGTGAAAAGCTATTTCTATACCAAGTGATGAAAATCGAGTATTGTATGGGTTAAAATGTTCAATTGTACTTAACATTTTATTATACATATTATATTGTTTTATCTTTAAATATTCGGATTATAGAAATACCACTGAATTTTACTCAGTGTACGGTTTTGTTTTTTGTGCGCAAGTTAGGTACTAAATTTTGATCACCGATTCAGCATCCAACAACAGTCCCGAACTCAAACTTGGTTATGTTTTTCGTTTTGTGTCGGCATTTACCTAGGATGTCTAAATATTAATTATTTTGTGGATTGATTGTAAATAAGATTATAAGTTAATATTGGTTGGTTATATACATATAAACATGTGTTTATATTTGAGGTCATATTATGGCATGTGTAAGTTCATGTTAAAATGAACATAAATTAGGCAAAATAGATTAAATTTGGCATGTTTACAAATTGGATTTGTATAATGTTTTATTGATATATTTTGATGATATAATTGTGGTGCCTATGAGGGTACATTGGTTGGGCACCTAGGATGGTTGTTTTGACATATTTTGGATGTGTTTTATTGTGTTTTGAATTGGTTAAACGAATGATTTTTGAGTTGCTTATTGTCCAAGCTTGCAGGGAATGGTAAACTTGTTGTTTAAGGTATATTTTGAGTCCACACGGCCAGACACACGGGCGTGTAGCTGGACTGTGTGAGACATACGGCTAGCACACGGGCATGCGAAGCCATTTTTAAAGGGCACACGGTCTGGCACACTGGCGTGTGGCTCAGCTGTGTGACCCAAGTCAAAGAGTTACACGAATATAGATAGGGGCTGAGACAGGGCCGTGTGTCCCTACTGCAAATGCCCACATGGTCTAAGACACGGTCGTGTCTCTTGGCCGTGTGAATCTACAGCTTTGAAAATTTTAATATTTTTCAAAAAATTCTCTGATTTTCCAAATTAGTTCCAATTTATTTCTAACACATATTTTGGGCCTCAAGGGCTCAAATAAGGGATAATATGTATGAGTTTAATTGGTTTTTGACCTGAATATATTATGATAAGAAATGTTTGTAAATTATGTTTATTTGATTGGTAATGCTCCAAAACCCTATTCCGGCAACGAATGTAGGTTATGGGTGTTAAATGGATTATTATGGAAATTAAACAATCATTTATTGTAGTTGATGGTATTAGACTAGTAAAATGTTAAAGTTTGAATGTAAATCAAAGAAAGGTAGATTAGTAATTTAGTAAATAAGTGAATTTTTAAACAAAACATGTTAGAAATACATTATCATCTTCTGTCTTGCACCTTTTCAAAACTGAGGGAGCTAGAGAAACATTCAGCCACTTAAGCCCTTTCTTTTGGTAAGTAGACCTTGTCCGTTTTTAGTAATTTTTATGTTTTGAAGTTCGTATTAGCTTGATCTAGCTAACCTGGAAACTAATTTGTAAAACTATTAAATTTTGTGGATTATTCCATTGATGGTTTTATTGTGTTCTTGAAGTTTTATGGAAGATTATTAAGTTTGGCTGTTAAATAGGACTATTTTTTAAAGTAGTTTTTGGTAACTTTAATGTTTAAGGACTAAAATGTGAAAATAGTAAAATTACATGTACTTGTTGTGAATTAACAGTAAAAAGAGGCTGTAGAGGGGTTGTTTTTAGTTCTATTAAACTTGGTTTTGGTTGTGAATGGTTAAATTGCAAGTTTTGGACTTAGAGACTAAATTGCATAAAAGTAAAATAGTAGGGTAATTTGTAATGGCTTTTCTTTTTTACACTTAATAGATTAACATCCTAAACCAAAATAAAATAGAGTAATTTTTGTCATTAATATATTTTTAACTTTCCAACCTACATGGGAAAGTAACTCTCTCACATTTTATCATGAGAATCACATTTTCATATTTATGGGAAAGTAATTCTCTAAAGAAAGTTAAATTCCAAATAAAGTAAATAAACTTTGACTTATCAAACGTTGGAATCATTTTCTAACAGATTAAATTATGAAGAAAGTTATTGTTGGAAAAAATAGATTTTTGGAAGCTTTGAGGTATATTCTCGATTGGTATATCATGTTGATGGTTGAGTGATGAATGAGAAATTGATGTTCAAAGTAAGCCACTTGTGAATTATGTTAAGGAAAATGGAAAGCTTAGTTCCACATTGGTTAGATATCAAGTGTAGGATATGCTTATATATATGAACCAACTTGGTGGTTATTGAATGACTAAGCTAATGCTCTCCCTCACGCGTAGAGGGGGTGCAAATCCAAACCTGCGTGGGTTGGGGGCACATCCGCACGACATGGGCGACGCAAAATGTCCAGACCGGTCGAGCCCTTCTGGGCCTGTGGATATTTTAGCCCAATACATAATTTTGATTTTTCCTCCGCAAAACTTATCTCTTCAAATTCTATTTGGAATTAAAAGGACAAATATTAAATTGAGTTTAATGGCTCCTTTAATTCAGACGTTTCTTTGAGTTTTTAATGGCTCCTTAATTCATGGACTTAATGGCTCCATCAGTTAAAAAAATTCCAAAAATTCTTTCACTTGAATATTTTATTTAAACTGAAATAATCTGCAAGAGAAAAACACATTGAATTTTTCTCTATTTTTCCTGCAAAAATGTTGAGAACTTTTCCCTGCATATTTCAAGCCTATTTTCTGTGATAGAAGAAAGCTAGGTTATAGTTCATTGATCACTGCAGCCATGCTACTGTCGTGCTCATCTCGTTGTTGTATCCTGGGAGACAGTCGACCAATGTTTCTCTAACACCAAAGGAGTGGCCCAATTTGTCTTAAGTAAACTGTGAAAATAGGCCTCAACTACCAGCCGAATTTCTGCCTAACTACGAGTACATAATTTTGATCTAATTTTATTTCCAATTTCTGTTTTTCAGATTATATATATATATCTATATTGTTCTGGTTCAATCTTGTGATTTAAATCAATATTTTACATTACTGTTTATTTCACTAACGTATTTGCAACAATCTTAAGACAGACTCTTTACCACTTTCTAATTCGAGATGAACAGGACACTGATGTGAAATTCTATTTTGTTTGTAAACAGAAATCTATTGAACAATTCTGTTTCAGGATTTCATTCCTACCGTTTAACAAAATTTGTTTTGTTTTTCTGTTCCCAAATAGAATTCAATTGAACAATTCTGTTTCAGGATTCTATTCCTACCATTCAATAGAATTTATTTTATTTCTATTGTTAACAATAATCGTTTGAGAGTAACCATTCCTTTACCAGAAATTGGTTATTGATTTTGTTTCAAAATTTTTAGTTCCTAACCAAATTCTGTCGTTTAACAGAATCGAAGGGTAGTAGTATAAACTAGAAATTAAATTTTCTGCTTATTATTATTACTAATTCTGGTTCCATTTCTGAAATCTTAACAGAAAAAATGGAAACTCCAACCAACTCACTCAATTCATGATCTGGAGCGTTGGTTCCAACTCAGGCTTCGAATAAAAATTCAATGTTGTTGGTGGTTGTAAGCCACAACGAGAAGCCTATGAAATTCTCAGGACAGAATTTCAAGATGTGAAAATAGTAGATGTTGTTCAATTTGACCATGTTAAACTTGGCCAAATTTTTGAAGGATAACCCTCTTACTATTAAAGAGGGTGCGGTAAATGATGTTACCACCTTCACTGTTGTCGAAGCTTGGGAGCATTTTGATTTCCTATGTCAAAATTACATCCTGAATGGGTTGTCGGATACACTATATGAAGTATACAGTGTCAAGAAGACGACTAAGGAATTATGGATGTCATTGGACTGTAAATACAAAACCGAAGATGCTAGAGCTAAAAAGTTTTTAGTTGCTAAATTCTTGAATTTTGTAATGGTTGATTCTAAACTAGTTGTGAATCAAGTGCAGAAAATTCAACTAATCATTCACTAAATTGACTAACCAATTGAAGTTGAAAGCTTATAAATCCCTAGGTTTGTCGTCTAACACTTCTCTTCTTTCCTTTCTTTCTTTTCTTTCTTTCTTTTATTTTGCTTGAAATGTTTCATCCTTTCCCACTTTCTTTTCATTTATTTTACTTTAATTTTATTTATTATTATAACATATAATGTATATTACATTATTACATATATATAATTCACACCCTTAATGACCGTCCACTATACATATATAATTACTACTTTAATCCCTTAAATTATTTCAATATATAAATCAACTTTTAACTCATATGCAATTTAGTCCCTGTACCTTAACAATACTTAATTTCACGAAATTTACTTAACCAAAATCTAATTCACTACTGAACTAACCTCATAAATATTAAATAGAAATATTTACAGGTTTGTTTTATAGAAACGGAGTCCCGAACTTCATTTTTCGACACCCCTAACTATCTGGTCGTTATATTTAGTAAGTTCGACGTACATAATAAATCTTATCGAAGTAATTATAATAATTCAATCAAAAATAGTTCAACAACAAGTGTTTCCTGTCATCCAAAATGTCAAATTGGTGAATTGCATAATTCAATTCAAAGCTCAAATAGTAATTTTCGAGAAAACATATATGTCCGCAACGAAGTCAATTGACTACATGTCATGCCATTCAAAGTTGTTAAACAAGTTATAATACAACGATTTACAACTTGACGAACGACTTACAGATACGAGTACATAAGTAATCCAACCAAAACACACCAAATTCTCATGAGAGCTAATCCAACCGATAACACGTCAAATGCTCATAAGAGTTAATCCAACTAATAACACGCCTCGACACTAAGTGCCTAGCCTGTAGGCCTTACATCCGCCCCGATAACATGCCAAATCAGGGTAGTATAACACGAGAGTTTGCAACAAATGATGAACCTCATTATACCCAGGAAAAATGTATAAATCATGTCACATCAATCTCCACTCCAACCTTGCATAACACACCATCATTCAGTTGTACTCTATCTCGTGTTCATCCGACCCAGGTATCAATATTCAACAAAATTTTCCAAACAATTTACATCATCAATAGAATAACCACAAATAGATTAAAACTTCAAAGAACTTTCTCTAAAAACTTCATAGTAAACTGCTTCAGTCTACTTTTTACTTTACTAGTACAACAATTACATGATATGCCAAAATAAAAAATATGTAAAGGATAAAATGCAATCAAACAACAAACCTGCATTGCTCGATTATAACGTGATCTCCTTCTTTAACACAAAAGCAGGGGGATATATGAGTTGGGATATTGCTGTGCCTTTTTTTGTATCTGAAAATAATTGTGATACTATATTGAATGACATCAATGAGGGCTTTTCATATATGTGCATAACATTATTTTGTAAAAACCAAAATATCTAGCAAATCAATGGAAATATTAAAATAAAAAGGTATCTTAAATGCTTTAAAGCTTATTACACCAAAAAAATCAGTAAAAAATATTATACAAACCATTCATCTCACCTACCTTTTTTATCTAGTAAACAATCATTGTCCCTGTACGAGGGCACTCCTCCAAAATTTGAATAGAAAAGATAGTGAAATTTGAGCGGCGAATAAAAATGGGATTTTTTGTTTAATGAAATAAATTTACTTACCCATTGTGCCAGAAGCATCACTGCCGCCATAGAAAGTGGCATGAGCAATTTCCCAAGATCCACCGGTGTAAACACCAGGGATTCTTGCGTTAACTAATACGAAAATGGAGAACAATGAAGCTAAATGAAGCATAGTAAAGGAAGAAGATGAAACAGCGGTGTAGCCATTGTTTTTTGTTTGTATAAAAGAGGAATAGAAATGTTTTTTGGGATGAATGAAATGTGAGGAAAAAGATGAAGAGATGCAGAGGGCTGCTGATTTGGGGAAATTGGGGGGAAAATAAAAGGAATCGGGGTAGGGGAGAAAGGGTTTGGGAAAAAAGTGGGGGGAAAAGGGTTTTTCCATAAATGCCCCTAACGTTCTACTTTTTTACAATTTTTATATTAAATTATTTTATCTTTCATATAAATTCTAAATAAATACTTTTTTAAATTTTAAGAAATATTTTAAATAATTAGATAAAATTATAATTTTTAGTATTTGTATTTCATTTTTATTTGTTATAATTTGGTCCTATCCAAAATAGATAGTTACTTATCCATATCAATCATTACTTTTATTTATTTATTTATCAATGTTTTTTATAATCTAATATTTAAATATATCAAATGGTTTAGATTAAATATTTTTAAATATAAAAGCATTAATTGATTGTATAAAATTTCATATTATCTATTATATGAAAACATTAAACCCCAACCCCTAACCCCTAAACCCTAAAACCATTAAATCCTAAACCATTTAATATATATAAAGTTTATCTATTATCTCTTAAATTATTTAAACTATAGTCATAATGTTAATATAATAAAATTAATATTATCTCTTTTACAATTATATAAGAAATTATTTAATATATAAATTAAAAAACACTAATTAATCTAAACCCTAAACCTTTAACCCCTAATCCCTAAACCCTAAATCATAAACTCCTAACCCTTAAATCTTAAACCCCAACCCTTAAACCATAACCATAATCCCTAAACCCATAATCCATAAACCTTAAGATAGTAACTCCTAAACCTTAAACCTCATCATCCTGTACAATATCATGCTTGCAAGTTTCTGCTTTCCTTCTTATTGCAGATTTACTATCCTGTTATCCCTCTGTTGTTCTCCTTGATGTGGATATTTCTTGTGAAGAAGTACTTACATTTTGTTGTTTATTCATGCTTACAGGATAGGAGCAAATGGTTTGGAGAACTCGTAAGCACTGCTCTGTCACTCCTAAACCAGTTGTTTAAATTATTTTCATAGCCTACTTTGATTGCTTTTATTTGTGAGAAAATTAGTCTACATTCTTTAAGTGATCTTAAAGCGCTTCCTACATTGCTTCACCTTGGGAAGAAAGTTTATGGATGCACACGAGTTTGGAAAACTAGTTACATTTGAGAACTTGGATGCGACTTACTCTTCATGAAGTGGACGTAATATTTATTATGAATCACAATTAGGTTATGTTTGAAGCATTTTGTATTTACATGCATAAATTTCTGTTTTCTTTCACTTTTCCTCTCCCTACATGTGTGGTTTGTACCATTTATCTTTCTTATGAATAATGCATGTTTATATTGCAGGATATAGTTTGGAATGCCTTCAATGAAACTTGTAGAGCAAAGATGGTGCACCAGACTGCATTGTATTTTTTATTACCTTGCAATGTGTATAGTCATAGGTAGGTTCAATTAGTCCGTCTGTTTCTCATATGTATTATTTATTTTAGTTTTGATTCTAAATTTTTATTTTTACTTTAATATTTACGACAACTTGAGTTCTAACTTTTGGATTTTAATTGTGTTATTAATTTATTATTTTAAATTCTAAAACTAAATTCATTAATTTTTATATTTAGTTTTAAAGTTAAAATTTTCATAAAAAATTTAATTTAAATAATATTTTTTTATTTATCCTTAAAATTATATTTAAAGTTCAAATTTAAAAAATAAAACATAATATAATATTTATCATAAAAAAATATTATTTGATTAAAATATATTTTTTAAAGGTTATGTTTTTAGCGGTGTTTTTGCGAAAAGTGCCGCTAAAGGTTTGTTTTATAGTGCCGTTTGTGATAAAAAGCGCCGCTAAAGGTCATGTTTTTTAGCGGCGTTTGTGATAAAAGTGCCGCTAAAGGTCATGTTTTTTAGTGGCGTTTTTGACAAAAGCGTCGCTAAAGGTCATGACATTTAGCGGCATTTGTGACAAAAGCGCCATTAAAGGTCATGATCTTTAGCGGCGTTTGTAATAGAAGCGCCGCTAAAGGTCATGATCTTTAGCGGCGTTTGTGATAGAAGCGCCGCTAAAGGCCATGATCTTTAGCAGCGTTTGTGATAAAAGCTTTCACATAAACGCTGCTAAATTTAGCGACGTTGTCTATAGCGGCACTTTTTGCGGCGCTTGTGAAAGCGCCACTAATACTTTTAGTGGCGCTTAAAAGCGCCGCTAAAGGCCTAAAAAACGCCGCTAAAAGTCTATTTTGCTGTAGTGGTTGAACCTCCAACCTTAACCTTTCATGGTGTTTTCTACAAAACTATGAAAAAATGAAGAAGATGATGACATTTTCTTCAATTATGTTTTATTTTAATTTCCACTTATCTACAAAATTTCCATGTCAACCTATTTTACTTAATTTTAATTCTAATTACCGTCCATTATCAACTAATAAGGGTATATCGCTTTATAAAACCTCCCTCATTTATTAATTAATCTAATAAATCACTTAATTACAATAATTGCTAAGTTTTGCACCATTTACAAATTAGTCCTTTTTCTTTAATTAGTTATCTAAACGTTAAGATTTCTTAATTAAATTTTAATACGACCCTAATGACTTTGTAAATATTCTATAAATGATATTTATAGGTTAACACGATAGAAATTTTTTATCCCGAAATCACTATTCCGTCATCACTAATAAACGGGCTGTAACAGAACATGTGGGGGGAAGCTATTCTATCAGCTAATTACCTTTTAAATAAGGTTCCCTGCAAGAAAAGGGACAAGACACCATATGATTTATGGAAATGTAGAAAACCTTCCTACAACTACTTGAAAGTATGAGGGTGTCTTGCGAAGGTAATAGCCCCGTTACCAAAGCAAATGAAAATAGGTCCTAAAACGATGGATTGTATTTTCATTGGTTATGCAGATCATAGCAATGCATATCGATTTTTTTGTATGAATCAAAGGATCTTAACATTTACAAGAATACTATATTGGAATCAAAGAATGTCTCATTCTTTGAAAATATCTTCCCTTGTAAAACTAGGGAAGTTGATTCAAGTTCAACGAAATGAACTTCAGTTACTATAGATGAAAATAGTCAAGATGTTTAACAAGAGGTTGAAACTGAGATAGAGCCAAGAATGAGTAAACGAGCAAGGGTGGAAAAATCTTTTGGATCGAAATTTCTAACCTTTATACTAGAGGCCGAACCTCAAATGTATAATGATGTTATACGATCATCCAAAATAATTTTATGGAAAGATGCTATTAAAAGTGAAATTAACTCCATCATGCAAAATCATATGTGGTAATTAGTGGATCTTCCTTCGGGAATTAAACCATTAAATTCTAAGTGGATTTTCAAAAGGAAAATAAAAACAGATGGAACAATTAATAAGTATAAGACCATATTGGTTATAAAATATTATAGACAAAAGGAAGGTCTTGACTACTTTGATACTTTTTCTTCAGTATCCAGGATAACTTTTATAAGGATGATACTTGCAATTGCCACATTGTGGAATCTAGAAGTACATCAAATGGATGTTAAAACAGCTTTCCTAAATGGATATCTTAATAAAGAGATTTACATGGAACAACTTAAGGGTCATGTAGTTCTAGGACAAGAAAGGAAAGTTTGTAAATTGGTGAAGTCTTTGTATAGACTTAAGCAAGCACTAAAGAAATGGTACGAAAAGTTCGATAATGTCATGATGACAAATGGATTTAAGATTAATAAGTGTGACAAATGTGTGTATGTCAAAAATACCGACATTAAGTATATAATCATATGCTTATATGTTGATGACATACTCATTGTGTAACATCTCGATTTTGGGCCTAGTCGGAACAGTGGTTTCGAAACCACAAATCTGATGAGGAAAAATTTATTTTTACTATATTTTTATGGCCTACAATTTCACAGAATGATTTCGTGAAAATTTCGTTCAAAAATTTCAATGTTTGGGCATCAATTTAGTCAAAAGGACTAAATTGTAAAAAGTGCAAAATTTGAGTTCTACATGTTAGAGATGTCCAATTGTTATGAAATTTTAAATTGGAGGTATTTATATGGTAATTATACCATTGGTTAAGTTATGGACAAAAATGGTCATGGGATAAGTGAAATAGGAAATTTTTAAGTTAGGGGTATTTTGGTAATTTGGTAATTCAAATGAATTAAAAGGGAAAGAGATGGCAAATTGTGGTCATCTTCTTCATTTGGCCGAAATTAGCAAGGGGGAAGCCATAGTTAGGGTTTTCAAGCTTCCAAGCTCCATAGTAAGTGATTCCAAGCCCCGTTTTTAATGTTCTTTACGTTTTTAAAGCCCCGGTAACTTGATTTAGCTTATTCTAGCAATAATTTAACCTAGGGTTCATATTTGGAAAAATACCCATAGGTGAAATGTGTTTATTTTGATGTTTTATGGTAGAATATAAAGCTTGGAATTATGTTAAAAAACTTTTGCTAAGCGATTTTTAGTGAAAGCGATTAAAACGACATAATCGGTAAAAATACCTAATGTTCATAAGTAAGTGTTAGAGTGGGAATTTGATGTTGCCATAGAAGGGAAAAATGTTCAGCATGTCATAAAACATAATAATAAGGGATGAAGTTTAATTTCTGAGCTTTGGGGAAAAAGTGTAATTATGCAAAAGTTTAGGGGCAAAATCATAATTTTTCCAAAGTTCGAGTCAAGGATTGTTTTGATGAATACGAGTATTAAATAAGATAAATTTGCTATTATAGATCAAGAAGAACGAATCCAGAGTTAGACCGAGGAAAGAAAAAGGTTGAAGACTAAGTTGATAGATTTGGCCATATTTTGTACCGATGTAAGTTTATGGTAAATAAATGAAATATTTTGATAATTATTATTAATGTTGTTATTTTTCAGCAATTATGTATTTATTTCATGAAAATATCTAATGTTGACTTAAGTATGAGATGATAGAGAATCAGTGATAAAAGCCCCGTTGAAACATTGGGAATGTATCGGATACAAATGTCATGACATTAAGGGAATGAGATCCCATGTAAAACCATGCCTGAGACATGGCATTAACATCATTGAGATGAGAGCCCCCATGTAAGACCATTCTGGGACATGACGTTGGCACCGAGATGAGAGGTCCCCTGTAAGACCATGTTTGGGACATGGCGTTGGCACCGAGATGAGAGGTCCCCCATAAGACCATGTCTGGGACATGGCATGGGCATCGATATGAGAACTCCCATGTAAGACCATATCTGGGATATGGCATTGGCAGTACAGAATACATCCCATGTAAGACTATGTCTGGGACATAGGTTTGGCATGTATTATCAGACAAGAGACCCGAGTATCCTTAGTATTCCAAGTGATTCAACGGGCTAGTAAATAGACCATGTTACATGAAAGTTCAGATAAAAGCATAATAATAAATTCAGGTGAGTTATAAGGATTGAAAATATCTCAGTTATCAGTTGAGAAAGAAATTTCAGCAAGGGAGGAGTAAGTTATAATCATGAGTTATTTAAGTAAGCAAGTAAGTAAACAAGTAAGTGAGTAAGTAAAGACGCGAGTAAAGATTCTAATGTTTGATGAAATTTATGAGTATGATTATTTATGATAAATGTTGTTATTTATTTACTTGTAAACTTACTAAGCTTTATGCTTACTTTCTTTATTTTCCTTATTTTTATAGTATCGCCAAGTCAGTTCGAGGATCATAAGGACGTCGGAGTTCGTCTCACACTATCTATAAACATCTCGGTATTATTTGATTTCGAAACGTGTAACGCTATGGCATGTATAGAGACTTAGTCATTTTGAGTGTGTTTATAAGATATGGATAATGGTTAGCTATTGAAATGGCTAATTAAGAACATGTGTGGTGTTATGAATGCCTAGGTGATAGTTTATACCTAGAAAATATGAAAGAGTAAAAAGTTGCAATGAAACAGTTTTGGGACAGCAGCAGTGACGTGACTTTGAAAAATCACCAAGGATAGTATAAAATGAATTAGAGAGTGAATGATATATAGAATTAAATCTTATCGAGTCTATTTTCATATAAAAATAACGGTGTGGGTAAAGGAATTTTATATTCTGATATATTTGAATTTTGGTTAGACATGGTCAGAATTATTTTTGGAGTCCCCTGTTCTGACTTTAGAAAATCATTAAAAATTGTAAAAAAATAATTATAAAGTTTTAATTTATATATCTAGATTCCTTAGTGAGTCTATTTTCTGTAGAAACAAGTGAGAACACCATATGAAAATCATACGATGAGAAAATTGATTTTTAGTGAATAAAGGTCAGAATCATCGAGCAGTGAAACAAGGGAGAATTTAATGAATAAGCTGTACTAATTGGCTAAACCAAAAATTATGAAAATTTTATGGTAAGATAATATACGAGTCTAGTTTCAGGGAAAATTTATGGATCTAAATTTCAAGTTTTGTAACTCGAGTTATAGTTAAATTAGTGACTACTGCGCAGGTGCACAACATTATGGTGAATAGTGAAATAAATTTTAAAAGCAAATTTTTATGCCCCGAACTAATAAGTTAAGTCAAGTAACGCCCCATGCTCAACTTCGAAAACGGTCTCGGGTAAGGGGTGTTACACATTTTTGGAAGTAACAATAAAATGGTAAAACGTACCAAAGACATGTTAAATTCAAGATTTGACATGAAAGATATGGGACTAGCTGATGTGATTTTGGACATCCAAATCAAGAGGTCACCTGAAGGTCTCATATTGACTCAGTCACATTATGTGGATAAGATTCTTGGGAAATTTAGCAAAGATGATTCTGGTATAGCTAGAACTCCAATAAATACGGACCAACATCTTTCCAAAAACAAATGTGAAAGTGTTGACCAAGTGGAATATGCAAGGGTCATAAGCAGTCTAATGTACCTTATGAGATGTACTAGATCAGATATTGCTTTCATTGTGAGCAGTTTAAACAGATTCACAAGCAATCCAGGGGAAAACCACTGGAAAACAATTGTAAGGGTACTGAGATATCTCAGATATATTCGGGACTACAGACTGCATTATTCTAGAGATCCTACTATTTTAAAAGGATTCTTCGATGCCAGTTGGATATCTGATATTCAAGATGCCAAAGGCACAAGTGGATATGTTTTTACATTGGGAGGAGAAGTTGCATCATAGAAATCCTCAATACAAATGACTATAATTAGATCCACAATGGAATCTGAGTTTGTAGCTCTAGAAAAATCTGGAGAAGAGGTTAAATGGCTTCGAAACTTCTTGTAGGATATTCCTGACTGGCCAAAGTCTGTGCCCACAATATACATATATTGTGATAACCAAGCAATAATTGGTAGAGCACATAACTTAATGTATAATGGTAAGTCGAGACATATGGGTCGTTGACACAATACCGTTAGACAACTAATCTCAAATGGAGTTATCTCTATTGATTTTGTAAAATCAAAAGATAACATTGTAGATCCACTAACTAAAGGCTTAAATTGAGATCAAGTTGATAAAACATCGAAAGGAATGATACTAAAGCCCATGGAAATTAAATGCGCTATGTGAAGGAAAACCCAACTTAGTTGATTGCGGATCCTAAGATCTAGGTTCAAAAGGATAACACCTTGTGAGATCACTATGGGGGTTCTTATCCCAAGTCCATTCCTATGATATAAACAGTGATTAAAAGTGGGATAGGTTAAGTAATGCTTTTAATGACCATTGTGTGTTTCAGTGAGCCGAGCAACATAACTCATCTATGTGAGAGTGAAGTGGGGTCGCTTTGAGGAGACTACTAAGGCATAGTTCTCTCAAACTCTTGCAGAACCTGGAGATGTTCACAACCATATGAACATACTTATGAGAACTAAAACATTTCCAAATAGGTAGTTGTGTGAGGTATAATATCGTTTACACAAACGACAGAATCGTTCAAGGACATCCTGTCTACTGGTCAGCAACTAAAGTAAATATACTTTCACAAGGGAAGGTTCAAGGGCTGACGCCTACCTATCCAATGCAACTATCGATTGTAGATTCTATCACCACATCGAGTCAATATTTTTCATTAAAACTATCAATTTCATTCATGTGGGGGATTGTTAGGAAAAAATAGATTTTTGGAAGCTTTGAAGCATATTCTCGATTGGTAAAGGTAGAGATTTGAATCATAAAATTATGGTTTTATATTCTACCTCATGAGACCTTTACAATGGTATATCATAAGCCAAAATGGTTGAGTGATGAATGAGAAATTGATGCTCAAAGTAAGCCACTTGTGAATTATGTTGAGGAAAATGGAAAGTTCAGTTCCACATTGGTTAGATATCAAATGTGGAATATGTTTATATATATGAACCAACTTGGTGGTTATTGAACGACTAAACTAATGCTCTCCCTCACGTGCAGGGGGTGCAAATCCAAACTCGCCAAGGTTGGGGGTGTACCCGCACGACGTGGGAGACGCAAAATGTCCGGACCAGATAGGCCCTCTAGGCTTGCAAATATTTTAGCCCAATACATAATTTTGATTTTTCCTCAGCAGAACTTATCTCTTCAAATTCTGTTTGGAATTAAAAGGTTGAATATTAAATTGAGTTTAATGGCTTCTTTAATTCAGATGTTAATTTGAGTTTTTAATGAATCCTTAATTCATGGACGTTAATGGCTCCATTAGTTAAAAAAAATTCCAAAAATTCTTTCATTTTGAATATTTTATTTAAATCGAAATAATCTGCAAGAGAAAAACACATTGAGTTTTTCTCTATTTTTCCTACAAAAATGTTGAGATCTTTTCCCTACATATTTCGAGCCTATTTTCGGTGATAGAAGAAAGCTAGGTTATAGTTCGTTGATCACTGCAGCCATGTTACTGCCGTGCTCATCTCGTTGTTTTATCCTGGGAGACAGTTGACCAATGTTTCTCCAGCACCAAAGGAGCGACTAAATCTGTCTTAAGGAAACTGTGAAAACAGGCCTCAACTACTAGTCAAATTTCTGCCTAACTATGAGTACACAATTTCGATCCAATTTTATTTCCAATTTCTGTTTTTCAGGTTATATATATCTATATTGTTCTGGTTCGATCTTGTGATTTAAATCAATATTTTACATTACTGTTTATTTCACTAACGTATTTGCAACAATTATTACTTTCCATTATACCAAGCGCTACCTAATTGTAAAGGAAAAGAAATGGAAGTAAAAAAAGAAAAGAAAAGAAAATAAGGTTAAAGAAAGGAAATGGTTACATATTATTTTGTTTCAATTGTTAAAATTAATAAAGGAAAGTAAATTTAAACATTTTTGTTTTGGTTAAATGGCGGAAAGGAATGAACTTTTACAATCATAACCTTCTTTATAATATAATTATGTATAAATAAAGAGGGTAAAAAGATATTTTACATATTAAAAATATATTTACTTTTCTTTCCATAAATTTCCCTTCGATTTGAGATAATTAAACATTTGATTTTTAAAAGAAAGTAAGGGATACTCAATTCTTTTAGCTTCCCGTAAATAAAAAAAGTTATCCAAGCCTCTCTCCTTTCTTTTTATTTCTTTTGTATAACCTCAATTCAAACATAAGGTGGTTGTATGTTTAAACACCAAAAGTAATTGACTGTAATTACCAGTGTAGTAATTACACAATTATATAATTTTAAATTCTAAAAAATAATAATTCTAAAAAATATCAATAAGACTTGAGAAATAAAATCTCTAAATAAGTAACAAAACTTAAAATCAAATCATCGTTTATAATACATTAAGTATTCAACAATACGATTACTAATAAAACTAACAAGAAAGATAAATATTCTATGAAATTATCTAATTACTTAATCATTCCATATTTATTGGGTTATTCGCTCTCTAACATTAAACTTATACTCTTTGTTAATTTGTTATCATCGATAGATCCTTAACCAAGTACAAACAATTAATAATAAATACCACGTAATTTAGTTAATGATAATTTGTAAAAATAGTCATCCAACTATTAGTGTGTTTCTATTTTGGTCACCTAGGTTTAGAATTTCTATTTTAGTCACTAACATTATTGAAATTTAATATTTTGGTCACTCTTATGTTAAATCACTAACGGTGGCCTCTTTTTTATTTGGATGATAAAAGTTTAACCTTCCAATATTTATAGATTCTATCAATTTAGTTCTAATTCTAAGTTTAACTATTTACTTTACACTTTCGCCAATTATAAATACATACAAAATTATAAATAAAAGAATACCCATTTTCTTTTTTTTTTGACATAAATTTATTTATTAAAATAATAATTTTATTTTATGAATAAAATATTTTTAAAAAACCTCACAAACAAGATTTAACTCAAATTCAAACTTTTCCTTTTCCTTTTAGTTTATTTTATAAATAATAAATTTTATCATACGTCTGGCCTTGTTCCTTAGTCATCATCAAATTTGTTGAGCGTTGGGCACCACCTTCTCTTACAACCATCAATACTAATATCACTTACTCTAAACTTTTTGATTTCATTGTCCTCCATAGTCGCACCATCGAATTAGGAATCAATTGTGGAGCTACCTACAGGGCCTTCCACCTAATGGGTCTTTAAGACCTCATCCTCACCTATATATCTCTAATCATGGTTGCCCCTAAATGCAACAAACTCATTATAGACAACAACCTATAGACATCGATTCTCACCCTTTTTGACCACAAGCTATAATTTTTGACCCAACCTGAACATGGTTGTCATTAATATTGAAAAAAGGGAAAAGTTGAATCATAAGTCTTTTTCATGGATTTCCCCTTAAATTGTTTTATTTATAAGGTTATTATTTTATTTATAAACTTATTATGTTAATAAACAAATTTTATGTTAGAAAATGCTAAAAATATATTAATTTATTTTTAAATATTTTTATGTATTTTTATTGAAAAATGAACTTTTAAATATTTTTATTATTTTTAGGAATCAAGACCGATTTGACAAAATATGTAAAATTGTGGGCTAAATTTGTTTAATATTTTAGATTTAGGACTAAATCGATAGAATGTATAAATATTGAAGGGCTAAATTTGTTATTATGCCAATAAAATCACCATTAGTGATTTAACGAAGGAGTGACCAAAACATAAAATTTCGATAATGTTAGTGACTAAAATAGAAAATTTTAAACCTTGATGACCAAAATAGAAACATGCTAATTGTTGGATGACTCTATCATTTACTTAAATTTAGTATGAATAATTTATAACAAATAAGTTAATTATTTAGTAGGTTAAAATAAAATGTATGAGAAATTATATTTTATTTTAAATTATTTGAAGGATATTAGTAAAATAATAAATATTTATATTTAAAATAACATATATCTTAAAACTAAAATATTATTATCGTAAAAACTAGCTTTTTAAATTTAAATAATATAGAAACGTGGTTGAAAAGTTATAATATAATTATTCAAATTTTTAGTAGCAATTAAGAAAAAACGATTTTATAAGTTTAATAATGGAATGATAAAAAAATAAGCATTGTTGGATGATTTACCCAGAAAGGAAACAAGAGGGCAGATTGAGGTGGTGCTAAAACCTCAACAAAATTGCAAAACCCCAAGCCTCTGCTAATAAGAGCAAGAATAATGGCAACATCGTATCCGCTGTACAATTGTGGGACTAGACAGAACTCGTTTCTAATTCCTGGCAGTGGCAGTAGAACCTCTGTCTTGGGCTTGAGATGGAGCGAATCTCAATTCTTCTGCAAAACCCACGCCCCTTCCTATCGTCTTGGTATCATCAAGAGGAAATGCCGTCACAGCGCCGTAATCAGGGCCGCCGCCTCTGGCTCCGATTATTATTCCACTTTGAACGTCAGTCGTGGTGCCACTTTGCAAGAGATTAAGACCTCTTACAGGAGTCTTGCTCGCAAGGTTCGTCGCTTTCTCCAATTAGCTTGCTGTTTGTTTTAGAATTTCGCAGTTGTCTAACATTACTCCATCTTTTGGGAGGATTGAATTTATAACATTGGATTTGATTTTTATTTTATTTTTAATTTGAAATGATATAATCTTTGCTTCTTATGGATAGCTTGAAAGTAATGAGTGTTGTTGCCTTGCCATTTTCTTTTTCATGCTAAATGGAATGAAATTAAGGGATATAAAGTAGTAGATTAATGAGACCGTCTATTTGATTTAAGATTAACCATTTTAAAAAACAATCTGTCTAGGTTTTTAATCAGAGTTGAAAAAGAAAATTGTAAAAACATAGGTTATAGATTAAACTATTAGGAACTCATACGAGTTTTTAATGTTTACACGCCATTACCATATTTCATCCTCTATTTTTATATTCATCCATTGGAAGACTGAATTAACCTATGAGATAATCCAGTTCCATAGAGTTCTTGCATCGAGTTGATCTCAAACCAATGACCTAGTTGCTTCAAATGCCGAGTGTTCCTTTGAGATATTCATGCTACCTTCTATAATTGGAATGGTGAATTTTAATTATTGTGATGTCTTTGTATACTTATTTTCACTTTAATCTGAAGCTATGGACTGTCTTTGGTTCTAACACCTGTGGAATCAGTCCAATATTTTCTAGTTTATGTAGAGAAAGAATGTAATTAGAATCCTAAAATGATTAGTATTATCTTTTAAAATCTTTCAGGGGCAGTGAACTATCTGGGTTTGCATGTAGGTCAGGTTTCTGATGATCAGCTTATGATTTTTGCTTGAGTGTACCAGGATTTTTGCTAAATATTTGGGTAAATTGACTCTCTATGCATGAGGATGATTGGAAAGTAGATGGAATGTTAAAGGTTTAAGAGGGTAGTAAATATATCACTTGTTAGTTCATTTCTTGCCCTTAAATTTCCATTATCTTAACTAAATTAGAGGAAGGAAAAAGAGTTTTCATAAACCTTATGATATTTTATTTCCCTCATCTCCTTTTTTTCTAGGTTGCATAGTGTTTGCTTCTTTCGATTCCCTATGCCCTTATTTTCAAAGCTATAGGCTGCAACATATTTGGGTGGACTGACTTCCCTAGAATTTTTTTCACTGCAAAGTTGATGGAGTAATAAGGCTAAAAATGGTAGTAAATATATACACTGTTTAGTTCATTTCATATCCTTCCTTACGTTTCCATTACATTAACTAACCGAGATGGAAAAAAGAGCTTTCAAAAGTTTTCTAATATATTCTTTCCCTTCCCTATTCCCCTTTCCTTACGGGTAGCATGTTGTTTGTGTAAGATTATAAAATGAGTGTTGCTTTTTTTTTTTTTGGGATAACTTGCCCATAGTGCATTTGTTTGTAAGAGTAAGAACATTCTGGTCGGACAAATGGATGTTGTCATGTTGTTACTTCAAGTAAATCTGCAATCTCGAGCTTCGTCTTGAGCTCAATTTTAGTAATACGGAAAATAAAGAACACGATATATGTGCCATTGGCACATGTCACGATTAATTGGACTAGCACCAGTTATTTTACTATATTTGATATGAGAGAGAGAGAGAGAGAGAGAGAGAGACCTTGGATGCTGATCCTGGATTGGATGGTTAAAAACTACTAGGTCAAGTCCTAGTTGTGTGACTTTGCCCGTTTATGTTTTAACTTATTCTTTAGTTCACATATTGTGCAATAATTGATATATCATTCAAAACAGTATCATCCAGATATAAATAAGACTCCTGGTGCAGAAGAGAAGTTCAAAGAGATAAGTGCTGCATATGAGGTTAGTATTGTTGTTTTAAAGCTTTTCCTTGTAGAAGTGCATTCTTTTCTTCCAATCCTCCTGGACTCTCAAAAATGTAGTTGTTGTTTTAACTCTTAATATAATTCAATTTTATAAATTCAAATTTTTGTTCAAGTCTAATAATTCACTTACTAATATATTTCAAATAAAAACACATAAGCATGAAATTAAAAGTCATTATTAGACATTAGTTCTAAATTTCCTTGATTAGTCTATTACAAAAAGTTAGTGTAAAAAAATTATATAGAAAGATAAATAAAGAATAGACAAGGAGAAAAGAATTAAAAGGAAAACAAATAGTAGAATAGATAAAGAATGTAGGGGCTGGGGGAACATGTTTACTTTTGATTGGCAGTGTCTACCTTTGGTTTTGAAGAGCTTGAGTGTTTGAAGGATGTTGAAGTTTTGTGTTTTGATGATTTAACAAAATTTTAACATAATAAAATTGATGATTAGTAAGTTTATAATTAATACAATAAAAAGAAATAATGGTATTTTAAGTTTTAAATTAAATAAAAAAGAAAAAGAAATTTAAGTCAGTTTCGCTACTTCAGTGAAGGAAATAATGGTATTTGAGTTAAAGAAAAAAAAAAAAGCAAAAGAAACTTAAAAAGTTAGCTGCACCGCTTCAGTGAAGTAAATAACGATGTTTGAGTTTTAAAATAAAAATAAATAAATAAAGGAAACTTAAATAGTTGCTTCACCGCGTCAGTGAAATAAATAATGGTATTTGAGTTTTAGACAAAAATTGGCTTTAGAAAGCTAGCTTTTTGGTCGCCTAGTGTTGAAGCCAGAGCACAGTAAAGTAAGCATCCAATAAAAGTAGCCTCGCCTGTGAAGGTCAAAGGTGAAATCTTGATTTTCCACTGTGCCTTAGCACCTAGGCAGGTGACTTAAGTGTTACTTAGGCCTACAAAATTTTTAAGGTCCAGGTTTTTAAACTCAAAACCCTGTTTGGAAAATTGAAAAGCCTATTTGCATGTTGCTATTCGAGAGGCCTATTTGTGATTCAAAGAAAAGAAGCTCATTATAATTTTCTGTCATTTTAAAAGAAAAATTAACTAAAGGAAAAGAAAAGCCATTGTTATCCTTGCTCACATCTTCATTAAATTAAATTGATTACTCAATACTTTTTAATTTAAGAAACATATCCTATTTTATTGAATTCATAACAAGCCCTTGCTGAAATATCCTACTTTCGCATCTTTTTTAGTTATATTCCTGTATCTTGGATATTAGGCAATGTTACTTGTGTCTAAGATCGTGCCATGTTGAAACGGGTACTCCATTTTTGAGGAGTCCAAGCATCAAAGCTATTGATAGTATTGAACTTGCAGTATATTCATCTTTTTATGTTGTGTCATAATGATGCATTTATGTAGGTCCTATCAGATAATGAGAAAAGATCTTTATATGATCGCTTCGGTGAGGCAGGTTTACAAGGAGAATATGATGGATCAGGTGATTATTCAGCAGCGGTAAGATAATGGCTAATTCTATTGCACTCTGCAAGTATCAAATGGCATGCTTTATGTTCACTAGTAATCTCCTCTCATCTACCCCACCTTGCTCTTCTTTTTATTAATTTGTTTTGGGTCAACGCATAGTTTAGGTGGGTGGGTGTGGTTGTTTTGTGGTTATATATTTGTAATATTTGGGATGCATGATTATGCTTCATGTTTTATGATCAATGTTCATCTTTAGGTTGATCCATTCGAAGTGTATAATGCATTCTTTGGTGGTTCCGATGGGTTCTTCGGTGGAATGGGTGAACCAGGAGGCTTTAACTTCAATTTGAGAAATAATGGAAGCAACGATCTTGACATTTGGTAACTGTCTACTTGGACGATTTTTTCTGGCCATCACATAATATACTTAGATCTTTATGAAAAATGTTAGACACCAAAAAGCAAACTGTCAAACTTAACCTTATGGCTAATAAAATGCAAACTAAAATTACAAATTGTAATATAAAAGTATATTTCTCAATATAACCTTAATGTTTAAAATATTAGATTGAAAAAGGAGATAGAAGCTATACTTTAATTATTGTTATATTATTATTTGTGTTGATTTGGAGCAACAACTCACTTTTGAGTAAATAATTCTTATTTTCTAACTTTGAATTTCATGATATTGTAGGTATGAACTTCATTTGAACTTTGAAGAATCTATTTTTGGAGGAGAGCGTGAAATTATGGTATCCTATCTTGAAACATGTAATGATTGCGGCGCAACAGGTGCTAAAACTAGTAGTTGCATAAAATCATGTACTGATTGTGGAGGTAAAGGAGGGTCAACGAAATCCAAAAGGACTCCATTTGGAGTGGCAATAGAGGTATTATATCCTCATGACAACATTAAAGTGATTGATGATGCAATAGTTGTTTATTCTCCAATTTTTCTTTTCTAAATTGTTGTTTTCTAAATTTTTGTTTTCTATTTTCAGTTTTCTTGCCAACTTATGGAAGGAATTATAGTTCTGCATTCGTAGTATCTATATACTTTATATAAAAATTGAATAATAGGATTAAATCATGCTATTTGTTGAGCTAATTGGGCACCAAAACTCAAGTGTTACATTTGAACTTGGCATTCTCATATTAAATGGGAAGCATGGAATAAACTTTTGTACCTCCATGTTGTGGGAAATAGCTAGATTTAGTAGGAAAAGAAAAAGAGGATATGCAAAAACAAGTCAAAAAGGAAGCAAAATTTAAAGAAGAACGAGGAGGGCGAAGGAAAGAATAAAGAGCTGCCATTTTTTGGTGGCTATGTGCTTGGATTTTGTTACAAACTATAACTTGATTGTAGACGTGATTGTAGGGATAGATTAGCAGATTCTTAGGAATCTTTTAGATTAATATTATTTGATTATTTCCTAGTCCTTTTTCTTTCTGCAATTATTTTTTTTCCCGTTAGCTTTGAACATACAATATACTTGTATCCTATTGCGCTGACTCTACGAGTTTTGAAAATTTGGATGAGAGTTAGACACTAAGAACATGTATATAGACCTTAGGCAATATAATGGTTCTATGTCTAGATTGCACCTTGCGCCCTGGGCATCGCTAAAAGGATAAGCTGCACAATTTCTGTCATTAATCAAAACTATAAGTAGTAAGCCCAAGAGCAATTGTTTAACTTTAACTTTTTGTTACCTGACCTGTTATTTAATTTTAGAATTCAGTTCTTATCTTTAGCATATGTTATATAGATAATATGTTATATTTCTAGGTTTCTACTTGCTCAAGCTGTGGTGGCAAGGGCAAGATAATCACTGACAAATGTCGAAGATGTAGTGGCTGCTGTAAAGTAAAAGTAAAACGGAGTATGAGAATAATCATACCCCCTGGTGTTGCTGATGGTTTCACAAAGCGAATACGTGGAGAAGGCAATGTTGATAAGAAAAGGTATTAATCTAGTCAAGTTTTCTTTATGTTGGTCTTTGCATATGGGAATCTCTTTTCCCCCTTTTATATGTGAATTCATTCGGAGATCTGAAGTTGGGTGAGTGTTTTCTTTTTTCCTTGGCCGGCAAGTGGGGTGAGTTGATAGTAGATTATGATGGTATTTCTGGTTTTTGACTTATAGTTGGCAAAGCAGCCAAATTGAGTAGGATTGATCTTAGGGTTGGAATTGAGAGAAGCGGAAAGCAATATGAAGAAGTGAAGAACTTTGGAATCTTGGTTCTCTTTCCTGAAAAGGGGCTATTTCTCTTGTTGGTTTTGTTAAGTGGTGTTATCTCGGTCTGTTATGTATTAGTAGGTTTCCTGTGGTCTTATATTAAAGCTGGACCCCTCCATGCTTAACGGGGTCAAGCTGCTAAAAGACTCCTTTGATTCTATCCATATTCAGGAATCTTTTTCTTCAATATTGGGTAAATGACTCATTTTTATATTTCTGTATTCTTTTGATTTCCTGTTCACCTTTTCTTTTGGTTTTATTGTTATCTAAGAGTAATGGTATTAAGTAATGAAGGTGAGTGCTCTGAAGTAAAGCTTGTTAATTTGTTTAATGCAATAGTCTCTATCAGATACAAGAAGGGAGATTCAGCTTGAGTTTGGGCGTCATATTTTTATTTAGTCATTTTGTTTTGAGAATCTTAATGAATTAGTTTCTCTTCTCACGTTTGTTTCCATCTTATATATTTTGGTTAGAATTTTTTGTACATAGGAAACTTGTATCTTGCAATAACAGAGCCATTTCTCTCTCTAGGGGATTTGCTGGTGACCTCTTTGTAGTCCTCCGTATAGGAGTAAAGCAAGGAATTTGGAGGGACGGTCTCAATCTTTACTCAAAGATCAATGTTGACTACACCGAGGCAATACTCGGGACAGTGGTGAAGGTACTTGTTGACTTTTTGTTACCTCATATTAATTTAATCATCAGCCTTAATGTGATTGGCGAGTATATTACAAAGTGAATGTAGCCCTTAATATATTACAAGGGGTTTCAATTCTTTGTAAGATGAGGGGTAGCCCATAAGATATTGGAAGGTGAAAACACTCAGAGGAAAAAATTCAGTTAAATTTCTACTGCTTTAGTTTACAGATTTATAAAGAGAGAAATAATCATTTTAAAGGAAATAAATCCTAATTCCTAAGAATCAAGAATTGATATCCTAATTTCCTAAGAATCAAGAATCGAGATTAGTTTCTATTTACAAGAGAACTAATAGTAATAAGGTAAGATTTCTATCCTTAATTATAGGATTCCAACACTTCCCCTCAAGTCGGAGTGTAAATGTTAATCAAACCCACTTGCCAATAAGTTCTTCAAACATGTTTCGCTCGGACTCTTAGTTAACATGTCGCAACTTGTTGTCTAGTAGGTAGGTAGGTGATGCATACTTCTCCGAGTGTATTTTTCTTTCATAAAGTGACGATCTATTTCCACATGTTTGGTCCGATCATGATGCAGGATTATGTGCTATGTCGACAATGACTTGGTTGTCACAAGACATCTTCATAGGTCCGGTATAAGGCACTTTTAGTTCTCTCATAAGTCTTTGTATCCAAACTCCTTCGCATATACCATGAGATAGTGCTCGATACTCGCCTCTGCTGACCGCCTGCGTGCTACCACAGATCGCTTTTTTGCTCCTCCACGCCACAAGATTACCCCAAACATAACTACAATAGCCGCTTGTAGATCGTCTATCATTAATGTAACCTTGATGCGCATCGTGTAAACTTCCACGCTTGGTTGATGATCTTCTTGAAGTATGTGCCTTTACTAGGAGTTCCTTTTAGATATCTTAGTATTCTATATGCAGCTTCGTGTGCTTCTCCGGGGCATGCATATCTTGACTAATAACACTCACATCAAGGCTATGTCGACTACCGTGAGATAGGTAGATGAGCCTTCCTACTAGACGTTGATATCTCCCCTGCCGATTTCTTCTCCATCCTCATTAGTTCCCAATTTAAGGTTAAACTCCATAGGAGTTTCAATTTGGTTTTCGCCCATCAAACCAACTTCCGACAAGAGATCAAGAACATATTTCCTTTGGGAAATGAAGATACCTTTTTCGACCTTGCTACCTCCATACCAAGAAAATATTTAAGACTTCCCAAGTCTTTAAGTTCAAACTCGTACCAAGAAATTCTTTCAATCTCAAAATTTCGCCGAGTCATTTCTGTTAATATTATATTGTCGACATAAACGATAAGGATGCAAGATTTACCCTCTTTCGAGTGCTTGTAGAACACGGTGTGGTCCTTTGTCCTTGAATGTAATTTCGCTAGTCATAGCTTTTGCAAATCGGTGAACCACGCTCGTGGAGATTGTTTCACCATACAAGGACTTCTTCAACTTACACACTTGGCCCTTGTTTTCTTCAAACCCGTGGAAATCCATGTATACCTCCTCATTTAATTCCCGTTGAGAAAAGCATTTTTACATCCAATTGAGTCAAGTGCCAATCAAGGTTGGCAGCAAGAGATAGCAGGACTCGAACGGTGTTTAGCTTGGCAACCGGTGCAAACGTCTCGTTGTAGTTGAGACCATAAGTTTGGGTGAATCCCTTAGCCACAAGTCGAGCTTTGTATCGGTCTATACGGCCATCGGGTTTAAATTTCGTAGTGAAAATCCATTTGCACCCTACGGTTTTTTTTCCTTTAGGTAGATCCGAGACTTCCCATGTTTCATTTTTTTTAGGGCCTTCATTTCTTCCATCACGGCTTGTCTCCACTCAGCTGATTCAAGAGCCTCTTCTATATTTTTTGGAGTTTTTACAGAATCAACATTAGTCACAAAAGCTTTGTAAGACTTAGATAAATTTCCATAGGATACAAACCGAGAAATAGGATGTTGAGTGCAGCTCCTTGTACCATTTCGAACTGCAATTGGAAGATAGATGGATGGATGGTGACGGAGGTGGGACTTCTGTTTCAGAACAGTCCTCGATTGGATATGTAATTGGCACTATTGTATCAGTTTCAGGAGAACGGTTCCGTCGGGAGTAAACCTGTATTTGCTGTTTTCCTTGATCAGGTGGCTGTTGTACTTCGGTGGAGGTATTGTTATTGGGAAGGACGGTGTTAAATTCTTCGCTTTGGGAAACAACAACTAAATCTGGGATAGGTTTGTTTGTGATAGTAGTAGTAGGACCAGGAGGTATAATGAGGAGAGTATTAAGGGTCTCATCTTCATTAAAAATCTCCCCTTGAAGATGAGATGCTGCAAAGTATGGTTCATTTTCAAAGAAGGTAACATCCTGAGAGACAAACATTCGGCGCAATGTTGGTGAGTAACACTTATAGCCTTTTTGTGTAGGGGAATATCCAATGAAGATGCAAGTGTGGGCTCGAGGATTAAGTTTGGATTGATTTGGTTGATGGTTATGGACAAAAGCTTTACAGCCGAATATTTTGGCTGGAAGATTAGGAACATGAAATAGAGGGAAGGCCTTTAAAAGAGTATTTAGAGGTGTTTGGAAATTGAGGATCTTTGATGGCATTCGGTTTATGAGATAACAGGCAGTGAGGACAGCTTCTCCCCACAAGTATTTTGGAACATTCATAGTGAACATTATGGCTCGAGCCACAGCAAGGAGATGACGATTTTTTCTCTCAGAGATCCCGTTTTGTTGAGGAGTGTCAGTACAAGAGCTTTGGTGTATAATGCCTTGGTCAGAAAGGTATGGACTTAAGACAGAGTTGAAGTATTCTCTCCCATTGTCAGTACGGAGGGTATGTATGGTAGAGTTTAATTGGGTTCGAACCATTGAGTGAAAATTTTGGAATACTTTGGGTGTTTCAGATTTTTCTTTGAGTAGATAGATCCAACAGACCCTAGTATGATCATCAATGAATGTTATAAACTATCTAGCCCCTGTAATATTTTTCACTCGGCTAGCTCCCCATAGGTCACTATGGATTAACGAAAAAGGTTGGGATTGAATATGTGGTTTTAATGGGTATGGCACACGGGTATGTTTAGATAATTGGCAAATTTCACACTTCAAGGAACTAATACTTTTATTTTGAAATAACAGCGGAAGATGTTTTTTCAAATACACAAAGTTTGGATGTCCTAACCTACGGTGCCATAACATAATAGTGTCCTTTTTTGAAGTGGATAGAGCCAATCCCCCTTGTGTACTGTTTTTATTCCAAATATATAGTCCATCATCAACTTTAGCAGTGCCAATCATCCTCCCTAATTTCTGTTCCTGTATCACACAACCAATTGCAGAAAATTCAACAAGAACATTTTCATCCTTAGTAAGTTTACTAATTGAAAGTAAATTACAGGACAAGTTTGGGACATGTAGGACTTTATCGAGAGAAAAACTCTCTGTCATTTGTACTTCTCTTATTCCACCACGGTGAGTAAGAACCGCCACTATGCGGATTCGGATTTGTTATGACAAGGAGTGTAGGTGTGAAACAACGTGGAGTCACCGTCATGTGATCGAGGCGCTCGAATCGAGTATCCAAGGAGATTGATTATTAGATTCAAAAGCAATGTTGAGGGCGTTACCTTGAGTGGCTAGAGATCCATGAGTAGTGGGAGTACCAAGTATCTTATGGAGAGTCTCAAGTCGTGTTTTGTTGCTTAACGTCAAGAACATCATCAGCAGTAGTGGAGGAATTAATTTCACCTTGAGTGATTCCCGATTGATATTCGAGTTATTTGTGATGTCTCGGCCAGAGAAATTTTCATTGATATCACCCATTGGAGGACTAAATCAAGGAATTTTAGGAAGGAAATTAGAGAAAAAATTAGGATCAAATGAATCCTAAAGCCCGATGCCATGAAAAACTCGGAGGAAAAAATTCAGTTAAATTTCTACTGCTTTAGTTTACAGATTTATAAAGAGAGAAATAATCATTTTAAAGGAAATAAATCCTAATTCCTAAGAATCAGTAATTGATATCCTAATTTCCTAAGAATCAAGAATCGAGATTAGTTTCTATTTACAAGAGAACTAATAGTAATAAGGTAAGATTTCTATCCTTAATTATAGGGATTCGAACAGAAGGAATTTAATTACAAATTTGTTCAGAGAGCATCATTCCAAATTGAATATACAAGTTTATACTGATAGATGCATTATTATAAAAGTTGTACATAAGTTCAGAAAATTAACACACACATTACCTCAAAGTCACAAAATATCACATGGAAATAATTCTAATTAAAACCAGTAAAATAGAAAAACTTTGATGTGATATGGGATTAAGTTATAAAATGCTAAATGATATTTTTCTTGTCCTCATAAAGACTTCTACTAGTTATGCTTGAACCATAAATAAACCCACAAAGCAGTTGGAGGAACAAATTTAAATTCCTCAACATACTTATGCTGTTTACTTAACATAGACCAATAGCCCCTTCTAAATTATGAAATAAGTAGAAAGCAAGGGAAAAGACATTAGTTATAAACTGCTGTTAAAGATGATTTCTATGCCTTATTCAACTTTTTTTGTTTTTAGAATCTTGCCAAGAAATGCAAGAATTGAAAGTGGGATTGGGCATGGCTAGTCTTTTACCTTCTAAATCTAACTTGGACTTTGTCCAGTTTTTGGAGGCTGTTAGTGCATTCCATATGGATAAATTAGTTAGAATTGTGTTATGTCATGCCTTAAACAAGAATCTTCTGATGAAGTGGAGTCTAATTTTTTCTCAAGACTGAATACCCCATGGTGTTTGAATTCTCCCTGCTTCCAGGTTAACTTAAAAATAGCTTCTAAAGCATATGCTAATAACTGAACCTAGTGGTTTTCTGTTACCAACGTCCTATATGGGAACTTGATTATGTTTTGTATTATTTTTTTGGCTTGGCCATAGGTAGAATAAGTAAGTCCAAGTGAATATAATGCCACCAAAAACTCCAAAGGAACCTATGTGGGATAGTAACTTCAAAAACTGGGGCTATGATGAACAAATGTCACAACAAACTACTTGGGCTATCATGCCAAGTTAGGCATCCAGTCTAAATTGACTCCACAATTGTGGGAGGCCTACTTGAATACAAGGATAAAACCACTTAAAATTAGTTATTTCTGACATATTCCATTCATATCAAGCACTTTGGTTTTTTGTGCTCATATCAAGCACCATAAAATGTAAAGCAAGTATCCATATGTTCTGTAAGTTTGTCTCTAAGCGAGTCATTATACACTGAAACCCTTCTGGTCCTTAATTTTCCACGTGTCTGAGAATTCTTTTTATCTTTAATCAATAATTTTAAATTTCAGGTAGAAACTGTTGAAGGTATTAAAGATCTTCGAATCCCCTGTGGGATTCAGCCTGGTGATGCAGTGAAACTTTCACGCTTGGGAGTTCCAGATGTCAACAAACCTTCAGTTAGAGGTGATCATCACTTTATTGTGAATGTTCTGATCCCAAAAGATATCAGGTATTTATCCGGCAATACCTGCATACTAGTTCATGCATCTTCAATAGTTACAATTGCAGTAGTTTAGTTTCTATGGTCCTTATTTCTGAATTGCTTTTTGCTCCTGAAGACGTGTTAACCTAACCTTATTATTGAGGGTTTGAGACCTAGTTCCGTAGTTACTAATAGGGAACAGTGAAAATATTATTTCTATTATGCGATTAACATTGAGATTAAAGCTTGTTGGAAGATACTTTGGAATGATATGATTGTGACACGGAATAGGAGAAAAATGATAACATGGAAACTTATAATTAGAAACAAAATTACCAAGGGAGGAGAAAATTGGGAGCTATAGAAGAAATAGGGTGAGAAAACCACAATAATCAACAGGAGGAGAAATATTGCGTACTCAATTTTCTCTGTCATTGAAACCTACATTAAATTGAAATAATAAAAATAACTAATGAACTAAACCAAATCCTAGTAACAGCATGAATCACCAAATATAACCATGACCAAAGGTATCTCCAAATGTATAAAAGCGCAAGGCATCAGATTTTGATTATACCTGTGTTGGTTCTTTTTCTTTTCCATACAAAGCAAAGAAAAAGCTGCGCCCTGAGGATTGTTTTCTTGAAAATGCATTAACTTCTTTGTTAAGTAGCACATTAGGTAAGAGTTGGCTGTAAAAGAAATGATATAAAAAATTTGCGTGGTTATATAAGTGATTAGGGGTACACATATGCACATATAAGTAATTTGCACTTTACTTAGGTTTTGGTTTAGCTACAAATGCATATGTTATTTTTTTTTGGTTAAAGTACCTGGGGGGTCCTTGTATTATAGGGACTGGATTAATTAGTCCTATTGTTAAGTGAATTAATTTAGTCCCTATACTATTAAAAAGAATCAAATAAGTCCAAATTGTAGCTGAGTTAACATTTACTATATAAAAATGTCTTGAAAATTATTTTTTTTCAATTGCAGTTCTATTCCAATTTTTACTAGAGTAGCCCGACATTGAATGAGTCAAGCTCAAGTGCCATTGAGCGAATATCTCACAAGTAGCTTGATTCGGCTACTTGCCACCCAAACTTTGTTTTGAACCTTCTGTGAGAAAGTCAAGTTCAAATATTTCATTTTTGTGCAAGAAACACGTTGTACTCAGTGCCATTTTGTCTCATGTCAAAACTGCTATATCACCCTAAGGTGTGGAGTCCCTGTTAGATTCTAAGGGGAAAACTTAGCAAAATTCTATTATTCTCTTCACATACATTGCTTGTAGTGAGGCAATGTCCGGTAACCCTTTGCATGAGTTTAGCTACTTGAAATGATTTTGAAATAACAAATGATAATTTACCTAAAATGATTTATTCACACAACGCAGAGTAAAAAGTTTTAAATGCTACAAACATTCAGGAGAAAATATGTTTTATCTTTTAAAGGGAACTTAATGACAAAAAAAAAAAAAAAAGACTACTTTCTTTGAAATTTCTGTTCATAAAATTGAGAGATATTTTGATTAATGACAATAATCACAATTGTGGTCAAACGTGAATGTTAATCTGAAGATAAGAGACAGACACATCCTAAGAGTTTGTTCAACCTTTTCTTTTTAAATCAAAAGTTGAGCTTAGTATATAAATTGATTAAACTCAGTTAACCATTCCCATTTATATAAATGAAAAATTCAAAATTGACTCCTATACCTAATACAAAATGAATTAGGAAATCCCTTGTTAAGGTGATATACATATATAACAATACTCAGTGGTTTTAAAAATTGGACTGGACTGTGTGGGCATGAACTAGTAACCTATTCATTTAAAAGTTATGCTTAAACCAAATAATAACTGGAGCAGTCCACTTTCCGGTTAAACACTCCAGATTTGCATAAATTTCTTCTTTTGAATTATTATTGATCTTTTGAAAGGATATCTTTCACTTTGTGGGGTTTGAACTCATACCTTACCTTTCAATTGATAATGAAACCATTAAGTCAATGTAAACCATTAAGTTAATCTATTGCTATTTAGTACTCATTTAATAGTAAAACTCATTTCATATTACCCTTTCAGTTGAGCCCAGCCAATTGAATTTGTTGAACTGGCAACTATGCTAGGTTTTGATAATAGGCCAATTTTTTTATTGATTTTAGGGTAGTTTTTTGTGTCCTTTTTTGGCTTTGAAAGGTTTTTGAGTTTTGGGGTTTTTTTGAATGTATTGAGGATGAGTATTCAGGTTTGGGGTTTGAATGAGGGTTGCTAGTTTCCTGTCTTGATTTTAGAACATCTTTTGGTGCTTAGGTATTTGGTTTGGTAAGTGTGAAATGATACTTGCATCCATTTATATAATATGATTATTACAATAGTTTGCTGATCTGATTTTGTTGTGAGAAATTATTTGGTTTGGAAACTAAGACTTGTTATGATGGTAATGATAGTAACAAAGAACTCAAACTTATTGAGGAAGTAGCTTCACTCAAAGTATCTAAGAGAAGCTGTCCTTCTGGTATTGGTTCTTGCTTCCTCTAATTGAAAGTGTTTATTGACTTTAAAAAAGTATATGTTTCATTTACTATTGTGTGATTGTATCTTCCAGGAATGCATGAAGCTGGTGAATCCAAAGAGCGTGCTTCGATTAAACGAACCAGCCGCGTTGCATCATTGTGGAACTCAGTTAAGACCTTCTTGGGGTACTGTATTCTTCTGAATTCTTTGATCTCCCAAATTAAAGCCTGAGAAAATTCATGCTCGGATTTGAAGCATAAAATGTTAGGGTATGCAACTAGCAAGTGCTGGTTCTATGTAAAGAGGCATTATTATACCAAAATATGGTGTGTTATTTGCAGGCGAAGAGAGTCCCGAGAAGGGTTTGCGTCAATTACGGCAGACGCATCATCAGCGTTACTGTTGCGGTCACATTGCAAGTCAGATAGCAGCCTATTAACAGTTTCATATTTTACGGTTTTCGTATTTACTTTAATTTGGACATTGATGCGGAGAAACAAAAACTGCTGCATTGGGTTGAATCAAAGAAAACACACATCATAGTGATAGCATCAACAAGTGATTTTGGGCAGAGACTTTATTTATTATATGATTAATTGAGGAATCTAAGTGCTTGTTAAATTGCTATTATGCTACTATCCCATCTCTCGCATAATCCTTGAATTCGAGTTTTGCTTAATCCACCCACATTCAGGAATCTGACGCCTTTGTCTTTTCACAAACATGTACTAATTAATCATCAATTGTTTTCTTTTTTACATTTTCAAATAATTTCGTTATTTTATTCATCAATGCATTGTAATTATTTAAATTTTAATTACTTTTCTTAATAATGTTTTTAATTATTGTAATTAGTATAAAGTAACATTTTCATTTTATTTGTTAAAAATAACTAAAATATATTTACTTATTTAATAATTTAAATATTATAAAAATAAATAGGGTAAATTATCTAGTTTGACATTCAATTTTTAGGGTGTTTTCATTTTGGTCACTCAATGAAATCATGTAATTTGATTACTCAATTTTTAGGGTCTAATGGTGGTTAACTATACATGTCACATCATGTTTGTGTTTTCATTTTGATCGTCTAACTTTTATGTCATTTTCATTTTGGTCGCCCCGAAATATCTTTCTTGAGTATTGATTAGGGTAAAAAATCAAAGATCAACATGAAAAATTGGTAAAAACTAAAATAATACAGAAAAAATGTCAAATTGTATTTGTTTATCTTATTGCTGAAAATTTTAAATTTGTGTTTTGAAATATTAATTTTAAACTTTTAGATTCAAAATTATAGTAACAAATCGATTGACATTACCAATGGATAAATTTTTTAACAGTTTATCTAATTTATTTTGATGTATTGAAATTATTTTAAAAATTATGAAAGAAAATTAATCTATCATAGTTATCCACGAAACCCAAGTTTTTATTATTATTAAATGATATTGAATCTTTCATGCTAAGCTAAAAGTAAAGTAAAATCATTGCAATTAATAAAATTAATTAATTTTATCTTCCATTCCAAACAAACTTAAAATTTTTCATTGCTTCTTTACCCAAACGAAGAACAAGTAATTTAATTAATTGCAAGGTTCTTTTCCTTTACTTTTAGCTTAGCATGGAAGATTCAAGATTATATAATCAAAAGAAGTTTAAGTTTAGTAGATAATTATCAAATATGAGTTATTTGAGTTGGTTTCATTAAAGATAATCTAGAAATGTGAAATAAAATTTTAAAATTTAAAAGTATATTAAATTAATTAATTTTAATATTATAGTAACAAATCGGTTGACATCATTAATAGATAAAAATTTCAACAATTTATTCAATTTATTTTTGATATTTAAATTTTCAATATTAAAAAAATTAAAATTTACTGAAATGGGATAAACAAGTACAATTTGACAATTTGATGTATTTTTTAGTTTCTACCTCTTTTCACTTTAACCGTTGTTTTTTTTTTTACAACAATCAATACTTAAGAAAGATGTTTTTTAAGTGACTAAAATGAAAGCAACTTAAAAGTTAGGTTACCAAATGAAAGTGCAAATCTGATGTGACATATACAATTAACCGCCTCATTAGAGTTTTAATGCTTGGATGACTAAAATGAAAGTGCCCTAATAGTTGGTGACCAAATTGAAAGGATTTTATTTAGGTTGACTAAAATGAAAGCGTCTTAAAAGTTGGTTGTCTAACTAATTAGTTTACCCTAATAAATATTTGCAAATCATAGTTAAAGCATTTTCACCATATTCAATGTACAGTATAGTTTTACATCATATAATCAAGGCTTAACTCACAAATTGGTACTTCAATTAAATCATTTTATCATTTTGATACTTTTAACTTTTTTGTCACAAATGATACCTAAACTATTTTTTCGAAGTTGGTATCTCCATGACTCCAACCTTTAGTAAAAGGTTAAGTCTATTTTAAAAAAGAAAAGTTTAACCTACAAATTGGTACTTAAACGATTCCATTTTTCTATTTTGGTATCTAAATATTTTTTTGTCATAAATAGTACCTAAACTACTTTTTCCTCAAGTTGTACTTACCTTAATTATGAGTCAAACCATTAAGTCTATTTTAAAAAAAGATAACCAATTAAAAATTACCATGTGACAAAAAGATAAAATATTATTTTCTTTACATATATTCTTTTTACTTTATATTTTTTTCTTTCTTCTTCCCTCATCTTAAGTTAAGTTCTTTTACAAGTGTGAGCATTTTGAGTTTTATGGTTTTGATTAAGATTTCTAGAGCTAGATTAAATTGTATTTTTTTTTGACAGAAATTAAATTGTAACTTGTGTTCATAGGGAAGGGAGTGTTTCTTCTCAGTTACCACCGACTCCAATAATGGAATCAAAATGAGTAATAGAAAAGAAAGAGTTTTCATTTTTACTTTGTTGGATACATATTTGTTTCTTGTCACAAGGTTTTTTCTACATTAATTAAATTCCTATCAACAAACAATTAATATATGAAAATGATTGTCACACTTTTCATAATTTGGTCAATGGCAGCACTTCCTAACACGATTTTTTAAGCAATTATCTGCATTCAGCATGAGTAACTTGGAAGTTTTCTTCTTTCACCTGCAATCAATGTTTCAAAATTAAATTGCAAAAACGATGGTTTCTTTTTTACAATACCATTGAATATATATATATATATATATATATATATATATATTTCATAATATGTATTAATATGATTTATTTTTCAGATTAAGGTTTAGGTTCTATTTTTATTTTTTTCTTGTCATTATCGACATTCTATTTTTACAAGTACATGATTGATCTCCTCATTAAATTCCATTATAAAAGCAACTTAGATTTTCTGCTTTTGTTCCATTGCCTTGTCATTTATGTGTTACCCACATAAGATATCCTTAATTTCTTTAAGTTAAATTCTTTCACCCAATTCGATCATATCTTATCTCATAGTCATCATTGCATATTTCATGGTGAAAAGACCATTGCTAACAAATAGTAATAGTAATGATACTCATTCATCCCTGACAAATGATCTGCGACCGATCTTTTCTCATAATTCATTCAATGCTAGTCAAAGAATATCATTTACTCTTTAATTGAAGATTTAAGTATGTAAAAAACCCTCAAAATTTTTCAAAAAAAGCAATTAAGCCCTTGCTTTTTTTTTTGCACTCAATTGGGTACTTGAACTTTTAAAATGCATCAAAAAGACCCTCAAACTTTTTCAAAAAAAGCAATTAAGTCCTTGCCTTTTTTGCACTCAATTGGGTACTTGAACTATCAAAATGCATAAAAAAGCCTTCAAACTTTTTCAAAAAGAAAAAACAATTAAGCCCCTACTTTTTTCTCACTCAATTGGGTACTTGAATTGTCAAATGCATCATCAAAAAGGCTCTTTGATCGTTAACTTTAACGGTTGATCGTTAAAGTTAACTTCTCCTAATTTTTTTCAATTAAAGACACCTCATTTCACAACCACGACGTGACATGTAGAAAAAAATTATAAAAAATAAAAATATATAAAAGTTATAAAATTTATTAAATTTTAATAAAAATGTAAAAATATTTAAATTTTACTAAAAATTAGAAAAAAATATAAAAATCGTAAAAATATTATAAAAATTGTAAAATTTTAAAAAAAATCATAAAAAAATTATAAAATGCATAAAAAAGGCCCTTTAACCGTTGGCCGTTAAAGTTAATGACCCCCAGTTTTTTTTAGTTAAAGCCATCACGTGTTGTAACACAACGTGACATGTGGCGAAAAATGATAAAAAATAAAAATTAATAAAAGTTATAGAAAAATTATAGAAAAATTATAAAATGCTTCTTTTGGTAGAATAATTTTTATAGTTTTTTTTATAAATTTTATATTTCTTTACATTTTTTTATAATTTTTTCTCCTATATTTCTATATGTTTTATATATTTTTACAATTTTATAAAATTTTACAATTTTTAATATTTTTTATTAAAATTTAATAATTTTTATTTATTTTTATTTTATCATTTTTGTCACATGTCACGCCATGACTGTGGCATATGGTGGCTTTAACTGAAAAAAATTAGGGGCGATTAACTTTTACGGTCAAAGGGCCTTTTTGATGGATTTTGGTAGTTCAAGCACCCAATTGAGTGAAAAAAAGCAGGGGCTTATTTGTTTTTTTGAAAAAGTTTGAGGGCCTTTTTTATGCATTTTGAAATAATTAAATAATATTTTTAGATTATATATATAAAGCAAGTAACCCCGTGTCTCAATCAACTTCATGTGATAGGAAAGGCTTTCCTAATTCCAAGCAAAACTTTATGTTGATCTCAAACTATATTTTTGTTTCTCGTTTAAATAGCGTCGTACCAACATACCAAATAATAAGAGAAAAAATAGAAGATTTGATGAAATTTGAAAAGAAAAGCGAAGAAGAAGCTAAGCAGAATGGTAAGTGAAGAAAAGGAAAGGAAAGAAAGTAATGGAGAGAGAATTGGGTTAATTAAAAGAGATGGGCATGCATGGGTTTGGATATTATTGTTTTCCCAACTAACTCAGATTTTAATATAAATTTAAGCGAGAAAAATAGCTGTGTTTGAGGTGCCTTTAGCTCTGGTTGGTTGGAAATTTATTCTTCTAACTTTTTCCACTGTCGGTGGTCTCCCCTTCTCTTGCCATAATATATAAAATAAAATAAGATGGTATATATGTATACAAATGTAGTTGCCGTTGCAGGATAAACAATGTGGACTACAATAACCTAAATTTAAATTTACACTTCTTTTAACTAAATTAAATGAATGATTTTTTTTATAAGCTTTGTATTTGAACTTTTTATCAGTTATCCTTAATTTATTTACAAGTTTACTATTTTGGGTATATAAATTTAATTATACTTAATTAAGAGATTAGATAATATCGAATCAAGCAATCGAATCTTTTGGATTGTAGAGATTTGAATTAGGATAGCATTGAAGTCACATCCCTAGCGGTCTACTCTATATTGGTCTTTACCATTATATTTTATCTTACTATTTTAACTGTTGGTCAATAGGGTAATTGGTCTAGTATGTTAGCAAATCTTGAAATTTGTTGGGGATCGACTCATGTATGCAACAAGAAAATAAAATTATAAGTGAGAAGATCAAACATACAAATATTTAGGTTGAAAAATTCCTCCGAAGAAAATAAAAAACCACAAGCAAAAAAGACTTCACTAAATTAGCAAAATCGAAAGAGTACAAGATGAAAATAATCTCAATAAAAACCCTAAACCCCGAAAGAACAAGGCACTCTGGCTAAAACCAGAAATTCCCTAAAACTCACAAAACTCTCTGAATCTCAAAGATGATGAAGATAATTAATCTAGGTTACAACAACCCCTTTTATAGGTTAAATAATCAGAGTTTAACTAGGAGAAGAAAATCCGGTTGAATTGGGAAATCGTATGTCCCTTATTGGGACGCCATTCTTCGCATCATCGGGACGTCGATTAGAAAATATGAAGCACACTATATCATGGTGTGATAGGACTTGAATAACTTATTGAATTGGGATTAGAGATAGTGGATCTACTTTGTAATGACCCAAATTTAAGGTTATCGGAATAGTGGTTTCATAACCACAAATCCAATTTAAAGAGAAAATTATTATTAATTTTTATGATTTATCGAGTGATTAGATATAAGTACTAGAGTATTGATAAGAAATTTTATTGATTGCATGCCTAAATTGCCTATTAGGACTTAATTGCAAAAGTGGGTAAATATGAGTTTTAGATGATAAAGGATTTATTTGAAGTGCATAATCAAAGTAGAGGTCCTTAAATAGAATTAGACCATAAAATTTCCATGGACAAAAATAGGCATGCATAGATAAAAATAACTAAAGTTTTAATGAATGGTATTTTAGTCATTGAATAATAAAAAGAATAAAAAGGGAAAAAGATGGCAAAAATATCATCTTCTCCAAAAAATATTGCTGCCAAAATTTGAAGGACACCATAGCTAGGGTTTTCACGCTTTCTCAAGCTCATAGTAAGTGACTCCAAGCCCTGTTTTTAATGTTCTTTACGTTTTTGAGATCTCGGTAGCTTAATTTAGCTTATTCTAGCAATAATTTTACCTAGGGTTTATATTTGGAATAATACCCATAGGTGAAAAGTGTTTATTTTGATATTTTAAGGTATAATATGAAGCTAGAAATTATGTTAAACAACTTTTGCTAGTCGATTTTAAGCGAAAACGAGTAAAACTCCATAATCGGTAAAATACCTAATGTTCATAAGTAGATGTTAGAGTGAAAATTTGATGTTGTCATAGAAGAGAAAAATGTTCAGCATGTTGTAAAACATAAGAATAAGAGATGAAGTTTAATTTCCGAGCTTTGGGGTAAAAGTGTAATTATGTAAAAGTTTAGGAGCAAAATTGTAATTTTACCAAAGTTAGAATCAAGGGCTATTTTAATGAATGTGAGTATTAAATAAGTTAAATTTGCTATTATAGATCAAGAAGAACGGAATTCTTGGTTAGATTGAGGAAAGAATAAGATTGAAGACTAAGTGGTAGATTTGACTATATTTGGTACCGAGGTAAGTTTACGGTAAATAAATGTAATATTTTAATAATTATTATTAATGCTGCTATTTTCCAGTAATTATGTATTTATTTTATGAATTTATTTAATGTTGACTCAAGTATGAGACTATAGAGAATTGATATTAAAAAGTCCCGTTGAAACATAAGGAAGGTATTGGATACAAATGTCATGACATTTTGGTAAAGAGATCCCATGTAAGACCATGTCTAGGACATGGCATTGGCATCCTTGAGATCATGAGAGGTCCCATGTAAGACCATGTCTGGGACATGGCGTTGGCACCGAGACGAGAGGTCCTATGTAAGACCATGTCTGGGACATGGCATTGACACCGAGATGAGAGGTCCCCCGTAAGACCATGTTTGGGACATGGCATGGGAACCGATATGAGAACTCCCATGTAAGACCATATCTGGGATATGACATTGGTAGTATATAAAACATCCCATGTAAGACCATGTTTGGGACATGGCTTTGGCATGTTATTATTAGAAAGAGACCCAAGTATCCTTATTGTTCCAATGTGGCTCAATGGGCTAGTAAATAACTTATGTTCATGAAAGTTCAGTTCAAAGCATAAATGGCAAGTTCAAGTGAGTTATAAGATTTAAGAGTATATTATGTTACCCATTGAAAATAAACGTTTCAGCAAGAGAAAAGTAAGTCATAATTATGAGTTATCTAAGTAAACAAGCAAGAGAACAAGTAAGGAAGTAAGTAAAGAGGAAATTAAAGATTATGTCACTTGAGTATTATTAATTGTGTTAAATGTTACTATTTATTTACTTGTAAACTTACTAAGCATTATGCTTACTTTGTTTATTTTCTTTTTATATAGCATTATTAATCAAAGTCGAGGATCCTAAAGATGTCAGAGATCGTCCACACTATCAACCACAACGACTCGGTATTTTATGATGAACTATGTTTGAACTATGGCATGTATAGGGACTTACTTATTTTGAATGTTGTATTATGATTTTGCTAAAGAATGATGTGTAAATATCTAAAGATGAATGGTTGTCAAAATGGTTAAGTATGAAGGTGTTTGTTGTTATACATGTCTATGTGATAAATTATGCATAGAAATCATGAAAGAGTAATAATTTGCAAAGAAACAAATTTCAAACAGCAGCAGTGACGTGATTTTGAAAAATCACTTAGGATAGTATAAAATGAATTAGAGGGTGTATGATATATAGAATGAAATCTTGTTGAGTTTATTTTAATGGAAAAATAACAGTTTAGCAAAAGAAATTTTATATTTTGAGATATGTGAATTTTGGTGAGACAGAGTCAGAACCATTTTTGGAGTCCCCTGTTCTGAGTTTAGAAAATCACTAAAAATTGTAAACAAATATTTATGAGTTGTAATTTATATGTATAGATTCCTTATTGAGTCTATTTTCTGTAGAAACAAGTGAAAACACCATATGAAATTCCTACAATGAGAAAATTTATTTTTAGTGGCAAGAGGTCAGGACAGTCGAGTGGTGAAACAGGGGAGACTTTAACTAATAAACTGTAATAATTGGCTGAACCAAAAATTCTGAAAAATTTTTAGTAAGAATATATATGAGATTAATTTCAGGAAAATTTACGGATTTAAATTTCGAGTTCCGTATCTAGAGTTATAAATGATTTAGTGACTGCTGCGCGAGTGGAAAACTTTATCATAGATAGTGAGATAAATTTTAAAAGCAAACTTTTATGCCCTGAACTAAAAAGTTAAATAAAGTAATGCCTCGAGCTCGACTCCGGCAACGGTCTCGGGTAAGGGGTGTTACATACTTCCTAAGCTAGGCTCTACAAATATGGGGTAACCGAACGGTGTAAACAATTCATTATGTTCATGGATTGATTCGTCTGCGATCTCAATTTTTTTAATTATTTTTTTTAATTGACCTAAAGTTAAGTTTATATTAATTTAAATAGTTTTACATAAAAATTAAATATAATAATTTGATTTTTTTAGAAAAATTAATTTTAAAAATCTTTTAAAAAATCAATTTAATATTTTCATAACGATAACTATTCATCTATTTATTCTTAATATTTTTTGTTGAAAATTTTGTATTAAGTAAAAATTAATAGGAGTACTAAACACTATTAAAAAGATGAATAGTTGAAATTTTTTCTTTCAATATAATGGAGATTTCCATTGCTTCTTGGAATGAATATCAGCTAAAAACTTGAATATAAACAATTTTAATTCCACTAGAGATATTTTAATTAATTAAAATAGTAATATTTGTTTTGAGATATTGGATCAATTAGTGGATGAACCCAATCATTTCCTTCAATATCATAATTTACGTATCTATTTTATTAGTGCAACTTCTTGTTACTGAATTCACGCAGCATTAAAAGGAAATTACTACTCATTTTAAAAGATTTTGGACCTGAACGGGGAACAATTTCTTGTACCCAATTTTCATTTTTTGCGGACAAAACTTTCTTAAAAAATATTATTTTGAATCTAGCGTGTTGATCTAATTGTTCATCTTTTTAAGTATGATCTTAATTTAAGTCATGCTAGTTGTATTACTTTTAGGGTTTTACCATCCTCTTATAATTCACCGAAAAAGAAGATCTTTTTCATTCATAAACTAAAATATGCAAAATATGAGACTTAATATTTCAATTTGATCTTCAGTTATTTTTTCTTTCTAATGCATATTCGGTATCCAATTAAATAAAATAATCAATGACACTAGACCTGATCATGGGTCAGGCCACTCAGCGCGGCCCGAAGGCCCATCCGAAATATGGGAGGATTTGGGCAAAAATATAGGCCCGAAAAATGGGCTTGGACAAAAAAATAAGACCCGTTTAAAAAATGGGCCAAGCCTCGGGTAAGGCATTTTTAGCCCGAGCCTGGCCCGAATTCACTGAATGACAAAAAAATCTACTCTTTTTTTTTAATGTTATTTTCTTATTGTTTTCTCCCTATTTTGCTATCATTTTACTATTATATTGCTACTATTCTGTTGTTATTGTTTGGATATTGTATAAAAACTTATTTTATTGTTAATTTTGTTATTATTTTAAAGGCATTTGTTAATTTTGTTATTATTTTAGAGGCATTTGCTTGTTAAGTTGTATTTATCTTAGTGTTATTTAAGTCTACATATTTTTTAAAATTTATTTTCAATTTGTTGGGAAATATTTATTTTGATGTTTTTAGTGTTTTTGATGTATTATATATATTTAACAATAATATAAAAAATTAATACGAGCGGGCCGGGTCGGGCCCAGATTTTAACATTTTCCTTTAACTTTTTTTTTTGCATATTTGTCTAAAGTTTAAAGATTCTTATTTTTTTTGGATTCCATTTTACGATTTATAAAAAATAATCTTTTTAGAATCCGTGATTAACTCTCCCAATAATGTTATCTCCGTATTTGAGTCTTCCCCTTGAAAATTCAATGGGACTTATCATTACACTCAACATTTGTTGGTTAAATATAAATTTTGTTTCCTTGATTTTCTCTAAAATCCAAGGGAGTACAAATGTAATTTCTCTTCATTTATACTGTTTGAAATGCTAGTGGGAATGAGAGATAAATGGAGATTTATAGAAGGGATGGAAAAATGTGAAATTAAATATAAGGAGTCCAGATGAGAATGAAGATAAACATATAAAGAAATAGGTAGAGTGTAAGTTAGATTGAGAAAAAACACAGTGAATAGGGAGGCCATGGTAAACATGCTAAAATATATTAGAAAATTATCAAGAAACAGGGCTCTAGATGACGAAATCACACTTATCAATTTCAAATTCAAATTCATGCAATGGTACAAGAAGGAGCACTATGGACTTCTGAAGTGAAATACATTGAAAATGGTTTCGCCCAAACATGGCAAAAATTATTGGGAATTACATTGGGTCATTCAAAGGAGTCTTTTTCTTGGGTGAATATATAGGTTGTTTTATATTAAAATTACTTGATGTTTATTAAATATATAATTTATTTACTTTATTATTAAATAAATTAAATAAATCAAATTTAAATTGAGTTAATATTTATTATTTAATAAAGTTATAGTTGAAAAGTTTTTATTTTTATTTTATAATTTTACAAATGAAATATATTGGTTGAAGTTACACTATATCTTTCATGTAATATTTTGTACAATAATTGTTAATTTGTTCCAATATTGATCTTATTTGATTCTTTTAAATAGTACAAAGATTAAATCAACCCATTTAATAGTAGAAGAATTAGTTTTATTCAGTCTTTACAATAGAGGACTTCGTAGGTATATTCACCTTTTTTTTCTTTTGACTACAACAAATAATAGACTTAAGGAATTGTGCTGGGGCTTGATATATTTGAAATTGTGTTGAGTTAGATGTTACTAAACCGTTGATGTGTTATATGTGGATCTTGTGCCTAAGTGCAGCTTTATCATAATTTATGTTTGTAATTTTTTGATTAAATTGGTTTAAATAAAATTTCATTATTCACGTAATGTTTGTATTTGCACTTGACAATTTTTGCACACATATAAGCAAATATTGGCGCATTGATTACCTAAAGTTCAATACTAAGTTGCATTACGTGGTTGGATCATAATGCGAGAAGACAACTTGTATTAGTAAGGAATCTAAAAGGTCTCTAGTCTAATGAATCGAAATTGAGCAAATCAATTTAAGGACAATTATATCGTCTATCAAGTCCAAATAGAGAGATACATTGTCCTGCGTATCGGAGTAGTTAGCTCTAAGAAGCTAGAGAAATAGATGAGATTGTCTAGATTGAGAATACATTGGACAAGACCCAAGTTGAATTAATCTTAGATTCATTTATGGATTAATACACTTGTGATGTTCATAATGTGGCTTACCTCAATCCTGAGTAAGTGTCTGACTATATGAGCCTCACTTATATACTTTGATGTATTAAAAGCTTGAGTTCAAATAACCAAAGAACCGAAAGCTAGTACATTGGGTATACGAATTTTGCATGACATAGCTTTATTTACAATAGTGGAATTCATAGCACAATAAAGGGTAAATGATATATTCTCTTTAGCATTAGTTGATTATATGAAAAAGTAATATGACCCATGGGTCATTTGTCTTAGACAAATGATTTAATTATTATTTGTTAGTAATTGAATTTTTCATGAAGAAAAATGTAATGGTTACCATGAGATAAAATAGGATCACATTGGGTCAACGGATTTAGCCCAAAAAGATTAAGGACATCCTATAGGGTAACACACTCATGACAAGGTCATTAGAAAAATACTTATTAAGTTGCTTTGATAATGGTTTATAATAAGGGAGAGTTCAATCATGGTACCTTAGTAGGATGACTCCACGATTAGATAATGTTGTAATTAATAAGTTAAGAGTCGAAATTTAATTATAAATTATTTGAGCCCTAATTATATATGTTCAATCAGTTCCTCTGCTAGCTCGATATAACCTGAAATGAATTGCATAGAGAATCAATATTCTGGAATGAATAAAAACAGTTATTAATAGAAAAAGATCGCATGTATCGCTATCTACAGTGAATGCATTTTCTCACGAAGTACAAAAGGTGACATAGAAATTAAATTAATTTCTTCGAATTAGTATTTATTTGATTGCAATTAAACAACTAAAATTGAAGTTAGAATTAAATTAATTAGTCATCTTTGTTTTATTTAAAGGGAAATAAATATATTTCTTCATAGATTCTAATACAAGAAAGTCAACATGACTTTAATGGAATTAGAATTGGATTGAGAAAATAATTGTAATGGATAAATTGATTAATTTTATTAAATAAATAATATTTTAGGAAATATAAAAATAGTTATTGGGTTAGATAAATTATAAGTATTGGTTAAAAGTTCAGATAACACTTACAATTGTACGTAATACACAAGATAGACCTAATGAGCCCATCCCATATGAGATGGGTGGTGAAGCTTATTATCCCTTAGGGTATGTTGTTGCCTTTTGGTATTCCACATGTTGTGGAATACTATGTTTTTCTAGTAAAATATTATTATTTAATTATCCCTTGATCAAGTAAAACTCTTGTATTGTTTTTCTATAAATAGGAACTACGAGACGACCTAATTAACACACACCTGGGTGTTGTTACTCTGTCATAAAATAGTACAAGCATAAATTCTATTTTTTGAAAAAATAAACTCAAAAGTTTTCAATTTCCTATAGAGAGAAATTAACTTTCCCACTAAAAGTTAGTCAAAGTTTTCACTTTGTGCATTCGATTTGTTTTGTTTGAGCCCACACTCAAAGTAATTCAGCGTTTGAAGATAGCAGAGAAGATCTTTTGGTAGAAAGTCGAGAACCAGCTTAGACTGCCTCGCACAAAGCATGAGTAACGATTTAGTATAGGGCTTATTACTATAAATACCACATGACTTGGTTCTAGTAAAAAATGTAAACTTTTGTTGTGCCTAAAAACAATGTTCTCTAAACGGATTTTTCAACATTATATATCTTTTGATGGGCAAGATGGTAAAATAATCATAGGGTTAAAATTACATACAAAAGACATGTCATTTTCAGATATTTTCGTGGTTTGTTGGAGCATGGTGAAATTGATTGCGATACTACTAAAAGCAAGGATGATGAGACCAAATAACGACATTACGATCACTCAATGTGAGCCTCACCTTTGAAGAAGGTTTGATTGGAACCTTAAACTGTTCAGGGTAAAATAAATAATACAAAAGCCAACTCTAACATGAAACAAAATGACATACAATGAACTCAACCAAACACGACAATATAAACTAGAATAGCATAAGGATTGTGGGATAAACGTTAATTTGGGCGATAGTGATCAACATATTCAAATATCAAATTCTTACATATCATTGGACAGATCAAAGACCTAGACTTCTAGAATTGAGTAAATGAAAGAAAGAACTTATTTCATGAAATGGCATCTTCAAATAATTATGATGGGCCTAACTTGTATTCTACCTTGGATATCAAATAAAGGCATAAGTCAAATCTAAAAGGTTTGCTTATCAACAAAAAGTGGCTACAAAAAAAATGCAAGGTTGACACAATGGATGGAGTAGTTGAATTTATCAATATTGATAGGCATGGCTCAACTGCTTGATAGTAACAAACCTTAATTTCAAGTAGTAAAGACTAACACCTAGTCTTGTTAAAAATCATGAAAATTTTTAGGGATCGACCTGTATAAGCAATGAAATAGAAAAGGTAGAGAAGATCGAACACAAACTTTATGTGAAACTCCTCCGAAGAGGATAAAAACCATGGGCAAAAAAAACTTTACTAAATGACAAATAACTGAAAAAGAGTACAAGATGGAGAAAATTTCAAAACAAGCCCTTAAATCTCAAAAAATAAAAAGCTCTCTAGCTAAAGAATAAAATTCCCTTAAACTTTCTTTTGTTGTGTGTTTCATGGATCTCTCTAGGGTTGCTAAAAGCCCTATTTGTAACACCTTATACCTGAACCAACCATTGGGTTCAGGTACTGGATGACACAATTAAATCGTTGTAATTAACAATATTACTGACTTGGCCTATTGACATTACTTAGACCTCACCAAAATTTAACCATGTTTACCATATAACTTTATTCCAATTTCTTTGCTCTCGAACACATTTTATGAATAAATATCCAATAAAATTTATTATTATACAAGTAACAAAAAAAGTTGATTATAGTTCTTACAATCGTTTCATTTTCGAATATATATATATATATATATCATGTGCATCCTAATCTTAAAATCTACTAACTATGCTTAATCTCACCTTGAGGGGTAGCCTTTAAGGGCATTCCTTTATATGCAAGATACCACATCAAAATGTCCACTTGGATTTCGCGAGGTCTGGCTTAGTCCTTCCCCACAATATCTATGTCAGCCTTTGATCCCCCAGTCAAGGCAAACCACTCATAAGTTCGAATGAAAGTGAGATTCCATACATCAATTATTAAATAATAATCTTGATATTATGAGTAATAAGAACTAATACACGTAAATAAACTGTTACACCCCCGAAAATCAGTGAATCCAAAAAGATTAGTAAAGTATGTATGTAAATTGTTTGGCGCGTTATGGTAACATAATCCACCTCCCTATTGGCTTGATGCCAAGTCAAAGTATTGGTGCATACTAGCGTTAAAGCATCCGCCCATTGGCGGTATCTAAGGAATTAATTGCAGGATGTTTTCAAGTGAAGAAGATTACGCCCAATAAGGTGCGTGCCTAAGAAGAGTATGCCCCAGAGTTTTATTTGAGCACTAAGAGCCTAACAAGTGTATGAGGAAGTCGTAGGAGACTTAATTGTATAAGACCAAGCCAAACGTGAAACACTGCCAAGATATAATATTCCCAATGTAACGCCCTCAACCTGATCCGATTTGCCGAATCTGAATCTTGGAAGTTACATTACTATTACAAACTTATACATGCTGAAGACATATAAATTTTCAAAGAAATACATCTTATTTAGTAATATTGCTCGTCAAAGTTACATTTGGGCACAAAAATTACAATTACAATTATAATTACACATTACATTGGCTTGTAATATTGTAATATTCCCCCTTATTCAACCTCTAAATAATATTGCTTACTTCATTTATTGGTGAACACAGTCTATTCACTCTATAAAGCTTACAAACAAATTTTTTAGACTTGTACAAAATCGTTTCTATTGGGCTCGATATGCCCGTACAAGTCCTGCTTTGTATGCATGAGTGCCCATTTCGCCACTCCTTTTGTGCAGCCCTGGCATCATCCCTCGTAGCACTTTTTTTACCTAAGACATGAAACACAAAAGGGTAAGTTTGATAGAACTTAGTGAGAAAACCCTCATTTACCTAAGCCCTTATTTAAGGATTTCATCACGTTTCTTGATCGTAACTTTTTCCATATCGATTGCATAGTCTTTGTCATAACCTTTCGTACTGGCTTTTCTTTTAGAGCTCAACCGCACTTGCCAATTCTCAGAATATTGTGTTCGTCATTCATTTAGAGTCGGCCCATAGGCGTTGTCTTCAGATGGTCATAACAAGAATTGTTCTTCATATTACGCTGCAAAACTTATCATCGTGTGATTACTTGGAAGTGTACACGGTCGTACAAGTAATAAATAATGAGTAAAAGAGTATCGTCTCCATAGGGACTATTGAGTGAATTATTTGCAAATTTAATTTTAATCAATTTGGTTAAAAAAATAAAGAGAGAATATTGTTGATGAAAGTCGCAATTGTAAGTAAAGAATGTAATCAGTTGTCAAATACCCACAAAATAAAACAACATACTTTGTAGGAAATAATCACAACAGGAAATGAACACAAGGAATAATATAACACAACATGAATAGGTTAAAATAAAATATTTCACTTTAACAATAATTTATTAGAAGTCACAAAAAGAATATCACGAATGGTTTATGGCAATATGAAAATTCATTAAACCCATTTAATTAAGGCATAGGCTCATCTTGAAGTCCTATTTTGTTCCTAAGTTAATTAACATATCCCTATGTCAAAAAACTTACTTAGAAATCACCCTCCAAAGCATTTACACAGTTTATGTATACAACAATTATCTTTCAAAATTGACATGATATGCACCATTTAAGTCTTATGTTTATTAACTATTACCACTTCCCCAATTAAAAAGTTAAATCAATTACCTACAAATGTTGGCCATACATTTACAAATATAAACACGAATTAAACATAAATGAATGAAATAATCATTTGTGAAAAATATTCAAAAAAAACAAATTGTAACTCCCCAAAATTCAAGTCTCTAATTTTGCATGTTTTGACACAAATTGCTTGTTTGCTTTAATGGCTAAGTGATTTGGGTGTGTATAGGAGTGTTTGAGAAGCCTGGGTTCAAGTCTTGGCCTTGGCACAATTTTTAGTTTTTCTCTTAAATGAATCTGGACACTGACACTTAGGCATTTTATATATTAATACTTGTTTTATGACACAAAGAGCCTATTGGTCTAGTGGTAGGTGGCATGTGAGGTATCCTTGAGGTTTGAGGTTCAAGTCTTGTGATGTGCAAGGAAGTAATTATTTTGCTGCTTGAACTGTATAGGTAGTAGTGCTGGACTGAAACACAGTAGTGGAGAGTTTGAACTGGTCATAGAGAGGGAGTTGAGGAAGAATTGGTGGAGAAAATCAAGGAGGGTTAAGGGGAGAATTTTTAGGAAAAAATAAAGGAATTTGATTAGGAGGGGGAAGTTATGCCGTTTGGGGATTTTTTAGTGTGAGAATTTAGCTAGGGGGAGTTTTGGGGTCATTTTCAGCTTTTGAGGGATTGTTGGTTTTTATTTTATTTTATTTTTCTCTCTGTCTGCTTCAGTGTGGGTGAACATTTTTGTTTTCTCCTTTTTGTTTTCTCCTTTTTCTTTTGGTGTCGAACCTTGCAAAGACTTCAAAGTATCTCCCAAGTTTGTTCGTTTTATTTTTTTACATTTCCCTTTATGCCCTTTTTTTGTTTTGGCCGAATAGCCTTTGGTTCTTTCCTCTCTCCTCTGCGGCCAAATATTGTCTTTCTTTCTTCTTCTCTTTTGGCCGAATACTATTTTTCTCTTCCTCTTCATCTATTCAATTTTGTTACGGCTTGACAACTATTTTCTGACAGTTCGATTTCCACGAAGAGTGAAGGAGTATCAAGTGATATTACAATCGTCGAGACCTCTCTCTCATCACTCGATCAAGGTAAGTAGGTGGGCTAGCCTTTTTTTTAGGTGTAGGTCGTATGTCTTATGGTTCTGAAAATGATCATGTGTGGATTTCATCCACGTGATTAAGCAATCTTATTTAATGTATCTGTTTGCAAAGCAGATATCCGTCAAGAAGAGTGCAGTCAACTTTCGTCAGTGGATTAGGTAGGCTAAGTCACTATTGCCAGTCAAGGGAAGTATTAGTTCAATTTTTGGTTAAGGTTGCAAAGGAAGGAGAATACCCCCTTTTTGTTTAGCGACTAATAGAAAACGTGTTTGAATGCAGATTTTGGGTGTTCGTGGATCGTTGTGCGTTTTCATAAACAGGTGTGTAATCACCCACTACAACTGTAGTTTGGTGAAGAGCCGAAAGGCCGTTAACACGGCATTTGAGACTACACGGGGTGCGATCACTTGAGTGGTATGACTGATTTGCTCTATTATACATATATATGACTGTTACTGAGTATGACATACTACATACACGTATAATATATGACATGACATATTGCATGGGGTGGGATTTTGATATAGGGGAAGTATACTGTACTGGTGGCTTTGCCACATACATCGTTATCGCGCTTTTCTTTGCATTACTATTCTTGGCGACTTCTTCGCATCACTATCTTGGCGACTTTTTTGTGATTTGGTGTGTTGGCTGGATGGGTCGATTTTATCCCTACATGGTGTGTTGGTGGTACGGAGTGGTGTGTTGGCTTGATTGGGATAGATTGCATCACTTCATTGTATTGATTACTGTATTGGGTTAAGGTTCACACTGTTACTGTAATGGGCTAAGGCCCACACTGTACTGATACTGTATAGGGCTCAGGCACAGACATATTCTGCATGTTGCATAGTGATTGGCTAGTACGGGATTACACACTGAGTTTCATAAACTCACCCTTTCCTTTTAACTGTGTAGGTAATCCTCAAACTTAGATGATTCGGGGCTGTGAGGGACTCGGAGGTGGCCACACAACTACTGTCGATGTTTACATTTGCTTTTATTTTACTTTAAATTATAAGTTGGGTTTTGTTTTGTAATAAGGCCTTTAATTTGGGTTTTAAAATTTAAATGGGCTTCTGCTTACATATTTTTTTACTGCTAGTTAGGTGAAAATGAATTTTCAAAATAATCACTGTTGTCAAAGACACGAAATTTAAACGTTAGAGTTTTCAAATGCTTTATCGATTTAAATCAACTTAATATAATAATAGTAGTTAATAAGGCAAACATTTGGTTAAGTGTTCCGTTAAACATTACTAAAGAGGTTTCTAAACTTAAGAAACGAGTTTTATCAACATGTCTAAATTTTGAGAGACACTTTAATGTGACACACTAGATACGGCCATAACGTCTAGGCTGGGTTTGGGGTAATATATTTAGTGGTAACAGATCCGGGTTGCAAAACTCGACTATGGAATAGGTTTGAAAATATCTGAAATTTTGGAAAATTGGTTTGAATTATTTTTGAAGGTTACAAGTGTAGCACACCGATACTCCAGCGTCGAATCTATAAGTTTCTATATACTTTAGACTCTTAAACTGAAATATATTGAGAGATAGTAGGACTGTATTGAAACTCTTTAGTTAGAGTAAACTGAGACTGTAGGAAACTGGAAACTGTAGGGAGACTTTGATTTGTGAAAATAAAACTCTGATTACTACTTTCATAAGACATCTGTTAATAATTATTGGAATTGTAAACTAATGCATAAAACTTCATAAACAGATAATACGTTATTCGATATGAGCGTTAGAGGTACTCGTGGAAGGGGTACACAAGGTTGCGGTAGTGGCCGAGGTAGTGCTAGGGCTGGGTTTTCGGCATTAAGCCACATGTCCAATGTTGAGGCTAGGGAGGCACCAGCTTCACCGGTGACTGAGACGGGGTCATTCGATTGAGCTGCTAGGGATGATGCATTATCCTAAGCTATGCTCCACATTTTGGAAAGAGTCACAGGGACCAGTACTGGTGCTGTGGGCCGTGGATCAATTTCAGAATGACTCTGGTCGAATAGAGCAAAAATTTTCAAGGGTGTTTCTGGAGTAGCCCCTAATGTGGTTAAATACTGGTTGGAAGCCACGGAGAGAATAATGGATGACCTCGACTGCACTTCTGAGCAAAAGCTAAAAGGTGCAGTGTCTTTACTGCAAGATGAAGCCTATCAGTGGTGGTTTACGGTGAGAGAAGGTACTCAGGCCGACCGGTTAATGTGGGATTTCTTCAAGTCAACTTTTCAAGGGAAGTATGTGGGGATAAGTTATGTGGACGCCCTAAGAAATGAATTTTTGAGTTTGATTTAGGGGAATAAGACTGTGTCAAAATATGAGGCATAGTTCCTGCGAATAAGTCATTATGCACGGGGGATAGTGGCAACTGAGTATGAACGCTGTGTGCGATTTGAGGACGGCCTTCGGGATGAGTTGCAAATCCTGGTGGCTCCGCAGAGGGAGCGAGATTTTTCTACCCTAGTTGAAAAGGCGAAAATCGTCGAGGATGTGAAGTGCTCTGAGCGCCAGAATTGTGAGAAAGATAGGAGTAGGTTTAAGAGGGATTCTAAGCCCTCAAGTTCTTCTAGAATGCCTAAAAAGAAGGCTAGGTTTGATGGGCCTGTTCGAGCTGGGGTTTCTGTTTCAAGACCTCAACCTTGTGCTGATTGTGGGAGACATTATTTGGGTGAGTGTTGGAAGAATATTGGGGCATGTTTCAGATGTGGGTCTATGGAGCATCAAGTTAAGGATTGTCCTCAGAGGCCTACTCAGATGCAAGCTGTAGGTAAGGGTTTTTTTTAGCCAGTAAGAGGTGGTCAGTAGCCATCGAGAGGCCGTGGGCAGGTTGGAGGTGGAAATGGTGTGGGACGAGGTCGTGGACCGTATGGCAGAGGGGTTGCTAGCATTGAGGTAAGGCAGCCAACACTGGTTTATGCTGCCCGCGTCTGTGAGGATGGTAACACTCAAGATGTTATAACTGGTACGTTCCTAATTCATAATGTACCTTACACTGCTTTGATTGATATAGGGTTTACGCATTCATACATTGCATGTACTGTGTCTGGCACCTTGGGTATCATGCATGAGAGTATTGTTAATAAGATGACTGTGTTAAGTCTATTGGGATAATCAGTAATGGTAGACAAGTTGTTCAAAGATGTACCCCTAGAGGTTCAAGGAGTTATATTTTTAGCAGATTTAATGGAGCTACCATTTGGTGAATTCGACCTAATCTTGGGGATGGATATGCTGGGTAAAGACCGTGCAAGTTTGCATTGTGCTACTAAGTGTATGGTGTTAAAAACCATTGAGGATGAGGAGGTGGCTGTGATTGGGGAGCGAAGAGACTTTCTGTCTAATGTGATCTCTACATTAAGGGCCGAAAAATTGGTTCGTAAGGGTTGTGAGGCGTTTCTAGCCTATGTTGGTGTAACTGATTCTAAGGGTCCTTCTGTTGGAGATATCAGAGCTGTTAAGGATTTTTCTGATGTTTTTTCTGGTGAGCTCCCTGGGTTGCCTCCAAGACGCGAAGTTGAATTTGGAATTGAGCTTTTGCTAGGAACGACTCCAGTGTCCATCGCCCCTTATAGGATGGCACTGAAGGAGCTGGTGGAATTAAAAGCTCAAATCTCAGAACTATTGGATCGAGGATTCATTCGACCTAGTGTGTCTCTGTGGGGAGCACCAGTGTTGTTTGTTAAGAAGAAGGATGGGACTATGCGCATGTGCGTCGACTATCGGCAATTGAATAAATTACCTATTAAGAATAAGTATTCCTTACCGAGGATAGATGATTTATTTGATCAGTTGCTAGGAGCTTCGGTTTTCTCCAAAATGGATTTTCTTCTGGGTATCATCAGTTGAGAGTTAAGGAGGCTGATGTGTATACAACTGCCTTTAGGACTCGTTATTGTCATTACGAGTTCCTAGTGATGTCGTTTGGGCTGACGAATGCACCAGCTACCTTCATGGACCTAATGAACTGATTTTTCCAACCCTATTTAGATCGGTTCGTGGTGGTGTTTATAGACGACATCTTGGTGTATTCAAGAACCGAGGATGAGCATGATGCGTATCTCCGAATTCTCCTGCAGGTTTTAAGTGAAAAACAACTGTATGCTAAGTTCAGCAAGTATGAGTTCTGGCTGCAAGAAGTGACTCTTCTGGGTCATGTAGTATCTGCTGAGGGGATTAGGGTAGATCCTCGAAAAATTGAAGCTATACTGGAATGGAAACCACCTAAGACTGTATTTGAGATTCGAAGCTTTCTGGGTCTAGCAGGGTATTACAGACGTTTTGTTGAGGGGTTTTCCTTTATTGCTGCATCTCTCACTAAGTTGTTACGTAAAAGGGTACCGTTAACTGGACTGATAAGCAGCAAGAAAGTTTTGAGAAATTGAAGAAAGTTCTGACTGTGGCCCCTGTCTTAATATAGCTAGAGTCTGGGAAGGAATTCACTGTCTACAATGATGACTCACACGTTGGTTTGGGTTGTGTGCTGATGCAGGAGGGTAAGGTGGTTGCTTATGCATCTCGTCAGCTTAAGCCTCACGAGGCGAATTACCCTACTCATGACTTGGAATTAGCTGTAGTGGTATTCGCACAGAAAATTTGGAGGCATTATCTCTATGGTGAGAAGTGTACTATTTACACAGATTACAAGAGTCGTAAGTACCTCATCACTCAGAAGGAGTTGAATCTTAGGCAGCGAAGATGGATCGAGCTGCTTAAGGACTATGATTGCTCAATTGAGTACCATCCTGGTAGGGCTAACGTGGTAGCAGACGCACTGAGCCGTAGGGCTGTATCTGATTTGAGACTGATGTTTGCTCGTCTTAGATTGTTTGATGATGGTAGGATGTTGGTTGAGCTAAAAGTTAAACCGACGTGGACTGGATAGAGTAAGGGTAAACAGTTGTTGGATGAGTCACTAGTTCCCCGTTTCCATCAGGTTGAGAATGAGGAAACTTCAGATTTTAGGTTGAATAGTGAAGGAGTACTGTGTTTCTGTGGGAGAGAGTAACCAAGGATTTTGTGAATGGGCTGCCCTTAACGCCTACTAAGAAGGACCCGGTATGAGTTATTGTAGATCGATTGACTACATCTGCCCATTTCATACCAGTTCATACTGATTACTCTTTACAGAAGTTGGCTAAACTGTATGTGGCTAAAATTGTAAGACTGCATGGGGTACCAGCTTCGATTATATCAGATAGAGATCCTCGATTTACGTCTCAATTTTGAAAGAAATTACACGAGGCTTTGGGTTCTAGTCTAGATTTTAGTACTGCATTTCATCCCCAGATAGATGGTCAATCCGAGGGGGTGATTCCAATACTGGAGGATATGTTAAGGTGTTGTGTAATGGATTTCTGAGGCAACTGGGAAGACTATTTGCCGCTAGCAGAGTTTGTGTATAATAATAGCTACTAGTCCAGTATTCAAATGGCACCGTACGCGGTGTTATATGGTCGTAGGTGTTGTACTCTTACTTGTTGGACTGAGCTAGGCGAACGGCGAGTTCTTTTGGTGCCGAACCTTGTGTGGGTGTCGTAGGTGTCGTAGGTGTCGTACTCCTACTTTTTCTCCTTTTTCTTTTGGTGCCGAACCTTGCAAAGACTTCAAAGTATCTCCCAGGTTTGTTAGTTTTGTTTTCTACCTTTCCTTTTATGCCCTTTTTGTTTTGGCCGAATAGCCTTTGGTTCTTTCCTCTTTCCCTTGTGGCCAAATATTGTCTTTCTTTCTTCTTCTCTCTTGGTTGAATATTGCTTTTCTCTCCCTCTTCATCTATTCAATTTTGTTATGACTTGAGCTTTTTAATGGTTCGATTTCCATGAAGAGTGAAGGAGTATCAAGTGATATTACAGTCATCGAGACCTCTCTCTCATCACTAGATCAAGGTAAGTAGGTGGGCTAGCTTTTTTTCTAGGTGTAGACCGTATGTTCTATTGTTTTGAAAATTATCATGTGTGGATTTCAACCACGTGATTAACCAATCTTGTTTAATGTATCCGTTTGCAATGTAGATATTCGTCAAGAAGAGTGCAATCAACTTTCGTCAGTGGATTAGGTGGGCTAAGTCACTATTGCCAGTCAAGGCAAGTATTAGTTCAATTTTTGGTTAAGGTTGCAAAAGAAGGAGAATACCCCCGTTTTTTTAGCGACTAATGGAAAACGTGTTTGAATGCAGATTTTGAGTGTTCGTGGATCGTTGTGCATTTTCATAAACAGATGTGTAATCACCCACTGCAACTGTAGTTTGGTGAAGAGCCGAAAGGCCGTTAACACGACATTTGAGACCACATGGGCGTGCGATTGCTCGAGTGGTAAGCCCAACGTACAAATCATAGGCAAATAACCGAATTACCCTCGAAGGGTAAAATGTTCGAATTACTTCTGAAGGGTAAAATGACCGAATTACCCCTAAAAGGTAAAATGAACGAATTAACCCCGAAAGGTAAAATGACTGAATTACCCTTGAAGGGTAAGATAACTGAATTACCCTCGAAGGGTAAAATGACCGAAATACCCCCATAGGATAAAATGACTGTTATACCCCTAGCAGTTAAAATATGTGTATGACCGATTTGCTCTATAATACATATATATGACTATTACTGAGTATGACATACTGCATACACGTATAATATATGACATGGCCTACTGCATGGGGTGGGATTCTGATATAGGGGAAGTATACTGTACTGGTGGCTTTGCCACATATCTTTATTCTTGGCGTGTTTGTGCAGACATTCATTGGCGACTTTGCTACATCACTATTACTGGTAGCTTTGCTGCGATATTAGTGTGTTGGCTGGATGGGTCAATTTTATCCCCACATGGTGTGTTGGTGGTACGGAGTGGTGTGTTGGCTGGATTGGGGATGGATTGCATCATTGCATTGTATTGATTACTGTATTGGGCTAAGACCCACACTGTTACTCTAATGGGCTAAGGCCCACACTGTACTGATACTGTATTGGGCTCAGGCCTAGACTGATTCTGCATGTTGTATAGTGATTGGCTAGTACGGGATTACACACTGAGTTTCGTAAACTCACCCTTTCCTTTTAATTGTGCAGGTAATGCTCAACCTTAGACGACTCGGGGCTGCGAGAGACTCGGAGGTGGCCACACAACTACCGTCGATGTTTGCATTTTCTTTTATTTTGCTTTAAATTATAAGTTGGGTTTTGTTTTGTAATAAGGCCTTTAATTTGGGTTTGAAATTTTAATTTGGCTTCTGCTTACATATTTTATACTGCTAGTTAGGTGAAAACGAATTTTCAAAATAATCACTGTTTTTAAGGACACGAACTTTAAACGTTAGAGTTTTCAAATGCTTCCGTGATTTAAATTAACTTAATATAATAATAGCAGTTAATAAGGGAAACAATTGGTTAAGTGTTCCGTTAAACATTATTAAAGAGGTTTCCAATCCTAAGAAACGAGTTTTATCAACAAGTGTAAATTTTGATAGACACTTCAATATGACATACCAAATACGGCCATAACATCTAGGCTGGGTTTGGGTGTTACACAAATACCCATGAACTCAAATCAAGATGCATATTCATTTTGAATAAACAAAATTAAGTCATGTCATATTCAACTGAAAATACAAAGGTGAGGTACAGTTTTGTCTCCTGACATAGTAAATAATAATTTAACAGTAAAGAGAAGGGTAACAAATTGTAGAAAATGGGGGCTATCCACAACCATTTCACAATACGAAGAGTAAATAGTTGAATGAAGGGGGCTATTTGCAGCTGCTCTTTGTGGCTTCCCACGGTGGCTTTTCTCCTCATCTTTAACTTAAAATCACCTAAACATTTTCAAGTCAATCTCCTAACTGCTTTCATTTTGGCAAGTGATTGCCTTATTTTATGGAACTAAGTGTTTAGGAAGCCATGAATAGGACAAGAACACTTAAGAAGAAATATGGAAGATATTGATGTTGATAATGTAAAAGATGATATGTTGTAGGATGCTTTTAAATGATGGATGAAGGCCTCCTTTTATAGCTATTTGAGCCTACGGCAAAAATAGCAAGTAAATCTCCCTTTGATGCTTATGCTTTTTTTGTCCCTTGTATGGTGGAAGAATGAGTCTTCCTTGGTAAATTTAGCAAGAAAGTTACATTGATTCCCTCCTTGTGTTGTTTTCGTCCCTTGGTGAGAGGAAGAATGAGTCTTCCTTGCTTTTTTTAGCGAGGAAGTTAGCTTTGTTCTTTCCATTTGTTGCCAGCCAATATGTAGTCCAAATGTGGTGGATTTTTGCTGTAATTTTTAGCAATAGGTGGACGGTTGAAGACCTTTTTTAAGGAAGTTTTCATGCTGATTTTATTTGGTGTAGTATTGGGTCATTTTAGCTATATTTGGGAGTCTGAAACGTTGGTTAAGGATTGTTAATTTTAGCAGTGCTTTTTGCCAACTTATTTTCTGGTAAAATTGGGTAAATGAAATTGGTTTTGGACTTCTTATTTAGGCAATATTTGGCATTTTTAGAACTCATTCTGGATTATCACCAATTGAAGTCCATGTGATTACATTTATCATCCTTTCAACCTGTACTTATCTAAGACCCAAATACGACCAAAATTTTTTCACCATTTCCCTTAGCCTAATTAATCCAAAAAATAACAAAATAACATGCATTTAGCATAAAATTTGTAAACTTAACACATTCCTACGGAAATAATAAATTATCATGAAATTAAGTATAAAACCATAAAAAGTGTTATATTTTTACTCAAAACTAGCATAATTTATAAACAAAAGAGTGTTGAAATATCTATATATTTTGGAGTTTACAAAAGGCGTCCCTTTTCAAAAATAGCCACAAAGGCTTTCCTTTCAAAGTTTCACCATGAAGGCGTCCTCTGACAGAGATTGCCATAAATTCTTTCTTTTAATAGAGGTCGCCACAAGGACTTCCATTCAGAGATAGCCACAAAGGCTTCCATTCAGATATAGCCATAAAGGTTTTCTCGTAAGGAAATAGCCACAAAGGCTGTCATTCAAAAATAGCCATAAAGGTTATCTCGTAAAGAAATTGCCACAAAGGCATTTCTTTTAGGTTGTGCCACAAAGGCATCTCCTTACAGATTACCACAAAGGTATTCATTATTAGAGATTTGCCACAAAGGCAGTCCTTTAACAAAAACAGACACAAAGGCTCACTTTTACGAAAATTGGTGTATTTTACGATAGGGATTCTCTTATACTCATCGTTGTGAGGTTTTCCCCTCATCCCTGGTACTCACCAAACCGTCTTTTACATATTCTATATAATGTCATAGCCCAGCCATGGTCTTACACTATATGGTCTTCAGAGTGCCATGACCATGGACATGTCCTTATTAGAGATTCATGTTTTTAGATCTGACGGATCCCTTTAGCTTGAGTTTTGTGTTTTTAGTCCCGAAGGACCACTTTAGACGACTCCGGAGATACACACATGCTCATCATACAGACTCATGCTTGATAGACTTATTCCTTTCAACCTTCTTCATAAAAATGCATTCGTGCTTCTAGACATGCAACACATTCCCCTTAAACTTTATGCATAGACCATTCATGTAGTGACTTGCTCATGATAGACACGTTCACAATAGACTTGTTCAAACAATGACTAACTCATGACAGACATATTCATGCTTTTAGACATACATGTACAAATACTATTCTTTTCCTTTTTAAAGTCATAGAGTCATGTTTTACTAGTTTTGGTTTCATACTTTAGTCAATTAGCACAGAAATATCTAGGCCATATCATACATGTAAGAGTCAGTCTTAGAGATCCACCTGTTAACCTTAATAGCATCTTGGGCTCCAAGTTCATACATCCATAGATGGACTCTTGAAGGCCGCTATTTGTAAGACATAGGATGTTGTCAAAACTTAACTCTTATTTTCATCTAAAACCTAAACAAACTCTATGCAAGGCCTTACTTCTCCATCTGTCCATTTATAGTCAAGCAAGTTCACTTTCGCAGGAGAAACTCATATGACTCTAGAACACTTACCCCAGGTGAACAAACAACCCTATTTTTGAATTTTGATCTTTAAATTTTACCGTAACAGGAAAATCTCCTGACCAACAACTATAGGAAGTTAGAAATTGTGCTCTTTTAAATAGAAGGAAGAAGATAACTTTCCTTCCTTCAGCAGCTTTCTTAGTAAAAACCCTTGCTTTTATTGTGAGACTTGACACATCTCACTCAACTTTCAAATCTGCCCTCATTGGAGGCTTACAACTGTAAGGAACCTGTAGAAGAATAAAAAATCTTTTCATATTTTTGATTTGACTGATCATTCATTTCTAACTATCTTGTTAGTGTATAAAAATCTAATATTTTATCGCATTGGGGTAACTATCGGCTACGTTTTGGTAGACTCTGGTGGCCTATTACATTGGTTGTTGCATGTATAAGGAACCACCAATACTGGGGGTCTTTCAAAATTTTTATCAACTGAAAGTGACTAGACATGATGTTTTTGAAGGTATCACCCATTTTAACGTGCGTTCAGGGTGTGAGCTAATAATCCAAAATCGCATCTCCATCTTCATTAGTAGAAGGACAAATACATACACATTATCAATAATTTTGGGTTTGATTTTGGTTTTCCAACTAGGTGCTCTCTCCCTAAAAAGAGCACTTGTAAACAATGCCATCCTGTCGATTCAGAACTCTCTGAGATTTAGATTGAGCGGCTGAAAAATAGGCGGGTACTGAACTTAGTGGAACAGGTTTTGGTGAGAAATGTGTTTCGATACTACTTTTAAGAAGTTAGCCAATGGCTTTGAAGGGAATGAGCCTAATTTAGAGTTGGATGGTCAGAGGGTGCTCTCTACTTACGAGGCCTGGCTGTATAACTCAGATGACGACTTAGCAAAAATACTACTATGGCACAAAAGAAAGCCACCTTCCAACTTTTATTATATTTACGGTTTCTCACCATGAAATTGGAATATTATTACTAATGTTGTTTTTGATTCTGCTTCTTCTCATCGGGCTAACTCTCTCATTGATGGTGCAGGGCCTTCCTCTTTTTCTAGTTCTCAGAAGATGGATGTCACACCAATCCCTAAGGGAATTCATGGTTTAGGAAGGACTACTGCTATTCCGCCCAAGAAACCAATAGTAAAAAAATCAATGAAGAGAAACAGATTGGGCGAGAGCACCCAAGAGTCAGAAAGTTATGGGTGTAGTAAGGCATAGGTCAGGTAGGGTGCCTTCGGCTACAACTATCCCTACACCATCAGCTCTTACTGTTCTTGAGGCCCCATCGGTTCTAGGGGAATTTATTCCTTGCATTGGATGTCATATACTTCCTTCAGATCCTTTCCAGTCTCTGAGTCCTGTAAAGGTGACTCTTGGGGTCCAACTAGCCGTGTCCTTTCTTCAAACTCCTAATGCTGCCCCTGCTTGGTCAAGTAGCATTTTCCCTTAGTGTGCCATTCTAGAGTCTATGTATAGCTTTATGCCTTTCAATGTTCTTTCTCAACAACATTTGAGTTTGTTGTCACAACAATTGAGGGAAACTGTCATCGCTTATCGCACCTTTGTTTTAGACGAGGATCCATTCGCTATCATGGGCCAAGTGTTTGAAATCTCATCCATTGAGCAAAGTCTTTGGGTGGGGCTTACAAAAATGCCAGCCAGCGCTATAGGAATAAATTGTCTGACTTAGAAAAGACTGTGAAAGCTAGTGAAAACTCCCTTATTGAACTATGCTAGAGGCATCGGGAAGCTAATACCCTCATTGGAAAAATGGATACACAACTCTCAACCTTGATAGAGAAACACGAACAGGCTCATACTAAAATTGAGCATTTAAAGGAGATCATTTCCTTAACGAACAAGAAGCTCACCTTTGACGAGAAACATAAATCTTTGGATGTGACCTATAAGCAACTATAGAAAAGCTAGTGCCATTTCTTTGATGAGGTCCTTAGGAAGTACCAGCAAGATAGTCAAAGAAACTTCGTTGAGGCCTTGCCTGAGTGGAGGAAAATCTGATTCTGCACGCCCAAGTGGCCGTAGGTCGCTTCAACCCGAGCAAGGTAAGTTTCAAGTGTTTAAAGGTTGTTTCCATGGACTCACTTGACTTCGATGTTTACAATCCCAAAGGTGAGTAGTGGGAGGCCTTTCAAAAGATGTGGAAGAAATTTTTTGTCCTCTCTACCCCTTCCACCCCCAAGATTGATGATAAGGAAGAGGACTTAGTAGACGTGATGCATGGTCTTGAAGGTTATCCTCTACCAAATAAGGCTTCAACTAAGCCCGACAATCAACCCACAGAGGGAGGAAATTAGGATATTCTTTCATCTTGCTTTGTACTTCTCTTTTTGTAAGACATCTTTTACAAATGGAATTACCCTTTGTCCTTACTTTGTTCCTTTATTTCATCTTTAACCTTTTTATCATTTAACTAGTACAAAAAAAAACATCAATTTTCATGGTAAGAAGACTTTACCATACCTGAGAAACTAAGCCAGGCTTGGCGCACTATGTATATGGGGGCTCCATCATCTTTCATAGTCTAAGGACTGTCTAAAACTAAGCTCTGAAACCAAACATTTAACTCCCTCAACCAGACCCAATTCACCAGATTCGAACGACGGGAGTTACATTACTATTATAGATATATACATGCTTAAGACATATAAAATTCTAAATAAATACATCTTATTTAATAATAATGCCTATCAAAGTTACATTTGGGCGCACTCTATATACAGAACTTACAATTATAATTACACATCACATTGACTTATAATGTTCCCCTTTATTTAACCTCTAAACAATATTTTCACTTCATTTATTGACCAACATGGTTTATTCACTCTATAATGCTTACAAACAAAATTTTGACACTTGTATAAAAACGTTTCTATTGGGCACGACACGTCTGTGCAACCCCCGGTCTGTATGCATGAGTGCCCACTTTGCTACTCCTTTGGCCTAACCCTGGCATCTTCCATCATGACGCTTTTTTTACCTGAGACATAAAAACAAAGAGGTATGTTCGGTAGAACTTAGTGAGAATACCCTTCTTTACCTGAGCCTTCATTTAAGGATTTCATCATTTATTTTTCGATTGTAAGTTTGTCCCTACCGTTTTCACAAGCTTCATAATAACCTTCCATACTGACTTTTCTTTCAGAGCTAAACCACACATGCCAATTATCAAAATACTGTATTCTTCATTCATTTATTGTCTGCCTATAGGTGTTGTCTTCAAATAGTCATCATGAGAACCTTTCTTTAAATTACACTGTGAAGGCGTCCCTTTCCAAAGATAGCCAAGAGGGCTTTCCTTTCAAAGTCTCACCACGAAGGCATCCACTGATAGAGATTGTCACAAAGGCTTCCATTTAATAAAGATCGGCAAAATGGCTTTCAGTCAGAGATAGCCACAAAGGCTTCCTTGTATAGAAATTGCCTCAAGGCACTTGTTTCAGGTTGAGCCATAAAGACGTCTCCTTACAGATTACCAAAAAGGTATTTCTTATCAGAGATTTTCCAAAAAGGTTATCATAAATAGCCACAAAGGCTTACTTTTATAGAAATTGGTGCTTTTGACGATAGAGATTCGCCTATACTCACCTTCGTGAGGTTTTCCCCTCATTGTTAGTACTCACCAAACCGTCCTTTACATATTTCATATGATTTCATCGCCCAACCATGGTCTTACACTATATGGTCTTGAGAGTGTCATGTTCATGGAATTATACTTATCAATGATTCGTATTTTGTCTCGACAGACCCCTTTAGCTTGAGTTTCATGTTTTATGTCCTGATAGACCCCTTTAGACGACTCCGGAGACAAACACATGCTTATCAAGCAGACTCATGCTTGACAGACTTATTCCTTTCAGACTTCTTCATAAAAAATGCATTTTTGCTTCCTGACATGTAACACATTCCCCTTAAACTTCATTTAGTGACTTGCTCATGACAAATACTTTCGCAACAGACTTATTTAAATTATGACTAACTCATGACAGACATATTCATGCTTTTAGACATATGTGCATACAATACCGTTCCTTTCCTTTTTAGATTCATAGAGTCATGTTTTACTAGTTCCAGTTTCATACTTTAGTTAATTAGTATAGAAATATCTAAACTACACCATACATGTAAGAGTCAGTCTTAGAGACTCACCTGTTAACCTTAATAGCAACTTGGGCTCCAAGTTCATACATCCACAAGCGGCCTCTTGAAGGCCATTGTTTGTAAGACATGAGAATGCTGTCAAAACTTAACTATTATTTTCATTTAAAACCTAAAACAAACTCTATGCAAGGCCTTACTTCTACATCTTTCTATTTACACTCAAGCAAGTTAACTTTCGCAGGAGAAACTCATGTGAGTCTAAAACACTTACCTCGGGTTAAAAAATAACCCTATACTTGAACTTCGATCTTTAGTCTTACTGTAAAAGAAAAATCTCCTGACCAACAACTATAGGAAGGTAGCAATCGTACTCTTTTAAATAGAAAGAAGAAGAAAAATTTTCTTCCTTCAGAAGCTTTCTTGGTAAAAATCCTTGCTTTTATTGTGAAACTTGACAATGTCACTCAACTTTCAAAACTGCCCTCATTGATGACTTACAACTGTGAGGAACCATGCCTAAGAATCCCAAATATTTTCATATTTTTTATTTGACCGATCGTTCATTTCTAACTATCTCGTTAGTGTATAACCTACACATTAACTAAACTATCTGGGCACACCTTAATCTTGGCAACATCCTTTACCACTCACAAACCCATAACAACTCTTACCACTCACTAAACACATACTTTATAGAGGACATTCCTTCCTTTAGTTTTCCATTATTGCTTATGCGCCTTACCAATGCGCTGAAATGTCAATTGGGCGAATAGGATATCTCCAACCAAATTTCCTTTGACCTACAAGCCCAAACTCAAGACTTCAACAACTCTGGGTGTTACACCCGATTTGTATTAATACTATTCAAGTGGATCTTGTATCGAGTTTAGTTGGTAGTTGTAGGGATTCTGCAGAAACAAAAGTAGAGATCAAAGTAAATAGCAGAATAGCAAGATATTTGAAAGATTACTTGTATATTAAAACAATCCAACTGAACAATCATCACAGGACCATTGTGATAACTCTTGAAAAGAGTTATATTTCATACCTTTAGACCTAGCTAATTGCTTGTACTCGGTACATTTAGTTGTATTTTAGGACATTTCATTGGTATTTTTATCATTGCATTAGGAGCTTGGAATGTGTTTAAATGTTAGGTACTTTTAATTGCATGTAGAAGGGTCATGTTTGGAGGTTTGGTAGGTGCAGGATATGGAGAAAGAAATAAAGAAGTGAATGTTTGCCAGGGCAAAAGGTTGGATAGTTTGCCAACACGAATACCGTGGTAATTTCAAGAAGATGACCGAGTCAACACTCAATGCATACCAGTTTCAGCCCAACTCTACTTGTACTAGAAAAATCTACCTAAAAAAGTAGAGAAAATATTGTGGGCTATTGGAGTTACCCTAGGAAGAAAAGCTTATAAAAACCAAACGAGAAAACCCTAAAGGGTGTGAAAATCTGAAGGCAACAATAGAGGGTAATGGTTGAGTAGAGACGAAAGGAGGAAACCAAAAGCAGTCCCTCTCAGCCAGCACATGACACTATGATGTTGGATTGTGGATTGACTTAGCGACAACCATCTTTCTAAGTTCTTCCATTATTTCTTAATTTTTTCTCCCATTATTTGATTTGATTGAAACGATGTTGGATGTTATTTTGAACTTCAATTTTAATTTCCAACCCATGAGCTAAATCTCATAGGCTTGGGATTACATGATGAAACTTTTATTTTCGTTAATGGTTGGAGCATATATTTGATTTAATCTACTCTTTCATTCAATTATTTTTATTTCCCAATTGTATGCATACATTCTCTAGACATAGATGAGTGTGCAGTATGTCCATAAACTGAAACTAGTTCTGAAAATGGTAGATTGGTTGATTGGAATTGAATGATACAAACGGGTATTTGACTGAATACTTGTAGTAGACTCTAGACATAGATCAGTGTTTGTATAGAATGAAGACAAAACAGTGTAGGGTATCATGCTAAGGCCTATAGACACAGGCAAGGTAACTTGAGATCTAGCTCTCAAAAGAAGCATGCCACTTTAGGTCTCTTTTGAGTAGTAGATTGAGTATGATTTTGCTGAGGCATTACTAAAAGTAAGTAATCCTAACCTTCCAAATCAACATCGTAGACTCTTAATCCTTTACCGTAGTATCTTTTCTATAGCATTCTTGGTTATTTATTTATTCGCTCACAGATTATTTACATAATTATTCTCGTAATTGCCATTGCATTTTTACTTTTTCTTTGCATTAACATTTTTCGATATTAGTCAATATACAGTCTACACACATCCTTAATACTTTAATTTACCACTGCGTACTTAACTTGGCTTTGCCATAACATTAATCATAATTCGTTATAATAATTTGACCACTTTTATACCTAATCTGATCCCTGTAGAGACGATCTCACTTATCACTTTATTTCTTGATTCTATGTGTATACTTGCACAATTCGCATACCATTTCAGATGCGACAAGTTTTTGGCGCAGTTTCGGGGATCGACAATTTCGTGAAATTTAGTTTTTTTATTTTACTTAATTCCATCAGTTTTATTTAACTTAGGTTAATTTAATTTCTACATGTTTGCCATCAGTGCATGAGAAGAGGCATTCCTGCTAACAAAGAGTATCCTTTTGACCCAGAGATCAAAATAACTACGAAAAATTGCTAGAAACGGGAATGATTCTGGTCTCAATGAAAATTTGAATGGTTAAGATATTAATCGTCCTTTTAGTAGGGTGATAGATTTGAATGATAATCTGAATGGTTAAAACGCCAATCCTCATGTTCGTAGGGTAATAGATGACCGAGATAGACCAATCTGAGAGCATGTTGTGGCAATTTTGGATGACCTGAATCCAGGAATAGTCAGACCACAAATATAGGCTCAGTAGTTTGAGCTTAAACTGGTAATGTTTCAGATGTTACAAACAGTATGACAGTTTATTGGATTACCCACTAAAGATCCAAGACTGCACTTAAGACTTTTTCTAGAGGCTTGTGACTCGTTTAGACAAAAGTGTGCTCCTGGAGATGTTTTGCGGCTTAAACTTTTTCCATATCCTTTAGGAGATCGTGCAAGAGTGTAGCTGAATGCTTTATCTTCAGGAACAGTGGCATTATGGAATGATCTTTGCCAGAGATTTTTGCTATGTTATAATCCCCCAAATATGAATGTCAAGCTTAGAAATGACATCACATCTTTTTGGAAATCAGAGGATGAAACACTATATGAAGCTTGGGAACAATTTAAAGACTTAATTCAGAAATGTCTAAAACATGGATTTCAGCACTGGACTCAGATGGAGATATTCTATAATGGGATGAATGCACATATGAGGATGGTAGTTGATGCTTTTGCCAACGGTACTTTGTTGGATAAATCTTATAATGAAGGATATGAAAGTCTAGAGAAGACTGCCAATAACAATTATCAATATCCTATCATAAGAGTTGGGACGAGTAAGAGAGCTGTTGGTACCATGGAGCTAGATACTATCACTTCATTAATAGCCCAGGTATCTTTTTTGATAATATGATCAAAACAATGAAGAATCCTACTACAAATCAAGAGATGAAATCAGTCGAGCTTTCATGTGTTTATTATGGTGAAGACCATGTGTTTGAGGAATGACCATCAAACCCAACATCCGTGTGTTATATGGGTAATTTCAACTTGAACAATAACTCTTATTCCAACACATTTAATATAGGGTGGAAGCAACATCCGAACTTTAGTTAGAATAATCAAGGTGTGGGGAATTTTAACAATACTGCAAAATAAAATGGCAACAGTGCACCGCCTGGTTATAATCATCCTATGCCGAGGCAAAATGTCCAGCAGGGTTAGGCATCGATTTCTTCATCATCATCTATTGAAGGCTTATTGAAGGAATATATGGCCAAGAATGATGTCGTAATTTAGAGTCAGGTTGTGTCTCTCTGAGTTCTTGAGAATCAAGTGGGGTAAATAGTGAATGCTTTGAATTCGAGACCACAAGGAGCATTGCTACGTGATACCGATAATTCGAGATCACATAGGAAGGAACAATGCATGGCGATCACTCTTAGAAGTAGAACTCATCTTGATGACGTTGCTCAATATGCTATGACAGGAGAGGTTAACTCAAATAACTACCATGTAAAGATCCTAGAGTCATTTGAAAAACATACTGAACCTAATAAAGGTAAGCAACAAAATGATGTGGCAGAAGCAGATCATGTTGTCCACAAGAATGCCAGGGCAAAACAATACCAGCAACCTAAAGGACAACCACCTATACCTTTTTCTCATCAATCTCACAATTCTAAACAGAATATTCTGTTCAAATGAGTTTTCGATGTATTGGAGAAACTCCACATCGACATACCATTGGTCGAAACGTTGGAGCAAATACCTAATTACGTGAAATTTATGAAAGATATATTGTCAAAAAAGTGCAAATTGGGAGAATTTGATACTTCCACTCTCACTGAAGGGTGCACAGTAATGTTGACGAATAAATTATCTTCGAAGCTGAAGGACCGAGGGAGTTTCACTATCCCATGTTCAATTAGAAATCATTATGTTGGTAAGGGGTTATTTGATCTAAGAGCAAGTATAAATCTAATGCCTATGTCTATTTTCATGAAACTGGGAATTGGAAAAGCAAGACCTACTACAGTTACGTTGCAACTGGTTGATCGATCCTGAGCACATCCAGAAGGTAAAATTGAAGATGTGCTGGTAAGAGTAGATAAGTTTATCTTTCCTACAAAATTCCTTATTTTAAAATGTGAAGTTGACCAAGATGTGCCACTTATTCTTGGAAGATCTTTTCTTACTACTGGTAGGACGTTAATTGATGTGTAGAAAGGTGAGCTGACCATGAAGGTAAATGATCAATAAGTTACCTTCAATGTATTTCATGCTTTGAAATGTGCTGATGCTAATGATGAATCTTATGCCATTGGGTTGATAGAAACAATGATAGAGTTCACTAGATTTTTCCATAATAATTCTGACAATGACAAAAACTCACTTGAGCAGAGTGATATAATAAGTTTTTGGAAATTCAGTGAATTTATGGAAGCCAAGAAGATAGTTGATAGACCAGGAAGAAGTTTGAATCCTCGGATTTATCAAACTGATCCTTCAATCCTCTTAAACCTTCTATAGAGGAACCACCTACACTGGAGTTAAAACCTTTGCTGTAGCTTTTGAAATATACTTACTTGGGCGACAATAGTACCTTGTCGATAGTAATTTCTATGGACCTGACACTTGAGTAAGAGGCAAGGTTGTTAGAAGTTCTTCGGTGATTTAAGAATGAATTGGGATGAACCCTAGTTGATATAAAGGGAATTAGCCTTACATTCTACATGCATAAAATTTTATTGGAGGATTACCCTAGCAATTCCATTGAACAACAGGGAAGACTAAATTCAAGTATGAAAGAAGTTGTCAAGAAAGAGATTATTAAGTGCCTTGATGCTGGCATTATTTACCCGATTTTAGATAGGTCATGGGTGAGTCTTGTACAATGTGTACCCAAGAAAGGAGGTGTCACAGTGGTAAGTAATGATAATAATGAGCTCATACCAACTCACACTGTCAAGGGCTGGAGAGTCTGTATGGATTATCACAAGCTTAGCAAGGCAACTAGGAAGGACCATTTTCCCTACCATAGATTAGCTGGGAAGCTTTCTACTATTTTTTGCATGGTTATTCAAGATATAATCAAATTGCCATAGCTCCCAATGACCAAGAGAAGACAACTTTCACATGTCCATATGGTACGTTTGCATTCTAATGGATGTCGTTTGGGTTATGTAATGTCCCGACAACTTTTCAACATTGTATGATGGCTATATTCTCTGACATGGTGGACAATTTTCTTGAAGTCTTCATGGACAACATTTTTGTGTTTGGGAATGATTTTGAGGATTGTTTGAAAAATCTGGAATTGGTTTTATGTCGCTGTAAAAAAATGAATCTTACTTTAAATTGGGAAAAATGCCACTTCATGGTTCGTGAAGGAATTGTCCTAGGGCATGGATATTGCATAAAAGAATTGAAATGGACAGAGCAAAAATTGAAGTGATAGAAAAATTGCCACCTCCCACCAGTGTCAAGGGTATTAGAAGGTTTTGAGGTCATGCGGGTTTTTATAAAAGGTTCATAAAGGATTTTTCAAGGATATCTAAACCCTTGTGCACTTTGTTGGAGCAAAATAGACCTTTCAATTTAGATAAAAATTGTTTGGTAGCCTTTGAAGAGTTGAAGAAAAAACTTGTAGCAGCACCAATTGTAGTAGCTCTAGAATGGACATTGCCTTTTAAACTCATGTGCGACACTAGTGATTATGTTATGGCAGCCATTTTGGGGCAAAGGAAAGGCAAAATACTACATGTAATATATTATGCTAGCAAAACTTTATCATAAGCGCAACTTAATTACACCACCACGAAAAAGAAGTTTGATGTGAGCACGACCACATCATGTTATGATGCAATTCGACGCCATCAAAATTGGCCGAAGAAAGAGGGCCTCAAGTGCAAAATGAAGTTTTAATTTTAGTTTGTTAATTTGGTTGCTAGAAAATAAGGATGTTTATCCATTTAGTTATTTTTAGTTTGAGTCTTAATTATGTCTTAGTTTGAACATCATTAATATGTGACTTTAATTATGTCTTATTTTGAACATCATTAATATTGACTTTAATTATGTCTTATTTTGAACACCATTAATATGTGTTTTAATTATGTGTCTTAATTCTGGCATTATTAATGTTTGTCAAAGTTCATACACATTAAAGCATGTTTAATTTCTTGTCATAATATTGCATTTAAACGTTATCTTAATGTTTTACCAGGTTGTTCACATTGGCTGCTGTTAGGAAACTTCTATTCAAGCTAATGTATACATAATTGAAGTTTAATGTACCGTATTTAAGGAGCTCCGTGCACTAGGACGTTCATGCATGTGGAAAGTGCTGAATACAATTTTCCTAGCACCTATTCGTGAAAAGCCATGGCATCAAGTGTGTCCACACTTGACCAATCGGTTGGCTGCCAAGTTCACACCCAAGGGACCATTCAATTTTTGCTGTTCACACTTGAAGACTCTTTATACAACACCAACAGTAATAATGAGTTACATGCACATTCGATTTTTAAAGAAGCATCAATTCATGTTTACATGTATAACCGATTGGTGTACCAAGAATCAGCCTTCAATGTGGGTTCATTGTGACCGATCATATGGTACTCAAATACATGTCTTATGCATTACTTAAGGTGGAAGGAATCTTGACACTCAATGGAGATGCATGGAAAGTGGCAAAAAGAGGAGTATGTGGTTGATCAATTACTTCATGCATGGGAGAATTCATTACAATATTTAAGGGAGTCAAGCCTCATTAATTCAGCCAATGTACCAGTACATACATGCATTGAAATTAGGGGATGAACCAACAAAATGCATACTGCCCATTCATGTGTTCAAAATGCATGAAAGCTTCAATTAAAGGAGATGCATTTCTCGTGCATCTACCATTCAGCCGGGGGGATTGACGGGTAATTAAAGGTTGATCATTCATGGAACTTAAAGAATTCTTCATGGCTAAGCATGCATGCAGACACCAAGGGGGATGAAAGTGACCATTCAGCTAGTGCATGAATTTTCTAAATTTAAAAATCATTTTTAATGTTTAAAGTGTGAACATTTTAATTGTTGTGTGAACACATAGATGCCGAATTTAAGTGGTCATTCGTAGTGCTTATATATATAGCTTGTAAAAGGACATTTGAAGGTTACTTAAACTTTTGATGAATTTTATAACTATTGTGAGTGCTCAACTCTCTTTGTTCTTTCTTGACTCAAATTGACTTATCAAGTACCTCTTGTGGCAACAATTTGTTTCTCTTTGAACTTATCACTTCTTCGAAGTGTGGCGTTCACCCTTATACCGGTTGGTTCCTATCTCATTATAGATAGTGGGTCACAGTTCAAGTTATCATCTCCATTTCCACCTTAAGAGCTAACATAGGAATTGGGTCAATATTCCCTTTAATATTGGTTCATTCTTCAGCCTTAAGCCCATACTTAACTCGTACATTTTTCTACCAACCAAACACAGCCCTTTGCTAAAACCAACCACTTTCATTTTCAACATTACCTAGAACTTCATCTGATACTTCTTAATTTATGATCGAGAACTCAAGCGACTCAATTCATCAAAATGAATACGAGAGTGTATCAGAGTTATTGGTTGTGCTGTTCACGTTCGATAAATTTTTTTCTTATCTAGTTGGTATAAAGGTCATAGTCTACACAGATCATTCTACTATTAAGTATCTAATGAGCAAGAAAGATGTTAAGCCAAGGTTTATTAGGTGAATACTTTTGCTATAGAAGTTTGACTTGGAAATTAGAGATCGAAAAGGGGCTGATAATAAAGTGGCTGATCACTTGTCGAGGTTAGAATCTATAAGTAAAGGTGATCATGACATGTTTAGCAAAGAAGAATTTCTAGACGAACAACTGTTAGTTGCCACGGCATTACCTTGGTATGCTGACATAGTGAACTATTTAATGAGTGGTGTGGTGCCACCCAATCTCAACAGTTAAAGATGACAGAAATTTCGTCATCATGCCAACCACTATTATTGGGATGAACCTATCTTGTTTAAATATTGTGTTGATCAAATAATTATGAAATGTGTCCCTAATGACGAAATACATATCATTCTGTAGTAGTTTCATTCAGCTTCGCACGAAGGACATTTTGGAGGGATGAAAACTGCTAAAGTACTTCAGACAGGATTTTATTGGCCTGTTCAAGGATGCTCATGAATTCTATCAGTCATGCAATCATTGTTATAGAATGGGAAATCTATCTAGAAGACACGAAATGCCATTGCAAAGTATAATTGAGATTGAGTTGTTTGATGTATAGGGAATAGACTTTATGGGTTTTCACCATCATGGGAAAATTGTACATACTGTTAGCAATGGACTATGTCTCTAAGTGGGTTGAGGTTGTTGCCCTTTTTACTAATGATGCAAAGTTAGTAATGAAGTTTTTACATAAGAACATTTTTACAAGATTTGGTACACATAGATCCATTATTAGTGATGAGGGGTGTCATTTTGACTGCAAGTTGGTAGCTAATGCTTTGCATCTATATGGGGTGAAATATAAGATTTCCACAGCATATCACCTCCCAAACAAATGGACAAGCTAAAATTTCTAACAGAGAAATTAAAAAAAATTACTAAAAGTGGTGAATCCTACTCGTAGGGATTAGTCTACCCGATTGGATAAAGCTTTGTGAGCGTATCATATTGCATACAAAACACCATTGGGGATGTAACCTTTTAAGCTTGTCTATGGCAAGCCACGTCACTTTCCTATTGAACATGAGCATAAAACATTTTGGGCTATTAAGAAGCTGAACATGGATTGGGTCGCTGCTGACCATAAAAGGTTGTTAGAATTGGGTTTCTAAGTTGTACAAGGAAAAGACCAAGTATTGGCACAATAAAGGAATCATGCCATAACAATTTGAACCAGGACAACTGGTATGGTTATTCAACTCTAGGCTCAAATTGTTCCCTGGTAAATTAAAATCTCTTTAGTCAAGTCCTTTTAAAGTAGCTCAAGTGTATCCTCATAGAGCTGTTAATATCAAAGACTTGAAAACAGGGGCCACATTTAAGGTTAATAGGCAACGCTTAAGGTAATACTAGGGTGCCCATATGGATCGAGACAAACACTCTATTGACCTCTGAGATGTTTGAGATAACAATTTCTTTTATCTCTCTTTTCCTTACTTAGTTCACTTTAATATTATTTTTAATACTCATTTAATATTGTTTCCATTTTTTTTCTTATTTTTGAATAGTTTCTATGATTTTTAGAGACAAAATAAAGAATGTGAACTGAACAATTTCTATATTAAGAGGAGTTTGTCGTAGCATTACAACAAATTAGGTAAATGTATAACGTGAGGATGATTAGGTAGATAAGTCCAAGGGGAGAGATTTTTTTTATAGTTCTGGTTAATTTTGTTACTTGTCAAGCCCATGGAAGAGAAGTTAAACTTTTTGTTTAATGATTATGGCACTTCACATTTTTCCTTCCAAAATCTTCTTTATTCCTTTATTTTCTCGTCCACGTCACGCAGCTTCCCTAGCACGTTTAATTTTTGCTAAATTGTCATCACTAACTCCCTTATTTTCCTTTTCTCAAGTGCTTATGTCTATTTAAGTTTCTCCTAAAATTTTCATTTTTATTACTCTTTCTCTTTAATCTCTCTTATCTTTTATTCCATTACATTCCCCAAGATTTCTTCCAGTCTTCTCTAATGGCTTGCGTCAAACTGCTAAACCATCAAGGGCTGGTGTTGCTCAGCCAAAGACATTCTTTAAAGTCTGAAATCCACGAGATACAATAACAACATCGTTAAGCACCCTTTCTATTTTGAGCAAGGGTTCTTATTTAAAGATGAACCATACATGGGATACGATGAATATGTGTCCTCCGTAGTAGAAAAGCATGAGTGGAATATTTTCTGTTTGCACCCCGAAAACGTTTTAGGGAAAATTGTTCGAGAATTTTATGCCTATGTCTATTATCCAGATTCCCCTTTTATCCAGATACCGTTTGCTGACAGTATCATTACTAAGGGTTTAGCCCAGGATTTGGATTATTTATGTATCGAGAGAACATGATAGATTGTTTCCAGTCAAGAGTGTTATACTGTTGAGTGGGTTTTGTTGAAGCCTATTGGGAAAATATGGTATCATTTTCAGAGGAGCCCACTTATGTCGTCTACGCACAATACAACAATTTCAAAAGAGAGAATGCTTTTACTACACTCTGTAAACTCAAAATTATATAGGGTTTTTCTATATATTTTTACTACCTTTTAACTTAATAAATATATTTATCTTGAGTAATTGCTATTAAAATAAGTGAATTTTACTTAATTAGTAATATTGGGCATGAATTTATAAAGTATGTGAAATTGTTCCTAATTACATGATTTTTGTACATATTTTATATTATTTCATGTTAATTTATTAATATGTGATTTTTCACTATGTAAGAGGACCATTGAAGATGTGATTGATGTGAATGAAACATGGACATGCACAAATCAATTTATGTGGATGATAAGACCATGCAACTTAGGTCATGAGGTTGATAATTTGACCCAGTAAAAGATGCGCTAAAAGATGAACATGTCTGCTAAATTATTCGACTGAGAAACCGTCCGACAAGGGGGAATTAAAGCCCAATTTTAGCACAAGTAGATGGCTGCCCAAAAGCAAGCTTTGGGGTATTTAATTGAAGATACTTACAGTTGGAAAATAATCAGAAATTAGCCCAACAATTTTGATTTTGAAACCGTCTACCCTATGGCTATTAATTGCATTGGTTTGAATTAAAAATGAAGAGTCTAAGTCACCCCCTTCTTATTGAAATGTGGTTGGCCATGTGTGATAGAAAAAGAAGGAATTCAAATTCTATTTTTAGCAAACTCTACCCCTTACCTTCACCTGTAAAATCCACCCTTTTCATTAATACATGATTGAGTGCATTCAGATTAGCTAAGCGATCCTAACCAGACGACGGCTAGTAGACACATAATTGAAAAGTGCAATACTTAATTTAGATCATTAAACCTGACTAAGTTGAGGTTCATAATTGAAAAGTGCAATACTTAATTTAGATCATTGAATTTATTAATATAATTATCCTATCCCATTTAATGATGATTGTTTTCGTTGCTAAACCCATTCATTCATACATTTAGGTAAATTTCATCTAGATTAAAATTGCATTAGGGATCACTCTTTGCATCTAGTTAATTTCACTTAGTCTAAACATCACCATTCAAATTGTTGTGTTTTTATACCAAATTGTGAATTTATAATTTTAGAAATAATCGATTAACATACACAGTCCCTGTGAAGACGATAACTCATTTTTACTTACTTATTACTTGAACGACTATGTACACTTACACAAACCACGTTACAAGTTTTTGGCACCATTACCGGGAACTGTTGCTTTAATCATTCTTTGTGAAATTATTTTTACAGTTTGGTTTTTATTTAATTTTTAACTCTACTAATTTAGTTTTTTATTCTTTATTTTTGTGATATATTCTCAAGTGTTTTATGAGCATAGATTGAATCATTGATCTATTACCTATGGACCTTAAAATCGAGCAGACTTTTAGACAAAGAAGACGTGAGAGATCTACTCAAAGACAAACCGAGATGGAACTTGGAAATCAAAATGATGGAAAAGGTAATGAAGTCGAACAAGTGCACAACCCAATCCTTACTGCTGATGATAAGGATCATGCCATCAGACAATACGCTGTGCCACTCTTCAATGAGTTAAATTCGGGAATTAGAAGGCCGAATATCAAGGCAACCCAATTCGAATTGAAACTAGTGATGTTTCAAATGCTCCAAAGGGTGGGTCAGTTCAGTGGTATGCACACGGAATATCCACACTTACACCTTCAATTATTCATGGAGGTGAGTGATTCATTTAAGTTAGCTGGTGTGGCTGAAGACGTACTGAGGTTAAAATTTTTTTTGTACTTGTTGTGAGATCGAGCACGAGCATGGATGAATTCATTGCCACGAAGTTCAATATCTACTTGGGAAGAATTAGTAGAAAGGTTCTTGGTTAATTATTTTCCACTGACAAAAAACACAAAGTTCCGTAATGAGATAACTATTTTCCAACAATTAGATGATGAGTCTTTATATGAAGCATGGGAAAGATTCAAGGAATTACTTTATAAGTGTCATCATCATGCGACTCCTCATTGTATCCAGTTGGAGATGTGTTATATCGGTATCAACACGCACACAAGATTAATGGTAGATGTTTCTACGAACGGTGCAATCTTATCTAAGTCTTACAACGAGGCTTATGAGATCACCGAAAGGATCTCAAACAAAAATTACCAATGGCCGATAGATCGAGCAGTTTAAGAAAACGAGTAGCCGACGTGCATGAAGTGGACGCACTAACTTCACTCTCTGCTCAGGTATCTTCTATTTCCTTTATGTTAAAACAGTTTACCACTAATGGTTTAAATAATTTTACAACTCAATACCAAGTCAATATGATGTTGTTTCTTGCATATACTGTGGGGATGGTCATTCTTTTGAGAATTTCCCTTTAAATCCCGAATCATTTTATTATGTACAGAACCAAATAAAAATAGAAGTAGACAAGGACCACAGTCCAACTTCTACATCCTTGATGGCGAAATCATCCAAACTTTTCCTAAAGTAACCAGAGAAATGGACCGAACAATAATCAGATGCAACATAAACCCAACCAAACCCAAGGGTTTAACCAACAAGCCCCAAAACCACCTCAAGATGAGTCACCAAATAGTTTGGAGGACTTGTTGAAAGCGTACATGGCAGAAAACGATGCCTTGATCCAAAGTCAAGCAGTAACACTAAAAAATCTAGAGAACCAGATGGGTAAATTAGCTACTGAGCTTCGTAGTAGACCACAAGGAGCCTTGCCAAGCGATACATGAAATTTGAGAAATTTAGGTGAGGAATATTGCAAGGTAGTCGAGTTACAAAGTGATAAGATTTTGGAACCTAAGGAGGTTTCAGTTGAAGATGGACCTACTGAAAAGAAGGGAGGTCAACCAACAGTTGAACTCCTTGCAATAGAATAATCAGATGGTAAATAATCTGATGAGGTAAACCCTAAACCAGTGAATTCTAGAAATCTAACACCCACTTTTGTAGATTTGCCTCATCATAAAAGTTTCCCATATCAACTTAGATTCCATATCCTCAAAGAATTTAGAAGAATAAGCAGAAACAAGAGGTACAATTCAAGAAGTTCTTGGATGTTTTAAAGCAATTACACATCAACATCCCATTAGTGGAGGCTTTAGAGAAAATGCCCAACTATGTGAAGTTTATGAAGGATATGTTGTCTAAGAAGAAACGACTTAGTGAATATGAGACTGTCACTTTGACGAATGAGTGTAGTGCGTTCTTACAGATCAAGTTACCTCCGAAACTGAAGGACCCTAGAAGCTTTACGATATCTTGCAACATTAGTGAATCATATTGCGGTAAAGCTTTGTGTGACTTAAGAGCAAGCATCAACTTGATGCTCAAACCTATTTTCAAACTGTTGGGAATAGGTGAAGAAAGACCCACTACTGTGATACTTCAACTTGCGGATCATTCGTTAGCATATCCCGAGGGAAAGATCGAGGATGTCTTGGTAAGAGTTGATAAATTTATTTTTCCTGTTGATTTCATTGTATCAGATTTCGAAGTAGATAAAGAAGTTTCAATCATCCTTGGGAGACATTTCCTAGACATAGGAAGCATGTTGATAGATGTGAAAAAAGGAGAACTCACAATGTGAGTTCAAGATGACAAGGTAACATTTAACATTTTGAAGGCCATGAAATTTCCCGATCTGTCAGAAGAATGTTCAGTAATGGAGGAATTAGAAACCTTAGTTTTTATGCAATAAGAGAGCAATTTTGAAGAAGACCCATTGGAGAACACTTTAGGGTCTAAACCCTTCGAAGATGAAAAAGGTAATGAAAACATGGTTTTGATGGAAGCCAATCCGAGGGGTTATGTTCAACCACTGCGAATCAAATCGCTAGAGTTGGAAGTTCGGGAAATTACACAACCCAAGCTGTCAATCGAGGAACCGCCTAAACTCAAACTAAAGGTGCTTCTGTCCCATTTGAAATACATTTATCATGGTAATATTTCTACTTTGCCTGTGATTGTTTCAGCAGACTTTCTAGAATATCAAGAGGAGAAATTGATTGTTGTTTTAAAAAAATTAAAATTAATTGGTTGGACAATAGCTGACATACGAGGTATAAGCCCTTCATTTTGTATGCATAAAATTATTTTAAAGGAAATTGAAAAAGATAAAATTGATGGGAAAAGGATAATTAACCCTCTCATGAAAGATGTAGTACGGAAAGAGGTGATCAAATGGCTAGATGCGAGAATTATTTATCCCATCTCAGATAGTTCTTGGGTAAGTCTGGTACAATGCGTACCAAAGAAAGGTGGGATCATAATTGTCAAAAATGAACAAAATGAGTTAATCCCGATGAGAACTGTCACGGGTTGGAGAATTTGTATTAACTACAGAAAGTTGAACAAAGCCACTTGTAAGGATCATTTTTCATTGCCTTCTGTGGATAAAATGTTAGATCGACTGGTCAGTAATGAATTTTACTACTTTTTAGATGGATATTAGGTATACAACCAAATAGTTGTAGCCCTAGAACACCAGCATAAAAATAATTTTACTTGTCTGTATGGTACATTTTCTTTTGGGCGAATGTGTTTTGGCTTATGTAATGCACCTGACACATTTTACCATTTTTAATGATGGCATGATACGAGTCACAAAGGCCCAACTCAAGCTCAAGAACGTGATGGGCTCAAATTACCACAAGGCCCAATAACGTGGTCAAAGGCCAGGCAAATGCGTACGAAACTAAATGGAACCATTCAAGACTTCATTCGCAAGGCCTTAGATGCGTATACAAAGGAAAAAGAAAATCAAGATTCACTTTCTTGTTTTCAAGAAAATCAAGAAACCGAATCTTGGTCCAATTTTGCTGTTTTGAGCGATTTCAAGAATCAAGAAAATCAAGATTTCAAATCTTGGAAATCTTGGTCCAAGAAACTGAATCTTGTAGCTAAGGCGCATTGGATCTCAGTTACGAGCATCAACTAACCAATTTCGGGAGAGAACAGATTACAAGCCCAAGTTCTTGAAGATACAGCCCAATAAGATGTTCCAAGCCCATCCAAGAAGTTTAAACTAGACTTAGTTGAAAATTAGGCCAAATTGGCAAAGTGGCCCAATTTGTTAAGTTTTAATTCTTTAAATACTTAGTTTTTAATTTGTAGACTTTATGAATAAATTTTTATGTAAACATTCAGTCCAAGAGGCCCATTTAAAGGCCTTGGCCGAATTTCCCTTTAAAAGTCAACAACTAGGGTTTTTTTAGTTTTCCTAGTAGTACTAGGAAAGTAGTTAGATGGCCTATATATATGGCTTGGCCGGCTACCTTTTGAAATTACACATTGAATTCAGATTTTTTTTGTGGAGTGAAAACTCTCTTTGAGTTTCTCTAAGAATTCTCTCTTGAGTTTTCTTTAGAAGTAGTTTTAACAATCTTTTTGATTGTGGGAGCCATCTTCAACCTTCTTCTTGCCATGTTTTTACATTAGAGGGAAGATTAGAGCCGTTTGAAGGGAGTTGTAAAATCTTTCTTGATTTCAAGGCTTCTTAGGACTTTATCTATCTTTTTTGCTGTTTGTTCTTTTTTAATTATTTTTGTTTGTGTCGAATTGTTGATTAACTTGGTTTAATTGTTCTTGTTGCGTTTCCAGCCATTCCAAGCTTCAAGGATCTATTTTGCAACATTCTTTCGCATCAAGAAACGTTTTTTATTTATCCTTTCTTGCCGCCCAAGTATCATTCTATTTCAATTTGGTTTTCTTGGTCTTTGAAGTTTAATTTTTTGTTTTCTATTTTCGTTTCAGATCCAAGTGTCTATAGTTTTTGTAGGACTTTTCCCGTGACTTGAAACTTGATCTTGGTCTGCGCACAACCCTCTATCATTTGGTATCAGATTTTGGGCGTTTTGGGTGTTCTTGGTTGATTTCTAAACTGATTTCTTTTAAAAAATCAGCATATAGCAGTTTTTACCCGGAAAAATTTTTGGAAAAAAAATCATTTGAGTGGGTAAACGTTGTCCGATTGGTCTGAAATTTTATATGCATATTTGTGGCACTGTGATAGAATATTAAAAAATATCTCCTGCAAAAAAATCAGTAGAAAAAGTCAAAAAAAAAAGAAAAAGATGAAATCAAATAAACATTAAAAAAAATATTCAGCGGGTTGAGTTTAGTACAATATTTAAGGACATTCCAGTTTAAATATTTTGATTTTTGGAGATCGGGAACACCTCGAACGAAGTTGTCAAGTTACTCCGCAGTTCTTTCGGATTTTCGGGTGTCAGTAATTTTTATTGATTCTTAGTTGTAGGTTTTCATTTGTTTTGCTTTTATTCTTCCTTTACACTATCTGACACCTTCTTGTTTCTTGTGTTAGGAGGATTTAAAAGTGTGCACAATTCTTCCTCGGTGCGACACAAATCAATTGGTGTCTCGTCACTTTTTGGACTCATAGTGCAATTAAGATTCTTTGGTAGTTACGGTTCATACACTTTCTAATTGATTGATATAGACTTTACTAAATAACTCACAAGACTGAATTCTACCTCTTTGAGAATTTGATTTTCCTTTTTGAGTGATTAACGGTGAGGTTTGTTAATTTTTGAGTGTTGAGTGTTTGTTTTGCAGGTATTCCAAAAAAAAAAGATGTCTAGAATTGGTCAAGTCGTTGATTTTTTAGATTCGAGGACGAATCTTTTTGAGGAAGGGGGAATGATAAGAGTCACAAAGGCCCAACTCAAGCTCAAGAACGTGATGGGCTCAAATTACCGCAAGGCCCAATAACGAGATCAAAGGCTAGGCAAATACGTATGAAACTAAATGGAACCATTCAAGACTTCATTAGCAAGGCCTTAGATGCGTATACAAATGAAAAAGAAAATCAAGATTCACTTTCTTGTTTTCAAGAAAATCAAGAAACCGAATCTTGGTCCAATTTTGCTGTTTTGAGCGATTTCAAGAATCAAGAAAATCAAGATTTCAAATCTTGAAAATCTTGGTCCAAGAAACTGAATCTTGCAGCTAAGGCGTATTGGATCTCAGTTACGAGCATCAACGAACCAATTTTGGGAGAGAACGGATTACAAGCCCAAGTTCTTGAAGATACGACCTAATAAAATGTTCCAAGCCCAACCAAGAAGTTTAAATTAGACTTAGTTGAAAATCAGGCCAAATTGTCAAAGTGGCCCAATTTGTAAAATTTTAATTCTTTAAATAATTAGTTTTAATTTTTAGACTTTAGGAATAAATTTCTATGTAAGAATTCAGTCCAAGAGGCCCATTTAAAGGCCTTAGACGAAATTCCCTTGAAAGGCAAGAATTAGGGTTTTTTTAGTTTTCCTAGTAGGGATAGGAAAGTAGTTAGGAGGCCTATATATATGGCTTGGCCGGCCACTCTTATACATGATACATTGAAATCATATTTTATTAAGTGAAAAATTCTCTTTGAGTTTTCTCTAAGAATTCTCTCTTGAGTTTTCTTTAGACGTAGTTTTAACAATCTTTTTGATTGTGGAAGCCATCTTTAGCATTCTTCTTGCCATTGTTCTACATTGGAGGGGAGATTAGAGCCGTTTGAAGGGAGTTGTGAAATCTTTCTTGGTTTCAAGGCTTCTTAGGACTTTATTCATCTTTCCTGTTGTTTGTCCTTATTTAATTGTTTTTGTTTTTGTCGATTTGTGGATTAACTTCATTTAATTGTTCTTGTGCGTTTCAAGCCATTCCAAGCTTCAAGGATCTGTTTTGCAACATTCTTTGGCATCAAGAAACGTCCTTTTATTCTTCTTTTCCAGATTTCTTGCCGCCCAAGTATTCTATTTTCTATCTCGATTTGGGTTTCTTGATCTTTGAGGTTAATTTTCTGTTTTCTGTTTTCGTTTCAGCCCAAGTGTTTATAGCTCTCGTTGGACTTTTTCGTGACTTGACAACTCGATCTTGGTTCACGCGCAACCCTCTATCATAGCAATTTTCACTAATATGGTTGAAAATTTTATTGAGGTTTTCATGGATGATTTTTCTATTTTTGGTAACACTTATGGGGTTTTTTTGAATAATTTGGCTAAAGTACTTAAATGATGCGAGGAGAAAAATCTTGTCCTTAAATGGGAGAAATGCCACTTTATGGTTAAAGAGGAAATTGTCTTAGAACATAAGATTTCAAAGAATGGAATTGAAGGGGATAAAGCAAAGGTGGACACAATTGAAAAATTACCACCTCCAGTTAGTGTTAAAAGAGTTAGAAGTTTCTTAGGCCATGCCGATTTTTATCGTAGATGTATTAAGGATTGTTCAAAAATTTCTAAACCTTTATGTATGCTTTTAGAAAAAGATATTGTTTTTTATTTTAACAAAGCATGTTTAAAAGCTTTTGAAAAATTAAAAAATCTGTTAACTTCAGCCCCAATAATTGTTACACCTTATTGGAACTCACATTTTGAGTTGATGCATGATGCAATCATGCACGTACCAGATTAATCACCCCAGGTTGTGTAACTTTTGAATAAGGGACACACGACTATGTCTCAGCCCGTGTCCTCACCCGTGTAACTCACTGAGTAGGGTCATATGGCCATGTCACACGTCCATATGCCATGCCATGTAACTCTCTAAGTTTCCCCACACGCCCGTGTGCTAGGCCATGTAACTCACTAACTTAAACCCTAAAAACAGCCTCAGATGACACACGACCGTGTCGCCAGGCTATATGGCTCGCATGGTCGTGTGATAGCCCGTGTCTCTGACCGTGTGAACCCAAAATTCACCTAAAATCAAGTCATTTCATAACCAAACCATTCCTTACTAACCAATCCATTTGTGCACACGTTCAAGGGACTAAATCACCATCCAAATAGACCTAACAATGCCATTTCAAACAACCTAATTCATCTAACCAATATGTTATTCAAAGGCACCACAATTTGCATCCAAACATCACTTACCTAAACATGTCCATATGCTTCATTTCATGCATACAAACCTAGTCCAAAAAGGCACCAAACATGACACAATAGACCATTCTCAAGACAACATCAACATACCAAAAAGGACCATAATAACAAGCATATTAAAGTACCCAAAATGATATAACTTGGAAAGGCTTCAAAGTGCACCAAACCAACGTAGTTTTCGAAAGCTGATACATGCCAAAATAACATCTACACATTCATCAAAACACCATTACAAATCACCCTATACATGTCATTATAAACCTTGTCCAAAATACTTAAAAACTACCGAATTAACTACTAGATAGTGTGATAGATCTTCGACGAGTTTCCAAACCAATCAAGCTTTCGATAATTTATAAAACAAAGGAAAGAAACTACGTAAATAACGAGTGCTTAGTAAGACCGTATAAACCTTAAACATAACTTACCATTTCTATAATACAATTCATAGAATAAGTATAAACCAAAATCAATGCCATATGCTTAGTTTGAGCCTATACAACACCACCAAACTCGAAAGTTATTGTACTTATTCATGATATATGTAAAATCAGTCATAAGATATGTGGTTTACCATGTATAAACATAACATTTTACATCATCAATGTTACCATAATGTAATGATTCATTGCATTTGCATACTTACCAATTGCTTTTCCTTTTCTTACCCACTGAACCATCTAGAATTACATCGAATATACGGGAAAGCTCACACGAAGTGTGCCTTTACATATAACCGTAACCTTTCCTTTACATCAATGCTTACACGAGATATGAAATGGGCCTACTCACATGAGTTGTGGGTTGGAATGTAAGATACATGATGCTGCTCACACGAGCTATAGAGAATCCACAACAAATACAAGACCTCAGCCATCGATAGGACATTCAAGACCAACACTCAAAACATGAAATCCCTAATGACATGTCATTCGTATCCTAAGAATTCTTAAGGTTCAACCGGGACCTAATATCCGTCAATTCAGCATAGCATTGATACGTTTATATATCGATCCATTTACATTAAAGATAACATAGTAAATATTCAATTTAAATAACATTAACACAATTACCGATCATACGAACTTACCTCAATAATTACAGCGTAGAAGTAAGATCGAGCTAATCTGAGGCTGTAGCTTTTCCTCAATCTAAGTCCTAACATGGTTTATCTTGATCTATATAGATAGTTTCAATCAATCAAGTAGTTCTAGAATTCAATTTAATCCATAATTCATGTTTATGAAAAAATACAAATTTGCTCCTAACATTTTAACTTTTCACAATTTAGTCCTTAAGCTCATAACTTAAAATCTAACCATTTTAACCTAAATCCATGTTAACCATAGATGTAAGGGACCTTGAAACCACCCATATTTTCCATCATTTCACAATAAAACCTATAGATTTACACCTTTAACAATTTTATCCCTAATTCTAAAATTCATCAAAAATCACTTGACAAAACTTGTATACTTTTCAACAAAGATTCAGAATCCATTAATTAACATAAAAAATAATTCAAAAGCAATCATGGTAAGTCCCTCAACCTTTAATAGTTTTGCAAGTTAACCTCTGGGCTAGCTAGATTAAGCTAAAACAAACTCAAAAATATAAAAATCATTAAAAACGGGACTCAGAATCACTTACATGCAAGAAGCAAGCTTGATCAAATCTTCAAACCCTAAAAAGAGTGTTTTCTTCTTCAATTTTTGGTGCTGAGGTTAACTGAGAAAGATGAAGAAAATTTTCTTTCATTTAGTTTAAGTTTAATTTGTTTAATTACCATTTTAACCTTTAAAAACTATCATAATTTCATTAAAACCTTTCCGTGCACATCCACTATCTCATTTAATTGGTCTATTTACCATTCAAGTCCTTTAGCTTAAGGTTTCATAGCCATTAGACCCCTTTAACTAATAGAACTCAACTTTTACACCTTTTATGATTTAGTCCTTTTTACTTAATTAACTAAGTAAACTTCAAAATTTCTTAACAAATTTTTAATACGACCTTACCATAATCCCGTAGACATTAAATAAGCATTAAAATAACAAATTAATCATCAAAATTATAGTCCAAAAACCACTATTTCTGATATTACTAAAAACGGGCCCACTTCTTCAAATACTGTGAAGAAATCGAAATTGTCAATTATGATGGATATGATGAAATTTATGCATAACCAACAACAGGCCTATTGGAAGTATGCAAAGATTAGAGATGATTCTTTAAGAAATACTTTTAGAAACATCTCTAACAATTTTGTTCCTAAGTTCCCATATTATATCTTCGAGACATGGAAGGAAGATGAGAACGCAAGCGAGGATGAAACATCAAAGGAGGAAGACGAGGAGGATAAGTCAAAGAAATAAAATGGGGAATTTCTTGTCTTTATTTTTTTATCTCTTTTTAGGTGTTTATTTTTATTTCCTAGTTAGAATTTTTTTCTTTCGCATAATAAACAATAAGCATGAATAAATAAGCTCAATGCCTCTTCAATAAAAAAAATAAAGTGATGTGGTAATGGGAATGAACATGTCTAGGATTGGACTGTGGAGAAAGACTTGGTACTTACGCAATCTTTATGACTCACCTCTCTTTTCTTGGAACCTTACTTGGTGTTCAGTTTTCATTCATTACTTTGTTTTCGCAATGAGGAGATTGCTTCCTTTTAAAGGGGGTAAGTCATTTTGCCTGAATTTTTAAAGTATGTTTCAATCTTTTTACTAAATTATGCTGAAATAAATGAATGTTCAGAAAGAATTTTTGTTCAAATGCAAGCATAACTTTTGATTTTATCTAAGTTATTCGTATGTTATCTTGAGTGATGGAATGCTTGTATGATCTTTAGTCTTATGTAGTATTTTTCATGAAAATTTGATTTCCTTAGAAATAGACATGTATGTAGGTTTAAATCTTTAGAATTGACTTAGTAACTTTCTTGAGATAGAATCCTAGGAGGTATAAGAATCTCATATGATATAGGCACACCTTCTTTGGATCGTTTGAGCCTTTCAAGCCAACCTTATTAAATTAACCCTTGAAACTTAATTTTTGAGCTTAATGGCCTGTTTATTGCAAAATACCTACATTATAAGCCACATTACCATCTTTTTAATTTTATCCAATTCTTTAGCACCTATCTTAAATAAATTTGTCTTGATGGTCAAAGTTTGAGGTAAAATATGAAAAGATGTACATGCTCTTCCTATGTTTAAAAAAAGAAAGAATGAAAAAAGGTAAGTTTGTTCAAAAGAATAAAAAGCAAAGAAAAGTTTGCCCAAAGTCTGAAAAAGATAAAAGTTGAGTTTGAGCTCGAAATAAGTTTGGGGGTGTTCTAAAGACCTAAATTTATGAAGGTTGTGACATAGAAAGATCCAAGACAAGTTAAGGTTAAGATGATTGAACCTCAAAATTCACTTCTCTTAATCCCTACCTTTAGCCTAGCCCCATTACAACCTAATTAAAGACCTATTGATTGGATGATTATACCGACTACATTAGTAGAGAGGAATTACTAAGCTCAACTTATGAAGACCATTGATTAAACATTGGGATTGCTATGTTTAGTTGATAACGAAAGCATATTGACTGGTGAATGTTATGTATGACTTTGAAAATGCATGCAAACTATGATTCATGTTGACATGATGATGTACTTAGTATAAACCTTGGAAATAATATTTGCATTCGAGCTACTTATCAATAAAAAGCATTTTTTAGCATGATTATGTGTGAAGATTGATGCTACTGTATAAGTTTGCAAAATTTCCTTAGCAAAAGTTGTGATGTGCATGAACATTACTTGGGACGAGCAACATTTTATAGGGTTTTTCTATATATTTTTACCAACTTTTTACTTAAAAAATATGTTTATCTTGAGTAATTGTTAATAAAATAAGTGAATTTTACTTAATTAGTAATATTGGGCTTAAATTTATAAAGTATGTGAAATTGTGTTTAATTATATGATTTTTGTACATATTTTATATTATTTCATGTTAATTTATTAATATGTGATTTTTCACTATGTAGGAGGACCATTGAAGATGTGATTATTGTGAATGAAACATGGACATGCACAAATCAATTTATGTGGATGGCAAGACCATGCAACTTGGGTCATGAGGTTGATAATTTGACCCATTAAAAGATATGCTAAAAGAATGACATGTCTGCTAAATTATTGGACTACGAAGCCATCCAACAAGAGGGAATTAAAGCCCAGTTTCGGCACAAGTAGATGGTTGCCCAAAAGCAAGCTTTGGGGTATTTAATTGAAGGTCCTTATAGTTGGAAAATAATCAGAAATCAACCCAACAACTTTGATTTTGAAACCATCCACCATATGGCTATTAATAGCCTTGGTTTGAATTCAAAATGAGGAGACTAAGTCATCCCTTTCTCCTTGAAATATGGCCGGCCATGTGTGATAAAAAAGGAAGGAATTCAAATTCTACTTTTGGCAAACTCTACCCCTTACCTTCACCTATAAATACCATGCACCTATCACTTTTCAAATCATCCCTCATATCTCATTCCTCTTCTCTCATTAGCATTTTTTTCTACATTCCATTTCCCTTTTCCTCCCCCTTGCATAGTCGCCCATCTCCCTTTTCATTCTTTAGCCAACAAAAGCTTTGTCAAAGAAATTCTTTGGCCGACCACCTTAGGAACTCCTTAGCAAAAGAAGCATCGAGCAGAACAGTGGAGTACATCAATCAGAATAAATCTGAAAGGTTGCTGAACTGAATTGAGTTTACTCATTCCTCTTGGTATTTATTTTAATTATGTTTTCTTTGAGTTTATTGTTTTTTATATCAACTATGGTATTTTAAATCCTACTTTCTAGGATGATTATGTTAATTCAATAAGATTTATTTTATTCATGCTTAACATGTTTGTGACTCAGTCAATCATGTTTTCAATTAATATCATGATGCATTTTATTCATACGTGATTGGGTGCATTTAGATTAGCTGAGCGATCCTAACCAGACGACGGCTGTAGACACATAATTGAAAAGTGCAATGCTCAATTTATATCATTAAACCCGACTAAGTTGAGTTTCATAATATCTTTAGTTAGCTTTATTATGTTGCATAGTTTTTAGGTTTATGTGATTAAATTATTGCAAACGTAAATGTCCCTATGACCTTGCATAAATATTAAGAAACCCTTAGTTTAATATGATCAGTTAAATGCATATTTAACTAAGTAAAAGGCTTCAAAAGGACTTAATTTGGTTTCCAAACTCATGAAAGATCAAGTTTCCATGGAAGTACTTCTGAACATTGTTAAGCATGATAAAGCAAATTGAATTTATTAATATAATTATCCTAACCCATTTAATGTTGATTGTTTTTGTTGCTAAATTCATTCATTTATATATTTAGGTAAATTGCATCTAGATCAAAATTGCATTAAGGATCACTCTTTGCATCTAGTTAATTTCACTCGGTCTAAACATCACCATTCAAATTATTATTTTTTTTATACCAAACTGTGAATTTATAATTTTACAAATAACCGATTAGCATACATAGCCCCTGTGGAGACGATAACTCATTTTTACTTACTTATTACTGCTCTATGTCAAACCGCCCAATTCCCTATCAATGAGGATGAGGATATCGCCCTTAACAAGGGTGGACTATCCAGGACCATCTTTGCCAAGATTCAAGGAATTGATGCTGCCAGCACAACTCAGCATGGTCAGAGAACCACTTCCACTAGTGTGCATTCTCCCACTGCAGTACCTTCAGTTTCTCATAGCTCCCTCGAACAGTAAATATTGCACTCCTTAAAGCAGTTGGAGTAGAGGATGTCCCGTTTTGAAATTTTGTAATTTCACCTAGCTGAAGAGATGGTCTAGGCCCAGCTGCAGCAAGCTCAATATTGGACCTATATGAGTAGTAGAGATTTGGCTCTTAGGAGATCTCTGTAAAAGAATTTTACAAAGCAAATGCCAAACTCTCCTATCTTCCCTGCCACTTTGCTCCCATTATCTGATGTTGCCGAAGAGCCCACTCAAACTGCTGTTGAGGAGCCTACTCAACATGCTGTTGAAGAGCCCAAAAAGATGACATCCCTAAAGGATGAAGAAGAAGAAAAATATGACACGACCACTACTGCCACCACCAAAGGTAAGGGCCATTTTCCACCTTCGCCACTAGCTTCCATAACTGCACAGGACTGTGACATTGATCGTTTGATTAATGAGCTCACGGAAACAAATAAGGAGGAGGAAGAGATGAACCCCAAAAAGAGGAAATGGCAGTATAAAGTTAGTGCCTGAAAATCCACTCATTGGGCAAACTGAAGTATCTATATTTTAGTTCAAGCCAACTAAGTTTTCTATTTCTTTTATGCATCTTACATTTCATTTGTTTTTTTATGGCATTTGTTCTACAAATTTTCCTTTTGATTGTTCTCTTATATATCTGGTCATGCATTGAGGACAATGCATCCCTTAGGTTTGAGGGTGTGTTGTGCATTTAGTCTGCATTTTATATTTAGAATGTATGATCATTTTTGTATAGTCATTTTAGTATAGTTAAATCTGTTTTGTCACTACAATGTAACTATTAAGTATTGTTTCCCTATTAGGAGTACAATCTATACTTATAATGTACTTATAATGTTATATGTTATATGTGACCCCTGCAGTTTGTAAATTTTCATCTTTTTCTCAAAAAATGTTATATGTTTTCAATTTAGTCCCGACTTGTTTCTAATGTGTTTTTAGGGCCTCGAGGGCTCGTATAAGGGACAATACGTATGTTATTGTTTGGTTTTACTGTGATTGATGATACGAATTAAATGTTTTTAAAATTTTTTCATAGTTTTAAAATATAAACTCTGGTAATGCTCCGTAACCCTATTTTGGTGACAGATACGGGTTAGGGGTGTTACATTTATTGGTATTAGAGCTACAATTTAGTCTGTTCTCGGACTGAACGTAGCATGTGTGAAGTCTAGAAATACATGCCATTATATAACCTGTGATAGTTTGATATCTCCGGCTCTAATGAGATTCGTTTTACTTATACACAGAGATGTTTTCCAACCGAGCTAATTCTGATAATGCTGAAAGCGATACTCAAGTATCTGATTAAAAAGTTGCTTATGATGAGTAGAGACTTGTAAAGGTATGAATAAATTATTTATAATATATATTGATGATAAATGTTATGTTATATGTGTGTGTATATATGAGAGTCAAATTTAGAGGCTTTATGACCTTCACCACCTCACTTGTACAATCCTATACAATGAAATTCAAAAGATTTAGATTGATTAAGCTCACAAGTGTGAAACCGAAGAGTTCAGTGGCTGAATAATTAATAATGCAGTCAGAGTTGAGAATGGGTTAGCAAGTAAAGAAGGTTCTAAAAATGATATTAGATTTTTCTAAAGATCATTCGGATTACGCAATGTCGCTATTAAAGAAAATTTTAATCTTGATTAATCGACTTATTCAGGTATGGTATCTAAAGAATGGGTTAACTAAAATTTATTCTGAATTGATTTCTTTAGTGAATGGGATAATGTGGGATTATTGATGACTATAATAGTCAGTGGAATAATGTTTGAATTGCAAAGATATTTGAATGCAACGGTTATAGTCTAGTATCTTATGAAGGACTCTTCGGGGTATTCTTTATGTTCTTTTATTTTCAGAGATAAGCAATTGTTCATCTTCAGATGTGATTCTTATCATATGACAACGCTAGCTAATCATAATGTTAGATGAAAGTATTATTAGGCTGGTTGGTTTATGATCGGCATTAGTCTATCTTTCTTTGGCATTCTATTCCATTATGTTTGGTAGAAAATTTGATGATAAAACTCATATGATGCTATTATTTTGTTCCTACTAGTTGTTGCTCTGCTTTATATATATGCAAATTATATTTTCTCTGTCACAACTGATTCTAGTGCATATGAGCGGTGTTTTTCTTCTAGATTTTCTCTAAGGAATCGTCGAGCTCTTTATCATTTAATATAGGTTGTATTTTCAAAAATTTAGTATAGCTTCACATATTGGATTTCATTATCTCAGTTTTCTTATCATTCTTATTGTTTAATTTATCAAACATGGTTCATCTATAAAGGATATTCATTGGCTAGAGATAATTATATTTATTACGGTTATAGTTTCTAGTTTGATCCTGGGAGCACGGTGATACAGATCTCAGGTTTTTAGAGGTTGTGCTTCTGCACTGGTTGTTACTGGAACTATATTCAATTTTTCTCTTTTGTTTCAAAATGCACTATTGTTGGTTGGGGGTATTATCTATCTATACGGTCGAGATCTCAGTCTTATTATAGCACTATGGTTTTAATCTATCTAATGGTTGTGACTCCGATATGGTTCAAAGTTCGATGTTAATAATTGAAATAACTTTATTCTATTCCCTTTCTAGCTTTTGTGAAGGGTTAGGCATCGAAAAAAGTGTAGACAGTGGAAGATCGAGCTTAAACTTATATATTGGTTCTCATTCCTTAGGTAATCTTGATTTATGTTAATGAGTTAAAACGAGATGTTATGTTTCGTTTGAGTTAATGCATTTTGTAAATATCTTTAATTGGTATTCTGAAGGAATTCTAATAGACGGTAGATCTAGATTATATCGACAACAAGAAGAAAGAGTTATTCTGAAATTTTATTATTCAATTGATAAAATTAAATCAATTTTTTTAATCAGAGTGGGTTATTCATTTCAAAATTTAATTGCGTTATACGCATTTGAGTTTATCCTCTGGTTCGGGAATAAATTTTGTGCATTCACGGGTAAATAAATGGACAGTCTGAATGAAGAATTCATATTCTAAAAGACATGATACAGAAATACATCTATTAGATCAGTTCTAATCGGGAAATGTTATTATGGGTTAAAGTCGTCTCGATTGTTGAAGCTATCGCACTTGTGTAAAATGATATTGTTTGACGCTTTCCAGGAAAAGGGGAACAAATATCAGTTGAAAGTTACAGATGCAAACATGTCAGATGCATAAGTCAAAGTTTGATAATTCGAGTTTCTCAATTATGATTCGACATATGATTATTGGAAATTTCTCGGTACTTATACTACTAATGATAAGTGATGACGGGAGAACACCATAGCTGCTTAGTTAAGTTTAGATATAGGTATCAAGTTTTAGTATGAATTCTGATGCGAGTTCTGAATCAAGGTGAGTTATAAATGATTTATTTGTGGATTACCATTAAGAAGATGACAGAAAGATTTGATGTGATGACTTCTATCAAGTGAAAAATTTCGAGGACAAAATTTTCATAAGGGGGCAGAGTTGTAACAACTCGTTTTTTAGTGGTGTCAGAATTAGTGGTTCCGGGGCCATCAAATCTGACAAATAGGTTTGTAAACATTACTATTTAATATTTACGAGTCAAACATGGTTTTAAAAAGGTTTTTGACATAGTAAATTTTGGTATATAAGTGATTTACAAAGTTTAAGTGGTAAGACCTAAAGGTCAAGTGGTTTTAGAAAATGAGGTATCGGGACCTCATTTCTATAAATCAAGCCCTAAATATTTTATAAATATTTAAAGAGTTTCATTGAGGTGGTATTAAAGTTCCGTTGAAAAGTTTTAACGTTTCGATAGTTAATTGAGCGAAAAGGACTAAATCGTAAAAGTTGAAAAGTCAACCGCTATTAATTTAAAGGTATTAATTGATTAAATAATTATAATTAGATGGACTTATTGAGTAAATTATCCATCCTAAAGATAATGGGACGGTTGGATGCTTAAATTTCTTTTTATTATAATGTTTTATATGTTATTATTATATGATAAAGATAAAATAATGAATAAAAAAAGGTTAATAAAATTCAAACATAAGTCATCATCTTCTTTAACACCGAATGGCCATGGGAAGAAAGAAATGGAGAAGCTTCAAGCTTCGGTTATGTTTTTAAGGTCGTTGCAACTAGGTCTAGTTAGTCCGTACCTTCGATTTTGAAACCGTTAAATATTTTAAATGTTTCCATTGATGAATATTGTGATTTTTTATGTTAAATGATGAATTTGGAATGTTGATTGATAATTAAAAGTATTTTGTTAAGTAAATTTTGATGAATTTATCGATTAGGGACTAAATTGTTAAATTAATAAAACTATAAGGATTTAATGTGAGATTGTTGCACAAATGGGATGTTTCAGATACCATGAACATTCGACTAAGCTCAATTTTGGGTAAAATGGTTAATTGTTGAATGAGTCTATTTTCACATAAAAGAAACACAACAAACAAAAGAGTTACATATTTTGAGATATTTGAAGTTTAGTTAGACAGAGTCAGAATCAGTTCAGAATCCCCTGTTCTGAATTTGGAAAATTTTCAAAAATTGTACAAAAATAATCATGATATAAAGTTTATATGTTTAGAATCCTCAGTGAATCTATTTTCAATAGAAACAAATGAAAGCAATATCCGGACTCTGTACAATGAGATAATTAATTTTTAGTGAAGAGAGGTCAGAACTGTCGAGCAGTGAAATAGGGGAAACTTTAAAGAATAAACTGTACTATTTGGCTAAACCAAAAATTTTGAAAATTTTATGGTAAGAAGATATGTGAATCTTGTTTCAGGAAAAATTTACGGATATTAATTTTGAGTTCTGTAGCTCTAGGTAAAAATAATTTAGTGCCTCTGACTCGAATAGGCAGCTTTGAATATACATGTGAGTGAATAGTTAAATTGTAGTTAATGTTGTTTAAGTGTGTTATACACATTAAGGATGTGGAATGGAGAGGAGGAGGAGGAAAATTGGAAGAACATATGAATGATTTGTGTATAATTGGTCATATGCTCGATTATAATCGATAAACGATTGAAAAGAAATGATGTTTATAATTGTGCATTGTTAGTTATAGTTAAAGTTCATGTGAGAAAATAAAGTTTCATAGTATGTGTATGTGGTATACTTGGTATATGATTTGATATGTAGAAATGTCAGAAATGGCTTATGAATTAACCCATGTTGATAAGTTTGATGCATAAATAAATGTGGTGTTTATCCATGCTTATAATGCTTATACTATATGTTTATTTGGCTAGCATGTTTGGTGTGTATGCTTAGGCTTTGGCCAAGTTGTGGCTATATTACGCAACATTAAATTTATAAAATTATGCATTGAGATAGTAAATATCTAGATGGAAATATGCTTGTGATCATAAAAGGGTGGTAAGATTTAAAGTTTGTAATCTTTATTAAAATGGTTTATCATGTGGTTAGTCTTCAAAAGGACTAGCTTGCAACTATGGTTGAGTGTAATGTTTATATCTTGTGTGATATGCATAGGAAACGGGAGTGGAAAGGAAATGAAATACTAGGTTTATGCTTGAAGTTTAAAATGATGCAAAAAGGGGACGTTAAGTTAAATGATAAATATGTATTAGTATTGAACTTAATGAAATTGAATTGTACGTGAATTAAATGGAAATTGCAAATGATATGATTTGAATTAAATGAATTATTGTGGTATTGAAATGTATATTGGATTGAGAAATTGAATTGAACCCTGAACATGAGAATCGTGAATTAAATGAAACGGAAATGAAGTATTGAATTGCATGAGTATGTATTGGGTCCCAGAAACCCTATTTGTTACAAATATAGTATTTTGAAGTTATAACGTGAAGATTTATAAAAGCATGTTAAAAATTTGAAGTGTTTAAATTTGAATGAAACTTTATAACTCGATTTAACATGTTTATAAGTGTATGTGTTCTGGTAATGCCTCGTACCCTATTCCAGCATCGAATACGGGTAAGGGGTGTTACAATGTGACATTGTGAGATTCGGTCATAACGCTTAAACCGGATTTGGGGTGTTATATGTGTTAAGTCCAATGTGGAATGAAAGCATCAAGGTAAGAATCCACCTTTGTGGCAATGTACTTGAAAGTCCACAAAAGGTAGTCACCAATTCGCATATTTTCTTACATGTTCATCTTTCGATGAGTCAAACCGAAAAGGTAAAATAAAAGTCTGAGATAAAGCTAGACAAAGCCAAGTCTCATAAAAGAGTATCAGCAAGAGCACAATTGCATCTAAGTCAGCCCAATATATCTGCCAATTATTCGTTCAAGAAGAACAAATGAGCGTCATCTGTGCTAGCCAAACTGTGGAATTTCTTATGAAACTTATGAAGTTCAACTATGTGCATTAGTTTCTTTATTACCTAAAACCATAAAAGTTACTTACCCATATGTTGTATAGATTCTCTTACGTGTATTATACCTTGAATGCAGGGGCAAGAATGACCCAAGGTTTGTGTGGAGGGACCAAACTAGAGACTACCAAATCCACGCGAATGACGTCGCAACTATATCATGCATATAGAGGGGCACCCTTAGAGGCTACGCCTCAGGGAATGAATATGTAATTAAGTAAAAATTCAACTTGTTCAAAATTTCGTGTATAAGAATATTCATTAGAAGGATATGTTGTACAGAAAATTCTTCTAATTGATTAGTCATTCGTTTAACAAGAGATCTCTTGTGATGAGAATATATAGAAATGTTTTGGTTAGTCAATTAATTGGGTTAAATCTATAAGTGAATGTTGCATTAAGTCTGGCAGGAAATTAAATAAGTTAGAAGTAAGCTGAGTAAGTAACTTGAGTTAATTGTGACATTTGGTACCCAGACTCGGTGATTGGGTCAGGTACAGAGTGTTACAATTTAGTGGTATCATATCCAAGTTTAGTCGATCCTCTGGACATAGGAATTTGAGAAATATCCCCTATGTGCATGCTACATTAGATCTGGTTTAGTCCCTTAGGTTACAATAAGGATATTATGTGTTATGTGATTAAGTTCAAATTTACTGATCATTGCGAGTTTGGTAATAGACATGTTTAGAACAACAAAAAGAAAGGTAAGTGCAGTAAATATAAAAGACAAGTGAAGAAAAGAAAGAAAACTTTCATTGAAACAGAACAGAACAGGGCATGTAAATGCAACAAAATTTAATGATCTTCCTCGCCTAGCTGAGTGACGGCCTCCTGTACTGCACCAAACCCGACTTGATAATTGGATTCGAGTATGGTGTGTCACAACTTAAAATTAGACTAATTCTTCAACAGATCATTCAGTGGAAGCTTGTAAAACTTTACAAATTTATGAGTATAAAACATGTAATGGGCTATTACATTATAAACGTTTCAATGTACATCATTGACATTTTAAAACAAGGTTCAAACCATTTGGAGGATAAGTTCAAATAAATAGATTCACGAACAAATTATATTAATTCAAATCCAAGCATTAAAATTAAGAAGATTCTTATAAAAACATCTTAACAGAGTAAAAGACCATTACACAGATTAGTTTCAAAAATACATTTACACACCACACCCGAAGGTCATGCATGATAAAGGAGGAAATAGACAGCTCACAATAGCAACAGTGCTCTGGCGTAGTCCCTTCAATAGAAAGCTTTCCTTTAAATAGCACATCTGAGAAGGATAAGATAACAGAGTAAGTTCATACAAACTTAGTGAGTTCCCAAAAGCAAAGAGAAATCATATATAACACCCCTAACCCGTATCCGTCACTGAAATAGGGTTTCAGAGCATTACCAAATAAACACTACCTAAATCTTTCAATTCAGAACATTTCCATAATCACAACATAATCCATCATTAAAAATGCATATCGTCCTTTTTTTTTCAAGCCCTCGAGGCCTTAGAATCACTTTAGAAATAATTCGAGAATAAATCGAGAACATTTGAAAATTTTAAGAAAAAGTTAGAAAAATTTTAACTGTAAGGGTCACACACCCTTGTGGCCAGGCCGTGTGCCTCACACGGTTGAGACACACGCTCGTGTCTCAAGCCATGTAACTCACTGACTTGGGTCACACGCCCATGCGTGTTGCCCTTGTGTGACACACGCCTGTGTGGCCAGGCCGTGTGCTCCCAAAAGTACCTTAAAACTCAAGTTTACCATTTCCTACTTACTTGGGCACTAAGTAAATCAATTACCAATCATTTAACCTATTTAAAACACGATCAAACATGCTCAAAATATCCCAAAACAATCGTCCTAGGTGCCTAACCAATGCACCCTTATTGGTACCGCAAGTTATACCATTAAAACATTTCATCCATGCATCATTCAAATCAAATATTTAAACATGTCAAAATAAATCATTTTAGCCTAGCTTATAACTACCAAAAACATCAACTTAAATTCACATACACCTAAGAAGCATTGGTTCAAAACAACACGCTAAATTATGGCTCCAAACACAAACATATGCTCAAACCAACATTATACTTATAACTCTATTACAAACCATTCACAAAATAACAATCAATTTAAGACATCCTAGGTACATGACATCACAAAAGGTAAACTTCACCACATTTTAGATCAGGATCGTTGTTTGATGCTAAGTTGGTGATCAAAAGAGAAGTACCTAACCTGCGCACGGAAAACAAAACCGTACGCTGAGTAAAACTTAGTGATATTTCTATAATCCAAACATTTAAAGACATAAATATACATGAATGCTCAATTTGAATTTTAAAATCACATTACTATCTAACAAGCAATTGTTATTTATCACCATCTCAATTTCATGCATAATACCACATTATATCATGATCAGCTCAACTTCACAAATATTCTTCTATTAGTTGGTTTAACATATAACTCAATTAATATCACTTGATATAAAAATAGCTTTTCATAGACCATTCAACATTTCATTTTAACAATGGCATAAACCAACTATATTCAATCCATGAGTAAATTACTCATATATCTCATTTATGATCACAACATTTTCACCCTTCATATATCAATCCACTTTTCTATTTCCAATTCACATATTTTTCCATTTCAATATCGATCATAGAAATTTATTATTTAATTACCCCTATTAACACGACTCGGACTCAGACAGATACACGGATACAACCAACACATCAGTTTGGCACCCAAAGGCCTCATCGTAAATGGTAATAATCGCTGCCAATAGCTATATAAATTGACACCCAGTGTCTCATCGGTTAAACCGAAGCAAATTGGCACCCAGTGCCTAATTGACTCGAAGTCGAAGAAATCCATTAACTTTTCCTATCCTATGGCATTCCATCTATATCCGACTCAGCCTAATACAGTTAATAGGTTTTCATTTCACTTTTCAAATAGAACCAATATCCAATTCTTATATTTGCACATCATCACATTTACACATATATTCATTTCAATTCAAATAATCAATACATTCATAATGTATATACCAATTCATTCCATTGCAATCAACTATCAAAGTGCCAAAAAATACTCACCTCAACCACTTACCATATGCATTAAATTGAAATACAACAATTAACAACTAGGTTCAGATTTATAGAAATACAAATCGTAGATTCTGAGCTATTCGACGTTGATTTTATCCTTCCCCTTTTTAGTCAAGGATTCCGGTATGACGTTAGCTATGGAATTAAAACAATTAAAATACATCAATACAACACAATTCAATTCCACCTTGAATATTTCAATTTTTACTTAATATTTGCTTAAATTCTAATTTAGTCCCTAAACCGATGCTAATTTTTATTCTTCACATTTAATCTCATATTTTTATACTAATTTCACTTTAACCTAAATTTAGCTCCCTCTTTTCAATTAAATCCTTAAATTTTGAATTTTTCACAATTTATTCCTATTACTCAAAATTTACAATTTGTTCTACAATTTAATCCTTTTTCCATTTCTAGCTTAAAATCTATTAATTTAATCCCTAATACTAAAACTATTCAACATTAACAACATTTAAAATATTAATCAATGTTAAAATTTCAACATGGGTCGAGTATTTCTTAACACCGAGATTCCAAAAATATAAAAATTACAAGAAAATGGACTAAATTGACTAACCAATTGAAGTTGAAACTTATAAACCCTTAAGTGCAGTGCGTCCTTCCTTCTTTTCTTCTTTCTTTTTTCTTTCTTTTATTTTGCATGTCTTTCTCTTCACCTTTTCCACTTACTTTCTTTTTATCTCTTTTATTATTTCATTTATTTTGTTTTTATCATATATTATATATTATATAATATATGTTTACATACTTTAAATTTATTGACTATTATAATATATATATCTCATATCATTAATTATTTTAACCCATTTACATCCATTTAAAGAAACAAAGGTATAATTGCTTATTTAGTCCGTTTAATTATTTTTTATCATAATTCAACTTCTACCTTATATGCGATTTAGTCCTTATACTTAATAACTTTTAATTTCACAAAATTGACTTAATCAAAATCTAATTAAATACATTAACTAACTTCGTAAATATTTTTATTAAATATTTACGAGTCCTATTTACGGGAATGGAGTCTCAAGAATGCACTTTTTAACACCCCTGACTATAGGGTCGTTACATCATACACACCAATTCTTACAATATTATCCAACCCTCCAGAAAGAGTTTCACATAATGATCATAATATGCCCAATGGTGTTCACAGAACATAGACAGACTTAATACGTCAATTAACATAAAAAATGGGCAAATATTGTACACCAACTTAACAAGATATAGACAACCCATCCTCATACCAGCCATGTACCCAAAATTCAGAGTCAGAAGCATATTATACAGTCTCATTCACATACATACTCCCGCTTAGCTCCTCGTATCGCTCTCATTCCAAATAGATGTTTCATTGTGATCTGCCAGTACAGTTTGCAATATAGCTGCCCTATCAGAGGCATCACAAACATCTCTCCCCTTCTCACATGTAACAAATTGTTGGTACTGGCTTAAGCATGAAAGATGGTGTTCACTTCATAACATAGATTGATTGATTACACCGGACAACCATTACCCACACATATATCGATCATACATTACTAAGGAAGATTACTTACCTAACACAATTTATATAATAATAATGGAATTTACAACACATGGAAGTAAGAAGGAACTCACCAGAAATTCTAGTACAAATCTACACAGCAAGTCCTTTACCTTTATAATTGAGACCCTCGTTAGCTTTTTAAGTTAAAAGAAAGATAATCATGCTTATCTGTTCATTAATTTATTGATACTTAAAATGCATGCAAGAATCAATATCACAAAATCCAGAATTAGGAAGTTTCCTTCCTCAAGCAATTCTAACATTTATGCATACAGTACGATAAACACATAGATTACTTCGATAATAACTTAAGGGTTGACCAGAAATTACCAATAAGCTGGTACTAACGTAGGTGTTATCTAAACACTGCAAACCTTCTCTTCGAATAAGTTCTTCTAAACTTAGGTTTTTTAAATATTTACAGAGGAATTCAAGAAATAAAAAGATCTAAAGGTGTCTTATGAAAGCCACTGATATAAGCAATAGAGACAAGGTTTAGTGGAGAAATCAAATAATCCCACTAACACCCTTGATTCTCCTGATTAAACGCACTTATCAAGTTTTAAGTCTAATCATTCTATAGTAGTCTAGTTGAGTTCTAACTAAACCTCAACTAAATCCCAACATAACTAACTAAATCAACAAACATTAAATAAAAGAAGTTAATCCATACTGTGGACTTAACAAGTTCGCCCAAAATGTAACACCCCTATCGTATGTTTGTTGCCGAATTAGGGTTATAAAGTGTTACGATACAAATTGGACACATATAACACCATTTATACATACATTCACTAAATTACCAAAATTAAAAAAATGCAAAACAAACATTATCCATATCCTGCAACTATTTACGAGCCTTATATTGACTATACGAGACCTAAAAATAACTTTAGAAGCTACCAGGAATCATTCTGAATCAAAATAGAAAACTAGAAAATTTTAAAAACAAGGGTCACACGGCCGTGTAGTTAGGCCGTATGACAAAGATCAGGCCGTGTGGCCGAGGGACATGTTTGTGTCGCCAACCATGTGATAGACCATGTAACTTTCGAAATAGGGTTACACGGTTGTGTCACAGGCCGTGTAACATTCTAAATACCCTTACACGGCCATGTCACAGGATGTGTGCTAGACCATGTAACAATCGAAATATGGTCACACGGTTGTGTCGCAGGCCATGTGCCGGGCTGTGTGAAACCTGCACCTAAAATCAAATTTAAACACAGCCGTGTGGTGTGACCGTGTGTCACCACACGGCCGTGTACAGCTAAATGACTTTATTTTCAAGCCAAATTTTCAATCCTATCTTAGACACCCAGCCAAACCGTTTACCAAAACATTAACCACCCAAAATCACATATAAAGACATCTAAAGCATGTCAAAATACACCACTTAACACAACCAATGTGCCCTCATTGGTACCACAATTAAAAACCATTCAACCAACAATACAATTAACAAATAAGCTTTATCATTAGTTAACCATTCATGTCTAAAACCATCAATCAAAAGTTGACCAAATTTAAGTTCATTCACAACCAAATTACCATTCCAATGCATCACTACATAATATATATGGCATTATGGATAAACCTAACCAAAATTAAGGCAAGCATACATCCAAAATCAACCACATTAACTAGTTATAACATGTTAACTTAATACTTTGTGTATCAGCAACTTAACATCTATATACATGCCACATCCCAAAACGATAAATAAACACTACTGTCGAAGGCTAGATAGTGTGAGCTCCAACTTGATACGTCCGGTCAGTCCACAAAAAGTTAACTACAAAATAACAACAAACAAACAAATAAGCTTAAGAGGCTTAACGAGTTCATAGTTTAAATAACATTAAACTTACCTTACTCAAATAGATAAATAAGAAGATAAAGTTTCTAATTTCTTATAAGCAAATGCAAGATCATACCACATTAGCATCTATTCATATATAACGTAAATGATACTTCTAAAGGAATTAATCAAATTCTATCAATCACCATATCTCAATGTAAATATTACCTTTTATAAACAAGAAATTCATAATGTCATTTATCACATAGTAGTAATTTAAATATACAATAGAATTGAGCAAATAAATAAGTTTTACTACATTTTATTCATAGCTCGGTGAACGATAGTAACTTGACTCGGATACTCGGGTAACTACACCATACCAAAAGTATAAAAGATGCATAACAGAAGAACTGAGGTGCAAATAGAGGCACAATGTGCAATCAGAGGCACCAACGTACAAACAGAGGCATCGAAGTGCAAACAAAGGCACCGAAGTGAAACCTCGTACAAGCGCACGTTCTAACCCTATTGGCATGCCAATAGTATCCTAATCGTTTACTATGTTCAAATGGGTATTTCACCAACATCATCACATTAAAGAATTAGAAACACTTCCACAAAATCCGTACACATACTGAAATTTTGATTACGATCATTCTGAGATAAAACAACTCATTTTCACATCTTCCAAATAAATATACATTCACATTATACATAATTGTAACCAAGTTAAAATCAAAATATCAATATCACATATCCAATCATATTTCTAATTTAAACAACTACAAAACAACATAAATTTATAAATGTATATAATTTTATTCATCTATACTATGAACTTACCTACTATCCACTATCGGTTTCTTCGTAGGGACTACTCCAGTAACTTTCTGCTTTTCCTATATATTAATTAAATTCAATTAAATTCTTTTTGAATCATTTCTTGACCTATATATTAATTAAATTCAATTTATTAAATTTAAATTCATTAAAATTTCAATTCAATGCATGAGACCCTTAATTTTCACTTTGAAAACTTTTCCCCAAACTTTTACACCTTATTCAATTTAATCCTTTAAACCAAAACTATTAAAAATTTCACAATTTACCTCACATCTTTAAACCGAATTTACGGGACTACAAAATAGTCCCTAAAGACTTAATTAAATAAAAATTTTCACGTTTAAAATTTTTATTATTAACACAGTAGTCCCTAAACTCAAAACTAACAAAAATTCCTTTTCAAAGTAGTCTTAATCATCAACAAAACTTATAAATCTACCATAAAAATTCAAAAAATATTTAACTCAACCATGGAAAAACCCAAAATATAAGACAAATTTTCAAATTAATCCTCCAATTAAATAATTTACAATACTAAAAATATAGAAATTTCTAAAAATGAAATAAATTTCACTTACATGCAAAGCTTGAGAAGTGATCGAATGCTCAAGATTTTTCTCCCATGGAGTTTCAGTGGTTTGAAGAAGATGATAAGAATAAAAAAAATGTTTCTTTTATTTTTTTTACTTATTTTATGATTTATCATTTGTTATATTATTTTAATTAAAACTAATTAATTTATTTAAAAAAATTGAAGCAGTAACCACCCACACAACTTTACCAAAGTCTAATTACCCCAAGAGTCCCTCTACATCTACTAATTAATCCATTTAGTCCTTAGAATTCAATAACTATTAGACTTTGCGTATTTTACAAATTAGTCCTTTTTAATTAATTAACTAACAAGCATTAAAATTTATTAACCAAAATTTAAAACAACTCTAATGTAACTCCATAAACATTAATTAAATGATAAAATAAGAACTCACTTGTAGAAATTGTGGACCCGAAACCACAATTTCTGACACCACTAAAAAACGAGATATTACACAAAACATCTGAGATGGGCGAATACTCAATAGAAGAGTTTGCCAAGCCCTAATATTTGCCAAAACATAGAGTTCGCCAAATGGCAACACCTACAAATTTCTTTACTTAGCCGAAACTAATACTTTACTTACTCAATTACATACTTAATTTACCACTTATACGTCAAACAATAATAGAATATTGAGTCTCTACCTAGAAGGCTATTACACCTCCTCTATTTCTTCTTCACTCTCATTATTGGCTTCCTCAATTGGAGTGAGAGTGCCTGGCTCTAGTTCTGGGGAGAAGAAGAGGTTTTCAAATCCCTTCCATTTCTTTTGAAATGCTTCCCATTCAGCCCTAGAAAGATTGAGCACATCGAAGCCCAAATTAATATTGGTAAGCTTGCACATACAGCTAAATTTTACTTGGCTCACATCAAATGGTCGCATGGTGACTTGGGCATGTAGTCTGTAGCTGGATCTCAGCTTGGGAATATAATCATGTATCCCTGCTGTGGTTTCAACCTTGTAACATTCAAGGCCCTCATTTTTTTTCTTCTGCACCCACTCTAAGGTCGCTAAATGTTGTTCCTCTAAGGAATTGATTTGCCTCTCTAGTTCAGGTATTCTCTCTTCAAATTCATTCTTAATGGAATTGTATTTAGTCTCCTAGTTGGAGACGAATTTGGTGAGCTCTTGGTTCTGGCAGACTATGACCTTGTGGGTTTGGCAAAGTTGGGCAAGTGCTTGTTCACTATAATTAAGGCCCTTCTCGAGCTCAGCCCGTTTAGCTTCACTTCCACTTAAATGTCTTTGGAGGCCTAGCCAAAAAGTCCACATTCTTCCACTGTTATTTTGTAAGAATCTACCAATTATGGTAAAGTTTATTGGTGGGCATTAAAAGAAGAAGGGAAAGTGCACTCTTTCTGATACAGCACATATGTATAACAGGATCGTAGCTTGTCTGAATTGCGGATGTATCCTAGATCTCTAGACGAACATAAATAGAAATGAGAAACATTTAAAATAGATTAGCTTTCACAAAGGAGAATCAAATGAAATTAAAATAAAAGAAAGATAAACCAGCTGATAAGGAGTCCAATAGAGAGCAAATTAGGGTTTCTTGGATGGAAAGAAATCATCCATGGACCTCAAGAAAATGCTCTAACTAGGTCTAGAAAACAAAACACAAAACAGATTTGTTAGAAGTGATTTTAAAGAGAAAAGCAAAATATTTTGTGCAAGAATATTTGAAACAGCAAGATATAGGCCCCCAAAATAAGTTTTCCTAACCTAAATGAAATAACTAATATGACAACTCATCAAATAAAAAATAAAATAATTCTAAGTGTAGACTTTTAATGGGAATTCGGCCAAAGGAATTAAATGCGCTCCTTGGGTTGAATTCTTACATGAGGATCCACCTATTAAAATCAATTTGGACCCTATAGTTTAAATATTTTACAATTTAGGCCAATTTGATAATTTGGCTTGATATTCAATTAAATTAATTTCCAAACTTTAGGGTGGGCTTATAGACATCTTAATAGGCCATTTTTTCAAGAACTTGGTCTTGTGATCCATTTGCTCTCGAAATTGGCTCGTTCAAGCTTGTACATGAAATCCAATACTCCTTAGCTACAATATTCAATTTCTTGGGTCAAGATTTCTAAGATTTGAGATCTTTATTTTCTTGATTCTTAAAATTGTCTGAAACAGCAAAATTGGACCATGATTCAATTTCTTGATTTTTTGAAAATAAGAAACTGAATCTTGATTTTCTTTTTCAATCATGTGTACATCTAGGGCCTTGGTAACGAATTCTTGGATGGTCTCGTTCAATCTTGCTAGGATTTGCTTAGCCTTCAACCTTGTTATTAGGCCTTGAGAAAATTTGAGCCCATCACATTCAAAGGACTAATTTTGGGCCTTGCAACTCGTATCACTTTCAACTCTTAAGGTAGAACTTTTTCCCATTTTTGGTTGATTTCAAGAGGATAAAAAAGGTACTAACCAGCATTGATCTGGTCTCTCCGCGGAAATAAAGTAGATACCCCACTAGAGGAGGAAAGATTTGACATAGAACCAATGGAAGATGACAATGTTACAGAATGGACAGCGCTAAGAGTGGGCTTTTCAAGAAAATTTTGAGCAATTGGAGTTAAGTCCATGGGCATGGTAGACTCTAATTGTACTTTAGGTTAGGAAGGGATGATTGGCGAAGTATTTTCCCTCTCTAGGTTGACTGATTCATTGCCTCACCTATGGCGAACCAGTCTACTTCCACTACTCCTTTTGGTGCTCTGCGAGCTCCCTTCATCCCTTAGCCTCTTAAGGCTACTACTGCCCACTTGCACCCTTGCATCAGCTGCTACAACGTCCACTTGTGTCCTCTCTATTAGTGCCTCCGTGTCCATATTTTCAGGTTGAGAGGATTGGGTTAGGGTTGAGAAATGAATAGAGCCTGTAAGAGTAAGATGAGTGTCAACGCTACGAGGAACCAAGTCCCTACCTAAAGACTCACCTATGACAAGTGATGGTGAAGAAGACCAGCCTCGTATGTACAAATCGCAAACTGTGTAGAAGAGGTGTGGGGTTCATCCTTCCTTCCTACCAAAACGGCTACCAAATCATCAGTGGTGTAATAGGGCCACACCTTTTCGACAGATGGTACTACTTGGGGATCAGCCTTAGCTGTAAGATCTGTAGGCCTATAGCAATTAGGGTTTTGATTCTCTAAACAGAAACTAAAAAAGTTTCTGCAATGATGAGCTCTATCAGCACTAGTGAATGGCCCAACTTCAGGCGATTGAACTAATCCTCAACAACCCCTTTATCGAGTAGTTGTTTGCATGTATAGATGGACTCACGGAGGATGAACCACTGTGTTGAAGCCAAAACCACCCCTCAAATTACTCCTTACCCTAATAAATTTATTCTTGTTGAGATAGAGGTTTGAGCCTAGGTTCTAACCATACGGTCACGTCCTTGGCGAGTACTAAAGTGCATTATTCCAGCTGTAGCACCTATTGGATCGTCGGTACGCCCCATGGCGTAGTGGAAAAATATATTCTGGCGATCATCAACCAAGTATCCAAGTACGATGAATGAATTGAGTTGAAATAGGATTGGAAATATACCTTTAGTAATTTGATTTCTTTCGAGGTGTCGATTTCAAGCCGTAACAAAATCGTCTCGGCCTTTACGTAGTCAACCCAATTGTGAACGAATTTTTGCCAAAATTCTTGATTCAATGAAATAAAATTTTGTATTCGACCAAATAGTTGCAAGCCCAATTGCTAGAATCTCTAATTAAATAAACAAGAACACTAAATTGAAGATAAAAGATTATGGAAATGGGTTAACCTATAAACTGGTCCTTGTACTATTCTAATGAAAAAAAACTTAATAGTTGGAAAAGAAAACCTTTTATCTAAAAGCTAACCTAAATTTTCTCTATCATCAAAGGTTTTTAAAATTAGTTTTATAGGTTATAAAATTTTAACCTAACATTTATAAAAATATCCCCACTTAAAAACTTATTTATGGAAGCTTTTGACCAAATTGCCTTCATTATGCCCTTTTAAAATTGACTCTGTTAGGCTTCAATGTCACGACATTCTCAAGCCAATATCATGACATCCTTGTCAAGGAAGGCTCCTGTAATACCCCCTTGCCCAGTTCGGTCACTGGACATAAACTACTAGAGGTTACCACACAAAAGTCAAACAACATGTACATATTTTAACATACATGGTGAATCATGTCGTGGACTAATAAGTGGTAGATCAATCAATTACACATTGCATTTCATATGGCTAAACTACGAATTATTCCATGGACACAACTATTGCAAGAAGTAATCATCCCATACTACGAATTATTCTGCGGATACTCAAAAATGGCAGACTGTTTCGCAGACCCCCTATACTACGATAGGTCCCACGGAACTTAAAACGCCAAACATAACAGGACTGAACTTCATTTTTATTATCATACATCATGAAAATTCAAAGTAATCACCTTCAAAGTTTAACAAGTTTGTTTACAAATAACCAAATGACTATATACATGCCACTTAGACCGACTTAAATAAATTAGAAGACTAGCATTAATTCGGGCAGATTGTGTGAACTGCTTGCTAATTTGGTATATGAGCTCTGAATGTTCAAAATCTATAAGATTAAAGCAATCTAGACGTAAGTATTAAGAATACTCAGTAAGCTCATACAAATTTTATAGTTAACTTGCCTCATATAATTATATTATATGATTGTTTAACACGCTAACATAGTTTACCTATTAGCCAACACAATTCACCTACAAGGTAGATGCGTATAATTCATCACATATAGTATATCGAACATGCAACATGATTCAATAACACTTCATACCAAATTCATTCCCATTCCTTTCACTTGTGTAGACTTCAATTATAGTTGTCAATTCTTTCATTTCCCCTCATTTCTTAACTTGCCAATTTCACATTACACATGTTTTATATTATCTGATGAACATCGTAAAAGAACTCAAAATACTGGTATGTTTCACATCAGAGGCTCGTCCAAGCTGATCACATACAAATGTTCTAGGTTACCCATTTAGGCTAAACCTTTATTGACACAATGAAAGCCTAGTCAGGTCTATATATATGTAAGGTTACTAGTCCATGCTAAACCATTCAAATAGCATCAGATTACCAGTCCAGGCTAAATCTATGCAACATGTATCTTTGAGTCTGCAACAAATACTGGATCTCGAAATCATCAAGAAATAACATGTAACCATTGTTTGAGTCTTTTACTAAGTTCTAACTTGCCAAATTTTCAATTATACAATTTAAGAGCATAAAGGAAAGAAAGTTAAATAATGTTCATATTGTATATACTTACCTGGCAAAATGATAACTCGCCACAATAGAGTCTACTCAAAAACTTTTCCTTTCCCACGATCTTCTCTTGAAGGATTCAAATGGCTATATATACATGTAAGGTTATTAGTCCAGACTAAACCTTTAAAACAACATCGAATTACCAGTCCAGGCTAAATCTGTGCCACATGTATCTTTGAGTTCGCAACAAATGATGGATCTCAGAATCATCATGAAATAACATGTAACCATTATTTGAGTCATTTACTGAGTTTATCGAGACACTTTCATTTTTTAATTTTACTCACATTCCTTTGTAATATAGTTTAGTATTTCTCTCCTCTATATATTTAACAACCCAAATCTAACTTACCAAATTTTCAATTATACAATTTAAGAACAAAAAGGAAAGAATGTTAAATAATGTTCATATTGTATATACTTACCTGGCAAAATGATAACTCGCCACAATAGAGTCTACTCAAAAACTTTTCCTTTCCCACGATCTTCTCTTGAAGGATTCAAATGGCAATATATACATGTAAGGTTACTAGTCCAGACTAAAGCTTTAAAACAGCATCGAATTACCAGTCCAGGCTAAATCTGTGCCACATGTATCTTTGAGTCTGCAACAAATGCTGGATCTCAGAATCATCAAGAAATAACATGTAACCATTGTTTGAGTCTTTTACTAAGTTTATCAGGACACTTTCTTTTTGTAATTTTACTCATATTCCTTCGTAATATAGTTCATCATTTCTCTCCTCTATATATTTAACAACCCAAATCTAACTTACCAAATTTTCAGTTATACAATTTAAGAACAAAAAGGAAAGAATGTTAAATAATGTTCATATTGTATATACTTACCTAGCAAAATGATAACTCGCCACAATAGAGTCTACTCAAAAACTTTTCCTTTCCCACGATCTTCTCTTGATGAATTCAATCTTGATCTATTACATAATTTAATTGAATTTTTATCAACCAGCATCATTCATTAGCTTATAAAGCATATAAGTTAGTTCGATTCTATCACCCAAGATTCTTTTATGCCTAACATGATATACTATTGAACCCTTTTATAACAAAGTTTATAGAAATCTTAAACTGGTTTCGAGATGTCTATACTTACGCCCTGATATTCAGAATAAACAAATTTTCATTTTATCAAGTGATCTTTTTTCACAACTTCACTTTTAATCTAATCATTTAACACTACAATTTCAAGCATTCAACAATGGTGTAATCCCATGAAATCTTTAACAATTTTAGAAACGAACATCACCATTAGCTAGATTGAAACACGACAATCTCAAAAACATAAAATTCATGCACAATAGGTTCAATTTAGCTTACCATGCATGAGCACAAAGCTTGACCAACTTTCCTAGCTCATCAAAGAAGAAAAACAGTGATGGAGAGGATGAAGGAAAGAAAATGAAATGTCTCTTTCCATCCACTATGATACGGTATATATACATGTTTAATCTAATTATTAATCAAGATTAACATCAATATAAGTAATGTCAACACCTGTCTGGCCACTATATAAAAAAGTGGATAAATTATCAATTTAGTCCTTAATCGTTTATCATATTACCACTAGCGAAAGAAATCCATAAAGGTCAACTTTTATCACCTTTACGATTTCATCCCTATACTAAAATAGATAATCCAAACAATCAAATTAACAAACCAAGATTTCATATAACACTATAATAGACTAATAGGTATTAAATATTAAAACTTACTGACTCAATCATCGAAAAATAGGGTTCCAAAACTACAGTTTTTGACATCACTGAAAACAAACTGTTATAGCTCCAAGTCACGACATTGAGCTTATGGTTGCAACTTTACTTGGCTTGCTCAACTCTTCTACTCCATGTCTACGATAGATGTCGCAACATTCATAAGCCAATGTCGCGACCTTAACGTCAAGGGACTCAAGTTGCAACTTTGAGGTATTTTTTTTCATTTTTTCTTTCTCCACCATGTACATCCATATTTTTCATGGGTATTTCAAAAAATACATACAAGTGACGCCTCTGACAATGGTGACACTAATTTTTTTTAAAACACTGATGATTGGACAATGATTACGGGAAAAAGGGGTGGTGCCACTGGTTTGTCAGGCGACACTGTCTAGTATTGTAACAAACAAGTCATTTTTATATATAAATTTTCTTCCTGGTTATTCCAGTAATTAATTAATATTTTTGGGTTATTTATATAAAAAACCCTGGGCTACTACATTGTTTCTATACCTATATATTGTTTATTTATAGATATATACTGAAAAGAAAATAAGAAAAAAAAACACAACTAATAAGTACTATGCTCTCGTAAGTATCATAGGGTTAGAACTTAAGTCTAGCAAACAACACAACTTCAGGTGATTTCTTTGCTTCAAATGCACCTAAGTCAGCCTAGCTCTTGAAAGATGAGAATTCTCCCGGAAATTTTTTAAGGCATTGAAGAATATAGTGGGAGCACTCAAAATGAAAAGATCAACAAGAGAGTTAAAAAGTCATAAGAAGCAATGCACACAAGATGTTTGAGTAAATTCTCTCAATATATTTTTTAACTCGGAAAGAATGAAGTGATTACAAATGAAGGGGGATGACTCTATTTATAGTGAGCTCCCTTAGATCCAACAGTACAGATTAAATTACATTAATAGGTAAGATTAGTTCACTTCTACAACAAGAGGGTCCTAAGGGATTTAAATTCTATACATGTTCATCCTTTAGGATTTACAATAAGTATCTTGGTAAAATATAATTTACTAGAATGTTTCAATTCAATTAGGATTCCAGTAGATGAGCCGCGAGTTTCTTCCAAGCGATGGGCTAGTCTTGACGAATTGAATGACCCCAAGGGAACATGAAGGATCTGAAATATATGAATCAGTTACGGGCTCCTTTGCACAGCCCATTGATACGAACTCGCCTCGATGATGTGTTGAGTCGTATTATTGCCCGATCGATAAATTGAGTAAGTCTAAACAGTTTGCAAAGATAGGCTTGTAATTTAGAAAAAAAATAGGCTCAACAAGTTGGTTTTGGTATGAATATGAAAACAAGGAAATGAATTCGGCTAAGGCTCAAGAATGAACCAACACAATATGTCGTGTTCACCCGAAATTTATATAAGCACTTAGAATGAAAATGGAATGGAAATTAAAAGGATAGTTTGAATAAACACCTTGACCCACTATCTATGAAAGATAGGAACCTTGGTATGGAAGAACGTCACACTTAACAAAGTGATAAGTTCAAAAAGACGGGGTTGACGCCACAATTAGTTGCTTGATAACTCAATTCAGTCGATGGAAAACAATGAGAGTTTGAACATTCACAGAGTATCATAAAATTAATCAAATGATCAAAAGCCCATACAAATAGCAACTAGCTAAGTATTTATAGTAGAATGGCTAGGCTAGGCGAATAGGCACTTTGGGTAGCCTAATGGACAACATGCAGCAACTTAATGAGCTTGGAATTTCTTGGCACCTTCCTAGAACATCCCTTAAAGCTTCCTTGAAGGTTCCATGGCCTTGGGAACATTAATGGGCAGTCCTTGGTGACTCCAATAAGATGGAATTAAATTGAGTAATTTGGGTGAGCTAAAAAGGTGTGGGCAGATTCGGCCAAGGAGCTTAATGAGCCTTAATTGTAGTTCCTTGTTCAGTTGAATAGTTTGGAGGCTTTAAATGGTAGCTTGCGTATTGCAAAGGCCATTAGGTGTGAAAGCCGAATATGTACAACCTCTTAGGTGTGAACGTACCAAACCGAATGGTCATCTATGTGAACAAAATTTTTCTAGGAATGTGAAAGCTTTCAAAGGTGCTTGGAGAGCTAAATGGTCAGCTTTGGGAAGAAGAAAGACAGCAACTCTTCATGTGTCCTTTGCTATACACGAAAAGATGTTTAGAAAACTAAACCATCAGACCCATGTAATTGCCATCCAATGTATATAGCTGCACAATTAAAATCAACAAATTAATGGAGTTTAAGACATCTTAAAAATCAGCAGAAACTAGACAAAATAAAAAAAATGCATTCAGCTAGGACATATTAAACACAAACAACTAAGACACATTTAAAAACCTGTATTTAAAATGTTAAGCTAAAGACACATTAAAATGATGTAGCTAGACATACTGAAAACAAATAATAACTAAGACTCAAATTAAATTCAACAGCAACTAAGACAAATTAATGAAAACATGAAATTAATTTGTCTTAACTTTAAACACATTAAACACTTCTAATTTAACATGTTGATTAAGATATATTTATTAACACTCATTATTAACTTAAACTAAGCTAACTAAATTAACTAAACACATTAATTTATAAGCTGGAACTAAATTAATTAACTTAGATAAAGCATGAAATGATTCCAACAACTAAAACGAATATACTTAAAAGGATAAAATTGAGCTCAATAAGCTAGAATCGAGCTAAATTGAGCTCCATTGAGCTAGAATTAACTAAGTCAGCTTGCAAGAGTTTGCAAGCCACACTTGGTGAGCTGGTCAAAGGCCGTCCTCGAGCGTGATCATAACATCCCCTCCCTCTTTAAGGCGATTTGTCCTCAAATCGGGCCACTTGTTCAAGAAAATTTCTTCACCATCACAGCCCCCTTGTCTGAGGAAGTTGGCAACATTGCTTCCGATTTCCTGAAATTCACACATAGCTTGAACACAAGTCAGATTATTTGTAGGCCCTCCCTCTTTAAGAGGAATCTATTCCGACGTACCACCTACATGAAATCTAAATAGATTAGTGGCGACATGGATTGTAGGCTCAAAAATACTTGCAATAATCTTGTCCAAAAATGACACATATGAATCGATGCCAGGATCAAAAACATGAGTTAGCCTTACCGTTTCACAATGGATAAAAGTGCCCATCATTGACATCAAAATAGAACCATAAAACGTTCAAGAATTATGATTTTGGACAACAACAGTCATTGACTCAAATCTTTTGAACAACTTAATACCAAATGATATATAACCATAACTTTGATTTTGCATGTGCAACTTGTCATAGTTCAACAACTGTGTTTTCGGATTTAAAGTCATAACATCAAGCAAGCACAAATGCTGCACATATCTATTCACATGAAATTCATTGTGCTTGATTGCTTTCAAGAATGACCCAAAATAACAAAGTTTCCGATAGTTATAGTTCTGAAAATCAAAATCCATTGGTTTAAATCCCTCGGTCAATAATAAAGAATGATAATCACTTGGATCAAAAACGAAGTTTTTGCTTACCATCTCACATTGACTTGAATATTTCTTGGCTGGCAACATGGTAGGAATACGAAGCAAACTACAGTTATAAGTATGCAATTCATGTTCGAATCCCTTAAACCACAATATGGAGCAATTTCCAGAATCATAAACTAAATTTTGACTTTGCAACCCAGCAATATTCACATGTTTCGTCTTCACACATAGCGATAAAATTCAAAAAAGATGAGAAAGTTCAACACATTTATTCCAAAAAAAAATTACAGTACTCGCCTTTACTTAACAACAACTTAAGATCGCATACTCTGGGCTTAAAAACATAGTTTTGGTCACTTGTTCCACAATGCAGCAAGAATTCCCTTTTCATCAAGAAGTCACACAGGCCAAATAAAGGAGATGTAGATAAAAACAAATTCAGGCAATCAAACTTCTTGATTCTCTTTCGAACTGACATGTAAAGACATGAGTATTCCGCACAATAATTTAAAGATGACTCAGGATCAACACAATCAGAAAGATTAATCGTCTTACACGAAAACCTTTTACCAAATGTGTTACACAAAGAGAATGTGAACATACCAACATTCGAACAGCCATATATCTCAAATTTCACTCGATCAAACTTACACAAACATGCGAAATTTACACAACAAAGCAGAAACGTCTCATAAACAATCGGACTAAGAGTTTTACATGACAACTTTTTAACACATGTTCAAAAATTGTTTACGCTGATTTATAGTTACTTCACCAACACACTTGTCAACGCGGTAATTTTTGTTAGAGAAACTCGTCTTGCTATCTTTTAAAATCAACACACCGCCATTAATCAAAGAAAGGCAATTGACCTTATCATCAATACAATCACAAACATTCAAATAGGTTGGTGGAGACTGAAACAGGTTATAACATTTACCTTCCTTACCATGTGGCACAGGTGGACTAGAATTACCTTTGCCTACCAACGTGAACCGTCTCTCCATTGGGAGGTAATGAAGATGGAACTTATTAATCGATTCTTCAGAAACCTGGAAAGAAACAACATGAGAAAAATTCAGATGTGGGTTAGTGAACACATTCACTTTTTTTTGTTCTCTTGCATATTTTCCAAGCGTTTCTTCAAGCTCTCTTTCTTTTTCCATAGTTTCTTTTATTTTTGAAAACTCATCGACTCTAGTTTCTTTTCCAACAACACTTTTTTTTTTGCTTACTCCATTTTTTTACATCAATTTTCTTTTCTTTTTCACATTCTTTTCACTCTCAATCTCTTTTTCAATTTTCTTTTGTTTTTCACATTCTTTTTCACTCTCAATCTCTTTTTCAATTTTGTTTTCTTTTTCTTTCATTTCTTTTTTTCGTCTCTCGATTTCATTTCATATTTGTTCATTTTCTCGCATCAACATTTCTTGTTTTTCTTTTCTTCTATTTTCTTTGTCTTTTTGCCTCATTCGTTCATTACAATATGAAGATGATACAAATTAGTCAGAACGGAAAGACTCTTGTTGGGTATGTATGGAATGAGGTACATACGAAAAATAATCACCTTTTCGAGATTGATTCTCAGTGGACGAGTACCTTGGTGCATACGAGGGTTTACTTGTGATTTCTTGTTCGTCACCTTGAAAAGCTTCAAACTCGAAACTTGCGTTGTGTCGTCTTGAATGCCTCGTTGAATACGAATCATGATATGAATCTCTTCTCACCAAATCATTGGATGTTAGTCTCTACATGATCTTGTTTTCGTCTTTTGACTTAAAGAAATTCGCTCCAAATCATTGAATCGTTCATCCAATTTCCTTAATCGTTCTTTAACGGGTTCCAATTTTCTTTTAAGCATTTGACCCATCTCGTGAATAATTGTTTGATATGTTGGGTCGGACAAAACATCATCATCACCAACAATCTTTTTGGTACTTCTTAACATTTTTTTTAATCACTCAACAAACCTCACAATCCTCCACAAAGAAAATTCACACTATTTGGCTTTTGAACACTCTAATAGTCTCACCGAACTCTAGTGCCTTTTTCTACCCAAGTTCGCCTCTCGAAATTTTCCAAGGACTACTTAGATGAATTAGCATTTGTTGTGGAGTTGGTTGCAAAAGTGATGTTCGGTTTAGGTTAGAAATTGATGTGGGTATAAAGGGTAGGCTAGAAACAAAAATGAACAAAGTGTGGCTGAATGAGTTTGTTGAAGAGAATTGTTTCCGGGCAAAAAGCTATTGATGCGATTGAACTTCACCTTTTTTTATATTTTCATTTCCTCTTTCCTTTTTTTTCAATATTTCGAAATGTTCACTCTTTTTTCAAGTATATATATTTTCTTCTTCTTCTTTTTTCACGAAATTGTTTTTTTTGCAAAATTTTTTACAGAATACAATCTCGAAAATACCAAAAATGCTGATACTTACTTCAATTTAACTAGCTCTGATACCAAATGATACGAACTCGCCTCGGTGATGTGTCGAGTCGTATTGTTGCCCGACCGATAAATTGAGTAAGTTTGAACGGTTTGCAAATATAGGCTTGTAATTTAGAAAAAAAATAGGCTCAACAAGTTGGTTTTGGTATGAATATTAAAACAAGGAAATGAATTCGGCTAAGGCTCAAGAATGAACCAACACAATATGTCGTGTTGACCCGAAACTTATATAAGCACTTAGAATGAAAATGGAATGGAAATTAAAAGGATAGTTTGAATAAACACCTCGACCCACTAACTATGAAAGATAGGAACCTTGGTATGGAAGAACGCCCCACTTAATAAAGTGATAAGATCAAAAAGATGGGATTGATGCCACAAGTGGTTGCTTGATAAGTCAATTCAGTCGGTGGAAAACAATGAGAGTTTGAACACTTACAAAGTATGATAAAATTAATCAAATGATCAAAAGCCCATACAAACAGCAACTAGCTAAGTATTTATAGTAGAATGGCTAGGCTAGTTAAATAGGCACTTTGGGTAGCCTAACGGACATCATATAGCAAATTAATGAGCTTGGGATTTCTTGGCACCTTCCTAAAACATCTCTTGAAGCTTCCTTGAAGGTTCCATGGACTTGGAAACGTTAATGGGCAGTCCTTGGTGACTCCAATCAGCTGGAATTAAATTGAGTAATTTGGGTGAGCTAAAAAGGTGTGGGCAGATTCGGCCAAGGAGCTTAATGAGCCTTAATTGTAGTTCCTTGTTCAGCTGAATAGTTTGGAGGCTTTAAATGACAGCTTGAGTACTGCAAAGGCCATTAGGTGTGAAATCCGAATATGTACAGCCTCTTAGGTGTGAACGCACCAAACCGAATGGTCATCTATGTGAACAAAATTTTTCTAGGAATGTGAAAGCTTTCAAAGGTTTTTGGTGAGCTAAATGGTCAGCTTTGGGAAGAAGAAAGACAGCAACTCTTCATGTGTCCTTTGCTATACATGAAAAGATGTTTAGAAAACTAAACCATCAGACCCATGTAATTGCCATCCAATGTATGTAGCTGCACAATTAAAATCAACAAATTAATGGAGTTTAAGACATCTTAAAAATCAGCAGAAACTAGACAAAATAAAAAAAAATGCATTTAGCTAGGACATATTAAACACAAACAACTAAGACACATTTAAAACTCAGATTTAAAATGTTAAGCTAAAGACACATTAAAATGTCAGTAGCTAGACATATTGAAAACAAATAATAACTAAGACTCAAATTAAATTCAACAAAGAACTAAGACAAATTAATGAAAACATGAAATTAATTTGTCTTAACTTTAAACACATTAAACACTTCTAATTTTACATGTTCAGATTAAGATATATTTATTAACACTCATTATTAACTTAAACTAAGCTAACTAAATTAACTAAACACATTAATTTATGAGCTGGAACTAAATTAATTAACTTAGATAAATCATGAAATGATTCCAGCAACTAAAACGAATAAACTTAAAAGGATAAAATTGAGCTTAATAAGTTAGAATCGAGCTGAATTGAGCTCCATTGAGCTGTAATCAAACTAAGTCAGCTTGCAAGAGTTTGCAAGCCACACTTGGTGAGCTGGTCCAAGGCCGTTCTCGGGCGTGATCGTATCAACCATGGCATTCTCCCCCACCTATTCTCGTGATGCCCTTGACGCATCCTTGGAATGGAATTGGTCAACCTTCTCTTGGAATTGCCATAAAGCCACAACAAGTTCCCAACTAGCTTCACTATTGGGAAGCCCCTTCCATCTAGGGGTGAGCAAAACTCGATTTGACTCAAAAAAATCAACTTTTTTTGAATTTCGAGTTAACGAATCGAGTTATTCAAATTAATCAAGTTATTCGAGTCAAGTCCAATTTTTTTTCGAATTTTGAGTTCGAATCGAGTTTGGTTTTCGAATTCGAATAACTCGAATAATTTGAATAAATCGAATATCAAACTATAATAATTTACAATTATTATCCCAAACTCCTAAACCTCTTCACTTTCCTCCCAAAACTTTTACTCCCTCCCACTTTCCCTCCATAACTTTTGCTCCCCTCCCATCCTACTCCCATTGTACCCCAAACCGATTCCCCCCCTCCCCCCAAATTTTTTTTGAATATTTCCCTCCCAAAATTTTACTCTTCCCATTTATTTCCACCCAAAATTTTACTCCCTCAACCTCCAAAACTTTTTATTTTTCCCCTAAATTTTTACTTCTCACCCTTTACCCCTCCAAAAAATTAAAATCATCCAAAAAAATTCCTAAACCTAAATAATAATAATTTTATTTATATCTACTATTAAATTAAATTTCATATTTTGTACTATTTATATTATTGAATTGTTTTATCATATTGAATCTTTATAATTTTTCGCTAAAATTGAATTATTGATGATACCATAAAATATTCATGTTAAATTTTATGTTGGTATTAATTTCACATTTTATCTTTAAGATAATTTTATTAAAAAATCACATTTTTACATTTAATATATTTTTAAATTTCAAAATACATAGTGACAAGAATCAGAAGATAATTGAAGCAATTAAGCAAGCAAAGAAGTTAACCCGTATATAAAAGATTAATAAATAAATTATAAGGGGATGAAAGTCAATAACAAATTTGATTATAGTGGACAAATTTGATTACGGTGGGTGACGATGATTACAAGGACCTGAAATATTTTTTTAAATTTAACTCGAACAAATATATTCGATTCGATTCGATTCGAATTCCATCTCACTAGACTCGGTTCGAGAAAATTTCAAATCGAGTTAGGATGATAAAATATAATTTGTCAACACGATTAACTCAAAACTTTTTCATTCGATTCGATTCGATCGAACGCTCACCCCTACTTCCATCAAACAAGGTACTCATGCCTCGAATTGTAGTACTTCCGTCAGATCACTCAATTTGCCATGATGCACTCAACATTATGGTCATACTAGACCTTTACCCCTATCGGTGCTTGTTTAAAGTTGTCTTGATTTGAATCCTTCTGATCCTCATGGAAAGGCTGAAGCATAATGACATGGAAAACCAAATGAACCTTACGTTTTGCTAGTAACTCCAGTTTATAGGCCACCTTGCCTACCTTCTTCAAAATTTTGAAAGGTCCCTTATACCGTCACACAAGCCCCTTGTGCAAGCCAGTGCGACGCAAATTCAAATGCAACTTACCAAGGACTAAATCCCCGACTTGGAACTGTACATCTTTACGGTTTTGATCAACCCACTTCTTGTTGCGCTTACTTTGCTTGTGTAGACAAGCTCTAACTAAGTGGTTATGCTCATGCCAACCTTGGGCAAATCGATAAGCTATTGGATCTGGTCCTTCATAATAAGTCGCAATAACATTGGGTGTGAGTGGTGGTTGGCATGTCGCTATCTCGAACGGACTTTGATTTGAAACTCCACTTCGTTGCAAATTGTAGGAAAACTAGGCCACATTCAATAGCTTCGGCCAGTCCCTCTGTGTAGCACTCACGTAGTGCCGAAGATAGGCCTCCAATAATGCATTTACTCTTTCGATTTTCCCATTAGCCTGCACATGCATGCTAGTGGAAAAGTTCATGTTTGACCCCATCATCTTGAACAACTCTGACCAGAATCGGCCCGTAAACCACCTATCTCGATCACTAACAATAGACTGTGGTACTTCCCAATATTTCAGCATATTTCTAACGAAGAAAGTGTTCCCTCCTCAGTAGGGCACTCCTTAGTTGTTGGAATGAAGGTCCCGTACTCGGAAAGCTTGTAGACCACAGCAACAATACTTACAAACCTGTCAAATTTCCACAAACCAATAATAAGATCCATGGATACACTCTCCCATGGATGCTCCGGAAAGGGAAAAGGCTGCAATAAATCGGCCGACATTTTCAGCTCTATCTTGCCTTGTTGGCACATTAGACAAATCTTTACGTAGGTCTCAACATCATCACCCATGTAAGGCCAACAATAATGATCCTCGAAAAGTGCCAATGTGCGATGCATACCTAGATGACCAACTCATCTCGAATCATGAGACTCTATCATGATCTCCTTGCGCAAGATTCAAGTACTCTCTCCAATCTAAACCAAAACTAAATTTCTTCATTTTAAATACTTTATAACCTTAAGAACACTTAAAAATTAGCTCAAGAACTTTCAAAATTCATCAAATATTAACTATTTCTTTCTATAGCTCTCAAACCAATGTGAATAGAAAAGTTGAAGAGAAAATGATGAACTTATGTTTTAAGTTCCCCCTATTCTCACGAAAATCAACAAAATTAAGGAAAAATGATGATGATGAAGTAATTGATTTTCCGAACTTGATTTTAATAAAAAAACTTATAGAAATTTGAATTACCAAATCGAAATAGATGAAATGAAATCAAAAGTTGATGAAATTGAGATAAAATTAAAAAGAATATGGCAGAAATTTTGATTGAAAACGAAACTTTCGTGAAAAAAAACTTCTCTAGTTCTTCCTTTTTGTTCATTTTCAAATGGGTATTTTACTTAAATGCCATTTGACTAATTACCACAAAAGGACCTTATCTTTTCTTAATCCAAGTTTTTACTCCTAAGTCATTTGCCTCACGAATTCTAATTCTCTTACAAATCAGTTTTAACCTCAAATTTCTAATTCCTTAATACCCACTAGTTTAATAAAACTTAGGAATAGGAAATTCAATAAAAAAGAGACAAAATTTATTATTATACTCATACCTAAAAGCCTTTTGATTTAACTTCCTAGAACATTTCAAATTTTGATTCCAACAAAAAACGAATTTTTTAATACAAGTTTTGAGGCATTACAACCAATCAATCTTGAATTGTTACATTCCAGCATGATTTCCTCAAGTAGTTTTGCATATTAAGGCACAAAAAGGTAAAGTCCACGAGTGTTCAACAGGTCTCCCTCAAGCCAAAATCGTATAGTTCTCCATTTTTTTGGAATATTCAATCAATGTTTTAGATGTGTGATTATGGGACAACCCTTCCTTAATTATCTTTAATAGTGAACTATTAGGATTGTTGATTGTTGCAAGATCTATGTTTCAACTTATTGCATTATCCTTTGCATTAGCTTTTCTTAGCTTGTATTTGATGGTAAAATCCAACTCTATTAAGAAAACCTGTCAATGAGTCTATTTGGTAGATAAGTTTTCTAAGTTAGAGAATAATTGTTTGCAAAATTATCAATAAATACCATGAACTTGGAACCTTGAAAATAGTATCACCATGTGCGCAAACAATGCAACACTGCAAAATTCTCTTTCTCTTGAATTGTGTATCGTCGTTCCATATCATTAATCTTTCAACTCTTGAAATCCATTTGCTGCCCATCTTACATCATTAATCCCTTAATTACATAGCTTGATGCATTTGTGTGTATATCATACGAGTTAGTATAATTTAACAAGGCAAGTACGGGCTCCGTTATCATGGATTGCTTCACTTGATCAAAGGCCTTTTGGAAATTAGGCTTTTTGGCAATTTAAAAGAATGGTTGGATTACCTTGTTCATCAAAGTGTAAAATGTTGTTGGAGCATTAGTTAGTCTGAAAGGCACCATAAGGAACTTATACGAGCCATAACGTGTCACACAAGTTATATTTGGTTCATCCCTTTAGTTATTCAAACTTAATGATACCCAGATTGCAAGTTAAGCTTGGTAAACTACCAAGCATCCCCAATATGATCAAATAAAAATTTAATGAGTAGGAATGGGCACCTGTTTTCACATTGACATTATTCAGTGCCCGATAGTCGATACACAATCTCAACGATCGATCATGATTTCACTAGAACAAATCCAGTGCGTCAAATGGGGTTTAAAATGGTCTCATAAGCCTAACATCTAAAAGATCCTTTAAATGGTTCCACAACTCTTCTAACTTTTGGCAGTAACATTTGGTATGAAGTCTTGGTTGGTCATTTGGCATTAGGCACCAAATCAATTTCATGATACACCTCCCTCTTAGGTGATAATTTCTTAGGCAACTAATAGTAATCATATCACTGAAAAACTGTAGTACTTGTGCCACCTCTTTGGAGATCTCATCAATTGGTTTTAGAATCTCATAAAGTTTAGAGTTTTCAAGAAAGTAACTTCATGTTTGGATACACCATTGACAAATTGGATTGTAGACAAAATCTTAGCTCTAACATTCCCCTCTTGACTAATGAGTACCACATATTGATGGAGAAGATCTAGGATACATATGCAATCAATAAACAAAAAAAAGGGCATTAATCCAATTAAGAAAACATAATCCAATCACAAAGCCCTAGTCATTAAATTTGTATTACCTTAATAGACTCTTTGCCAGTCAAGTCTTTAAGTTGCGACTCGACTCCTCTTGTAACACCTATAGTCGAGTCCCTTTTTACGTTCACAATCTTGGTCCACCCAACTATCTTCTCAACTTTAAGACCAAGTTTCAAAGTAATTTTTTTCCAACATGAACAAATTTGATGCACTTAAGTCGATAAGGGCACATAGTTTTCTTCCTACAACAGTGATGACTAGAAACACCATCCTTTTCCACTTTCGACACTTTTTTGGCTTAAACAAAAACATAAGATTGAGACAAGTTTCATAGTCTCTTTTTTCTCGTTATCTCCCTTATGTTGGAAAAATCTGGTTTAAAAATGGTTTTCAGTTTTAGCAAAAAATTAAAAATTTTAAAATCTGAGAAAATTTGTTATATTTGTAACAATAAACTTTTCATGAAAAGTACTTGTGCTTTGTGGGAGACAAATCCTAGATGTTCCCAACTTTCAAATGAATGACCTTCTCTATTATTCTTATACCATGAATCACTTCGAGTGTAATGCCCTCAACTCGATCCGATTAATCAGAATCGGATCCTGGGTATTACCACCCAAATACAGTCACAAGCTTAATTCGCTTATACAATTTATAGATAATTACAAGTTACTTAATTACAAAATCTCAACCTAAAATACATAAGTGTATACAATGAGTAAATACCTTGCAGTTCCTTCAGAATCAAATAGTAGCACTTTTAGAAAAATAGAGAAGATAACTTCCCCCATACTCATCTTGAATACAGACATATCTAAATTAAAATCCTAATAAGTTACATATACCTCAAAGTATGGATCTTTAAGAAACATTTCAGTCTTTGGACACACCACCAAACTTCCTCTGTACGTATAATAGCCCGATACGACATTTCTCTGGCGTAGCCTTGGCATCGTCCATCCTGGTGTAGACCCACACCACATCACCAGTAACATAACACATAAAGATAAGTTCATAAGAACTTAGTGGAAAAAAATCATTACCTGAGTTAATTTGCACATCGCAACTAATAATTTATATAGACAGTTTTATCGTTCTTAACCTTCAACCTTATCTTTGGTGAATGCTACCTCAAGTTCTATTCCTTTACACTCGTCTGTTACTATGCCTTACTATGAAACCATTTCCTTTTCTTAACAGAACATCTTCGTTACATCACTTGCCTCCTTTAATCATTGATTCATCACCTCATCACGATTCAAGAAGAAACACGTACCCAGATCACAGATGCTACCTTAAACATATAGATTCATATCCTTAATCAGAATACATTTTCAATACTAACTCATTACTTTTCTATATCTTTTCAATTCATTATTACCAACCGAGTCTTAGTATTATATACTACTTTACCATATAGTCCATAGGTAAATTTTTCCTTTCTAATTCCTCTGATTTCGTTTAAGACCCATATAAAAATCACCATCAGGGAAAATCTATAAGAATGTCCACGAAGGCCTCATCATGGTACGCCACAAGGAACCTCCTTCATAGTTCTTCATTGTGAATCCTATTAAGACACGCTAAAAGGACAGTCCATCTAGAGTTTTCCACAAAGACTCTTCCTTTAGAGTTTGCCACAAAGGCTCTTCCTTCTGAGTTCGCCACAATGGCTCTTTCTTCAAAGTTTGCCACAATGACTTTTCTTTTAGAGTTCACCTTAAAAGCTTTTATTTCTTCATGTGTTTATGATAAGGATTTTCCCATCAACATCTTGGGACACGTAGAGAACCCCATTCGGTAATCACTTCCATTTAGTTCATTTTCAAAAGGCGACATTGTCATGGCTTAATATACATGTAAGGTTACCAGTCTAGGCTAAACCTTTAAAACAAAAACAAATTACCAGGCTAAATCCGTGTCACATGTGTCTTTAAGTTCGCAACAAATTCTGGAGCTCTACTTTAAAACATATTTCCTTGTAAACACTTCATACATTGAAAAATACTAAGCCTAGCCTTCTTAATCCACAATAAGCAACCAATATAACACATATCTCATAACATCCATTTCAAACACTCAGATATTCAAATACAACCATGTTTCACCTTACATTACTCATGCATCATTCAATACATGCTTGAACCCACCAGACTCTGTACCAGGTTTACATATTATTCTCAACAATATAAACTTAATCATAGATATCCTTTAGGAATCACTTACCTTACCTACTATACCTTTCATGATCTCGGCATCACCTTTTGATTTGTTCCACAAACATCAAGGTATGAATAGTACCAAGCAAGAGTCAATTTAGAGACTCACCTGACACCCACGAATAGTAGCTTGAACTCCAGGTTCAACATCCAACATGAAACTACAGCGACCGCTACTTATAAAACATAAAGACACCATTAAAACTCATTCGTATAACATTTACCACCATCTCAAACCCAGAAAACCTCATGCAAAACTTTACTTCTTCATCTTACTCTTCATGCCCTCTTAAAAACTTAGTCTTTCACAACATAACATACAGAGTCATAAAGCTTACCCAGACACGAAACACCTCCTTGTAACAACCCAAAACCACATCTTCCAACTTAAGGAAGGAAGAAATGCTTACAATTCCTTCCGAATCAAATAGTTGTACTTTTAGAAAAATGGAGAACATAACTTCCCCCATACTCATCCTGAATAGAAATATATATACAACCTAAGCTCCTTTTGGAACTTGACACGTGTCACCCTCTTTCAAAATTGTCCCTATAATGGTCTATAGCCTTTGAGAAGTACATAAGTGAAAGCCCATTATTTTAGTTACCCTATTACTCAATCCAGTTGAATTCTAACTAAAGTACCATGTATTCTATCTTGAATACTTACAACATGATCAACACAGTAACTTAAACAAACTTGGCGTACATTACCCTTGACACTAATCTAACTTACAAATTTCTCTTACCCGACTCTTCTCCCTCACAACTCCACTTTATTAGTTTAATCATTACTTGATATCTTAACTTCGGTTATGCACCCAAAGCTATACACCATAGAAACAATTGGCGGATAGAATCGTGCCACACATATTACTTTTAAGCTATTCGCTAAAACCTAAAACCTGCCAAACTAGGGTGTTACATCGAGTGTGGGCTCAAACAATCACCAACCAAACACATAACCAAAAATAATTTATTACTTTCAATAAGAAATTAATTCTTGTCGAATCTAATTCCTTAAATGTAGTATTTTTGTCTAAGTACACTTGTAATTTTTTGAACAGATTGCTTAATAAAATTATTCATTATTTACATCAATACTTTTTATATTTTCCTCACATGGTTTTTACACACAAAGCAAAATGGAAGCAAATGTTTTTCACTTGTTATCTAATGTTGAACTAATACTAAGAGGTATTAAATGGTTGGATCGTAATACGGAAAGAAAACTTGTATTTGTAGACAGGCCTACACATGTCCTTAGTCTAATCGAAAATAAGTAAACCAATTAGAAAACTAATATGTCGCCTATCAAGTTCAATTGGGAAGATGCCTTATCTTGGGTATCAGAGCAGATGACTCCCAGAAGATAGAGACATAGATGTGACTGACTACATTGATAACACATCAGACTGGACCCAAGCAAAATAGATCATGAATCCATTTATGAATTTATTCACTTGTGACGTTCATAGTGTGGCACAACTAAATCCTAAGTGGATGGTGGACTATTATGCGTGACCCATACACTTTGATGTATGTAAAAGCCTATGTTTAAATAGATAAGGAACAAAAAATTGGTGCGTTAGGTGTACGACTTTTGTAGTATGTAAAGTTATTCACAATAGTGGAATTCATAGCCTGAGACTTGGGTAATGATATCTTCTTATTGGCATTACATGATTAATGAAAAGTAAATATGGCCATGGGTTGTTCATCTTTGTGATGAATGACTTGATTACTATTTAATAGTAATTGGCTTTTCACGAAGTAAGATGTAATAGATACCATGAGATAAAATAGGATCATATTGGGAGAGTGGATATTATCCCTAAAAAGTAAGAATATCCTGCGAGGGTAACACACTTATGATAAGGTCATTAGATGAACACTAAGTAGATACTTTCGTAATGGTATGTCACAAGGATGAGCTCAGTCATGATACTATAGTGGAATGACTTTGTGACTAAATGAGTTTGTAATTAATAAGCAAACAGCCAAAAATTAATTATAAATCATTTGAGTCCTAATTACATATCTCCAATTCATCCCTCCGCTAGCTCATTGAAACCAAAAATGAATTGCGTGTTTAAATCCAAATAAACAAAATGAATAAAAATAGAGAATTGGGAAACATTCAAGAATAATTATGGTTTTCTCCAAAATGGAGAAATGAAATCATTTAGAAATAAATGTAGGTTTCTCAAAATGGAAATGAAAATGAGAAATGATACATTTGCAATATTCATGGATTACTTAGAAATGATCTAAAGAATTTATGTTTTGAGTTATTTTAAAGCCCAAAAATGAAAATAAATCATTCGGTCATAGTAAACATGTTGATGGTGAATATTAGACATATTTTCTCAAAAAATTTACCAAAGGTAAAATCATCATGATTTTATCGAGGGCAAAATTGGGATCAAAAAATTATTTAATATAAAATATTGAAGTTTATTTTGGGAAATAAAAAAACAAAATTGGGTTAGATCAAAATACAAAGTACCGGGTCGAAAAGCCTGAAAAGTACTCGTAATTGGACCCGACGTGAGAGAAGCTCCAAAGTCCCTCATCGAATATAAGGGGGTGGCAACCCCAATCGGAATACTAGGGAATGCCATCTACCCCACTCTTATTCTAAGTAGGATGCTATTTTTTCTAGTTGTAATAAACTTCTACAATTCAACAAGGGTTCTACTTTCTCATCCTATAAATAGATGGCACTGGTAGAACTATGAACACTATTTTGAGAGATTATTACCCTACCAAAAATGTAACACCCCTAACCTGTATCCGTCACCAGAATAGGGTTACAAAGTATTACCGTAAAAATGTAACTTTGAAACATACATCTCATACATTAACATAAACATAGCAACATACATCTCATACATTAACATAAACATAGCATAAATCATTCATTTACATGCATATTGTCCCCTAATCGAGCTTTTGGGGCCTTAAAAACACTTTAGAAACAATTTGAGACTAAATTGGAAACATTTGGAACATTTAGGAAAAAGTTGGAAAAGTTAAACTGCAGGGGTCACATTACCGTGTGGTCAGGCCGTGTAACTCACATGATTGAGACACACGGCCGTGTCTCAGGCCATGTGACTTTTGAAATAGGGACACACAACCATGTCCCAGCCCGTGTCTATGCCCATGCAACTCTCTGAGTTGGGTCACATGGCCAACCCACACGCTCGTGTGCCAGGCCACGTAACTTTCGAAATGGCCATACACACCCGTGTAATAGCCTAACTTGCAAACCCTAAAACCTACAGGAGACACATGACCATGTCGCATGGCCGTGTGTGACACACGGCTGAGTCACACGCCCGTGTCTTAGGCCGTGTGGACATGAAATTGACCTAAAACAAGCCATTTCCATCACCATAACAAGCATGTACCTAAAAGTAATTTGCACCCATGACCAAAGCCTTAAAAACATACCAAGACATGCATGAAATGACCAATTCAAAAGGCTCATTCCATTCAACCAATATGCCATACAAGGCATCTCAAATGCATTCATTCATATTTTACCTAAACGTGTATATATACCATATTTCAATCATACACATGAAATCTAATACCTTTCTAAAACATCACCTATCTTGACCATTTTGAAACTATTCCATCACATACCATATTGGCCATTAAAACATGCATCAAAACTCAACCATGTTAACACATACCAAAAGGCACCAAAAGCACCAAAAGTACATCAATCCAAAATAACATATATATGCCAAACTTATCAACTAATATTCAAAAACAAGTTCGTCTATACATGCCATTATAACCTTCGCCAAAATATCAAAAACTATCGATATAATTGCTAGATAGTGTGATAGATCTCTGACGAGCTTCCGATTATCTATAAAACCTAGGAAAGAAAACTACGTAAGCATATAATGCTTAGTAAGTTCGTAAAATATGAACATTACTTACCATTTCAATTCATAACTTTAAAATTAAGCAATGACATAATCCAAACATAAGCTTGGCACAAGCCTAAGCACCATCAACAACACATGTTAGTGCATTAACGCATAATTCATTTGAATTATCATAAGGTAAGCTATTTGTACGTGAACATGCTTACTTTGAATGCATCATTTTCATAAACATAACGTACTTTCATTGAAACCTTCCATTTCAATCTTTTTCATAATTTCATAATATAGTTCATTTGAACACTTACCGTTCATTTCCTTTTCATGCCCGTTGAACCATCTAGAATAACACTGGATACGCGGGAAAGCTCACATGAAATGTGCTAAACATATAACCATAACATTTTCTTTTCCTTTACATTATTCCTCACACGAGCTGTGAAATGGGTCTGCTCACATGAGTTGTGGGTCAGAATGTAAGCTACATGATGTTGCTCACACGAGCTGTGGAGTATTCGCAACAAATGCAAGACCTCAGCCATCGATAGGACATTCAAGACTAGCACCCGAAACATGAAAACCCTAATGACATGTCATTTGTATCCTACAATTTCCCAAGGTTCAAACGGGGCTCGATAATCATCGTGACATTGTTGGATATATATCATTTATTTACATGGAAAATAATACATGAACATATAGATCAATATAACATTAAAACATTATTTAATCATACGAACTTAACTTGACAAACAAAGCGTAAAAACGTAGTCGATCAATCTGAGGCTTTCACTTTTGCCCGATCTAAATCCATACGAGGTCTATCTTGATCTAAATAGATAAATTCAATCCATTTAGTACTTCAATTATTCAATTCAGTCCATTATTCATATTTTTGCAAAATTATAATTTTACCCTTAACATTTTAACCTTTTTATAATTTAGTCTTTAAGCTCGTAAATTAAAATCTAAGCATTTTCATCCTCATTTAATACCAATCGAATACACTAGGGACCTATATCAACCCATACAAATCATCATTTCACAATTTCACCATGTAGTTTTACTAATTTATAAATAAGTCCCTAACACTACAGCAAATTAAGGTTTTAACGGTGTTTGGACCAAAAATGCCGCAAATATATACCATTAGTGGCGCTAACCAAAAAATCCCACCATAAGCCGTTATATAGTGGTGTTTGTGGAAATAGCGCCGCAAATAGTACATATTTAGCGTTTTATGCTACGCGCCAAAAACGTCGCAAAAGGTAAAGCAATAGAGGCTTTTTTCCCATAAATGCCGCGAATTTATTTAATTTTTATTGAAACGGTGTCGTTTTCAAAAAAAAAAATCAAAGATCCTTTTTCTTCTTCGATATGATCTCCCACGATTTACCTGCTTTTCTTTCTCGGTTTGAATATACAAAAATCCTATCCTTTTTCTTTCTCATGTTTTTTCTTTGCTTGACTAAAATATACAACAAAAAAAACCTGACTTCCCCATCCACATTATTTGATGTCCTAAAACCCTAAACATCCACCGTGCCCCCTTTCCTCAGAGGTTGTAACTGAGCAACCGATGCCTAACCACTTTACCCAACAGCCAACTCACTCGCCAGCCTCTGTGAGTTTTAGGAAAATTTATCTTCTATTACATTTTAATTTGGGTACTTCATATGTGCTTTATTCATTAACTGCACATTCTTTTGATTTTTCTTATTGCCATCTTCTTCATTACTCTGCACTACTCTTCACTATTATAAGAAAAAAAAGATCAAAAAGTAGAAAATAAGAGAAAAAGAAGGTATTTTATTCTCTGATCTCAATGGAACTCTATCAATTTGTTTTTTCTTTTTTTCATTCTACGTTTTTGTTATTTCTATTTATTTCTCGAGAAAAATTAAAAAAAGCCGAGCTTTTTCGTCTACTCTTTACTTATTTATTGTATACATAAGATTGCAGATTTGTTTACTTGACTGATATAATTGAAATCAACTAGAAAATCAAGTGGATAAATATTCAAATTCTTATTTTGTTTCAGGTTTTTGGTGAAAATCGACTGTGCAATATCAAATTTTGTTTACAAAACCAGGGAGTGTTACAGGTGAGAAATTGAACGATTATTTAATTTATTTTTATCTACAAATTTTATGCTATGAACTAAGTAGTTTTGTGAATTTGCATTTTAGGGTTTCGAGCACTATTTTTACTCTATTTAGGAAGGCTTTCTCACTTAGTTTCTCACTTATTTTATCTTATTTTATATCATTTCCATATGATCTAGTAACAAGCTAGTAATGAATTTTAGTTATCTTCATTATCTGATTTTCATGGGAAAAAAGAATGATAAACAGGTCTTATGTGTGTTATACTCTTCATTTTTCTTGAGGTATCCACATCAGATACATATCTAGATACTGATACAAGGATATAATTCTTCAAATATATGAAAGATTTATAATAATTTAACGTATCCATTTTGGATACTCTCCGTCACTTCTGAGTTTGAGTAACTTAATATGCTAGAGTTTTGGAACAATATTAATTAGTCTTATGGAGCATTGGACTACTAATTCTATATTACTTAGGAATAGACTAGAGATGAGTTTTGTACTAAGTGCAAACAACCTTGTATGTTCATATGCTTTACTCAATAACTATAGAAATTGGGAATATGAGATGGGTTGATTCTTTGTGATACAAATCACAAAGGCCCAACTCAAGCTCAAGAACGTGATGGGCTCAAATTACCACAAGGCCTAATAACAAGGTCAAAGGCCAGGAAAATGCGTATGAAACTAAATGGAACCATTCAAGACTTTATTAGCAAAGCCTTAGACGCGTATACAAAGGAAAAAGAAAATCAATATTCACTTTCTTGTTTTCAAGAAAATCAAGAAACCGAATCTTGGTCCAATTTTGTTGTTTTGAGCGATTTCAAGAATCAAGAAAATCAAGATTTCACATCTTTGAAATCTTGGTCCAAGAAACCGAATCTTGTAGTTAAGGCCCATTGGATCTCAGTTACGAGCATCAACGAACCAATTTTAGGAGAGATTACAAGCCCAAGTTATTGAAGATACGGCACTTAGTTGAAAATCAGGCCAAATTGTCAAAGTGGCCCAATTTGTAAAATTTTAATTCTTTAAATACTTAGTTTTAATTTTTATACTTTATGATTTAATTCCTATGTAAAAATTCAGCCCAAGCAGCTCATTAAAAAGCCTTGGCCGAATTTCCCCTTTTAAATTATTAATTAGGTTTTTTTTTAGTTTCCTAATAAGATTAGGAAAATAGTTAGAAGGCCTATAAATAGACTTGGCCGGCCACCTTATGAAGATGCATTACATTACATTAAATTTTCAGATTTGTCTTTGAGTGAAAATTCTCTTTGAGTTCTCTAAAAATTTTCTCTTGAGTTTTCTTTAGAAGTAGTTTTAACAATCATTTTTATTGTGGGAGCCATCTTCAGCCTTCTTCTTTCCATTGTTCTTTATTGGAGGGGAGATTAGAGTCGTTTGAAGGGATTTGTGAAATCTTTCAGGGTTTCAAGGCTTCTTAGGACTTTATCTTTTATTTTCTTGCTGTTCATTTTCCTTCTAATTCTTGTCTGGGGCCAATTTCATCATCTAACTTATTTACGGTTTCTTGTTGCGTTTCCAGCTTTCTTCAACATTAAAGAGGCTGATCAACATTCTTTTGGCAGCAAGAACCATTCGCTCATTCATCTTTTCTATTGATCTTGTCAACTTTTCATCTCAATTCTGATTAAATTCGGTTTGCTGGAATTTAGAGTTTGATTTGCTGTTTGGAATTTAATCTTTTCAGATTCGGCTTGGAAAGTTCATAAACATCCTTGATTATCAAAGATCATTCTTAATCCATAATTTCCCTCTTTCTTGTTGCACGATTCCTCATTCTAATTCAATTTTCATTTTTTTTTGTGATCTGCTGAATTAATTTTCTGTTTTGGTTCAATTGACAGAATCGGCTGAATTGGTGACTTCTTTGAAGCTTATTCATGAGTTCTTGACTTCCGAATTCCATAATAATAAGTTTTTTGATTCTTGGTTTATTTTTTGCTATTTTAGGGTTCTTTGATTTCAGATATAGGAATTCTAAAAGTTAATCTTTCTGCTTCGTTTCAGCTCTGATCGTCTAGAGTTTTAGTAGGAGTTTCTCGTGACTTGACAACTCGATCTTAGTCCATTCGCAACCCTCTATCACTTTGTCTAAATCAGAAGTTTTAATCTGATTGTACAATTTTGCAATTAACAAGGTTCATGTAAAAAATATACAGTCAATCCGGATCAATACATAAGTTTGAATATTGACTAGTTTCAAGCTTTTTGGCTCTAATGTAACATTATTTACTTTCATCCAGAATTAGCATCACCTTTTTTATAGCACTTTTGGTTCTTTCAATCAAGACTGTGGCTTTGTACATTGGCATTTCTCATAAAAGTATATTGCTAACATATTTTATGCCGTTGGCATAGCGATTGTTATGTAAATTAAAGTCTTTCAATCAATTAACATTTTGTTTCATTATGTTGTACAATTATTTCATTTAACAATACTTGGGAAACCAACTTCATTTCTCATCTCGTTTGTTCTTGCATTTAGAAGTCCTTTATTTTCTAATTTTGTCTCTATTAGTTGTTTTGTTTCATTCAATGCCACTACCATGTAAATAATATGTAAATAATACTATAGTGATTTTGTCTCTTATTAATTTAATCTTTTTGCTTTATTCATTAATTTGGGTAGTATGAAAGCACTGCTTTCTTCTTGATCTAGCCCATGGGATGAAACCTCAGTGATTTCAGTTGAACTTGGTGAAGTAGGTTGAGGAGGAGGACCAAACACAGAGCTGTCTTCCACTGTAAAATCAGTACAACTAGAATGTTCATTGCACTACTGGTCTCACTTTTGTAAGAAACCAGTTCATGTTTTTTACCTCTTCTGCTTCTCTTCCATTGAAACACTCGGAAAACTAACCAATCTGGTCTACACATTTCACTCTTGGATATTTGCAAACATGGAAAACCCATTGCTAAGATTATGGTTCTAATCAATATTTGGGGTTACTTGCAACTTATATTAATTACCTGAGTTGAATCAAGAGTTGGCACTAAGTCAACTCCCTTGTATAGGAATTCTTGTTGCTTGGGATTCAATAAATTTAAATAACATGAATTAATATATATTAATGTCAATTTATCTTATCATTTATTTATTATTATTTTTATTGAAACATTGAATTGGATCCTTACAAAAGAAGTATTCAATAGGCTCATTTGAATTGCCTAATCAAACAACTCCATTTTAAGCTCTCCTTAATTGCATTTGTAAGTACCTCTTATTACTTACATGTTTTTAATTTAATACAACATTTTTTGAGATAAATTCATGTTAGTGATTTGAAATAAGGCATAATATCTTACATATCTCCTTGTGATATTACTATTTTAGGTTAAATGTGTTCATTTAATTATATAAGTAATGTGTTTCTTATATTTTTAAGATATAAATAAACAAACATAAATAGTAATAAACAGATTTTAAAAAAATTAAACAAAATGCAAAGAAATGGAGAGACCAAAAAGAAGAGAGAAAAACAATGGACAACCAAAGTATAGTATTACTTAAATTAATTACCTAATCTTGATTTCGGTTCTTTGACTCTTAATTAAAGACTTAGTGACTACCCATTATTCAATAGCAAAATCAGATAGTGATATGATAACCACTACAAATTGACTTAATCCCCCATTAATTGCTTTGTTTTTATTTTTGGCACTCAGGGAGCTGTGAGCTTGAGTTGTTTCCGTCTAACAAGCTCAATTTGACATTCTCTTTAACTCTTGAAATAGCTAATGTCCATTGGAGAAACTTGTATTTAATTATATTTCTAATCCTCTACTTTTTAAAACTTTGAATTTTAAGCTTTATTTATTATTGGGGTTCGAAAACATTTTTCAATTAAATCTTGATTCCAAACCAAATATTTTTATAAATAAGTAGCTTTTCAAACTAAACTTGGATTTTAATCCAAAGTCAAAAGTTAAAAAAGTTTTGAAAAATATTTTCAATGAAATTATTTATTTTATCCTCGTTAAAACTTCCAATTTATAACTATAAGTTTAAAATTGTCATTTTATCTTCACAAAATTATTTTTAACCTCAATGGTAAACTTGTACTTATCAATTGAAGTTTAATTTTAAATTACACAATTTAAGAAACTAACCTGTTAAAAATAAAAAATTAAAATTTTGAAGAAGATAGAACTAGAGTTACTCTATAGTAATATGAGGAATAAATAGTCATGTTGTCCATTTAAAACATTTATTTACAATTTGGGTAAATTACTCTTTTAATCCTTATTTTTATTTTACTTAATTGGATTAACTTTTAATATTATCATATTAAAATTAACAATTTTAAATTGCTAAGCGTAAAATATAGTTTTTTAAAATACGCATACTAATAACATTTATCAAATTAAATTTTTATTTTCAAATATAATAAAAATTTAATTCATTTATTAATTAAAGTAGTGAAAATATAAATATAAAATTACAAAAATTTTGAATATTATAATTTTTAAAATTAAAACAAATTGATTTAACAATATATAAAATAAAGAATCTGTAATGAATTATTAATAATATTATTTAAACTATAATATATTAATATTGATATAATTTATTAAAATTTATTTAGAACACTTAAGTAATCGTAATTTATTGTCAACTTTAGACTTCTAGAACTACGAAATGGATAAGAGTTGGATCGATTTGTCAAGGGTAAGCAACGACTAACGAAATGGAGTACAAACTTTTCTAAATTTTGCATTTCAAAATGCAAGCCAAGAGAATATGATTCTTTGCCCGTGTAAGAAGTGTGGCAACATCAATTGGCATATTCATGAAGTTGTCTACGAACATATAATTGTTGATGGCTTTATTCGGGGGTATAAAAATGAATTTTCCATGGAGAGTGTACACCTCATAAAACCTCTTCAACGATTAATCTGGGTTGTCCTCATAATGCTCACTATCAGTCTGTTAGAGAAGATGACATGGAAGGTATGTTGCGGCAATAATATACACAGTCATGGTTTGCAATCATTTCCACCTAAAATTATTGCATCTGATGATTGTGATATTGGTGGAAATGTTTTTACCGAAACGGGAAGAAATGCACCCGGTAAAGAGCCTAATGGAGAAGCGACGAAGTTCTACAAGTTACTTAATGAAATGAATGAAGAACTTTATGAGAGATCGAAATTTTCAAAATTGTCCTTCTGCATTCGTCTTTTTTACTTAAAATGTTTGGGAGAGTAGACCGAAAACTCTTTTACGGTAGCTATTAGAGTTTTTGAGAGATATGTTTCCATTTGTAAAAATCTTTCATTCATGCAAAGAAATGAAGAAATTGATAAAGCATTTAGGCCTTGGGTACGACAAAATTCATAGTTGCCCAAATGACTACATGTTGTATTGGGGTGATCGAAAAAACTAACAATCTTGTCATGTTTGCAGTAAATCTCGTTGGATGAATAGGAATGCAGAAGATGTGAATGAGGATGAAGGTGAGGCACAATCAAGAAAGAAGCCAGTAAAGATTTTGTGATATTTTCCACTAAGGCTTCAAAGGCTTTTCATGTCGTTAAAGACAACCGAGTCTATGAGGTGGTATCATGATCAACGAACCGATGATGGATTATTAAGGCATCCTGTAGATTCTTTAGCTTGGAAATCATTTGATAGTAAATTTCCAAGCTTTCCAAGCGATCCTCGGAATGTGAGACTTGGGATAGCATCTAATGGATATAATCCTTTTAAAATCATGAGTACTTCGTACAGTACTTGGTCTGTAGTGCTAATTCCATACAATTTGCCTCTGTGGATTTACATGAAGCAATCTTCTTTTATCTTGTCTTTGATTATCCCTCGAGAGAAAGGTCCTGAGAATGATATTGACATTTATATGCAGCCACTTATTGAAGAGTCAAAATAGCTATGGGCGGTGTTGAAACATATGATGTCTTGAAAAATGAGAACTTTTATTTACATGCAACTTTGTTGTGTACTATTAATGATTTCCCGGCTTATGCCAATTTATCTGGTTGGAGTACCAAAGGACGTTTTGCTTGTCCTTGTTGTGGTACGTAAAAATGTTCGAAGTGGTTATATAATGGGAAGAAGTTCTCTTATATGTGTCATCGTCGGTGGTTAGATGGAAATCATAGATTTATATTTTAGAGGACTCTATTTGATGGTACTAAAAAGTTCAGAGAAGCTCTTGAGCAGACCATTGGATATGAGATTGAAGAGGACTTAAAATTGTGGAATAATTGTTAATTCTTCAATTACAAGTTATGCTAGTGCTAGGGACAGTAATCCTGTTGAGGGAAATGTGGAGTATTACGGACTTATTACGAACACTATTAAGTTGGATTAATATGGCAAACGGAAGGTTGTCTTATTTCGATGTGATTGGGCTGATGTTAATACTGCTCGCGGAATTAAAAAAGATCAATTGGGTTTTATAATGGTGAACTTCTCTCGATTAATTCAAAATGGACAACAATTGATAGACGAGCCGTATGTATTTTCTTCTCAAGTCAAATAAGGTTTTTACTCGAAAGATCCAACTGATGAGGGTTGGTACGTTGTACTCCGTACCACCCCTAGAGACTTGTTTGACATGGGCAAGGGAAGTAAAGATGACAACGACGAAAGATCAAAAACTTTGTCTTTTCCAGAACAGAACTTAAATGAAACTATCCCTAGAACTAGTACACAATTTCAATGGGTTCGCCAGGATGTGGATGAACATATTTACGAATCATGATGTTGTAAGATTTTACATTTTTTTTAATTATATGTAATATTATAATTTAAATCTTGATCTTGTTAAATATATCCATTACTATTATTGTTATAATTAGTTACTAATATTTGAACTATTTTATGTGTATTGCAGATAATATGCCTAGAAAAAGATTGCGAGATCTAAGTATTATTCAAAATCCTCCAAATTCGGAAGAAACAAATAATGATCAACAAATTGCTATTGGATTTTCGAATGTTCCGAATACAATTGACGAACCTGTAGAAATTCAAAGTAATGTTAACTTTAATTTACATGCATGTGGACTTTTATTATTGATTTTTTTTCAAATTCTTATATTACCATATACAATTTTTTTAGCTGAAAATGGTGGGAGGAGCAAAACTCAAGGACAGACACTATTAAAGGATTTATACAATCTAAATTCTGTAAAGCATGTCAAAGTATCTAGAAACAATCATGGTTAGCCTATTAGATCAGAAGCTCGACTTTTAGTAGGACACTTTGGCATTATAGCACGAAATACCAATATATTGCCAATCAACTACGGGTCATGGCATCATATGCCAGACAGTAACAAAAATCATGCTCTGGATAATATTAAGGTAATAACGTGAATGGAATTTATAATACTTTGGTTTGATTTTCATTTATATTTACTTTCTAAACTTGTGTTATTACAGAAGAGATTTGCTTTAGAGGTCTCAGATAATTATGTGAAGAAAGCATTAGCAAAGAAATGGAGAGACCATAAAAGTACTTTAAAAAAGGAATATTTTTAAAAAATATAAGCCTCGGAGAGAAATTGCGAAATGTCCCACCGGGAATTCTGAGGTACCAATGGGAAGATGCAATTAGATTTTGGAATTCCAAGAAATGAGAGGTATTACGTACTTCCAAACTCTTATAATTATTTCGGTTTATAGTATTTACTATGTACGTAATAATAATTTCATAATATCGGATCCTGAGCGAGTTGGAACCAGAAGTAAGGAAAACCAAAAATTCACGCACACAGCTGGGTCGAAAAGTTTTGCTTGTGTAGCTGATGATGAGGTATTTTGCATTTATTAATTGTGTCAAATATTAATTACTTTCTACTAAATAATATTTTTCCTACTATATTGTAGGAACTGTCGTCTGGTAAAAAAGTTTGACACCTTCAATTTTTTGACATTACATATAGAAAGAAAGATAGATCTCCTATTGCTACTAAAGCTGCAAAAATTATGGTATATTTACTTAATAAAATTTGAATTATTATAAATATTTATCATATTTAATTATAATGGTTTAATTCGTCATTTGTAATGCAAATGATGCCAAGTTATGTTGCATTTGCTTGATTATACATTTCGTTTCTAACTCCTTGATTGATTTATTAGGAGAAACTAAAGGATAAAAGGGTAGAGTATGAAGCGATGACTTCAAGTGATAGTTTTGTTAATCTAGACGACATTGATAATCGAGTTATTACTGAAGTTTCAAGTCCTGAAAGGTATGGTCGGGTTCGATTTCAAGGATCTTCGTTAGCCCAACCCAATATTTTGGATGCAGCTCGTAGCAATACATGCCTTTGGCGAATCAGGCTCAAGTTGAAGTTCAGAGGTTAAGAGACCAGATGGCTCAGATGAAAGTTAGCATAGTTGAGCAAATTGGTCAACTTAAAGCGGAGACAGCATCGAGAGAAGCAGAAGCTAAAAGAAAATATGATGAACTCCTGCTACAACTTAAAGTAGAGGCAGTAGCAAGGGAAACAAGAAAATATGACAAACTCCAGTTACAACTTCAAGATATGATGAAGATATTTCAGCAAAATCAATTGCAGAATCCACCATCTTAGACTTTTGTTTTCTTATTGTGAGAATATCTTAACAATATAACTTTTAAATATATTTTGTTATTTCATTTATTAATTTAGATCATATACATATTTCTTTCATGATAGTATCATTTAGATTTGAAGTTTTTAGTTGGATTTGAAGTTTTTGGTAAAATATGTTAGTGTTAGTGGCGTTTTCTCACAAACGTCGCTATAGAACATGTTCTTTAGCGGTGCTTTTACTACAAACGTCACTACAGAACATGATCTTTAGCGGTGCCTTTACTACAAACGCCACTAAAGAACATGGTCTTTTGCGGTGATTCTAGTTACAAACGCCACAACATGCTCAAATCTCTTGTGGTGTTTGTAAGAAAAAGCGTCACTAAAGATCATGTTTTTTAGCGGCATTTGTAATAAAATCACAGCTAAAGGTCATGTTCTATAGCGGTTTTTTCCCACATAAATACAGCAAAATTTAACGGCGCTATTTATAGCGGCGTTTTATGCGACGCTTTGATAAGCGCTGCTATAGGGCCAAAAAAACCGCTAAAAACCTGTTTTGTTGTAGTGTAAATGACAATTTCATCAAAAATTACTTTACAAAACTTGTTTATTTATCAACAAGGACTCATAATTTTTCATTAAACTTCAAAAATCATGCAAGAAAATTCATGGAAAAGCCCTAAACCTTTAAAATTTTTGCAAATTGATCCCTGGGCTAGCTAGATTAAGCTACAACGATCCTGAAAACATAAAAATCATTAAAAACGGGTTTAAACCTACCTTGCATGGAGAATTTTCCATAGTTGAAAGCTCCCCCCTCTTAACAATGAAATTTCAGTGCTTTTAGGGTTATGAATAAAGAAGATGATATCCTTTTGTTTTTAATTTACTTAACATTTAAACTTAATTGTCCATTTACCAAAATAACCATTAAAACATTAATAATTTCTATAAAACCTTGCCATGAATGTCCAGTAACAAAAAAAATGGTCTAATTACCATTTAAGTCCACTTGGTTTCATTTACATGGCCTTTTAACCCTTTTAACTAATAGAACACTACTTTTGCACCTTTTACGATTTAGTCCTTTTCAATTAATTAAGCATGCAAATGTCAAAATTTCTTAACGAAATTTTAATATGACCTTACTAAAATCTCATAAACATTAAGTTAATAATAAAAATAATAATTTGCTAGTCAAATTTGTGGTCTCAAAACCACTGTTCCGATTTCACTAAAAACATGTTGTTACAACTCTCCCCCTAAAGGAATTTTCGTCCCCGAAACTCTTACCAGAAAAGAGGTTTGGGTATTGCACTTTCATATCTTCTTCTAGTTTCTAGGTAGCTTCTTCAATACCGTGACATTGCCAGAGAACTTTCACTAAAGCTATAGTTTTATTTCTCAATTCTTTAAACTCTCGAGCTAGAATTCTGATCGGTTCTTCATTGTACGTCATATATGGTTAAATCTCAACATCAATAGGTGAAATCACTTGTGAAGGATCTAGTCGATACCATCGTAACATAGATACATTGAATACATTGTGAATCTATAACACCCCTAATTCGAATCAGTTGCTGGAACAGGGTTACAGAGTATTATCGAAGTTTACAATTTAAACGGATAGAAAATTCAAAAATTTCATAACATCTAGCATTCATGTCAGAAACCAATCATAATCATGCATATTGTCCCTAATACGACCCCTCGAGGCCCAAAATACACCTTAGAAACAAACCGAGACTAAATAGGAAATTTAGAGATTTTTCAGAAACTTACAAAATTTTCAAAACTGCAAGGGTCACACGGCCTTGTGGTCAGCCCGTGTGACTCACAAAACCAAGAGACACGCCCATATCTTAGGTCATGTTGATATTCGAAATAGGGACACACAGCCATGTTCCAGCCCGTGTCCATGCCCGTGTAACTCACTAACTTTGGTCACACAGCCAAGCCACACGCCCGTGTGCCGGACTGTGTGAGCATACTGACTTGCATTCTTTAAAAGATACAGGGGACACACGATCGTGTCACCTGGCCGTGTGTCACACACGGCTGAGACACACGCTCGTGTCTTTGCTCGTGTGGATGAAAATAGGTCATTTTCCAAGCCACATTTCTTACCCAATTTTGTACTAACCTAAACACAACAATTTACATATAACCAAGTCATAAATAGGCATCCAAAACCAGCCAAAATCGAGTTTAAAACAAGTAATATCATCACATACAACCAATATGCCCTTAGGCACCTTAAATGACAACTTATAATGTGAATATTCATGTATTCAATATATCCTAATGTATAACTCACTTATATGCATATTTGTATCCAAAGTTTATCAAGCAAATTTACATCATTTCTTACCAAATTACTTACCTTCCAAAACATATCATTTGATGCTAAAATGTTTTTCACATACCAACATATATAACTTATATGCCTTACCTATCAAGACACCAATTCATGATCATCTCTTCACATTCCAAAACACATATATGAAATGCACATTAGGCTACCTTTTTACCACTCTTCATTCAATCATAAACCAAACCACACATTAACCATAATAAGAAAAATATGCACATATCCAAAATTCCATACGCAAACCGAACAAGTGGCTAATCTCAACAAAACACATATAAGCCAACATTGGCCAAATTAACATATACATGCCATTATAACTGAAATTAAACAATCGAATGTACCAAAAGAGCCGATGGATAGTGTGATATAGCTTCAACAAGCTTCCAACCAGAACAAGCTTACGAATCACTAAAAACACGAAAAATAACACAGAGTAAGCATTTAAGCTTCGGAAGTTCATATAACAAAGAATTTAACTTACCATTTAGTCAGATTTAAGGTGAGCATACAAAATAGATCCAAACTCAATTTGGCCAAAAGCCTAAACACATATCCCCATCAACCATGTTAGTCATGTAGTTCATATAAATATCAAGAAACATTTATGAGCTGAACAATAATCAAACTTCCATTACATATAATTTCAAGTTCATGTATCTATATATCATGTACAAATCATTTTCATATATCTCATGTAAATACATGTAGTAGTTCGTATTCAACTCATGTAATCACATAACAAAACGGTGCCTGTTGAACCATTTAGAATATCATTGGATACGCGGGTAGTATACACGAGGTGTACTGAACTATAATCTGTCAATTCATGTACATGTATGCTCATACGAGCTGTAAATAGTAAGCTCCTCCGATCTAAATAATGGTAAGCTCATACAAGCTGAAACCAATAACCCTAATGATATGTCATTTGTATCCTACGAATTCCTAAGGTTCAAACGGGGCTCGGTAATCGTTGTACGTCGTCGGATATGCAATCGATATTCATATATGATGATAATGCAAATAACACACATCTAATTCAATCAAAGCATATAATTACACAATTTAACTACATGAACTTACCTCGATGAGTGTACGTAGATACGAAGGCGACTAATCCAATATTTTTCCTTTGCCCTGGTCTAACTCCGTACGAGGTTTAACCAGATCTATACGAATGAATTTAACTCAATTCAATACAATTCATATTCAATTTAGTCCAACACACACCTTTGGAAAAATTACCATTTTGCCTTTATACTTATAGTTATTTGCAATTTAGTCCCTAGGCTCGGAAAATGAAATTCATTTAATTTTATCCTTACCCAAGCCTATTAAAATTAGAAAAATATTTATAGCAGCCCATATATTTCACAAATTCACAATTTTACCACAATTTATCACATTTTTCAATTTAATCCTTAATTGATAATTTCATCAAAAATTCCTTTACAAAAGTTGTTTATCTAACAACACCCATTCATTTTCTACCATTAAAATTCAAAACCCTAACATGTTCATTAATGGAAAAACTCAAATACTTAAACAGATTCATAAATTAATCACCGGGCTAGCTAGATTAAGCTACAATGATCCTGAAAACATAGAAATTATCAGAAACAGAACAAAACACATACCTAATTCATGGAAACAAGCTTGCTGAACCCTAAAGAGAAAAAATTGCTTCTTTTTCTTGGCTATTCAGTTAAACAAAGAAAGATGAAAGCTTTTTAATTTGTTTTAACTTATTATATCATTATTAACCAAATTACAAAATTAACCTTTATAAACATTATTTATTTCACTAAATGCCAAGCCATTATAATCCACTAACATATTAATGGTCTAATTACCATATAAGGACCACCACTTTAAAGTTCTATAGCTATGTAATACCTTTAGCTATTAGAACCCAACTTTTGCACTTCACGCGATTTAGTCCTTTTTATCAAATTGAACATATAAACGGTAAAATTTCTTAACGAAATTTTTATACGGAAATGATATCATGCGGTAGACAATAAAATAATAATAAAATAATTTTTCTGACTTCAGAATTGTGGTCCCAGAATTTTTTCTATCTTTGACGGCAAGGTTAATCTGTAAGCTACCAGCCCGATTCTCCTAATTTTCTCATTCGGCCCAATAAACTGTGGACTAAGCTTTTCTTTTCAACCAAATCGAAGAACTTTTTTCTATGGCGATACTTTCAAAAATGATTTGTCGCCGACTTGGAATTCGATGTCTTTTCTTTTCAAATCTGCATAGGATTTCTGTCGATCTGAAGCTGCTTTCAAACTATCTCGTATAACTTTAAACTTTTCTTCGGTTTCTCACATCAAATCAACCCCGAAACGCTTTTTTCTCATTGAGCTCAGTCCAGTATAATGGAGTTCGACACTTTTGACCATACAAAGCTTTGTACGGTGCCATTTTAATGCTCGATTGGTAACTGTTGTTGTACGCAAATTCAACATACGATAGAAATCTCTCTCAGTTACCTTTGAACTTTGGAACACAACATCGAAGCATATCCTCGAGTATTTGTATTACTCACTAGGAATGATTGTTGGTCTGAGGATGAAATGCAGTACTAAAATGCAGTCGAGTACCTAGAGCTTCATGTAACTTGCTCCAGCATCGAGACGTAAATCGTGTATCTCTGTAAAAAATAATAGAAAGTGGCACACCGTGCAATCTAACAACCTCAGCAACATACAACTATGTTAATCTCTCGAGTGAAAATTCCATATGCACTGGAATGAAATGCATGGACTTCATCAAACAATCAACAATAACCCACACAACATATTTCTTTCTCAGAGATAAAAACCATCGTGACATGTTCCCATTTCCACTCTGGAATTATCACTGGCTATAATAAACCTGAAGGTACATGATGCTCAGCTTTAACTTGCTGACAAACTAAATATCTCGACACGAACTTTAAAATCTCTTGTTTCATACATGGCCACCAGTACATCTGTTTCAAATTACCGTACATTTTATTCCAACCAGGATGAATAGAAAAGCTACTACTGTGAGCTTCCTACAAAATCTTCTGAATAAAATCAGAATTTCTCGAGACACAAATTCTTCCCTTGAAGTACAAACTTCATCTAAACCCACATGAACATTTGAATCAAATGTTGTCTCAATCTATTTCCATTTAGCTATCAAAACATCAAAACATTTCTTAGCTTCGTAAATCTGTTGCAGAAATGTCAGTCTAGCTTTTAATTCAGCTAAAATTGAACCATCACCAATCAACATTAACTGCGCGTTCAAAGCTCGCAAAGAAAAAAAAGATTTTCTACTCAAAGCATCCGCAACAACATTAGCCTTTCTCGAATGATCGTCAATGACCAAGTCGTAATATTTCAATAACTCGAGCCATCTGCGTTATCTCAAATTCAAATATTTTTGCGACATCAAATACTTCAGGCTTTTATGATCCGTGAAGATATGACATTTTTCTCCATACAAATGGTGTCGCCAAATCATCAAACTAAACACAATAGTTGCAAGCTCTAAATCATGAGTCAGATAATTCTTTTCGTGTGGTTTCAATTGTCTAGAAGCATACGCTATCACCTTGCCTTCTTGCATTAAAACATAGCCTAAACCATTCAACGAAGCATCACTATAAATCATAAATTCTTTTCCGGACTCTAGTTGAACTAACACAAGTGCATCGATTAACAATGATTTCAACTGACTAAAGCTTTGTTGACATTTCTCGGACCATTCGAACTTAACATCTTTTTGCAACAATCTCGTCAATGGTGTAGCAATCATCGAAGATCCCTTGATGAATCTTCTGTAATATCCGACTAAACCTAGAAAACTTCTGACCTCAGATACATTTCTCGGAGGTTTCCAATCTACCACAGCTGAATTTTTGCTCAAATCAACTCTAATGTCACCGGCTGATACAACATGTCCTAAAATTTTGACTTTTCGAAGCCAGAACTCACATTTTCTAAACTTAGCAAACAATTGTTTTTCGCGTTAAGTTTGCAAAACAATTCTCAAATGCTGGGTAATACATGAGAGATATTGGAATGATATCTCCAAATCATTGAAATGTTACATACATTGTGAATCTTTTGCATCCGAGCCAATTCTCTAAATAATTTTTTCAACCTAATATATTTGGGACTTAACTTTTCTTTGCAACCAAAGCACAAAACTTAATCCACGGAGAAACTTTTAGAAATACAAATTTTTACAAATAAAACCAGAGCTCTCAAAGGTGATATTAATTTCCTTTCATTTCAAATCGACATACGACTTTTGTCTATTTGACATTGCTTCCAACCTATCTTTTATCAACAGTATCTTATATTAGTTTCTTCCATCAAATTCGACTCAATTGTCTTTCTTTCACCAAATTTCGATCAACACAAGGGAATTTGACACCATCGACCATGCAAAACTTCATACCGGGCCACCTGAATATTTGATTGAAAACTGTTGTTATGAACAAATTCTGTTAGAGGCAAGTAACATTCCCAACTAGTTTCAAACTCGATAATGCAAGCTTGTAACATTTCTTCCAACACTTGTATAACATGCTTTGATTGGTTTTCTAATTGAGGATAAAAAATAGTACTAAAATTCAACTTTGTACCCATAGAATCGTGTAGTTGCTTCATAAATCTTGATGAAAATGAGGGTCTAGATTCGAGATAATTGAAAATGGTACACCATGAAATCTTACTATGTTGTGAATGTATACACCGATAAGTTTTTAAAGTTACCAATTTGTTTTCATAACTAAGAAATGAGTAGATTTCGTTAAACAATCAATTATGATCCAAATAACATTTATTTTCTTCGACAAAGTCGGTAACCCCACAACAAAATCCTTGTGCTTCGTTCCCCTTTCCACTCAAGAATCGAAATAGACTAAAGTAAAATGGAGGGAACCTGAGGCTCAGCTTTAATTCACTGGTAAGTTAACCATTTTGCAACATATTTAACAATTTATCTTTTCTTACACGATTACCAATATGATTCTTACTTCATGCTCTATGAAGGCATTGTCTTGGTACATAAGGTGTCACAACGAGGAATAATTAGGTAGAGACTACCTTGGTATGAAGACATAGTAAACTTTTTTGTGAGTGGTGTAATGCCACCTGACTTCAATACGCACAGGAAATGGAAATTTCTTCATGATGCAAAATAGTAATATTGGGATGAACCTTTCCTATTTAAGCATTGTGTAGACTAGATAATTTGGAAGTGTGTCTATAACGAGGAGATGCTTAGAGTTTTACAGCATTGCCACTCAGCTCCTTATGGAGGAAATTTTTGAGGAATGAAGACAGCTGCCAAGGTAATCCAATCAGGATTCTATTGGTTGACCCTATTTAAAGACGCTTATGAATTTTATAAGTCATGTAATCATTTTTAGAGAACAAGGAATGTCTCAAGAAGATAAGAAATGTGGTTGCGTAGTATATTAGAGATTAAGTTATTTAATGTATGGGGCATAGACTTTATGGGTCCATTTTCACCATCCGCAGGCAAGCTATACATACTTTTGGCAATAGGCTATGTTTCTAAATAGGTAGAAATAGTACCTCTAGCCTCTAATGATGCTAAGTCAGTATTGAAATTTTTACATAAGAACATTTTCACAAGGTTTGAGACACCCAAAGCAATCATCAGTGACGAAGGATCCCATTTTGATTGCAAATTAATGGCCAAATCTTTGTGCAGATATGGCGTGAAACACAGAATTGCCACGGCATATCATCCTCAAACCAATGGTCAAGCCGAAATCTCTAATAGATAAATTAAGCAAATTTTGGAAAAAGTAGTAAATCCTTCTCGATAAGACTGGTCTACCAGATTGGATGAGGCTCTATGGGTATACCGAACAGCATTTAAAACACCATTAGGGATGTCACCTTTCAAGCTTGTTTATGGTAAGCCATGTCATTTTCTTGTTAAACTTTAGCATAAGGCATTTTGGGAAATTAAGAGGCTGAATATGGATTGGGCCGTTGTTGGCAACAAAAGATTATTAGATTTGAATGAGATGAAAGAATTTTGGGCTCAAGCATATGAAAATTCTCGTTTACATAAGGAAAAGACCAAGCGATGGCATGATAATAGAATTTTTCCAAGGCAATTTGAACCTGGATAGTAGGTGTTGTTGTTTAATTCTAAGTTTAAGTTATTCCCTGGTAAATTAAAATCTCGATGGTCAAGACATTTTGAAGTAATTCAAGTGTTTTCGCATGGAGTTGTTACTGTCAAAAATTTGGAAATAACATTCAAAGTTAACGGACAACACTTGAAGCATTATTGGGGTGCTCCTGTTAAACATGACAAGCAAACCATTAATCTTCATAATATTTAATTTAGAAATTTTTCTTTTAATTTTTGTATTTTAATTAATAATAACATTTTTCATTATTTTCTTGTTATTAATATTTTACTATTTACAGTTTAATTCGAAGCAAAATAAAAGGATCAAGATTTCCTAGTAAGCATTGAGCAATAATGTTGCAGCATTAGAAAGGAGTATGATGCTACAACAAACTAGGTGATGAGGAATCAAGACTTGATTAGTTGGAAAACTCCAACTGAAAGAATTTTTGGCAAACCCTTTTTGGAAACTCAAATAGAAGCCCTAAATGGAGGGTCAGGATATTTCATTTCCCTCCAAAACTTCGTTCTTTTTTATTTTTTCCCCATGTCATAACCCCTTTCCTCTCGTTTCTCATTCCCTAAAAGCCACCATCATTATCCCCTTTTAATTATTTTTTCTTCCAATTGCCCCTCACAAAGTTTTCATTTTTACACTAACTCCTTTAAATCTTCTGTTACTCTCTTCACATTCGGGTCTTTTCCTAAAATTCTTTTCAAGATTCCTTTATGGCCCGTGCAAAGAGTACTTCAAAAAAGGTAGAATCTTCTCATGTTGAGGGTTCTCAACCGAAGATATTCTTCAATGTTGTCACCGCTAAAAGGTACACACCTAACATTTTCAAATGAACATTTTGCTTTGAGCAGGGATTTTTGTTGAAAGATGAACCCCATTTTGGGTATGATGAATCGGTGGCATCAATTACCTAAAAGCACAACTTGAGTAAGTTTTGTTTGTATCCAAGAAATGTTTTGGACAAAGTGGTGCAAGAGTTTTAATTTCATGTTAACTCCCTAGATTCCCCATTCATCTACGTGAGGGGTAAATCTATCCCGTTTGATAAAGACCAAATAAATATCCATTTTAGTCTCGAGGAGGTTGAAGATGATCATTCGAAGTTTTCTTACAATATTACACCAGCAGGATTATCACAGAGTTTGAATGATTTGTGTGTTGAAGGGACACATTGGACTATTACAAGCCACGACTGTTACACTATTGAGCGCATTGTGTTGAAGCCAATAGCGAAGGTTTGGTATCACTTCCTGAGAAGTAGATGGATGCCAACAACACATAATATGACGGTGTCAAAGGAGAGGATGTTGTTGTTGCATTCTATTATTCAAGGTCGAAGGATAAATATTGGGAGAATTATATTCCAAGAAGTTCACAAGTGTGCAGATAAGAATGTAGGTAGTTTAAACTTCCTTTCTTTTATCTCGACCCTATGTGAAGTAGCAAAAGTGCCATTAAGTGATGTTGAGGATGTTACCCCGAACAAGGGTGGGATAACATGAGTTATTTTTGTCAAACTCCAAGGAGCTGAGTTTGCTATGGTATCCCAGCAACATCAAGATTCACTTGCCACGCAAATTCCCACAGTAATGTCTCTTGACTCTTATGATTCCCTTAACTAGAAAATCTTACATTCTTTGATGCAGCTAGAGCAAAGGCTGCCTATTTTTGAAGTTTAGTAGTACCACATTGTTGAAGAGTTGGGACAACTCAATGCACGCTAGGCTCAGTATTGGGCGTATGTGAAAAATTGGGACTTGGCCCCTTCAGAATAATTTTTTAAAACCCATGCCACCATTTCTTGTTATTCCATCAACCTTGCTGTCATCTGATGACTCTGAAGAGAAGCCAAATCAGCCTGCTACTGGTAGCGCTTCTCTGGAAAAAGAAGCCTATCCTAAGGAGAAAGCTGCAGAGGATGAGCTAGAAAAATCTGCAATTAAGGACCCCAGAGAAGAAGGACAGAAAGATGAGAAAGCCACTGCCACTACCACTGACGCTGCAACTACCACTCGCTGCTACTGATAAGGGTAAAACTTCTGTACCCATTTTCTCTGGCTTCCGTAACTAAGAAAGACAAAGAAACCGATCAATTGATCGATGATTTTATAGAAATTGATAAGGAAGGTGGAGACAGCACCACTTTGAAACGAAAAATGAGGTACAAATTCAAAACTCGCAAGACCGTGACACAACTTGAATGATGCACCTTCAGCCCAGTCTAAGTCCGATAATTTTTTTTTTTTATTTGTTTTCTTAATACACTGCATGTTATTTTTGTCGATATCCATGCATATAATTATGTTTGTGTTGTTTCATGCATTAGGGACAATTCATCCCTTAGGTTTGGGGGTGTCTTGGGCCTCTAGGTTGCATTTTTTATTTAGGATATATCCATATTATTGCATATAAAAGTATTTTGCAATGGGATTGTGACTATCGATATATTGTTTGTCTGTACGAACTACAATTTTTATTCATGATGTTCGGTGATGATTATAAATATTATTTTTCGATCTGTCTAAATTTGTAAAAATTGATTTGGTAAGTTTTGTTGAGGCTAGATTGCTTGGAAATTGTTTTACAAAAATAGGATATCTTATACTCTGCATTTTTGTTTTTCAAATTATAGTGAGTATCTTTTAGTGCCTTACGGATTCTACAACCTAGTATTATTAACAATGCTACGGCATATTATTGAAATAAAGGATAGTAGACACTCCAATGCTTCAGCATTGTTAAATAGGTCAGCACCACTTTGTTTGCTCCATTGTTTTGTTGATTAGAAAGGTTGGTCTAAGTATGAGTGTGTAATAAAAATTGTTAGGGACATTCCACTGTAGCTAAGAATTGAGTAGATAAGGAGGTAGTTGTATGTTCCATCCATCTTTTTATTCAAAGGCCCTAGCTTCATGAATATTTCCTGTTTAAATTGTGACATATGTAATGCCTCAGCAATTCGGTGTATGCTCCGCTATGATTGTCAAGGCAGAAAAATGTTGTAACATGCTAAATTCCCTAAACCATTCAAAAAAAATAGAGAAATCTAGAATAATAATAAATAATTGATGTTAGTTGGCAAATGAACCAAGATATTTGCTATATGACAGAAGGGGAGAGTGGATGAGTATTTAGGAGTTTTTGTTTTTATGAGATATTTTTTCACTACGTTTGCTAGACAAACCTTAGCCATTCGAATAGACTTTAGGTAAGAGAAATTTGTTGAAAACTGAGATATACATTATTTTTCAGACAATTAAGCAGTATGAAAGGGTTCCATGCCAACACAAAATATTTGCATTAATACATCTAAGAAATTTTTGCTTGAGAACAAGCAATAGCTTAGGTTTAGGGGTGTGATAACTCTTGAAAAGAGTTATATTTTTTGCCTTTTGACCTAGCTAATTGTTTGTAATTAGGTATATTTTGTTGCATTTTATGAAATTTTAATTAGCATTTTTTATATTGTATTGAGACTTGAACTATGTTGAGTTATTTGGTGCTTTTAATTGGTTTTTGTGGAACTTTTACGTAGTGGTAGGAAAGGAAGAGGTTTTAAAAGAAAGCAAATAAATTAGTGAAGTTTTGCTAGGGCAATGTGCAAATGATATGCCAACACGAGTGCCGCAGCAATACCAAGAAGACTAAATCAAACGTTTCACACGCAGCTATTTCAGTTTGAAATTTAAAATCACACTAGATAAATCACCTTAGAAAAGAGGAGAAGATTAACACAAACTAGTTGGTTGAACTCTACCTATAAAAGGGAACCTCATAAGACATTCTGAAGAGAAGCAAAAGAGTAAGAGATCTCAAGTAGAAGAGAAAGTCATCTTCTCAGCCAACACAGGACTGTGTTGTTGAAGTCTTGACCAGCGGAAGTTATTTTCCCGACGTTATTCCATTATTTCCTTAGTGCTCTCTTGTGAACTTATTTGGTTGTAAACGATGGCAATGGTTTGGAATTATATTTTGCAACAGATAAGTTAAATCTCATCGAGTTAGGGTTATCTTGATGATACTTTACTGTTTTAAGTTTCCATGTTATAAATATGATTATTTTACTACCTATTCAATTGTTTAAGTGCAATCCCTAGGAATAGTTGAAAGCATATTATTCTTTTTAAGTTGATTTATTGCGGGAAAGGTTAGATTACTTAACTAATTTTGGATGGCATGAGTAACATTTGAATGATGCTTGCATCATAAAAAAGGAATTACACAGGTTACTATAATAAGACCCTAAATGAGCAGGGACAGTTACTTGAGGTTTTGTCCCTGAAAGAGACAGGCCACTCTAGGACTCTTCTGCACAGTAAGTTAATCAAGATTTTGCCACGGCATTATTGCTAGTAATGTTGATTCTGAGTAATCCTAACTTCCACATAAATATCATAGACACTATACTTGATTCTCTGCCGAAATATATTTGCCTTACCATTCTTAGTTGATTATTTGTTCATATATATATTATTCATGCAATATTTCCCATATTTACATCTTTGTTATCACCTTTTTCACAGCAATTCTAGTTATTTACCCATCATCGCATATTTACCTTAGCTTTTGCCGTAACATTTCCTTCAGTCATTTTACTATAGCATTAACTTGACCAATTTTGTGCCTCAATCCGATCCTCATTGGAACGATACTCACTTACCTTTTTATTACTTGAACCGACGTGTATACTTGCACAAAAATCGTACACCATTTTACACGCTACAATCATCCCCAAACACTTAGAAATCATTTTAAAATGTTCAAAAGACTTAAATTTGTTTTTAATTAATATGAATGATTTGCATTTTGTTATAAATATTTGATTCTTGTGATGAATTTACAAAGAGAAGCTAGTCCAAGTTGTTTCGACAATGAATGTGGTGTCTCACATTTGGACCCAATGATCAGGTTGAGTTTAAGGTGCAAGTGTAACGCCCCAAACTCGATCCCTAAGGAGGACCCAAGATTGGTGTGTCACTACCTTAAAATCTCTTCCTTTAAACTTGTACAGGCGTGGTCTTCATAAAAATACAATACAAATAAATGTGAATTGTAAATCCCTTGCAAAATTAAAAATAAATAAGGTTATACATTTCCAAGGAAAATGAAACACATAGAAGCTCCACTAGAAGCTCTTAAAACCATATTTGGCATAAACATATATGTAACTATAGCGTCGTATACATATAGATTTAATTAGACAAACACTTGTCATTCGAAGTAACGAATTCAATAATTTGTACAAGAAAAAACATAATCACTTCACTGAGGTGTCATTGAATTAACGATTTTAATAGAATAGCTTTAAAATACAAAATTCATTCTTCGAAATGACAACATCTTGACACCACCTTTATGCCATGCATAATACAAAATACTAAGAAATCTCACAGCAAAAGATGTCCTCTAGTATAGTCTTTGAAAAGTCCTTTACTTCGTCAATAATCCTGAAAAGGGAAGGTAACTCAATAAGTTTAAAGAACTTTGCGAGTTCTAGAGCAAACATCTTAATAGCTATATATAATACCAATAAATCTTTCCAACTCAGCAAGTCATACAATTCACACGTTGGAAAATACCATACATAAATAGACTTTACTGCAGACATTATATTTTTGCCACATACACTATGCCTATGCAACCATACAGACAACCTTCTTCGTGCTAGCCACACCAAAGTCCATGATCAAGCCTTAGCATTCCTTTCATTCATTCCATCATGATTTGTCAATTTGGTTTGCAATAAATCTTGCCCTACCAAAGGCTACATGATCCCTTTTCATGTATCGCGATCTTTCAGTTTAACGCTTATTTCATTATAGGCATCGCCATGATTTCATTTCCATAACTTAGCTCATGTTGTTCATTCCAGAAACATTGGGTGGTGGCATAAACACAAAGAAAGGATCTTGCTCCATTTACACATACAACTAATTCAACCTTATAACCATGAACCTTTATTTCCCATACACAAACATATCATCTTATAGGATAAGATTTCTTACCTCAATCAAACATAAACAAGAACATTGTACACACACATAGAAGCAAAAAAGAACTCACCAAAAAATGCAAGAATGTTCAAACAGTAAGACCTTTGCCCTTTTCACGGAAGCCCTCAAGAGTATCTTGAGTTATAGTATAAATAGCTAAAATTATTAGTTGATTGCATTAAAAAACTAAACAAGTTTAATAAGAACATTAAGAGGAAACCCAAAATATGGAAGCTTCCTCCCTTACACCTTAAACTAACCCTAAAGCATAAAACCCTATGTCCCTGTAAATAACCATGAAAATAACTTGAGTTTCATCGAAACTTACTAGGTACCAAATGATGATGGAGTTCGCTAAGTACAGCGAACCCAAAATCTTCAGCAAGTCTTAGGTTTAGGATTTTACGAGAGAAATTTCAGAGAAAGTTTGGGAAGAAAATATGGTTGCCAAATAAATTATAAAACTTTCTCATGAACCTAAAGCTTGCTTTATACAACTATACACGAAAGGAAAACTTAGTGGATAAGTCTAATTTCCTTCCAAACCCCTTGTTATTTGTGATTAAGCACTTCTCTCTCTTCATAAACATGGGTCTGACAGGTTACAGAAAATTAGTTCTATACTAACCAAATTCTCATTCGTCTAACAAGATTGTTCAACCTGGATAATAAAATAGTAATAAAGCAAAAAGTTCTTTTCAAATTAAGGTTTTAACACTAAGGGTCTAACATTTTGTCTAACAGTTAGGGTGGTGTATACTCTTCAAAAGAGTCCGCCAAACCACCAAACTCACCTAATGCAAACTTTTCCCAAAGGCGCAACCATAGACTCATATACTTAGTCAAATTTAATACCTACCTACTCAAAACTTACTCTATATGCCTTACTCCTATAAACAGTATTCGAACACTAGGGTTTCATCGAGTGGAATGTTACAACTACATTTACCATTGCCAATTGTTTTATGCCTTATCTTTGCTCCTTTACCATTACCCTTGGGTTTGTATTTGGTTCCTTTTATACATAGGCTTTTCTGACTTTTTTCCACCCAATCAACGATTCTACTTTTTTCGTGGCTTTGGTAAGTTCCTGGGCACTTCTTCACTGCAACTCTTACTTGGCCCAATGATTCAGTCCATCCATGAAAGGGAAAATTGCATCTTTCTTACCCAAGTTTGAAATTTGGTGCATCAACTTATTGAACTCATATACATACTCATATTTAGCATACTAGAGGTAAAAATTTTGTTTGAATTTTTTTTAGAACTCTACCAAAGTCCCAAGAATGGTACTACCACGCTTCTCATCTATGCACCTATAATGCCACCACAAAAGAACAGCATTAGTAAATACTTAGAAGTAGTGTTTACATTAGTGCACTATCCTCAACGCCTAAAGCACAAAAGTATTACTCAATTACCCTACAAAAATTTATCTACATCTCTAGCAGACTTGGTCCCCTTAAACTCTTTCAGCTTAAAGACTTCAGTTTTATGCTTGGGTGTCACAATTAGCACACCATTACCAATGCTACTTTACACAAAAAAAGTTCCCTCTTGATCTCATCCATCTATTTCTTCAAAGCCTACATTACAACTTCGAAAGCATTATTCTTTTGGGTTAGTATATCCATAGCAATGTTAAGAGCCCACCTCCTCTTTGAGCTCATCTCTCGTAGAGTCAACTTTTTTATGTAGCCTTCAACCATCTCAGGAATTTCCATTTCATGACCCATGGATTCGTCAAGTTTGGCAACTCTTCCATCCACTGCTAATATCATATACCTCGAACTACTAACTTTCTTGGCTCTCTTACAGGTTTTTTATAGGACATTATTATCATCTCACTGATTCACCATCTCAATTTAGCACCTTGAACAAACCTTGCTCTAACACCAACTGCCAGTGGCTTGGACTTTAATTGAGCAAACTATGTGGCCTTAGGTAGTGAATTCACTTCAAGTTGCCCAAGTCAGCCTGAACACTCGAAGTTTTAGAATCCTAAAGAATTCTCAAAGGCATTCAAACTATAAAGTTAGTAAGCGAAATAAGAAAAAGAAAGAATGCTCAAGAAATCTTTTGATTCAATGCTCTCAATTTAAGTACTCAATACTCAATCATAAATGATACAAATAATGGGGGAAGGGCTCTATTTATAGTTTACCTCCCCTTACATCAATGGTACAGGCGGCTCACATCCAAACCTTTCTACAAGATAAAGTCCTAAGGAATTTAAACTCTCTATTATCTTATCCTTATGATAAATAAAATACTTTAGTAAATATACAAGTTGCTAAACTGTTTACAACTTCACCATGCTTCAAGTAGGTGGACCTTTAATCTTCCAAGTACTTGGCCAATCCTGGTGGGTCAAAGTAAGCCTCAATCATCCAAAAGAACAACTTGGATCAATAGTACATGCATTAGTTATGAGCCTTTGTGTGCGGGTGATGACATGCTTATATGGTCTATCTTATTAGGCACACAACAAAGAGCTACCACTTTGTGAACCTATTGTGTAACACCCCTAACCCCCTCCATCGTTAGATTAGGGTCACGGGCATTACTAACGGATCAAAAAATTAATCAATCACAATCAACATGTAAGCTAATCAATAACATTATAATATACAAGGGCAACTCACAACAATCTAATACTTCTAAGCTAGTATTTTATACATTCGAATAATAGATTATGCTATGCATTTCTAAAATTGGTCTTCCACTTTCTACACTCTTATCACTATTTAGCTCTTCTTGAATGCCAGAAGTTGGTTACACATAAGACTATTCCAATTATTAGAATCAGAGTATAGGTCAGTTCTTCGACTATTTATTTTCTTCATATTCGATGGTGTTAGTAGAATGCATTAAGTATAGGTTTACTAATTCATTCCAATTCAGAGTAAAAGTTACTCTCACAGCCTCTATTTCAAGTCTACGGGACCCAAAAAATAGTTTAAAATTAGGTAGGGACTAATTTGAAATGATTCTAGAAGTTTAGGGTCATTTTTTAAATTTCCTTAAAATATGGGACACTCGACCATATGGCTAGGCCGTGTGACTCTCAAAGTTAGGACACACGGCTGTGTCTCAGCTCGTGTCCTTGGCCATGTAACTTTCTAACTTGAGACACACGTCTGTATCTCTGCCCGTGTGACACACTTACTTAGGTCACACGCCCATGTTTGTTGCTCGTGTGTGACACACGGCCGTTTGCACCTAAAAGTACCTTAAAACTCAAGTTTAGCATTTCTTACTTACTTGGCCACTAAGCAACTCGATTACCAATCATTTAACCTATTCAAAATACAATTAAACATGCCCAAAATATACCAAATTCATCACCTAATATGCTTAACCAATGTACCCTCATTGGTACCATAATTTATAACTTCAAAGCACATCAACAAGGCATTAATCATTCAAGACTTCCATCCATATCAAATTTACCTATATAGAACTAATCTTTAGCTATTTAAGCTATCAAGCTTTAAACCAAAAACATACCAAACATTAGGCTAACATACCAACATAGTCTCAACCACAACCATATACACATTTAACCATCATTCACTAGCAACTAAGATAATAACACTTTATAACAATATCGACAGAAGGCTTCCTAGGTACATGCCATTACAAAATAAGATATCACTACACTTGAGTTCAGGATTTGTTATTTGATGCTGAGTCGACGATAAGTCGAACAGTACCTAGCCTGCACACGAAAAACAAAATTGCACACTGAGTAAAACTCAGTTGTATTTCTATAATCTGAATAATATAAACTTGATATAAGAAATTAAAATGCAATGTGCAACAAATAAGCTATGTTCATGTGTTTCAATTCAATAATATAATTCTTGCTCATTCATTATTCACATCTACTAAGATTCTCACATGTTCAAACATATATTAATGGCATTTCATATATCATTTGCATATTACATCTCATGCGATTCATTTTTTTGTTCAACACTTGAATTCTTTTCAAGTTCCACATCTCATTTCATCATTTCATATCTCATTTCTCACAATTCAATCCATATTCACAACAATATACTATTTCATATTTCATTTCTCATCATTGCCATTTTAATATTTTCTCATCTCATTTTCATTTCTCAACCATATCATTTCAATATCGAACACATCAATTTTATCGTTTATTTTCCCTATTAACACGACTCAGACGGATACACGGATCCAACCAACACACCAATTTGGCACCTAGTGCCTCATCAGATAAATCTGAAGTAATAATTGTGCCCAGTACTATATAATTTGACACCTAGTGTCTCATCGGTTAAACCGAAGCAAATTGGAACCTAGTGCTTCATCGGCTCGAGGTCGAAGTAATTCCTAAACTCTTCCTATCCTATGGCATGCCATCTATATTTGACTCAGCCCAAACAGTTAATAGGGTTTCATTTCACTTTTCAATACAATTCATGTCTCAATTTCACAGATATTCAGATCATCACATATAATCAATTCAATAACCATTTAATCAACTTATTTCATAATATACAAAATCAATCTATTTCCAGTCCACTTTGAATTCAATTCAACCTCAAATACCAAGTACTCACCTTAAATGTTCATCATATGTAAACAATTAAATATGCAACAATCTATTATTTAATTCAAATGATAGAAACACAAACCGTGAATTCCGAGCTACTCGGCATCGATTTTATCTTCTCCTTTTTACTCGAGGATTCTAGTACTGCGTTAGCTACGAAAATAAAAAATTAAATCACATTAATACTACACATTTCAATTTCACATAAAATTTCAATTTTCACACTATATTTTGCTTATTCTTCATTTTAGTCCTTAAATCGAGACTAGATTTTAACCTTCACATTAAACTTTATATTTTTATACTACTTTCACTCTAAACTAAATTTAGCTTCCTCTTTTTCAATTCGACCCCTTAATTTTTAATTTTTTACAATTTAGTCCCTATTGCTCAAAATCAACAATTTATTCCACAATTTAGTAGTTTTCCATTTTCAACTTAAAAATCTATCTACTTAATCCCTAATACTTAAGCTATTCAATAATTTCAACATCTAAAATCTTGAACAATACTAAAACTTACAACATAGGTCGGGTAGGCCTAGGTACCAGGGTTCTAAAAACGTAAAAATTACAAATACAGGGACTAAATTGCACTAACCAATTTGAGCTTGAACCTCAAAACCTCTTAGTCGTGCGTTCTCCCTTGCTTTTTTTTCTTTCTTTCTTTTTCTTTCTTTTCTTTGATTAATTTTGCATTCATTTCTTTTATTATAATTATAATTATTAAATTTATATTATAACATATATAATATATATATACATGCATTACACTAAACCATAACCGGCCACCTATACAAAATCATTAATTAAGTCGCATATACTTTAGTCCCTTTAGTTTATTTCAATTTATAATTCAACTTTTAACCCTTACGCGATTTAGTCCCTATACCTTAATAACTCCTAATTTCACAAAATTTACTAATCCAAAAATTAATTCATCTCTAGACTAACCTCATAAATATTTAATAAAAATATTCACGGGCTCATTTTACAGGAATGGAGTCCTGAATCTTACTTTTTGACACCCTTGACTACGAGTCGTTACACATTGTCTCTTTAGGCACTCAAGCTCTCAATAAAGTTAAAAGAAAAAAACTCTCTGCAAAGACAATACTAACTCGTTGAGAGATTCATCAACTTGTGGTGGCCAACACTTTACAGACTTCTCTTAACAAAGTTGACCTCCCTCAACAAGGCCTTAGCTTAATGGTAAGGTTAAGACCTTGGAAACTTTAAGATCCTAAGTTTGAATCTCACTCTATCTAAACCATGTGTGAGTTCTTAGTCTATATATATATTAGTTTATGTCCCATTATATGTAGACTTTGCATATATATTTGTTCTAAAATAAGTATGGATATATTTTGATAATCATTTTTATTGTGCTTTGCAATGATTAATTTTGGTTATAGTTATCCGAATATATTTTTTGTAATTGCAATTATGATGTAAGATTCAAAAAAAAAATTACATATATTAATTGAACAATATATTATGATTAACATATTAGAACATTAGAATATAATACACTTTTTATTATGATTAACATATAATGATTAAAGATCACAAAATATAGAATAATAATTAACAAGTAAAAGGTAAAGTTGTAGTTTTATTTAAAATTCATTTAATAAATAAACCTTAGGAGAGCTAGTGGAATTTTTATCAAACCTTCTAGGGTAAGTGGAGATATTTCAAACAATAAGTGAGTAGGTGGATTTTTTATCAAACTCTAAGGGGTTTGAATACTTTTCCCTTAATTTTATATCACTTCAATAGACTTAATGGTATTATAAGCTCTCAAACTTTTTTTAAAAAAAATCAATTAAGCTCCTCCGAACCTTTTGCTCCCAATTGAGCCCTACATTAACAAAGTTAGTCAAATAGGCCTTTTGACTAAAGTTGACCATTTGTATTTAATTGTGAGGCTGATGTTGCTATTAACAATGCTAACTCATCCAAGCATTGTTGGCGTGGCATTGCCATATCAGCAAAAATAAAAAAAATATTTTTTTTTCTTTTTCTTTCTTTCCCGTTTCTTCCTTCTTCCTTTTTTATTTTCTACTTTTTCTTTTTTTTCTTCTCCCTTGGATTTCTATTTTCTCTTTCTTCTTATTCTCCCTTGAATCCATTTTTTAGTCAAAATTTGATCTCCAACCTTTTGCTCAAAATCTAAAAAAAAAATTCTAAATCAACCCAAATTAGAAAATAAAATAAAAGAAGAGAGAATAGGCTTATCTTTGGAATTCCCTGATTTTCAAGGTTTGAGTTTTTCTCTTAAATATTCGAACGATGGGAGTGAGAAGGAGGTAGTGAAGAGCAATATACAAGAGAATGAGGCCTAATTAATGATGGGTGGTGGTGGATCGAGGTTGTTTGCTTCAAACATTTGTTGAAGTTTTCAAATGTTTGGTTTGGATTTGTGGAAATCTAACCTGATTACAGTGATATTGGCGGCATGAATAGTATTGATGGTGGTGCTAGGTGGCTAGGGTTTCATTTGGGGGAAAAGAAGTAGATGAGGAAAAGTAAGGAGAAAAAAATAATAAATAAAATAAATAAAAATATTAGAAAAATTATTTAATTAAAAGAAAAATAAAAAGAAACTATTTTATATTTTATATTTTGTTGACGTGGCATGCTTATGTGGCACTACCACATCAACATTGTTTAGTTGAGTCAGCACGACCACATCAGCTCCGCTGTTAAATACAAACGGTCAACGTCGTTCAAAGGGTCTATTTGGCTAGTTTTGTTAGTTCAATGTTTAATTGGGTGTAAAAAATTTGAAATGGCTTAATTAATTTTCTTTAAAAAAAGTTTGATGGCTTATAATACCACTAGGCCCACTTCAACATGTAATTAAATTTCCATTATTTTGTAAATTAAAATTAAAAAGTGAATAATTGAAATAAGAAACATGTATAAATAATAAAAAGAGTATAATGATCTTTTAATTTAAAATTTGCTTAATAAATAGATCTCGGAAAGATTTCCATCAAATTTGATTCGGGTAACTAGACATTTAGGGCACGTTTGGTTCGTTGTATTGGAATAGAGGCGTAATAGCAAATCAATTGTTTGGTTGAATGTAATGGATTTGAAGCGTAATAGTATTCTTGTGTTTGGTTGAATGGAATGGAGGTGTAATAGCATAAGGGATAAAACTAAAATGACTAGAATACCCTTAGCAGAAATTTGTTTAGATAAATGATTATTGTTATTGTTATTAAATTTTAATAAGATTACTAATATCAGTAATAAATAATTTAATCACATTTTAACATAATTATTATTAAATATATTTTAATTAAAACATATAATTTAATAAAATTCTTAATAATCAATATTCTTATATGAATTTACTCAAATCATAATATATGATACTATAAAATATATTTTAACATAATTATTATTAAATATATTTTAATTAAAATATACAATTCAATAAAATTCTTAATAATCAATATTCTTATATGAATTTACTCAAATCATAATATATGATACTATAAAATATAATTTAATATAATTATTATTAAATATATTTAATTAAAATATATGATTTAATAAAACTCTTAATAATCAATATTCTTATATGAATTTACTAAAATCATAATATATGATACTATAAAATATAATTTGAAATAATTATTATTAAATATATTTTAATTAAATTATATGCTTTAATAAAATTCTTAATAATCAATATTCTTATATGAATTTACTAAAATCATAATATATGATACTATAAAATATAATTTGAAATAATTATTATTAAATATATTTTAATTAAAATATATTATTTAATAAAATTTAAAATAATTATTAGTAATAAATTTTCTTATATGAATTTGTATAATTTAATATAATTATTATTAAATATAATTTAATAATATATAATTTCATAAAAATTTTCTTATATGAATTTATATAATTTAAAATAATTAATATTATACATAATTTAATAATGATATATAATTTCATAAAATTCTTGATAATAAATTTTCTTATATGAATTTATATAATTTAAAATAATTAATATTAAATATAATTTAATAATGATATATAATTTCATAAAATTCTTAATAATAAATATTCTTATATGAATTTACTAAAATCATAACATAACTTGAGAATTATGTTCTGCATAAACATAATTAACTTATATTAAGAAAAGGTTAGATGAAAATAAAATTCTACATCATAATTCATATGTTATATAGTTTTACAACATCAAAAAGTTTGAACATTGATTTTTAATGGTCAGAAAGAAATCGTCTGACCCATTCCAATCGCGTAGCAAAAGGTAAACTAACGAAAACGACCATTTGAGTTGGATGATCTGGAATTTTACTCAAAGCTCGATACCGCTCATCGACGGTTAAACCTTCAATTTCCCATAAGGTTGAATATAAATTTATAGCTTTCTCTTGGATGATCTGGAATTCTTCTGACTTCTGCTGAACTACCACATTAGAGGCAATACTCTTACTGATTTGATCGCCAATGGCCCGCATGTTTTCAGCCAATAAAGTGGCAGCCTCATTAAATGAATAAGACATATTATCACGAGCATCAGATTTCTTCTTTTTCTTGTTTGAAGATGAGGAACCCCCTTGGTCTCTATCTCCTCGCGGCTCCGTAGCAGAAACATCCATGTCATCCAAAGAGACGTCAGCTTCGCAGTCATAGAATGAGCTTCTCTCTTCATTCATATCTATAGTAGGTACATCCTCAGCATTTATTTCTTCAAGAACATCAGCAGTTGTTTGAGCATCTTTCCCAGTCGCTCGATCTCTTGCGTATATGGCAGTAAGCTGGTCGTAGTAAGGGAAAGTACGATGTCTGAATTGAGCGGCTTCTTTGTGACACTAAAAACATGAGGAAATCATATTAGTTATAAGTTTGGTAAAAATAAGATAATAAAGACTTGAAATAATTCTTACCTTTAAATAGGAGTCCCAAACCGCATCTTCAGCAACAACGAGCTGCCTATGCTCGTCCCAACCAAAACCGCTATTGTTTTGGCCATTAAGCATGTCATAGACGATTGACCACTCATTTTTTAGTAACCTAATCCTCGATTCAGTATTAGGTTTCACCTTCAACATTGCATTTGGTAAAGTCTTTTCTAGCATTTTTTCCAACTCGTTTAAATAACCGGCTTTGAACCCGGTATCAGCATTAAATGTTCCAACATTGTGCAAGTCCACCATGCAGGAAACCAATGCTGCATCTTCTTCTGGAGCCCATTTTCTTTTGGTTCCTCGAGAAGCTTGAGAAGAAGCATTTGATTGTGGAGCACTTGACATAATTATCTTAAGAAAAAAAATTATATTAATTACTATTAATATCATGAATCAAAAGGTGAACACTTTATAAAATTATAATTAAGTTCAATATCATGAATCAAAAGCTCAATACTAAATTTAAAATAATAACACATGCTAAATGAAAAGAAATTAAATTATAATTCAACAAGTTTAGTACAATACAAAAATCAATTCAAACACCACATTACTAAACCTAACTAATTTCTAGATGCTTGCCATTCATTGAACATTAGGTTGGCTAGTTCCATCCTCCAAGTAGCCCAAGCATCCGATGGATGAATATTTGCAATATTCGGTTCATCTTCATCCACCACATTACTAGGTAATCCTTCTCCCACATCCGCTTCAATAGGATCAATACTCATATGGGTTTGAATAAAATTATGGAGCAAACAACATGCAATAATAATTCTATTGTGCACCCTTACAAGATAGAATGATGGACTCCTAAGTATTCCCCATCTAAGTTCTAATAACCCAAAGCATCTTTCAATAACATTACGTGCTGATGCATGTTTCATATTAAAAAACTCTTGTGAAGAACTTGGCTGATAACCCTGACGCCACTCATTCAAATGATATCGTTGTCCTTTAAAAGGTGCAAGAAATCCCTTACAGTTTATGTATCCAGCATCAACTAGATAATAACAACCTATAAAATAATTTTTTTAACATGATTAATTCAACAGAAAAAGTTTGATCTTAATGAATAATTCAAAGTCCTCTAACTATCCACTTTATCATGAGGAACTTTTAGTCCATGTCTTCTACTGATGGCATCTCGAAAAACCCATCCATCAAGAATCGAACCTTCCGACCAGAAGAACATAAACAAATTGCATATCAGGTGTACAAACACCTAGCATATTTGTTGCTATGTCACATTTTTGCGTTCGATATCTAGGTTTATCAACTGTTGGAACCCTAATCTTGATGTGGGTTCCATCAAGAGCACCTAAGCAATTCTATATCACATGATATAAAAACCTTGAGTTAGAATACTAATTTAAATCTAAATCAACTAAATGTTGTACAAGCTATATATAAAACTCAGTCCAATACCTTAAACCATTTCCACCTTGTGTCAGAAGAATCAGCTGTAATTAGCTCCGCCTTTTTAAATAACACATCTTGTAAGCGTATGACAGCATTTAGAACACTATGAAATGCTCTGCTAACAATTTCCCTTGACCTTCTAAAGTGATGCTTGATAACTCGATTTTTCAGGTGATGGGAGATGATATGTAAAAACATTGCCACTTGCTCATTAACAAGCATGTTTCTTGATGACTTCAATCCCCCTAACGATTCTAACATCTCACATAGTTTAAAAAAGGCAGTTCTATTCATCCTAACTTATTCAATACAGGTCTCGTCACTAGCATATACAAGCCTTTTCACATAATCCCGTTTTGCATACAAATCTAAGGTATAAGACCTAATCCTTGGTCTATAAGTATGTAGGCTAAGGCTGGCACCCATTGTAAATAAGAACCAAATCGCAATTCTACAGATTTCCAACCATATTGTCAATGAAATACCAATTCTTTTCGCCTCACACTTTGTGCAATTAAAGGCGCATTTGAGCCATTATCGCAACATATTAAAATTAGAACACACTATCAAAGAATTGAAGTTGCAATTACACATTATCAAATAAAATAAACAATACAAATTAGAACACACGAAGCAAAAAAGTATCTATTAAATGATATCGTTGCAACTTTAATTTCATTTCTTTATCAATCACCCAAACAATAAAGAAAGAAAATATATTTAAATACATTTCAAATATATTAAAATTTAAAGGTATATGTATAATTGACCTAAAATTAATTGTTGGTATTTGTTAGATTATAACTAAACTCATTATAATTTAAAATTATAAAGCATGTTCAAAGTTTGAACATTGATTAGTTTATTTATTGATGATTAGTTTAATTAAGGTTTTCTAATTTTAAAACAAATAAAATAAAGAATGAGGATTTGGTTTAATAATGAAATTGAAGTTTTAAAACCTTTATAACATTTTAAATTTAAATTTCATTTCAGTATAAATATATATAACTGTTTTTGTAAATTTAATCTTATTTACATGTACAAATAATTATTAAAATGTGGTATTGTATTTGCAATTATGATTGGAAAAGAAACAATAATTACACTTTTTTCGATATTTTGTGCTAAAGTTGAATTTATGGGGAAAAAAGTAGGTTTGATATTTAAATTGACTTAATTTCACTTTCAACTTCTTCTAAATGTGCTATTGACATGTGTTATAGTTAAAATTGTTAACGTGATATTTTGAAATTTAAAAATTCACTTCATAATTATAAAAATAATATTATAATGAATTGAATTAAACAAAAAAATTAATATTAATATCAAGTTTAAAAATTAACGTTAGCATTTTAATCGGTTAAAGTATCTAAGCTAATATTGATGTACCAAATTATATTAAAATTAAAATATAAAGATTTAATCTTAAATTTGAACATTATATAAGCATCGAAATTGAAATTTGATTGTTTTGCATAATTTAAAAACAAAGAGCTTATTAACTAAAAAATCCTTGTAAAATAATTCAATAATTATTTGAGTCTTTAATTGAAAAAAACATAATTAACCCTAATCGAATATAAATAATAGCTCAAGTAACTCGTTTACGAGATTTGATTTCAAAATCTAAATCATAATGTAACTATATCCTACTATACTTGCGATTTCCAATTTCATCTTCTACTCACTAACAAATCAAGAACAATTTCAACAGACTATCAAAACAATTTCCGAACAAATCAAGAACAATATCAAAACAAATGCAACAATTTCCAGTTTCATCTTCTACTCACTAACAAATCAAGAACAATTTCCAGCAGACTATCAAAACAATTTCCAGAACAAATCAAGAACAATATCAAAACAAATGCAACAATTTCCAGTTTCATCTTCTACTCACTAACAAATCAAGAACAAGTTCCAGCAGACTATCAAAACAATTTCCAGAACAAATCAAGAACAATATCAAAACAAATGCAACAATTTCCAGTTTCATTGAAAATAGCAGACAATTTCCATTGCAACAATATCAAAAAACTGTCTGAATTGAAAACAGCAGACAATTTCCATTGCTCACTGTATCAATACGAATATTTTAGCAGACAAAATGAAAATTGCGAACACAAACAGATAATCAAGACATAAAGCAAATAAAAACACATTAAAAGAAAAATAATACAGCATAACAAATAATATACTATTAAAAAATATCATCTCAAGACAAAAGGAAAATCAGAGTGAAACCACATGTAAATGAAGAAACAATCAAGAGATAGAAAAATTATATCTAACAACAACTATTCAAGGGTAGCAAATGATATCAATAGAGATGTCTCGCTCACGAATATGATTCTTCAGTTCATATCAGAAATCTTGGACCTCATGGTACTAATAATCCTTACATACAAAGCATCCCTATTGCACTATATTCATCATTTTAGCAAAGCCAATAGACAGATCAAATTCCATTTAAGTTCTAACAAAGGAAATCATTGAAAATAGCACTTAACATGGAATTAAAGATGAAATAGAGCAGGGGAAGTCTTTTTCTAACCAGAGGCACCAAGAATAATTATTGAGGTAATCTTAATACTTGAGTAGCATCTGAGCCTAATCTTGTTTTTATTTATTTATAAATATTCTTTCAATATTTTTAACCTTAACTTACTACTTAAAACACAAACCCAAAATTTTGTTGTTTAACTATAAAAAAATTTATATATGAAACGAATGAGGTCGAACTTGAGCTCGGGTATGTATATCATGTAAACAAACTCAAACAAACCGAGCTCACATAATTTGATTTTACCTCAAGCTCAAGCTTCTAGAATCATATACTTGATCAAGCTTGAATTGAGTTTTAAGCGACTTCAAATAGATCTCAAGCTTATCATCGTTCAATATCGGTTCGACTTGATTGCAACCCTAGTTTGTGGTTAGTGTTACATGAAGCAGGCTCATTATTCCTGTTATCTAGTAATCACCTGTTCAAACTATTTTCTGTAAATAGATTGATGCTAACTAGTCGGCATTTTTAAATCGGGAGGGTAATGAATCTTAACAATGTATGCTAAACTTGATTTTTTTCGGATAAACTTTTCTTTTTTTATTTATACAAAGGAAACAACAAAACTGCTACAGCAATACAAACATGCAATCGGGGAAAACTAACCTTTCAATCGAACATGCAACACAAACAAAACCATAAATACCCATGGAAAACTAACCTGTAATGTGCAAATCGGGGACGAGTGCGATGAAGAAGTGTTGGAACAAAGAACCTGTAATGAGAAAAGGGAAATTGATTAAGTGAACAGTGCAATAATCGATGAAGAAGAACCTGCAACAATCGATGAAGAAAAGGAAGAGTGCGATGAAACGAAACCATAACCAGCAAATAATGATTAAGACAGTCATTTAGTACGAATTTGAACTGTATTACCCCATCCCACCCCTATTATTGTATAAAAAATAATTGATTACCCGGATAAAATTTATGTCCAAAGCACAAAATTGATTGATAAAATAAATGATTGATTAAATGTAAATAAAAAACAAATTAAGCTAATAATCTATTAAATTGATCGTAAATAGCTGATCATGAGTCGGGCTGATACAAAATTTTAGGCCTATTTTCTAGGCCCAGGCCCGACCCGACCTGAAAAATGGGTCTAAAAATTTGTACAATCAGGCCCATATTAAAAATGCTAAACTCGAGCTTGACCTAGCCCGACCGTAATAATTTTTTTTAGATTCTTTGTTATATAAAAAATTTTTAAAAACATAATACATTAAATACACTAAAATTATTAAAATAAATGTTTCCCAATAAATTAAACATATAAAAAAAAAGTATAGGCTTGCGATTCAGGCCGAGCTTGGCAAAAGCATTCTGCTCGAGGTTTGGCCCATTTAAAAATGGGTCATATTTTTATGTCCAAGCCCACCTACAGTGGTATCACAATATCCTCCTTGGGTATCGTGATACCCAGCTCCCAAATAAGACCCCCATTTTGAGGTTGTCAACGGTGTCGTGATATCCAACCCTAAGTATCACGATATCATTGTCGTGAAGGGAAAAAAAATGACATCAAGGGTAGTCCTTGTCCAACTGAAGCACCAATCAAAATTAGATGCCCAACGTTATCTTATTAGGCACCAATTCATTAGTCTCGGGTTAGTTGGGTGAGGTCGAGAGATAAACCGAACTAATTTGTCTAAGTTAGAAAAGTTGAGACCGAGAGGTAAAATTGAGACAATTTAGAAGTGTTAACGATTTAGATCCCTAATTTGAGAGTTAACTTACAAAATGGTAATCAACCAACCGTTGTCCATTACCGTATTTGGTAATTTTATATTTTACTTTATTTACAATTTAGTCCTTTTTCTATTTTAGATTATTAATTAGTTTAATTCAACCTCAAATTATAATAGCAATTAGTGAGTAGCTACCTAGTCTCCTTCATTGCATGCATTTTTGAGTAGAAATCATTAAATTACTAACTCTCTTAGGTTCGATACTTGAATACTCGGATGTTCCATTGTAATGTTGAAAATGTTAAAACCGATCTGTACACTTGCTGATATTGCACTTAGTATTTGATTGATTGTTGTTTTTAGTGTTGATTTCTCTCCCCTACTCGTGAGAGTAGGGGAGAGGCAATCAAGTTGTTGGCGTTGTTGCTAAGGATTCGATACAAGATTTAGTGATTTTTAGCAATTAATGCATGCCTGTAGGGAGATAATTAGCCAAAGCTAGGTTTATAGATATGACATTTTATTTTTGTTTTAATGATTTTCTTGATTTTGTCTTGTTGATAATTGACTAATAGTTATGTTTAATGACAACTATAGGTGTCTCAAAAGCTCAATGTGTCTGATGCAAATGGTGATTTCACACCTAGTTGGGGGTACAACGGTAACTACGGGAGGCAAGAATATGAGTCTCCTTACAATTTTCTTAGTTACACCGATGGGATGGACAGCTACAATCGAAGATGGAGTGGTAACCTGACATATGACTCGTATTCCTTATATTCTTATGAGGATGGGGTGCGTATTTGGAAGAGCCTACTGAAGATCACTACCTAACCATTCGGGGAGGCACATTTGAGGATGGCATGTCTGAGTTCCAAGAAAACATGAAATTCATATGGAATCAACTGGACTTTGTGTTAGAGGCTGTCAAATGTTAAGTTAGGGAGCAAGCTCCGATGGACGAGTATGTCGAGCTGGAAAATGTTGAAGTGGAGGAGGAGGTCCCTTATGGAATGGTTGAGCAACAAGACTTGTGGGTCAATTGTCGAAAAGAGATAGAGGTTTGAGAATTAAGTGAAGAGTTAAGCATTACTGAGGAAATATCTGACCCTAGTAAGGAAAGTTTAGAGGAGTCGTCACACTGTTGTGAAATGTGCCCATATTGTAGTAAACATGTAATTATTTTCTTTGTATTTGAACGAGGAATAAATAAATTTTGCATTTCACTATTATATCTTTTGTATTTCTATCTTTTATATTTTTCATGCATAGCAAAATTGTGACAAGCAAATATTAGCTCATTGATTATCTAAGTTCAAATTGATGATAAGTGACATTGTAAGAACGTTTACATTGCGAGAAAGACAATTTACTTCAATAAATAATCTAAATGAATCTGTAATCCCATAAAAGAATCAAAGTGAGCATTTGATTCAAATACTGAGAAGGATTATTATGTTGTCTACATTTCCAATTGAGGAGATCTAGTCTTGGCTATCGTAGCAGTTGACTTCACGGGTAGAGACATAAATGTATTCATTAGTAGAATGATACATTGGACTAGACCCAGATCAATTAATTATGAATCCGTTTGTGAATTAATTCACTTATGACATTCATGGTGTGATTTGTCTAAATGCTAAGTTAGTCACTGACCATGCGTATGTAACTCATGTGCTTTGATATAAGTGAAGCCCTATGCTCTAAAGATGATCGAGCCGATAGCCGGTATGCCGGGTACATGACTTGGGTATGGCATGGTTTTACAAGCAACAATGGAATTCATGGCTCAATTAAAAAGTTACGATATCCTCTCATTGACATTGTGTGGATTGATAAATATCGAATGTGTTCACGAGTTGCTAGTTCTCGAATGAGAAATTTATCACAGTTATTTGTTAACAGTGATAATATTAATCATTAAGAAAAACAATGGTGACAGTGAGACAACATAGGATTTTATTGAGTGAATAGATTTAACTCAAAGGAATCAAGGATATCATATGAGGGTAACACACACATGATGAGGTTATTGGATAAAACAGTTGGATGAATTGGTTTCGTAAAAAGTATACAATAAGGAGTTTTCAATCATGGTACTTCTTATGGACTGACTCAATGATTAAGTAATTGTGAATTATTGGCATGATGCTTCTAGACATAATTGCAATTACTAGAGCCTAATTGTATATGTCCAATTTGTCCCTTCACTAGCTCAACAAATGCTCGACTAAACTGCATTTGAATTAGAAGTAAATTCTACGACTTTGGAAATAATTTAATTGAGTCGATTTATTCGATGTGGAATTAAATTGGGCAGTCGTAAGAATTGTTCAACTAGAGAATTTAATTAAAGAATTTTCATGAAAAATTAATTTGGAAAATCTAAGTGATTTTTTGGAAAATTAATTTTGATTAAGTAAAATTAAATTAATCAAATTAATTAAAATTAATATGATATTTTCAAAAATTAATTTTCAAGTCAAACAATTGGCCCAATTAGTAATTGAACTTGAAAATTGGACCTGAGATCATAAATTGGGCCTGGGAACTCAAAACTGAGATCAAGACCCAAAAATTGGTCAAACGGAGCCTGGTATGTTATATCGGGTCGACGACCCAACCAATCACTGGATCAAACAAGACAGGCTGTCACTAGCTCGAACCGAACTAGTAGAAACCGAACAAGCTCGAGGTGTCGACGGCTGTGACGATGACATTCCAGTAGTCAAAAAATGGTCGGCGGCGGTTGGCCTTCGATGGTTGAGCAGCGGAAGAATTACACTCCTACTAGGACTCTACCAGAAAATTTGATTTCAAATTAACTATTCCAAAAATAATATTATTTTAATAGATTTAATATTAAATTTAATTTAATTTTTATCTTAATAGTATTTTATTAATTTAATATTAAAGTGATTATCTTAATATTAAATTTAATTTCATATTAAAGTGATTAAGTTTAATCATAGTTGAACTCTCTAAACTCTCCTATATAAACAGAGTCTTGGGTAATTATTTTTAACACACTTGAATTAAAGAGGAAGTTGTAGAGAAAATTATCTCAAGAAATTATTTAAGAAAATTTTTAGAGATATTTTTCTTATTTACAACTTTGATTAAGTGTTTATTACTATAGATATCACAACCAAGTTCTTGTTTTGAAAAAAATTAAAACTCTAGTTTTTCCCTAAATTTATTTTCCGCTGCGTTTTTCAAACCCGATTTAATAATCATCGGTATTAGATCTAGGTTGTGCTCTATCTAAAAGTATAAACAGATAATCAAAATAAATTTCTCCTCTTTTTGAATTATTTGATTACATAGAAAGTGGCATTCTTTAGATCTTATGCATGTTTTTGAATTATATATGGGAATGGATGCGATATTATATATTTGTTATATTTTTTTTGTCATGGTTGTGGTTCTTTAGAAATAGATCGGGGACTATCAGTGATGCGATCCCAGGCGCATCATGTTACGACACAACTCGATGCCACCGAGATTGGCCCAAACTCGAGTGGCCCAAGTGCAAAATGAAGCTTCTAATTTCAGTTTGTCAATTTGGCTACTGGAAAAAAGGACTTTGATTCATTAATTTTTAGTTATTTTAGTTTGTGTTTTTAATTATGTCATAGTTTGCACATCATTAATATGTGTTCTGTATTTAATAAAGTCATGCATTATGTAACTCCCATGTTAGTTTAAGTCTGCATCATTAAATTAAGTCTTGCATTAAGTAACTCATTTGTTCATTTAGTTTGCATGCATTTAAGCATCTTAGTTTCATAAATGAGCCGTTGGACATTTATTCAACTCATCTTAGTTTAATTAATAAGTGTTGCTCTTAATTAATCTAGTTGCTAGGATTATTTATTGATGCATGAGCTAAGTTCATTTAATTATGCTTCTTTAATTAACTAGTTGCTGGAATAATTGATGCATATGTTTTAGTTCATTTACTTAAGTTAAGTAGTAATGTGTGTTATGTTTAGTAAGTGCTTACATGTGTTTAATAAGCTTATTTTAATGAGCTTATTGCAGGTGTCATTTCAGCTCATAACCGTTACAACTCAAGGTTGTTATAAATTGAATAAAGTGGTTGTTCAAGTCATTTTCAATTACAAAATAAAATGGCTATTATAAAGGAGGCTTAAACATCATTTAAGGAGTTTTTAAGAGCATTTTTAAACTTATCACTTTCATAGTGTAGCGTTCATCATATATCAAGGTTCCTATCATCCTTGATAGTGGGTCGAGGTTCATCATATACCAAGGTTCCTATCATTCTTGATAGTGGGTCGAGGTCTTTTAAACCGTAATTATCTAAGAGCCATTTGAGATTTGGTCAACAATCAAGTATTGTTGATTTCAAAGCCATCTTCTTCTTTCTTTAAGCCTTTTATTTGACAAGCCTTTGTTTCTTTGAAACGATCCATTCTTTTACTCAAATTCACGATCGGGCAACATACGACTCGAAACAATCACGAAACGAGTTCGTATCAAATTGGTATCAGAGCTAGTAAATTTGAAGTAAAAATCGATGCTTTTGGCATTACGGTATTGTAGTTTATTCGAAAAAAAAATTGTAAAAAAAATTAGTTTCCATTCAAACTTAAAGAGTGGATATCAAGTTGTAAAAAAAATTCGTGAAAAAAAATTCTTGAAAAAAAAAGTTAGTTTTGAAAATTCTGATTGTTGCCCAAATTTTAGTCATTGCTATCTTCTACTATTCCGCCACACCCAACCCTTTTCATTTCTTTGTTTCAAGCCTACCTTTCTTTGTCCTACAATATCTTTTACCAAACCCAAACATCAAATTTGTAAGCCGACCCACAACAACTGCCTTTTAAGTTTAAATAGTTCCTTAAGAACTTAGAGAGGAGTTAGTGGAAAAAAAAGGCAAGAGGGTAGTGAGTCTAATTGAGAGTAAAAAAAGCCAATATATCGAGAGCAAACACGAGTGGAGTGCCATCTTATTTTTTTTCCCTTTAAGTGTGACTAATGAGGCTTTGTGGTGAGGTTCAAAAAAAATATGTCTCTAAATTTCGAAAGGAAAGTTACTGCTATTAATGGTTGGTCCGATCCATCATACCAAACATTCAATCAAAGCGAAAGGCGATGCATTCATATAAATCGAGGCTTTAGAGAGCATGAACGTGTTGATGGCAATTTGAAGAGTAACAAGATAGCCATTCCACCGTTTCAAGGTCGATTTGACCCGGAGGCATACCTTGAATGGGAAAAGCAAATAGAATTGGTTTTTGAGTGCCATGACTACTCGGAGGGCAAGAAAGTAAAGCTTGTAACGAACGGGTTCTCTAATTATGCCATGACTTGGTGGGATCAATTCACCACGAGTCAGAGACGAAACGAAGAGTGCCAAATATCAACCTGGTCCGAAATGAAAGATATGATGCGCAAGTGTTTCCTTCCATCTTCCTACCATCAGGAGAGAATTTCTTCAAGCCAAAGGACGAAAATGAGATCGTCAAAGAGTTTATCGTCTAACGATTATGTGAGAAGAGATCCCTATCAAGATTCCTATTCATCAAGGAATTCGAGACAAAGAGAAGCAAACTTCGATTTTGAGGACTTCTGAGATGACAAACGAAAAGGTAAATATGTCTTTTCAAGTGCATCAAGGCATTCATACATGGAGAAACACTTACGAAGAGGTGAACTTGTTCCGTATACATCCAAGTATTCACCCAAGAAGGTTATTCACGAAGAAGTGATCGTGACTCATATAGAGATTCTTCTACTTCTATTCAATTAAAAGCCTGTCGTTCTGATTCTTTTGAATTATCTTCATCTAGAAAAGAAATGAAAGAAAAAACAATTGAAAAAGCATGTAAAGAAGAAAAAGAGAATGAAATAGAGCAAAAAAAGATCGAGATTGAAAAAGAAAAAGAGTGCGAGCCAAAAAAGAATATCGAAAAAGAGAGCAAGAGAATAAAGGATAAGATTGAAAAGGAAGAAAATGAACAAGAAAAAGCGAGAAATGTTTTCACTAACCAACATGTGAGTTTTCCTCGTGTTACTTCTTCTCAGGTTTCTGAAGAATTGATTAACAAGTTCCAGCTCCATTACCGACCCAACGAACGACGATTTCAATTGATTGAAAAAGATGTCATTCTTCTAATCCTTCAAGGTAAGAAAGGTAAGGATTCTTTGTTATGCGAGTCTCAACAAATTCACTCGCATGTTATTGATGAGATTGCCAAAAACTTAGTTTTTGAAAGAACTCCTCACCATGATTTGGTTGATTGTCATATTTTGAATGATGATGATTTTATTTTACCTAGCGATACGAAGCATCTTTCTGCTAAGGAGCATGACATTGGTAAGATGGTTCATAAAGTAAGATTAGATCAGTTTGAACAAAATTTGGTCTTTTGTGATAAAAAGTGGGCATGTGAAGCGCCTAGTCTACTTGTGTGTGGTGATAATTTGAAATTTCAGATTTATTGCATAAATTCTCCATGTCTTTGCAAGTCTGTTCGAATGAGATTCATCATGTATGATTGTTTGAATGTTTTTAAGTTTCCATATTCTTTGTTTCGCATATGTGAGTTGTGGATGAAAGGAAAATATTTGCTACTTTTAACATTGAATGACCAAAATCGTGTGTTTAAGCCCGGAGCAAGTCATCTTAAGTTATTACCAAGAAAAGCTGAGCATCGTAAGTTCATTTTAAATAAATGTGTTGAACCTTTTCATCTACTCCAAATTTTAACATTTTGTTCAAAAACAAAATAAGTGAATTTTGTTGGCTTGCAAAGCCAAACTTGCATTTTTGACTCCGGAGATTGTTCTAAATTGTGGTTTAAAAGATTTGACCGTGTTTTGCAAGATTATACTATTCAATCGCTACATATTCTTTCTAAGTTACTGGTCATGACACTTTCGGGACAGATTGGAGAGGTAAGAGGAAATATTATTTTTGATTCCAGAGAACATTATTCTCTATCATTTTTCAAAGGATTTGAGACATGGACTTTTGTTGTCCAAAAGTATAACTCTCGAATGCTCCATGATTCTGATTTTTTTACATCAAGGAACAAGGTAAAATCAACTTCTGTTTTTGATCCTGGCATCAATTCATATGTTTCATTTTTGAATGAAATTACATCAAGTATTTTTGAGCTTACAATCCAAGTTGCCACTAACCCATTTCATTTTCGTGTAGGTGGCATTTTGACGTGGTTCCTTCCTAAAGAGGGAGGGCAAGTAATTAACCGATGTATTTTTCAAGTTATACATGAATTTCAGGTTGTTAGGCGTAAGTCAGTCAAATTTGTCAACCAAAGGGCTTGTGACCTTGAAAGATTTTTTCGCGAGCAAGTGGCACGATTTAATGACAAATCGTCTTCAAGAGGGAGGGTATGATGTGATCCCGGCCGCATCATGTTACGACACAACTCGATGCCACCAAGATTGGCCTAAACTCGAGGTGCCCAAGTGCAAAATGAAGCTTCTAATTCCAGTTTGTCAATTTGGCTGCAGGAAAATAAGGACTTTGATTCATTAATTTTTAGTTATTTTAGTTTGTGTATTTAATTATATTATAGTTTGCACATCATTAATATGTGTTCTGCATTTAATAAAGTCATGCATTATATAACTCCCGTGTTAGTTTAAGTCTGCATCATTAAATTAAGTCTTGCATTAAGTAACTCATTTGTTCATTTAGTTTGCATGCATTTAAGCATCTTAGTTTAATAAATGAGTTGCTGGACATTTATTCAACTCATCTTACTTTAATTAGTAAGTGTTGCTCTTAATTAATCTAGTTGCTAGGATTATTTATTGATGCATGAGTTAAGTTCATTTAATTATGCTTCTTTAATTAACTAGTTGCTGGAATAATTGATGCGTATGTTTTAGTTCATTTACTTAAGTTAAGTATTAATGTGTGTTATGTTTAGTAAGTTCTTACATGTGTTTAATAAGCTAATTTTAATGAGCTTATTGCAGGTGTCATTTCAGCTCATAACCGTTACAACTCAAGGTTGTTATAAATTGAATAAAGTGGTTGTTCAAGTCATTTTCAAATACAAAGTAAAATGGCTATTATAAAGGAGGCTTAAACATCATTCAAGGAGTTTTTAAGAGCATTTTTATGCCCTTTAAAATTCAGCAGCAACCTTTCTTCTTCCAGCAGTTTTTGTTCATTCAAGAAAATTAATCAAGCCTTCAAAATTTCATTAAGGGGCTGGTTAATAAGTTGGTGTCTATTCGGCTGGCCAAGGAAACTCAAGAGTCATTTTCAAGCAATTAAAGTCCTTCAATTCAGCTGAATTGAAGTGAATTCAAGAAAGGAGTTATTTGGTTCAAGAATGAGAAAAGACTTGAGTTTTTATTTCTACTTTTATGGCACATTAAGTTGAATGTTTGTGACCATTTGGCTAGCCTATTCTAGCACTATAAATAGATGTGATCAGCCTTAGAAAAGGGACTTTTAGACTTTTTGCTGAATATACATGAAATCTTTGAATTGTGAGTTATCCAATTCTTTTTGTTCTTACGGAATTGATTTGACTTATCAAGCTTAGCTTGTGGCATCTATCCATTTCTTGTTTCCAAACTTATCACTTTCATAGTGTGGCATTCATCATATACTAAGGTTCCTATCATCCTTGATAGTGGGTCGAGGTTCATCATATACCAATGTTCATATCATTCTTGATAGTGGGTCAAGGTCTTTTAAACTGTAATCATCTAATAGCCATTTGAGATTTGGTCAACAATCAAGTATTGTTGGTTTATTTTTGGCCTTAGTAAATTTATGATTTGTTTTGTTAAGCCTTTATTACTGATTTCAAAGCCATATTCTTCTTTGTTTAAGCCTTTTATTTGACAAGCCTTTGTTTCTTTGAAACGATCCATTCTTTTACTCAAATTCACGTTCGGGCAACATACGACTCGAACCAATCACGAAACGAGTTCGTATCAATCATCTCCATGTATGACTGTTTTTATTTAATTCATAGAATTCTTGTAAATCAGAAATGGACATAAGACTTAAATTTAATTTTTGCAAAATGTGTCCATGACGAGGAGAAAATGGAGCGGTGGTGGTTGAAGATCCAAGGAATGCCTTGTGGTGAAAAACTATAGAAATTTTTTTATTTATTTTCTAGAAATAAAACCATAGAAACATTGGCTAACAATTTTATTTTAATTACTTATCTCCTTATATATATATTTTATAATTCTTCATAATATGTATATTATGTAATGTTATAATTGTGATATATATAAATGATATGATCCACAAATGATCGATTAAAAAATAAGAAGTGTGGTAATGAGAAAATAGCTGTGAGAAGTGTGGTAATTGTGTTCTATTCACTTCTTTAGGTTATTCGATTACTGTGAGAAGTGTGGTAATGAGAAGGTGCATGTCTAGGATTGGCTCTAGCTAGGAAAGGTTTGATTTTTAAATGGTCAATTTTGACTCACCTCCCTTTCCTGGGACTCTACCTAGTGCATGGTTCACATTCACTTCTTCAATTTTTCCCTCAAAAGAAAAACTGTGGAGAATCAAAATTATTTTTTTTATGATTGATTGACTCTTATGAATAAATAAGTGTGAATATTATAAAATTATTATAGCATGTCATGCATATATTGGAAGCATGTCATATAGATTAGGTAAGAATGTCACTAGGACTACTGTATGATTATTAATATAGGATAAAAAATTGCATGTTATTTTAAAATATTGAGTGGGAGAAGGTCATTGAACAAGACTTACGGCCTCCATTGATGGACCCTAAGTGATAGCATAATAAATTTTCGATTTGGTTCCTACCTTGGCCGCACCCCAAGGTAAACTTTGCCATGTGGGTTCATTAGATGAGAATTCCTTTTAAGGACAACTAGTCATGCATGACTCTCAGTGAGATTGTCTCAAGATGACTCACAAATGAAAGCGTGTTCATTATGGGTGTTGAGTCAATGGTTTCACACTCAAGATCTTCTCTTATTAAATAGTTTCCCAAGAAATGATATTTAAGGTAAAGATGATGGTCAAACGTTAAACGGTCATTGGTTCGTGTAGAGTCTTAAAAATTAATATTCACAAACTGATTGAATGTAATCCGTAATGTAATCCATGTTCTTTCTAGTTAATCATGAGACCCCAACGTGACATGGTTGATGGGTGTGAGAATTATCGTAGCAACAACAAAATGTTTTTTCAAGGTTTTAATACAAGACGCATGTATCACACTACATTATTAATATGTTGTTGATATTTTTTTAATACAAATATAGTAATTAGTGACACTTTATTTTTCAATTCAAATATGTCTCTTACTCCTCTTATTAGCATTCTTACTGAGAATAAATTGAATGGTGATAACTTTTAAGAATGGAAATGGAACTTGTTAATAGTTCTCAGTTGTGAGAAACACAAATTTGTTCTTGACGAAACGTGCTCTCCTGAAGCACAGGCCAAAGCGAGAAATCACTGGAGAGATTCTGACTCAATTGCTCGATGTTATATGCTAGCAAGCATGAGTAGTGTGTTGCAAAAGCAACATGAGAATTTTCGTATTGCCAAAAAGATTATGGAAAATTTAGAGGATTTGCTCGGAGGCCAAGTCTCATTGACTCGACAATTCGCTATTAAAATTTTGATGAATTTTCAATAGAAACCTAGAACTCTGGTCAAAGAACATATGCTTAAACTTATGGGATTCTCTGGTCAAAGAACATATGCTTAAACTCAGATTGAAATGGTGCTCAAATCCTTAACCAAGAAGTTTGCTGGTTTTAGGCCGCTTACAACTTGGGGAACAATGCATTTACCTTGACTCAGCTCATGAAGGAATTACAATCTTTTGAGTTGATGTTGACATCAGTTCAGGAGAAACCTGAGGCAAACTTAGCTTTGGGCCCCTCGTCCTCTAAGAGGAAGCAAAAAGCTAAGGGATAGAAGAAACTGACTAAGTCTTCGGTTCCACCTCGTATGGATAGGAAGAAGGCTAATAAGTCAAAATATCCTAAAAAGATCAAATGTTTCTTTTGCAACATGAAAGAGCATTTCAAATCGAATTGCAACGAGTATTTGGATTACCTAGCCAAAAAGGGCAAAAGTTTAAAACTCTTTGTGATTGAAGCTTACTTAATGGAAGAATCAATTGACAACTGGGTTATTGATTCTTGAGCCACTAACTATTTGTCTGTTTCTTTAAATGGGTTCATTGAAATAAGAAGTTTGCGTGATAGGAACCTCTTATTGCAGACTGGAGATGGGAGCTATGTTTCAGCCGAAGTAGTGGGAGAAGTTATTTTACATTTTGATAATTTTAGGAATATTGTTTTAAAGAACATATTTGATGTACATCATTTTAAGAGGAATTTAATTTCTTTAGCTTGTTTATTTTATAACGGCTATACCTTCACATTCAATAAAAGGGAATGTTATTCATAGAAATCGTTCTTTAATCTGTAATGGATGGATGGAAAGCAATCTCTATTTTATCAAACCAAATAACTACTCAATGATTCAAACTAAAATAGTGAATAAAAAGCTTAAAACTTCTCACTCTATTGAGGGGTACCTATGGCACTTAAGACTTGATCATATTAACCAAGAAAGAATCACTAGACTCGTGAAAGATGGTCCTTTAAGTATGCTTAAGGAAGTTAGTCTTCACAATGTGAATCTTGCTTGGAAGGTAAAATGACTAAGAGGTCTTTTAATGAGAAAGGTATAATGGCCAACCAGACTTTAGAACTTTGCACACAGAATTAGTAGATCTGTTCCACCCAAAATGGGAATGGGCTGGGGTTATGAACTTTTAATCTATAATCTGATGATCGAATCGATTCTATGATTATAAGTTTATTCCATATTGGACCAGACCAGAATAGGGCTATATACATTCTCATTATGAGAAAGGGTCATTCAAGCTTGATTCCAGTTAGTAATTGAACTAAGAAATAGATTCTAGAAGCTAACTAGAAGCTAAACTAACAAAGGGTATCCTGAGAAATTGCAATAATCGGGTTCATTGATATTCCTGGTATAGTAGATGCTATCACACATACAATCATACTTAATTCAATGGAATTGTTTGATCTTAAAGGGGATCTTCTATAATTTCGCACGTGAGGGGTTATTTCTTGGTTTCGTCAAGTCATTAATAACTTGATTATTTTTAGAAAATAGTATATGAAAACAACACTCCTAAGGAGTTCCATTGAAACCAAGAAATATAGGCCTACCTGCCATCCACACCAGAATAAATGGAGTTTTCTGAAAAAACCTGCTAGTGGAGGAAGACCTCCTAGAGATAAGAGACATAGAGCTAAAGAGAGAGCCAAAAAATACAAATTCGAATTTTAAAGGCGTTATTGCTGGAAGTGATAATCACAAACCCCAAATATATTCTGCAAAACCAACATAAAAAATAGAAAAAAAAATCCTAATTAGTAATTGATTATAAATGAAAAAAATTTGTTTCCATATATTTTATTATTTGTTCACGCTATTACATCAATCAATTATTAAATTATTATAGAGATTGGATATAAATTTATTGATTAGCACTTATATAGAAGACTATATCACTACAAAATAATTAATTAATTAGTTTATGAAGTTTTTACATATTAAATAGAAAATTATATTTATTTGCAAAATATAGTTCTTGTTTTATGTAGTTGATTAGCATGGCGACAATATAATAAATTGAAGTTTAAAGATAGTTATACAATTTTTCCGTGATGATATTTTATAAATAATTAGATTAATTTTGATTTCATAAATTAAATATGAAAAAGTCTTTCCTATTTTTTGGTGAAAAAAAACTAGTTACATTAAAAACCTAATCCTACATAACCTACCTATTTAACATAAATTATGTTCCCTATTTTTATGAAGTTGATTAGAAGGGATTTAAATTCAAAAATAAAAAGATTAGAAGGGTTTCTAATTCTTGCAATAAATTTCAATAATTCTTTTATTGTAATTTGTTGTGTACACATATCTCTGCAAGAAAGTCTAACAATTTTGAAAATAAGGTATGCAGATTTGTTGAATGACTACGAAATTCCTTTTCCAGTGATATAGCCAATAGTACAATTCAAAGTATTTTTCAAGAGAATAAGATGAGAAAAGATAAACAAATTCCAATTGACAATAAGCATGCCCTAGTCATATTTCTTCTATCTTTTTATAGTACTCTTCTGGTCGTTATGCGTTTGATGACTTGTGCTACATGACAAAATCAGTGAATCTCCATGGTAGTCTTCGTTGTTGTGTAGCATTGTTGGGCTCTAGTGGAGGGTCGGATTGGTTTGCTGGTTTAACAATCATGGTAGGTTGGTTTACTGGTACAACAATCATGGTTTCATTCACAACAATACCCCTTGTTCAAAAGGCACCTTGTCCTCAAGGTGCCAGTCAGGAAAACTCTGATAAAGGTGGTTCTTATCCTCCCAGGTTATAACTTCAATTGGAAGTCCGTCCCGATGAATCAAAAATTGTTCAATGGAATGATCGGCTCGTTCAATTACTCATTTGTTTAATATAGCTGCAGGCGACAAAATGACGGTGTTGGTAGAGTCAACAAGATGAAGTGTAACTTTTTTATCAGGGATCCCATTGCATTTGCGGAGAAGGTAAATTGCTCCAACACGATAGCGGACTTTGAAAGGTCCAACGAAACGTCGACCAAGCTTATGATGACGCTGAAGTTGCACCGAATTTTGGCGAAAGGGTTGGAGTTTAACATATGCCCAATCTAATTTATTAAAATCGTGACTGTGTTTTTTCGTAACGAGTTTCATTCAAGTTTGGGCCTTGGAAAGATTCTACTTAAGGCGAGCCAGAACTGTATCCCTATCAAACATGTATTCCTCCACCAATGGTGTATCAGTTGTGCCTTTGATGTATCGAGCAATGGTTGGAGGCGGCTGTCCATAAAGAGCTTCGAATGGTGTCCTCTGCACAGTTGTTTGATAAGTAGTGTTGTACCAGTATTTAGCCCATGGTAACATAGCAACCCAGTTATGAGGAGTATCGGTAGTGAAACAACTTAAATACATCTCGAGGCATTTGTTAAGGGCTTTTGTTTGGAAATTCGTTTGGGGGAGGTATGGGGTACTCATTACTAGTTCAGTGCCTTATAAACGGTACCTAAAAAAATAAAAGGAAGTGCCATGAAATGACCATATTTTTTTAATCGGTCAACTACCACCATTATAGTAGTTTTTCCATGTGAGGACAACAATCCGGTAATAAAATCTATGGAAATATCTTCAAAAACCAGTGTTGGAATAGGGAGGGGTTAAAGTAAGCTAGCCAGTGGCAGTGAAGAATCTTTCATTTGTTGACAAATTTGACATTCTGAAACATAACGTTAAACACCACGACGCATTCCTTTCCAAAAAAAATTTGGATAAGAGGCGATGGAAGGTGCAAGTGATTCCAACATGGCCACCAATAAGAGATGAATTAAACTCACTTAACAGTTGTTGGTGAAGAGATGAATCAACGAGAAAGATGATATGGCCGTGAGAAAACAACTTATAATGATTCGCGTACCCAAGTAAAGATTCAGGGTCAACTCGAAGGAGATTATGTAAAGCGACTAAATCAGGGTGAGATTGGTTGGTCTCACGTACTACCGTGAGAATGGGAAATTCTAAGCCTATAATCACAAGTAGAGATGTGGATGAAAGGTATGATAGAGTAGCTAGTGCCTGATTGTGTTTCCCCGGACGATAAATAATTTTAAAGTCATAACCTAATAATTTTCCCACCCATTTATGTTGGTCAGGTGTCTGGATGATCTGATCAATGAGGTTTTTCAAAGGTTGTTGATCAGTAATAATGACAATCAACGACCCAATAAATATTATCCCCACCTTACAATGGCCTGGGTAATGGCATACATTTCCCAATGATAAATGGAGGTTGATTGCTGGCATGGAGCAAGTTTTTGACTGAAGAAAGTTATGGGGTAGCCGTCTTGAGACAGAACAACACCAATGTCGATCCCTAATGCATCTGTTTCCAAGTTAAAAGGCTTGGAAAATTCTGGAAATTGTAAGATCGAAGCTGAAGTTATAGTTTTTGCAACTTAGTGAAGGACAAGCCTATTGTTAAAGTATAATAAAAGGCATCTTTTCTTAGCAAATTAGTGAGTGGATTGATTATGGTATTGTAACTTCGAATGAAACGTCTATAATATCCCGCTAGGCCTAAAAAAACCCTAACGTCCTTAATTGTTGTTGGTGTAGGCCAGTCAAGGATGGCTTGAATCTTGTCTAGGTCAACTACTACACCCTAGGCTGATATAATATGACCCAAATAGCCTACTTTTTCTTGCCCAAATAAGCACTTGGGTTGTTTTGCCACCAAGTGACAAAGACGAAGAAGTGTAAGGACTTGTCAAAGGTGGTGCAGATGCAAGGCTAATGTGGTGTTGTATTTTAATATATCATTGAAGAATATGAGAATAAATTGCCGATGAAAGGGGAAAAAATGTCATTCATCAAAGCTTGGAAGGTAGAAGGTACATTGGTGAGGCCGAAAGGCATGATGAGAAATTCGTAATGTCCATCATGAGTCTGAAAATCCATTTTACATTCATCACTGGTGCGAATACGAATTTCATAGTATCTGGCTAAGAGGTCCAATTTTGAAAATAATGAGCTCCATGTAATTGATCAAATAACTCATCAATTGATGGAATGGGAAAGCGATCACGAACCGTAACAACATTGAGAGCGTGGTAGTCCACACAAAAACGTCATGTTCCGTCCCTTTTTTTGGACCAAAAGAATCAGAGAAGAGAAATGACTTATGCTTGGTCGGATAATTCTATCCTGAAGCATTTCGTTAACCAATTTTTCCATCTCCTGTTTTTGAAAATGAGAATACTAGTAGGGACGTACTTGAATTGGATTCATGTTTCGTAGCAAATTAATAGTATGACTACGTAGTCGTGATGGTGGCAAACCATGAGGTTTAGTAAAAATATCAGAGAATTCCTCCAGTATACTGGCAATATTAATTGGGTGTGGAGCAACAGACCTAGTGGAAGTAGTGGTCAATTCTAACCGATATAATTCGGCAATGGCATGTATGGATGATAATCAATGCTGGGAGTTGTATTGAATTTCTTGAGCAACCGAAAAGTGGTCTCTTTGCCAGCTCACTTGTTAACCATTATGTGTAAACTGGAAAACCAGTGAAGAATAATTTGTGATAACTGGCCCCCACTGTAGTTAACCATTCAATTCCTAGCACCAAATCCCATCCTTGTCATAAAAATCGACAAAAATTTCTAGGCCTTGAATTAAGAGCGAAACTTGTTAACTAATGCCAGTATATACTAATCAATCCCCATTTCCAACTAAGGTAGAGAATTGAACAGTGGGTTCAATCGAAAGGCAAAGATAAGTGGCAACACGGGTTTACACAGAGTTATGAATGCTACCCCTATCCAAAACGATTTGAACAGACTTACCATGTACTTGACCTATAAAACGAAGTGTCGCCATGGAGCACCCACCAGCAAGGGCATTATAAGAAATAGTCGACTTAGTCAGGACTTCTTAGAGTTGAAGGTGGTCAGCAAGATAGGAATCCAAAGGTGGTTCCTACTATGGTGAAGAATTTCTGACCTCATCAAAAAGAAGTAGTTGAGGTTTAGATTTTCACTTGTGATCCCAAGTGTACTTTCGTCACAATGATAGCACAAGCCTTGAGCACGATGCTGAGAAAATTTGGTCGGCAAGAGACGGCGAAAGGGGATCTTGGCTCCATTTGATAAAGTGGCAAGATTCTGGGTTGAAGAAGAATTGGGGGAAGATGATGTTGTGAGTGATAAAGTTCGTGGTGTGGATAGAAGGGGTTTACCCGTGCCAAGCGAAGGACGAATAGAGCCTTTTTCCAAAGTGAGTCTGTGTCTATGAAGTCTTCTAATTTTTTCGATTGATGGATCAAGACAGTAGTCTTGATATCGAGTCAAAGGCCCGAAATGAAGTACTGGACCAAAAATAAAGGGGTAAAAACATAGTACGATTTGTAACAGCCTCAAATCTTACTCTGTAATCTTGAACAGTGGAAGTCTGATGCAGTTTAGCCGTCCCTCCGATGATTCCAGATCACGTGACCGAAAACTTTTGATAAAAGTTGTGGTAAAATGAATCCATCCCGATAATTGTATATTTCTGTACATCAATCAAACCATTTCGCGGCATCATCATCAAGGTAAACAAAGCAATTGTAAGCCGATCTTGTTCTTGAATATTGTAAAAGGTGAAAAAATGCTCCGCCTACAAAACCTATCAATCAGGATTTATACCAGAGAATCATGTAAATTGAATCGGCATAGGTTTATGGGAACCGATAGAAGAACCGATCGGTGGAGATGCGAATTGTAAGCCTTTTTTTATAAGGAATCCATGAATATAAATGGAAGGCGAGTCAGAATTTCCTGTAGCAGCTAGTGTTGAGAAGCGAAAGATTAAGTAAGACCATCAATGTCTTTACGAAGCAGTGAACGGGATTCTTGGACAGCTTTGATATTTTCATCGAGCAGCTTCAGTCAAGTACCATCTGCCATCGTTGCTGATGGTCAATGAAAGCACCAGTGTTGTGCACAAATATCCCTGCAACATAATCTAGCAATTTTAAAAATAAGGTAAGTAGATTTGCTAAATGACTACGATGAAATTCCTTTTCCAGTGATACAGCTAATAGTACAATTCAGAGTATTTTTCAAGAGAATAAGATGAGAAAAGAGAAACAAATTCCAATTGACAATAAGCATGCCCTAGTCACATTTCTTCTATCCTTTTATAGTACTCTTCTGGCCATTATGCGTTTGTTGACTTGTGCTACATGACAAAATCAGTAAATCTCCGTAGTAGTCTTCGTTGTCGCGTAGCATTGCTGGGCTTTGGTGGAGGCTTTGTAACACCCCTAACCCGTATCCTTCCCCAGAATAGGGTTATAGAGCACTACCAGAGTTTACAAATTAATTTTCAGACATTTCATTCCATCAAACATTCATACTTATAACCAATCAAAATCAAAACATTTATGAGCTAACATTAACCAATTTAACTTATACAATAACCAGAATCAAATCATCCAAAATTTCCTATAGAACCAATGGATAATGTGATATATCTCCAACAAGCTTCCAACCCAATCGAGCTTCCGATAATCATTTCAAAACATCCAATAATAATTCAATTCCAAACACACATATATATAATATTCATTACCAAATAGTATTCAATTCAATTAAAATTATACAAAATATAGTTCATACGAACTTACCAGGCTAAATTGCAGAAATACCAAAATCCAGGGACATTTTGAAAAAATTTCTATTTTTTTTCTCGGATTTCCACCCAATCTTTATCTAAATTAATATTTCATTCAATTTAGTAATTTAAATAATAAAACAATTCATTTCATGCAATTTGGTCATTTTTGACATTTTTCCAAAATTGCTCCTAAAGTTTTACTTTTATTCAATTTAGTCCTTGAGCCCAAATCATGCAAATTAACCATTTGAAATGCAAATCCATGCTAGCATAATATTCATAAATTTATTTTCCTCCTCCTCCTCTCCATTCCACATCCTTAATTTACATAACATGCTTATAAGTAACATTATCTATAATTTCACTATTTTCTTGTAAATTTATTCATAGCTGTCCATTAGAGTCATAGTCACTAAATCATTTATATCTTCAGCTACAGAAATCTAAATTAAGATCCGTAAATTTTCCCTGAAACTAGACTCACATATCTTCTTTCCATAAAATTTTCAGAATTTTTGGTTTGGCCAAATAGTACAGTTTATTCTTTAAAGTTTCCCCTATTTTGCTGTCTGACAGTTCCAACCACTCTTCACTAAAAATGAATTATCTAATTGTACAGAATTTGGATGATGTTTCCATTTATTTAATTTGAAAATAGACTCATTAATGATTCTAATCATATAAATTATAACTCATAATTATTTTTATTCAATTTTTGATGATTTTCCAAAGTCAGAACAGGGGAACCCAAAATCATTCTAACATTGTCTCACAAAATTTATTATATCTCATGATTTACAATTCTATTGCTTACACTGTTTCTTCTATGAGAAACTAGGCTCAATAAGATTTAATTTCATATTTTATTCATCTTCTAATTCAATTCCCACAATTTTTGGTGATTTTTCAAAGTTAACCTACTGCTGCTGTCCACACTGTTTTAGTGCAAAATATTGATTACTAAGTTTATAACACTCTTATTTTCTTTCTCTACACTATTTCTCATCACTTTCTCTTATTTTCTCTTCACTAACATACCAAGAACATAAAACCTTATATAATAAAACTCTATATTAACATCAATTTCATACCTTTTCAATAATATCAAACTCAAAAATATATTGAAATCTTGATGTTCTTACCTTACTCAATTGATTTCAATCTTTAACTTGATTTTCTCTCTCCTCCAGCTTCTATTTCTTGAATCTAAATTGATATTCTAGCTCCCCATAGTCTCCTTGTTATCTTTCTCTCTTGATGGATATGGAAATTCTTTTGATTTCTAAGTGAAAATGATGAATTTTTGATAAAAGGACCAAATTGTAAAGAAAAGAAAGTTTCTTTCTTTCTTTCCTCTTCATACGTTGGTTGCATGGGGAAGGAGATGATAATTCCTCATCTTTCCTTTCATATATATACTAAATAGAATAATAATAAATTAATAAAATATCATTTAAAAATTATATTAAAATATTAATAAACTAATATTTATTTAATTAATTAATCTAAAATATCACCAACATCATCATTGCCTTTTAGATTTCTCTCTCTTCTAATTGACCATTTTGGCCTTCATAATCTTTTAAAATTCCATCATTGAGTCACACTTAATTTGGTAAAATTACGATTTAGTCCCTCATAATTCTTATCTTATTCAATTTGGTCCTAATTCATCCATTTTCCTTAGTTTCTAGATCATTCCACCCTTAAAATATTTACACATTTGGTCCTTCAACTTTTTCATATTTACACTTTAACCCCTCAAATTTTGAGTATTTACTCTTGGGCAACAATACTTTTCTCACTTTTGCGATTTAATCCTTCCTTACATTAATATGTCATAATATACTTCTCAATGTTGACATAACTCAAAATTTCCCTTTTTGTTGCTTTATTTCCTTATTTTACTATACCAAGGATAATATCTTACTGTAGAAATTTTCAAAATATTATATTTGTGGTCCCGAAACCACTGTTTCGACTAGGCCCAAATTCGGGCTATTACAGGCTTGGTTTGGTTTGCTAGTTCAATAATCATGGTGGGTTGGTTTCCTAGTTCAATAGTCATGGTTTCATTCACAACACAATTCTCGTTCAAAATTTGTTATTTAATCAAATATTTAAAAAAATCAACATCGGAAAGTCAAATTAAAAAGGTAATCAACCTTAAATACAATTATTTGAAAATAATTTAAAATAAAAAAATAATATATACCGAAAGTATATTCTATTTGAAATTTCTTAACCCACAAATATGTAACATAGTCTTGCAAAAACCTTAAAATTATTCTAAAATTTAGGCATATACACAACAAATTGATTACTTATAGTACCCATTTTTACTTAATTTTCTGAAATTAATTATAACTTTTTAGACAAATCAATATTACAGTATTATTATAATGTAAATTATGTCCAACGGAATTATCTTGGGGTGGGATTTATACAATTTATATTATGATAGTAAGATCTTGAGATTCTCTTATATTAAGAAAGAATTCTTAGATATTGAGTGCAAGATCTGACAAATGATAAAATTTTGAAGTTTCAAAATTTCAAGTTCTTCATGTAGGATTGTTTCAATTTTTGTTTAGTGTCTCGGTTTATATAGAAAATAAACAAATTTTTCCATAAAAATTATATCATGCATTTAGATAAATTTTTAAAACTATTAATTAAAATGGGTGAAAAATTTTATAAAACCAATATACTATTTCGAGTTCATATAAAAATGAAATTTTTTTTTTGTTAAAAGATAAAAACACTCGCATACTTATATAATTTATTTTATAAATAACTAATTGAGTTAGGTCAATAGATGATATTAACTCAATAATGAGAAATGAGATATATTTAAGAAATAAAAAGAATTAATGGCAATCCTTTAAATTCAGTGGCAACGATACGTTAAATTATTTTATTTACTTTTTTTAATCTAAGGCTCGGCCAAACTTAAAAGTTTTTACTTAAAATATTTTCAGCTTTTTTCAATTTTCGTTTTTCCTAAAATTATCCCTTTATTCTCGTAAAACATCTTATCAAAATTTTTTTCGTAGAACATTTTCCAAAATGATAAGGCTCTGTTCATTGTAACACTCCTATACCTGACCCAAATATCGAGTTAAAGCATCGGGATGTTACATTATCTACTACATTATTCACTTATCAAATATTTTCATATAAACTTTCATAACTTTTTAATTTAGTCCCTTTTTTTGTCATAAAAGTCAATATTTACTAATTAATCACATTAAATCAATTTCTTTTCTTGTTACATTTTAATCACATAATTTATCTCAATATATTATTTCACATATCAAATTTCTATTTATTTCACTTCTATTATTTCATCCACATATTTTCTCAAGTTTAACAATTTAGTCATTGTTATCATAAAAATTCCATAGTTTTCCACAATTTCACTTTTACAATACTTTATGCGTATTTCATCATCTCATAACACATTCGTTAAACTTTTAAAATAATTTCCTTATTCCCATATTAAATTGTTTCACACTTAAACTTTTGTACAATTTTCAATTTAGTCCCTATTGCCATGTAATTTATTTTTCACCTTATAAGCACTTTAATCAAATAATTCATTATAATATCTCATTTCACGTGACAAATTTTCATGCATATCACTTCTCTTATTTCAATTATAAATTTTACAAATTTTACAATTTAATCCTTAACATCATGAAGATTCATTATTTATTATAATTTCACCTTAACATCACTTTGTAATCAATTCACTACTTATCATAATCTCAAATTTATGTTTGTTTCATTAAAACAACTTTTAAGAAATATTTTCAAGAAAATTTTCAAACAACAAAAATATTTTACACAGATTCATCCAAACATAAAAAAATATTAGCTTTTCTAGAAAAGTAAGTCATTTTCCAGAAATTATTTTTCGGAAGCCATTTTCAGTGAAGCAAATGGAGTCTAAAACTTCAAACTGGGTTTCAATTAAATTCAATATAGAGTCGGATTAGATCTTTAAATAAAGAGTAAGTTTTTATTTTTATTTATTTGGTTAAAATATAAAATTTGACATTTAATCCACAGAAATTCAAATTATTTAAAAGCATATTTTGTTAAATTATTTTTAACTATAAATGAAGTTAAATTTTTATTAAAATGCTAAAAGTGAAAATTGATTCTAAAAATAAAGGGAAAAAATTAAGACAAAATAATTGATAATACAAAAACCTCACTAATAATAATATCAATTAAAAACTAAGAACATATAAACCACAAACAAAATGTAATATAAGAGTAAAATATTTTAATATAATAATAATTGAAATATGTAAAATTTGTTAAATAGGTAATTAATCAAAGTTAATTTATAATTTTTTTTCATTTTGGCTTTAATGAAAGTTAATCAAAGTTATTAAGAATGCAAACGAAGTTGATATTTTTATAGGCATAATGACTTATTTGGCTCTCTAACTTTTAAAAAAAATATTTTAGCATTCCATTTAAAATTTTGCCTCTTTTAGCTTTTAAACTTATGTTATTTCTCAAATCACCTTAAAATAGATAGTAAAATTACATTTGTTAATTTCTTGACATGGTATTCACGTGTTTTCATGTTAGCAATTAATTAAATTTTTAAATTTTAAAACATTATAAAAAATTTTAAATTTTTAAAATTAAATAATTACTAGCATGACATACACGTGGATATCATGTCAATAAAATTAATAAACATAATTTTTCTATCTATTTTGAGGTGGTTTGACAAATAATATAAACTCTTGGACTAAAATATTTTTTCATAAAATTAAAGGGCCAAATAAATTATTATACCCATTTTCAGAATACCTACTTCTATCCCTAATCTTTAAGAACACTTAAAAAAAACATGTGATAATAACACAATATTACCTGCCCGAAACAATATTTTTAAACAAAAAATAATTATTTTATTACCGAAAATCTCATCCAAACATTCCCAAATCAATTATTTGCCAACAAAATCATTCTTCGTACAGAAAGAAAGCTTTGAATTTGATAAGGGGAAAAACTTTCCGCCACTTTATCCAGACAAAAAAAAACACCTTATAATCATAAAAATTTATATTTTTTTATTTATTTAAAATTATCTTTAATTCTTATGTGTCCCAATCCAATTAAACTCACATCTTTCTACACCAACAATAATATTAATACTAATAAATTGAGAACCAATCAAGTATGTTTTACTAATTATAACATTCATCCATCTAAATTGAAATGAAAAATATTAATAATTCCGAATTAGTGAATATTTTAATTATAATTAATGGGTTGCAGCAGTTAAAGCGCCGAAGACTGAAGCTGCATCAGTAGGAAAAGGCCAAAAACGAATGGCTTGTTGTTTGTACTAAAAACGTTCTAATTTACGTATTTAATAATAATAATAAAGGAAACCTAAGAAAGACAAAAAAGAACAGAAAAAGAAGGGAAACGGGGTTGACGAACCAGCTGCAGCCATCCTTACTGTAAAACAGCTAGGGTTTGCCTCACTCTATTCTTTCTCTCTCTTTCTTGTTCCTTTTTGGCACTCATCACTACCCACCCACTCTTTACCTATCAACACAGAAAAAATGCTCTCTCATTAACACTTTTTCTTTTCTTCTTGCAATGCCTCCAATCTAGGCCGAAAAGGGAGAAAAGAAAGCTGTTTCAGATCAGTCTCCCACCCACATTATCCTATTATATTCCTATCCTTGTTCTCCTTGTCTTCGCCATCACCCAAAATGTTCACCCAGTTTTTTTTCATTGCCATTCTTTCTTCACTCCTACTGCAGGTGGCCAAACCAGATCTTGTCACCGACAGAGCTGCTCTTTTGAGCCTTCGTTCCTCAGTCGGAGGCAGAACCCTCTTATGGAACGTCTCGAACCAGAGTCCATGCTCGTGGGCTGGGGTTACGTGCGAGCGGAACCGCGTCACAGTGCTTAGACTACCTGGTGTTGCTCTCTCTGGCCAAATTCCGACTGGCATTTTCGGGAACTTGACTCAGCTGCGCACCCTCAGTCTACGTCTCAACTCGTTAACTGGACCACTCCCTTCGGATCTTGCTCTCTGTCAAAACCTCCGAAACCTTTACTTGCAGGGAAACCATTTTTCGGGTGAGATACCGGAGTTCCTTTTTGGTCTTCATGATTTAGTGAGGCTAAGTCTTTCTGGGAACAACTTTTCTGGGGAAGTCTCTGTTGGGTTCAACAATTTGACGAGGTTAAGAACTTTGCTTCTTGACAGCAACAGTCTTTCTGGGTCGGTACCTGAGTTGGGTTCTTTGCAAAACCTCGACCAATTTAATGTGTCAAATAATTTGTTGAACGGCTCAATCCCCAAGGGGTTACAGAAATATGGGTTCGATGCTTTTCTGGGGAATTTGCTTTGTGGGAAACCGCTTGACAAGGCTTGCCCTGCCACTGCTACTGCTGCTCCTGGGAATACAAGTGAGCCCGCCAATCCAACGAATGAGAATAAACCGGAGAAAAAGAAGAAGAGCAAGTTGTCTGGGGGTGCAATTGCAGGTATTGTTATTGGATCTGTGCTGGGATTTCTTCTGATTGTTGTGATTTTAATGATTTTATGTAGAAAGAAGAGTAGCAAGAAATCGAGGTCAATTGACATCACTTCGCTTAAGAATCAAGAAATGGAGATTCCTGGGGAGAAATCAGGTGGGGAAATGGAGAATGGTGGATATGCGAATGGGAATGGGAATGGGTATTCAGTGGCGGCGGCGGCAGTAGCAGCAATGGTGGGTGGTGGAGCCAAAGCGGCCGAAAACAGTGGGACCGGAGCTAAGAAGTTGGTCTTCTTTGGGAATGCAACGCGAGTGTTTGACTTGGAGGATTTGTTGAGAGCTTCTGCAGAGGTTTTAGGTAAAGGCACGTTTGGAACAGCATATAAAGCAGTGTTGGAAGGTGGAAACGCAGTGGCTGTTAAGAGACTCAAGGATGTCACTATATCTGAGAGGGAATTTAAGGATAAGATCGAAGGGGTTGGAGCTATGGATCATCAGCATTTGGTCCCTCTCAGAGCTTACTATTTTAGTAGGGATGAGAAGCTTCTTGTTTATGATTACATGCCCATGGGAAGCTTATCTGCGCTTTTGCATGGTGAGAGCATTTCATCCTATTCTTGGATAATTTATTCTTGTTTTGCTTTTTTCAGATTTATGTTATCATTTCCATTCTTCATCATCTGTTGATGCTGGAGTGGAGATAGTCACGGTCACTCCTTTTTTTACTGCCATTATTTGTTATCATCTGACTCTTAGTTTTGGATCCTTTTGAAGTTTATCATAATCTGTACTATTTTAATTGTAACACTATTTATTAAATGTCATCGCTGTATCTACCTGAAGATTCATTTGGTATGTCTTCATCATCTCTGAGAGGATTATGGATTGATTCTCTTCTAAAAAAACTGATAAATTAGGAATGCTTAGAAGAGTGTAATACTTCATTGGTATTTCATGGAAACATGAAAATCAATTTGAATGGGGTTGCATTGATCTTCTCATTCTGCCATTTACCTCTCTTGTTATGAGCTTCTCATGTTGCATTGATGTTTCATTTACCTCTCTGCCATTTCTGGAGATTCCATCATAATCTGTAATGATAACAAATATCCTCATGCTGTATTTACCTTTTAATTTTTCTTTCATTGCTCTGTTAATTTTGGGATGCAGGGAATAAAGGGGCAGGAAGGACTCCACTGAACTGGGACATTAGGTCTGGAATTGCTCTTGGAGCTGCCTGTGGAATTGAATACCTCCACTCTCAAGGCCCTAATGTCTCTCATGGAAACATAAAATCTTCAAATATCCTCCTCACTAAATCCTATGAAGCTCGAGTTTCGGATTTTGGACTGGCAAACATTGTAGGTTCATCGTCCAGTCCCAATAGAGTGCTGGGGTACCGGGCACCAGAGGTGACTGACCCCCGCAAAGTATCACAAAAGGCTGATGTTTATAGCTTTGGTGTGTTGCTTTTGGAGTTATTGACTGGGAAAGCCCCCACCCATTCAATCTTGAACGAGGAAGGAATTGACCTCCCGAGGTGGGTGCAGTCTGTTGTTCGTGAAGAATGGACTTCCGAGGTGTTTGATCTTGAGCTCCTCAGGTATCAGAATGTGGAGGAAGAGATGGTCCAACTCTTGCAACTTGCTGTTGATTGTGCTGCACAATACCCCGACAAGCGCCCCACCATGTCTCAAGTGAGGAGCCGAATTGAGGAGCTACGTCAATCTAGTTTGCGAGACGATCTGATCCCGCAGCCTGCCTGATAAGATCAATGAAGATGGCCCTGGATGAGTTAGCTGATTAGCTCAAGCAGGCCACCACCATACACCATTATGCAAGTGGGTTAAATGGATTATCAATGCATTTTTCTGTTCTTTTTTTTTTCTTTGAATGTCCATAATTAGCATGTTAAGTTTGGTGGCCTTAGGCCTTGTTGTATGCTTGACTCTCTCCCGGTCTCATATTCCTTATTAGGCGCCCATTGTCATTGTCATTTTCTTTTTTTCTTCTATCCCTCTAATTCTCCATTGGTCGTTGGATTGTATTTTTTTTTTTTTTCATTTATACTTTGAGGTGGAAATCTGTTCTATTTGGTTCATGTTGGGTGGATATTGGTAGTTGTAATTATTACTTTTGCTTTTGCTTTTGCAGCTTTCTTTTTATATGTTGAATACCAGGCTGTTTTAGTTGATGTCTTTTAACAAATAACAAAATTTCAGTAACATAATAATTTCACTCGCTGGCATTGCTAAAACTTTTTAGCAAGGAATCTTTGAAAAATGCATACAATAAATTGAAAGATAAAAGAATGATGGGAGGTTTAGATATGAAATCTAACAAGTCTTAGATATTTTCCTAATTTATGTAAACAGTAAATGAGAGAGTGAATTTGATGATGATGGAAGCCTTTAAGGTGGACCAAACTGTCTTGAGGAAAGCCCATGTATGTAATAATGTAAATGCAGAAACTTTTCTCAAAAGGTGGTCCTATTGATATAGTATTGTTTAAGCTTTTGTTATTTCCCAAATTTTGTTAGTACTCAAACGGCGGTAAATTAATTCTTATCGTATTTTATCTTTTTATTTGAAAAATAGGTTAATTATTCTGTACGTTAAAGTAAAGAGTAAAATTGATATCTTTTGTTAAAAAATTAATTTTTTCGTACGATTAAGAATTAGTGTGGTTAAAGTGACATATAATGTGTCATGTATATTTTATGCTTGAATCAAATTTTTATAATAATAAATTAAATTTTTAATATTTTTTTGTTTAATGTATAAAGATTAGTTTGTCTACTTTTAAATAGAAAGAGTAAAATACAATTCAAATATTAATATAGGAGCTTTTATGTGAATTTGTGATATGAAGGGTTATCCAATACCGTCCATTAGTACATGAAACATGGGATGGGATGGGATGGGATGGATACGTTTTGTCTATTGCCGTTGGCTTTGGGTTGTCTTATTCGGTGTCTTTCTTCAATACAAATGGTTTTTTGATCTAATAATACAAAAAATGGGGGCTGTTCATGCACTATGAAGCAACCTAGTGCCCACGGATCCTTTTCTTGTCTATTGTCATTTTCTAAAATACTAGAAATTTCAATTATTGCTAAACATAGAGATTGGTTCGTCAAGATCATTGTCATATTCGCATATAGGAGGTAAATGAGTGGATCTGCATGAATGGTTTTGAATTTAAATTATTTAGAGCTCATATTCATTCGAAAGTGGATAATTTCGTGTTTGGATAAATTTAAATTATTGACTTAAAGATGTTTTGGATTTGGTTAATTTTCGATATTAGCTTTCTCAAATTTTAATTATTTTTGAGCTTGAGCAAGTCTCGAAATAAATTCAAAATCTTTTGTATTAGAATTTTTCTTTTAAATGTTCATTATAATGAATTTTACTTTTACTTAAAAGAAACAAAAAGTGAAAACTTAAAATTTAAAATTAAACTGTTTATATGAATACCAAATTGTACAATAATGTTATTAATATATTGAGTGTTATCTATGGTATAGTAACTTTTAACATAATGTCATCAATTAATCCTACTTGAAATTAGTTGAAAAATACAAATAAGTAATATTTATATAATAAAAGTAATATATTAGTAGGATTATATAGGTAATTTATTTTTAATATAAAATAAAAAAATCACTTTCTTAGAAACTTGAACTTAGGTGCTCAAGAATTTAGGGTATGTTTGGTTGGGTAGAAAAGTGGAAGATGGACGTCACGACGTCGATCCTGCATTTTGAATTATTTACAATTAAGTCCTATTTTTATCTCGGGTTAGCTTTAGAGCTTACGTAAGCTCGTGTAAGACTCAAAATTGACTCTATTTCATGCCGAATGTATGTTTTAACTGAATTTTAATTATTGACTGCTATGAATTGTTTGTACTTTAACCGTGTTGCTCTGGAAAAGAATGTGACATCTTGTAACTCGAACCCAACGATCGGGTCGAATAGTAGGGTGTTACAAATTAATTAATCGTCTTGTGCATAGTTTAATTGGGAAATAATAATTCATTAGTAATTAGTAAGTTAAAATTAGTTTTAGCTTAGCTAGCTTTAGTTCAATACAATCATGGATTTGCACTACTAATTTGTAATTCGATTAGACTAGTGCTTGTTTTCGGATAGTTAATTTAGTAACAGTTTTCACCAACTTTAGCAATCCCCTAAGTACGATCCTCGGACTACTTCCAGTATTTCGTTGTAAATTTAAATCTTTATTTAATTGCTTTATTTTAAGCCTTGGTGCATGTACGCTAAAGCGTGATCATTCGGCAAAGTTGGTAGACTAACAATGAAATCCAAAGAGATTCATTCCCATTTCTACTCGGGAATTGAAATAGGTTGCAACAACCCAAAGGGATCTTGATGTTTAGCTTTCACTTGTTGGCAAGTCAAACATTTTGCAACATATTCAATGATTTCCTTTTGCATACCTGACTACCAACACGATTCTCGTAAGTCACGATACATTTTTGCACCACTAGGATGCATAGCAAATGGATCATCATGAGCTTCACATAAAATCAATTGCTTCAATTCAACATTGTCAGGTACACAAATTCAATTATGAAATCAAAGAGAATTATTTTTATCGATGTTGAAATTCTTTCCATCGCCTTGCTAAACAAGCTTTCTCTTCTCAACTAGCTTAGCATCCGGAAGTTGTGTCTCTCTAATCTGATCAATCAACCTAAATTTTACTTTCAACTCAACTAACAAGTCGCCATCACCACACATTTAAATGAGAAAACATTGATCTCAATTCGACTAATATTTCATAGCTCAAGGCATTAGCTACTACATTAGCTTTCCCGAGATGATAATCAATTACGCAATCATAATCTTTCAACACTTCAATCTAGTGACACTGACTCAAATTTAACACCTTTTAGGTGAAGAGATATATGAGACTTTTATGATCTGTATAGATGTAACAATTTTCACCATACAGATAGTACATCTAGATTTTTAGAGCAAATACCATGACATGTGGCTCTAAACCATGAGTCAGATAATTGTGTTCGTACGGCTTCAATTGTCGGGATGCATAAGCGATCACCTTGTCATTTTGCATTAACACACAACCCAATCCGCTCAGAGAAGCATCACTAGATATTACATATTCCTTGATATTATAATAATATTAGAAAAGCATAATGACTTAAAGCATATTTGAACTACTATAATAATAAACAATAATATATAATAATTAACATATAATGTACTACTATTATATATAACTATTATTACAATATAGATTATAATAAATTTTATAGTATTACATGATATTATAATGTTTAATCATTGATGCATATGTAAACAATTAATATTAATAAAATATTAATACATATATTACGATTATTATAATATAGATTATAATAAAAGTTGCATTATTACTTGATATTATAATGTTTAATCATCGATACATATATATAAAATACTAAAATATTATATGATATGATATAACATTATATAATATAGTAGGAGGGCTAACTTTCAAATGTATGAAAAGTATAGGGACTTAGAGCATATTTCAACCAGTACAATAATAAACTTAATATATGATAATAATTAATATATAATTAACTACTATTATATTATAGAATATAATAAAAGATATAGTATAAAAGTAACATGAATTATAATATATAATAATAATTAATATAACTTCTTTTTTTTGGTAAGTAAGGAAGGCATATAACAACCTTTAAGATCTAATCTTTCTTACATGAAAATCCCCTGTTTTATCCTCTAAAAGGAGTTGCCTAACACCAAACATGGGGAAATCAATAATTTTCGGTTCGTATTTATTTCTAGAACAAGACTTGGCTATGCAATCAACCATTTTATTTATTTCACGGAAGACATGTTAGATTTTGACAATCCAGTTGCGCCTACATTCCTCCTTTATTCTTTAGACTAAAGTTGTTGATTATGACCCTACTGAAGCATATGTTAGCATATCCATTAGACTTTTATTGTCAGATTCAATTATCACCTTGGTGTATCCCTTCTGCCAAACTATTTCAAGGCCATGGAGTATATAATTTATGTTTTTTTATACGACAAATTTGAATTGTGTTGTCATTGTATAAAAGTAAAATGAATTATTACATTCAAAATTAAAATATTTATAACTTAGAAAATTCAAAATTATCTGAATCTGTCAAAATCCGCCCAGCTTGATCTGAGCCCAAATTCGAAAAAATCGAAGTGCAAAAAAATCCGAGTTTGAAAGGGCTCGAGCTTGAGAAAATTCGAGTTCGAAGTATACCTAATCCAAGCTCACTTGATCCCAATAGTTTGCTAGCTCTAATTACATGGGTCAAAGTTGAAGTTATCATAGTAAAAATGATGACATCATATTTATGTCACAATTTTTTCTTTAATTAATTTAAATTAATTAAGAGATAAATAATAAATTTATGTATCGCCACTAATTAAAAATAAAAGAATTAAGTGATAATATCAAATAATAAATAAATAAATTTAAGTTCTTGTAGAACAATCAAATAGAACAATTATATTTTATAAGAACTCTCTTTTACTTATGATTGGATCAAATGAAGTAATTAAATTCTACAAGAACTCTATTATATTCAAGTAATTGACACTATAAAAAGGGGTCACCCAAGCTATTATACAGATACACAAGTTCAAGAAGCCCTAAAGATCTTAGTAGAAATCTTTGAAGAAGCCGAAGAACTTGAAGAAATTCTAAAAAAACACCATACCATTCTGAAAAAAGTTGCCTTTTAATCTAGTTTAACCGTGGAAAAGAAGTCAAAAGTTGTTTTTGAAGAAAGCCACATTTCGATCCAAATCAATTGAAGAAAGGAGGTCCAAACTTGTTTTAAAAGCAAGTCAACACAACACTAAGCAATCAGCATTCATCCAACAAGTCAAATGACTCTTGGACCAAAGTCAAACTAGAGAGAACAATTAAATGAGCTTTCTTTGTAAAGAAATCCAGATATTGTAACCTCTTTTTGAAGTTATCAATAAAAATTGACTTCATATTTTCAAGTCCACTTTTGACTCGAAATTTATGTGTAAAATAAAGTTTTGAATGAATAGTTTGACTTCAACTACTTGGACTTGAATATCATGATTGGACCTTGATGGAAATGAAGTCCATCTTCATCATGGGTCTTGAATTGGGCCAAGTTGCTTGTATTATAGGCGTTTGGACTCGAGCTTATTTTGCCAATTTTATTCTAAATTTTGATCTTGATTCTCTTCAAATTTTCTTTTAAAAATTTCACTTTTTTTCTTAGCTTAAGATGAATAAAAAAATTAAAAAACAAAATAACATAATCTTATAATAAGCGAAAAACAAGTTATTCAACCTCCATTCAACATAAAAAAAAAAAAAGCAAGCAAGAGATTAATTTTGCCAAGACTCAAACCTGTTAAAATATAAAATATTATTTTTGGCACCAAAATTTTCAATGAAAAAAAACACCAAATCGAACAAATAATACCTTAAGTACACCAACCAAATCGTAAATCAAATTTAGAAAATTTCGGCTTGTAAAAATTTTGGAAATTACAAAAGAAAAAGGAGAAATTTTGAGTTAAGAAATAAGAATTGTAAGCCCAAACCTATTCCTAAATTTTGCTTTTCAAATTTCCTCTAAGAAAAATCTCAAGCAAACATTTAAGGATTCACAAAACTGGTGTTGTTATCTGGAGAAGAAGAAATGTTTTCATAATGAATTGCTTAATTCCTTTACTTTTCATGATGAACTTCACGAAACTCTTTAATTTTTATTTTTATTTTACCTTTCACTTTAACTTAACTCTACTTCTTTATTACTAGGGTTTTTTTCATTTTATTTTTATTTCGTTTTCACATACTGATATATTATTCAAGTGAAATTGGTTATTTGGAAAAAAAACACATGTCCAATTTTCCTGATTGGTTTAGCATTTATTAACGATGATAATTCTAAATATCATAATAATGCATGATTGATAGTTCAAGTACTACATTAGGCATTTTCAAAGTACATGAACTACATTTGATATTTTATGAAAGTACATATACCAAATGTGATTCTTATTGATATTGTGGTAGTATGATAGCCCATCTTGAAGTAGAGGTGAACAAAATTCGATTCAATTTGAAAAAAATCGAATTTCAAGTTAATTGAATCGAGTTATTCAAGTTATTCGAGTCAACTTAAATAAGTAATTCGTGTTTCAAGTCAAGTCGAGTTGAATTTTACAATTTGAATAACTCGAATAATTCAAACAAAAAATTGATGTAAATACCCTTTTGGTCCCTGTCAATTTTGAAAATAAGCAAATTGGTCTCTCAACAAAAAATACAAAAAAAAAGTCAAAATAATTTTCAAAAATTCAAAATAATTAAGATACTTAGAATTCAAGATGAACTAACTATTGATAATTAAGATACTTAGAATTATATTTGATTAATAACTTTAATTTACATAAATAAAATTAGCACAACTTTTTTTAAAAATAATCTTTTATAATAAAATCAAAATTAAATTATAATTATTTCTAACTAATAATTTTAAATTATAATTATAATTATTACAACTTTTTAAAATTTTATGCTTAGAGTCCTATTCAAGTAATAATTCTATTTTAAAATTTTCAAAATTTTATTTATATCAAATTTCTTTTAAATACTAATACTAATAGTAAATTAAATTACAATTATTTTTAAATGTGTAATTATCACAATTTTCATTAAATTATAATTATTTTAATTGTATAATTATCATAACTTCTATTTCATCAACATTTATAACTAATAATTCTAAATTAAATATTATAATTATTTTAAATGTCGGTTTAGTAATATGATGAAAAATAAAGAAGATTCTCGTCAGTTCAAAAGTTCTTTCAAACTCATGCTTCTATATATCACAAATTCTTTATAAATTTAAATTTTTAAAATTTTATAGTTTTTAATAATTTTATAATTTTTTAATTTTAAAAAATTAAAATTTTTATGTCATTGTGATGTCATCATCTAACTTGTGGCAATTTATGATTAGTTGGATTTTTCAACCATTTTTTAACATTCAAAGAGTTAAACGATGAACAGTAGAAAATATTAGGTACTAAAGTGGCAAAAAATCTTTAAGGATCAAAGGAGAAAAACGATACTTTTAAAACTAAAGTATCCATTAAGCCAAAAATTTATTGTTTATGAGAATTATTTATTAAAAGATTTAAATATGGCAAAGGTCCTTGTATTTTTTTGAAATTTAAAATTTAGTCCATATACTTTAATTTTGAGACATTGAGTTCTGTACTTTTTTATTTAAAATCTTTGTCCCTCCGTCTACTTTTTCCTTTGAAGTTAATAGTTTCAAAGTTAAAATAAAGTTTTAGCCCTCAATATTTATAGTTTTTTTGTCAATTTAGTCCTTACCCATTAAAAGTACATAAAAATTTTAAAATTTTTTTCATATTTTAAATAAAACATAAACTTTAAAATTTATTTTTTAAAATTAAAAATAATAACTCTTTAAAATTTAAAAAACTATTTTAAATATATATTAAAAAATCCAAAATTCATCTTATGTAAACTGGACCAGACTAGTTGGATTGAGAATTACTGGGTATTAGTCCGGTTTTAGTTGACCCATGAATTGGTACGTACTAGTTGAACCGAGCTAAAAGAACTAGTTGAATTGGTAGTTGAACTGATCTCAAACTTTTCTGACCAAGTGGTTCCCAGAACGATTGGTCCAACCGATTCAAAGAAAATAAATTATTAAAAATAAAAAAAACTATAAATATCTGTTCAACTACCAATTCAATTCTATTTTAGCCTGATTAAACCAATTTGTACAATTTCATGGGTCAACCAGCTTTTTACCTCTAGCCGGATCGATACCCTAATCAGTTCCCAATCCAAAACGTCCAGTTTGATTTAGATAACATTAAATTTTGGAATTTTTATAGTTTAATATATTAAAAAAATCTTTTTACTTTTCATTTTTGAATTATTAAAGAGTTTTATTTTTTTCATAATTTTTTATTTTTTGTTTAAAATATGAAAAAAATAATTTTTAAATTAAAAAAATACATTCTTTTAAAGGGCATGAACCAAATTGACAAAACTGTAAATGTTGAGTGTTAAAAAAATTAAAAATTAAAAAGCGGGTGACTTGTAAACCGGTACAGACTGATTGAACTGAGCTAAAAATCAAGTGATAGTTGAACCGATTTATATATATATTTTTTCAATTTTTAAATAATTTATTTGCTTTGACCTGGTTGGTCTTACTTTCCTGGAACCAATATGTTAGACTAGTTTGAAATTAGTTCAACCATTTTTTAGCTTAGTTCAACCAATTCGTACCAGTTTGCAATTCAACTGGTGTTTTACTTCTCACTAGATTGATACCCCAACAAGATCCTAGTCCAATCGGTCTGAGTAGCCAATACGATTTGATTTATTTATTATTGAATTTTGAAATTTTTATATTTTTAAAATCATTTTATTTTTAAAATTTAAAGAGTTTTTGTTTGTTTCATAATTTTTTTTAAAATATAATTTTTAAATTTTATTTAAAATATGAAAAAAATTAAAACTTTTATGTACATTTAAAGGGTATGAACCAAATTGATGAACATTATAAATCGTGAGAGCTAAAAAGTTATTTTACCTTTGACACCATACTTTTAACAAAAAATTTAGATGGAGGGAGCAAGATTTTTAAATAAAAAGTATAAGGACTCAATGTCTCAAAATTAAAGTATAATGAGTAAATTTTAAATTTCAAAAGTGTACATGGGCTTTTGACATAGTTAAACCTTTTAGAAAAGAAAGTAATAATGTCACATTTGGTACATGTATATTCATAAAATGTCCAATGTGGTACCTTAACTATCAATATATTTTTATTATGGTACTTGTATTTTTATAAAATGTCCAATGTGGTACTTGTACTTTTAAAATGTTCAATGTGGTACTTGAACTATCGATATGTGTTTTATTATGTTACCTAGGGGTGATATTGGTTCGGTTCGGTCGATTCTTTTGGAATTTTTTAACCATCTATCATAATTCGGTTTGGTTCTCGGTTTTTCCATATTCAATTTTTGTTTTGGATTTTTAGACTTATTTTGACAAAATGAGTTTTGTTTTATGGCTTTTAAATATGATTTGACAAAATTTCAAAATCTTTTTTATAAGTATTTCTTAAAAATAAATTAAATTGTCAATAAATTTAAATTATTTTCACTATTTTAAATATAAAATATTTATTTTTATATCATAAAATAAAATTAATTACATATTAAATAAAAATCGAACTTAGTTTAATTTTGGGTAACTACGATTTTAAACTTACATTCCATAAACTGTTAAAGCACCTCAGTTTGGATCGGTTTTTTATTTTTCGATTTCTCTTAATGTTACCTGGTGCTAATATCGATGTTAACTTTAGTAAATTGATAAATTATCCAATGAAAATCGACACGAATTTTCTTTTCCAAATCAAGTTTGCACCGATAATATAACATTATATGAAAAATTAAATAAATACAAAAATAGTTAAATTAAATTAAAATGACAAATCATATGGTTAATAAAAAAATTAAATACTGAACTTACGTTAAAGAACAGGTACTTTCATGAATAAAAAATTTATTTAAAAGTAATTAAAATATTATTTCAAATGGAACACTCTTTGAAGAAAATGACCTTTTAAATAAATGGAAAAGATTACGTGTTTGTCTATGTAATTTTAGTATTTACTTTTTCTTTTTTTATTAACAATATATTTAGTTAATTTATTTTTAATTTAGTTTAATTTTTTGTTTTATTTAATTTTTCACATAATGTTATTTATCCATCTAGGCTTAATGATTTGTAAAAAAAAAAATTCTACATGTCCAATTTTCCATGGTTGATTTTGTAACAACCCAATTTTCAGCAATACCAAAATGGTAGTTTCGGAACTCCGTTTTTTGATGATTGAATCATTAAATATTATTTATTAATATTTACAAGGTTATTATAGTATTACATTGAATGCTGGTCTAATAATTTTAGTTATGTGGAAAATTAGTCAAGGGATAAGTGTATCGGTTCAAAAGTCAATGGTTTTAGAAAAAATGAGGTATCGGGACATCGTTTCTGTAAATCGAGCACGTAAATATTTACGAAGTTGTTATATAGGTAAATTGAATTTTGGTCAGGAAATTTTAATAATTGGATGACAAATTGAGCTATAAGGACTAAATCATAAAAAATTGTAAAAGTTAATCGCTATAAATTTTTATTTGCTAAAGGACTTAAATAGCATTTATCATGGTTTTAAATGTTAATTAGGCCAATTTAGCTTATAGTGGACGGTTGGTAAGTTAAATAATTAGAATAATATTAATTTTATTATAATAAAACTATTATTGAAGAATAAAACATAAAAATAAAGGATAGTCATCCATTTTTATGTTCTTCTTCAACCGAAAACATAGAAAACCTTAAGGGAAGCCATTGTTTCCAAGCTCTCATATTTGTAGCTTTCATAATTTGCAATTAAATCAATTGAAAGTTAATCGAGAAATAAAAGAAATTTCATATTAGTCCTTGCCATTTTGTGGTTGTCATTCCCCAAGTAAGTTCATATGAAACTTACTATATTCTATTCATATGAAACTTACTATATTCTATTATTATGTTTGATTTGTCTTTACATCTATTAATTATATACATACAAGTGCAATTTTTATTCACATGACATTTATCGACTAAATTGTAAAACAAGAAGTTTAAATGTTAATAGTGAATATATGAGTAGTATTGATTGATTGAAGTTGTAATATGATGGAATGATGTGTATATGATGACAACTTATCGTAAATGTATGTAAATTATTATCAGAAATACGAAAAGTGAGTATACGACTGCAGAGATTGAAAATTTATTAAATACAAAGAATGACGCTCCTGTGAACTTAGTGAATATCTAGGATACAAATGACATGTCATTAGGGTTTATTGTATCAAACACTTTGTACTGGTGATTTCATTATATCAGGTACTATGTATCGGTGACTATATTATTAGGTAATTTGTACTAGTGTTCATGTTGTATCAGGCACTATGTGTCGGCGTTTATATTTTATCAGGTACTATGTACCGGTGTTAGATGCCTTACCAATAGCTGAGATCCAGTATTTGTTATAGGTTCTCCACAGCTCGTGTGAGCAACATCGAGTAAAGCTTAATGTCCCTATTTACAACTTATGTAAGCAAAGTTATCCCGAGTATTCGAGGTTAATTTACTATAGTTCTCAAAGTGAAAATAGTAAGTAAAGGAATTCAAAATGAATAGAAAGATTAAATGTGAAAATCAGTTGTTACAGATATGAATTGAGTGTGAATAAAAGATTGAATGTCTTAAATTGTAATGTTGCAAAATGAGCATGATTAAATGCAATGTGAAAGAGAACTTAAGTATATGTGTTTCAAATTGAGCATGAATTTGGATATCATGTGGTTTGCTATATTAAATTGTTGTATAAGTGTTTTGCATCAGCAGTTCTTGATGTGTAAATAAACTAACCTATTGGTTGTTTTTGTGGGGATGTATACTAAAGTAAAAGGAAAACAAGGATGACATATTAATTACCAAATTGGTTTAATAGTTTAATTTAGTTTAAGGTCAATGTATGTTGTGTAAATTTCATATGAGCTTACTAAGCATTCATAATGCTTATCTTGTTTGCTTTTCTATCTTTGTATAGGTTATTTTTCGAAACGCTCCAGTTGGATCAATTTGGAGCTCATACTATTCAGCCTCTGTTTTGGTACACTTTTCTTTGTTCCAGTCTTGGTTACGTGGCATGTATATAGGATTGGATTTTTAATTATGTAGTTTTGAATGAATATAAGCTTGGTCTAATGATGATAAGGACTTTGGGATGAATTGGTAAGTTGTGCAAATGAGTATGTGTAAATTTGCATTGTGATAAGCCACATTTGTGAACTAGGTCCTAATGCTCCATAGGTTGATATAATTGGTTTGGAATTATAAGATTGTTTGGATTTGAAAATGATTTGGTAGTATAAGTTTTGGTATATGAAAATGATATTAAAGTTGGTGTTAAATGGTAAGTCTATGTAATAGGTTTAATATGTATAAGTGTCATCTTGGTTGACAATGTTTTGATATGCGTATAACACTTGTTCATGACCATAAGATGATATGTTTATAAGCCTTGCTAAATGGTTGTGTTATCTTGAATGTGGTTTGTTCTGTGATCAAGGTGAAGAAATGTATAAATGTGAATGTCAGTTGTTTATTAAATGATGTACAATGGTAAGCTAATGGAAATGGTATAAGTTGCTCAAATGGATAAAGTTGTAACATGCTATATGATATGTTTATAAGCTTTGATAAGCGTTTGTTTTGTGAATGGTTAAATGTCTAGTTGATGGATATAGAATGGGATGAGTATTGATGTATGCTTGATGATTAATGGAATGAATGTTTTGATATAAAAATGTTTAGGTGAATTGAGATGTTTTACTTTGGATTGAATGTGATTGAGGTGCCTTGAGGCATATTGGTTAGAATTAGGATATTATTATATATTTGGCATGATTTTATACATTTTGAAAGGTTGAAATGATGATAGTTAAACATGCATGGCATATATGTTAAATTGGTTTTGGTAACTTACATTAAAATGACATATTTTTGCATACACGGGATAACACACGACCGTGTGTCACGCATGGGCATATGACACGACCATGTGCTCATTGGTATTTATGAAGTTCTTGTATTACAAGGTCTCAACCTGTCACATGGCCCAGCCACACATCTGTGTGACTATTTATGAAATTTTGCATTTAGGTCCATACGGTTTTAGAGAGTTACATGGTTTGGATATATGACCATGTGACTCCAATTTCACATGGTCACCATTTGTAACACGACTAGGGTATATGGTTGTGTGATCCTATTTTGAAAATTTTCATAATTTGTTGAAAAGTTTTCAATTTAGCCCTTATTTGTATTCGGGTAAACTTAAGAGCTTTCAAAAGCTTGAATAAGACTCGAATTTAATTGCATACCATAATACTTGAATGCTTATGACATGATGGATTATTTGAAGAATTTATTTATGCTTTAATTGAAATGTAACTTTGGAAATGTTGCAAATTAGTCCTAGTTAAATTTTAAGTTGATTTTAGGGCATATATAAGCTTGTTTAAGGTCCGAGAAAAAACTATATTTGATGATTATGCCTTGAATTGACTATCATTGTGTGATTCATGTTTTATTTGAATGTTAATTATGTATTTATGAAGTAGTTTCATGTTTAATTGAAATAAGGATTATAGATTGTTTTTATTGTTTAATTGAATATTTAAAGTTGGAATTGTATATGATTGCTCTGTTAATTGTTGTAACATCTTATAGTTCAAGTCTTGCGATCGGACCTGGTGAGGGGTGTTGCAGATTTAGTAATTCACTAACTATGTTAATAGTTGATACATTAATAGTTCGAGTACCACATTAGACATTTTCAAAATAGAAGTATTGCATTGGATATTTAATGAACAAGTACCATAATAAAACACATATCGATAGTTGAAGTACTACATTAAATGTAACAGTCCAAATTTTTAGTGGTGTCAAAAACAGTGGTTCGAGACCACTCAATCCGACAAGTGAGCTCGTAAATTTTATTATGTAGTGTTTATGAGTCGATTGTGAATTTAGGAAGGCTTCTGAATTAGTGAATTATGCTTTAGAAATATTTGTTAGATTAATTGGTTTTGAAAACGAGGTATCGATACCTCGATTTTATAAACCAAACTGTAAATATTTTTATAAATGTTTAAAGAGTGTCATTAATGTAGTATTAAAGTTTCGTTAGAAAATTTTATCGTTTCGATAGTTAATTAATTAAAAAGGACTAAATTAAAAAAGAGCAAAACTTGCTAAAGTGATTAAATAACATAAATCGTAAAGAAGGGAGAACTAAAATGGCTGAGGAGGCATAAGCAGAAAAAAATATTGGAATTAGGTGATTTAAGGACAAAATTGTAAATTTGGTAAAATTAAGCTTAAATAAAAAGAAATCTAAAGATTTCTAGGCAATTCTTCTTCAATTCTCAGCCAAAAATAGCCATTAGAGAGCTTCTTAAGCTGGTTTTTATATTTTTACTTCATTTAAGTTTAATTCTTGCTTTTCTCTTGAAATTTTTATGTTTTTTAAGACTTTTACAATTAGGTCCAACTATCTAATTCATTAGTTTTTGATTCTATGGGTAATTTTGAAAGTTACCATTGATGAAGGTTGGATGTTTATGATGAATTAAAATGGATTTGAAGTTTTAATTTTGTTATATGAAGATTTTATCAAGTAATTTCAATAGAAATTGATTTTAGGACCAAATTGTGAAAAGATTAAATCTTAGGGTTTGGTATTAAAATATGTTTATTAACGGCTGTGTAATAGCTTATAATATTTAGACAAAGTGTTAATTGAGAAAAATTATCTCATTTGATGAGTTAATTGGTGAGGACTAAATTGAAAAAATTGTAAAAGTTAGGTAATTGTGTAATATCAAAATTTGAGGGATATAAATTGTGAAGTGGACTGAAATTGAAATATATGTTAATGAATGAAAAATTTACATTCTAGATCAAGAGCTCGTAGATCAATGAGAAAAAGAGAAATTAGCCTAGTAGTCTCTACACTATTACCAATTTTACAATCCAACCCAGGTAATTTCATATGGTTAAACTTTTATGATTATGTTTTAATTTAAGAATGGTATAATATATTTATTTATATTTTGTTGTTGAAATTAAGATTATTATAAAAGTATGAAAATTGAATTGAATGTTTAAAATGAGTAGAATGCAGGATTGTGTACGATCGTTCCGCGGAAAAAAATAAATTGACGGATAAGACCATGGCTGGACCATGACAATTTTTAAATGTAAGACCATAGCTGGGCTATGGCATTTTAATGAAAAGACCATAACTGGATTATGGCACATTGAACATAAGACCATGGTTGGACCATGGCAGTATAGATACATGTGTAAGACCATAGCTGGGCTATGGCATTCGATGATAAGACCATAACTGGGTTATGGCACTACAAATGTAAGATCATGGCTGGGCCATGACATTCTGATGATAAGACCATAACTGGTTTACGGCACTACAAATGTAAGACCATGGTAGGGCCATGGCAATGCATGTGTAAGACCATAGTTGGACTATGGCACAAAAAGAACGATGTACTCATATCCTTAAGTTGTTCTTCGATTCAGTAAGAAATGGTAAGAGACTTAAATATTTATAGATTATTATTGATATTGATCTGAAGGAAGTGTGTTTATTGATTATATTGTATTTGACAGGGAAAAATGTATGATTTCTTTACAATTTAATTTATTATATTATATTAAGTTCGGTAAGATCAATGTTGAACTTGTTGAACTTACTAAGCTTTATTAACCTTACTTGTGTTGTTTAATGTTCTTGTAGATTAACGTGTAGTCAGAAGATCGGATCAACACATTAAGCTACACTATCCAGTTTATTTCGGTAGTTTTTGCAATGTAAATTTTGGTTTATATGACATGTATAGGGTTGGTTTGGCAATGAAATAGTTTGAATTGTGGTTGTGAATATTAAATGTTTGTATGCATGTAATTAGTAGTAAAATTTTAGAAATCAATGAAATGAGTTAAATAGGTAGATATAAGTAAAAGAAATATTTGTGATGTTATGTCATATTGAGAACATGTTTTAGCTTGTATTGATTGCTTGATTGGGATATATTCGTGTATGTGAATGTTGAGTGCAGGTTAATGTCAAAATGGGTGAGAAAAGTGGCCTTAAATGGCCTATTTTCGTCCACACGGGAAAAGACACGAGCATGTGTCCCCTGCTTCTAAGAAAATTTTTAAAATTTTGAGAAAAATTTCTTGAGTACCCGGTTTAGTCCCGATTCAGTCCCGATTCACTTCTAAGGTCCATCTAAGGGACAATATGAGTGTTATATGATTGATTCTTAATATGTGTAACAAAGGTTAAGAAATGTCCGTATTTAATTCGTAAAGTTTAGTAATGCTCCGTAACCCTATTTCGGTAATTGATAAGGGTTAGGAGTGTTACATTAAACATTTTCGAAGTACAAGTATCATATTAAATATATTATGAAAGTACAAATATCAAATATGATATTATCCCAAAAGAAATAAATATTTGTAGAAGTTACATTCCCATAGATACACTTATAAGCAATGTTTTCTAGAATTGAATTGATGATCAATCTGATTAAACCATCTATTTCCAATTCACTTTTTTTTTGTAGTAGTCTTTACTCAATTTCAAACTTGAAAAGATATTTCCATTTCTTCTTTTGTTATTTTTTTTAATTTATTTTTCCGTTTATCTTCCCCTCTCCCTCAGTTTTGAGTCACTGTCATTTTCCAATCAATCCCTAAGGGTTTGCTTCAAGAAGAAAAAATGATGATTTCTTGGGTTGAAAAGAGAAAGGATAAGAATAATCTAAAAAAAAAGAGATAAGAAAAGAGAAATCAAGAATCACAAAGAATTTATTTGGGCTGGATGTTAATTATTTTTCTTTGGGCTGGTTGGTTTTTCTAGGTAATGATAGCTTTTTTTTTTAGTTTGGGCTAGATGAAATTTGGCCCAAAAATTATAAAAACTGGTTGAACCGATTTTTATTGGTTTATCCGGTTCATAGTTAGTGGTTCAATATGGTTTAAGATTCAAATGGGTTGATTAATACCATCGGATCGATGTACTGAGCGGTTCTCAATCTGATCGGTTTGGTCCGATTTAAATAATCATGCTTACAAGAAGACATGGAATAGAAAGGAAGAGGAAGACAAATAAATTAAACCAGGTTATGACACACTTATTATGTGCATAAAAAATCTATGTAACAAATTTATAAAAAAATGATATAAAGTAAAGTTAAACTACATTGGTAGTTTCAGAACTAATGGTAAGATTTTCTTAGTCACCTAATTATGAAAAGTTACAAAATGGTCAATCAATTATTTAATTTTGTCTTTTTTGGTCACTAGCCGTTAAATGGTTAAAGGAAAGATAATGCGACAACTTTTAAAATTGGCACACTAGTAACTTTAACTCTCAATATTTATATATTGTGTTAAAAATTTAACACTCAATATTTATACATTATGTAATTTGGTCTTTTTGCATTTTGCTTTTCATTGTGACCATTTTACCTAAAAAGCTAAAAAAACTTATCAACTAAAATTGATCGAAAATATTCTAAAAATGAAAACACCCAAAAATCTAAGATAATCGTTTTCATCTTTTTCACTCTTTTAAAATTAACTGTCAATGTTTCAAAGAAAAACAAAACTGCAAAAAAGACCCAATTACACAATGTCCAAATGTTGAGGGTTAATTTTTAAGAATCACGACTAAATTGACACCATGTATAATTGTTGAGGGTTAAATTTGTTATTATGCCAATTTTAAAAGCTGCCAAGTTATCTTTTTGTTGATAATTTAACAGTTTACGACCAAAAAAGAAAAAATCGAATAATTGAGTGACTATTTTGTAACTTATAGTTGGGTGACCAAAAAAAGAAATTTATTAATATTTGGGTGACTACTAGTGTAGTTTACCTTAAAATCAAATATGGCCTTGGTTAAAATGATAAAGTTGATATTTGAAAGATCATGATGTCTTGGGTTTAAATCCCAAGATTATTATAATATGTATGTATTTTTCTTAATTTACCATAATATAAAAGGAGATAAATAACCTCAAATTAATATTTGTTACTTTGTAAAAGGAAAAGAGTTGGGTAATTTCACAATTGTGTTGGGACCCGATTGATTGGTGATACCAATTCAGTCAAACACATTATAATAATATTGTTGAATATTAAATTGAATGATGATAACTTTAGCCCCTAACATTTACCATTTTTATCATTTTGGCCCCAGTTATTTTTTTTGGATCAATTAGGCCCACAACCTTCAAATTTTAATAAAATTGCTTTTTGTTGGATGGAAAAATTGACCAAATTGTTAAAATTTTAACGGTGTTGATATGGTAACCTACATGACAATTCATATGTACATCATTATTAACATAAATATTTTTTAAATATTATGAAGTTTTTAAATTTTTAACTTTTTGTGAAGTATTTTTGGATTGCAATGTAAATTATCATATCATTATCATTAAAATTTTAATAGTTCAGTAATTTTTTTCGCACAAAGAAAAACAATTAACTAAATTTTAAAAGTTGAAGGCCAAAGTAATAAAAAATAAAATTAGAGCCAAAAAACAAAAAAAAAAACATTAGGGTCTAAATTTGGTATTATACCATTAAAAATATTAAATTTGCTAACATGTGGCAAATGGTTGAGTGCAATGATAAGGCACATTGCACTTCCAAGAAGAGAACTAGATTTGAACCTTGAATAAAACATTAATTGAAGGGGAAGCTACGAACCTTGAATATGTACCGTCAAACGAACATGCATAATATAAAAAAAAATACTTTTTAAATCTATACTACTATATATAAAACTAAGGCCTTCCTTCATGACACCTCCTGTCCATTCTTTTTTTTTTTTTACAATATTAGGTTAATTTCAATTTTAATCTCTCACTTTTTGAGATTATATAACAATAGTTAAATGTTAATTTTGATTCATGTCTCTAGTTTGAATTGGAGTTCAATTTGAGATTTTATTTTTATACTTTAATTTTGACATAATTTGATATTTCAACTTTTATAATGATATTATTTAATTTAAATACTTTACTTTGATTCAAATGCTAATATGAATTTTTATGAATTGTAAACATCATTATTTAAAAAAAAAGGTTATCAAGTGGTTCTTTTTTAATTTTAAAATGTCACACCATCAAATTTTTAATGTAAAATTTTAACGATATCAACAAATGGACCGAAAATAAAAGCATGAAAATTAAATTCCAAATATAGGAAGAATACAAGGACTTGAAATATTTGTAATTTTAAAATTGTACTTATAGGAAGAAGACAAGGACTTGAAATATTTGTAATTTTTAAAATCGTACTTTATAATTTAGAAAAAAAAAAAGTAACTAATTAACACAATATGAAATGTGGTTGGAACCATACTTCTTGTTTTTTAATTGGGGAGGGGAATGAGATTAGTTGAAATTAACCCAAACTCTTACGTCTACAGCATAATGCTTTTTGTCACTAATCTAAAAAGTTTTTGGTGTAACCATAGTAATTAAAATAAAATAAATGTGTAAATTAGTCAACTTAACATCAGCTTTAATTTAGAACAACTAGTTTACATGCCATGTTGCATGAATCTACTACACCATGACTCTCTCTCTCTTAATACATGTAGTAAAAATAAAGAATGAAATGGGCATGTGATATTTTAGTGGTGTTGTGGCTGCAGCTAGCTGAGGTGAGGCTGAAAAGAAGAATTAAAAGGCCAAGCTGAAACCACGTAAGGCATAGAGCATGTTACTAACGAGGCAAGCGGGTAGGCATCCCATCCCCACACACTAACTTGAGGTTCTAAACTAACCACCGTTCTCCTTACCCTTTTCACTCACTCCTCTAATCATTTTGCATTTAATACAAGCTCTTAATTAGTTATACTCTTTTTAAAAATACTTTACGCCTTGCGAAAAGTAATATTGTCAACTATATTAATACTCAACTAACTCTTTTTTTAATTTTTACGTAAATTAATCAATACAAATTATTTATATTTTTGGTTCTACATATTAATTGAAAGATACCTTAACCACAGACTTATGTCTCATTTATTTTTGTATTAAAGCTGTTCATATGACACATCAATTGCTCCATTCTTTTTTTTTTCTGAATGCACCATTTATAGAAAGGCAAAAAGAAACAGGGATAAATTCACATGAGATATGGATGCGGGGCACTTTTCTTTTAAATGTTAATTCAAATTTATTCAATCAGATTTATTTTATTTAATTTTAAAAAGTAGATCGAAATTGAAAATGATAAAATCTTATATGTAAGCCCTTGTTAAATAAATTATTTATAAATATAAATATTTAATATAATTTTATTTTCTTTCAGGCACATAATATGATTGAAAAAGAAATAAAATAGTTCTGAACTATACTGTTAAATTTAGATATTTTTCTACACGTGATTTGTATCAAAATAAGGGCTTATTGAGAAGAGAAATGTGGATTTATGTTAAAAGGTTTATTAAATATAGATTAAGGATTAGGGTTTGCTTACATATTAGAATACAAAAAACAAGGGGTTAAGAAAAAAGTATGGGAACCTATTACCATGAAGTACTAAAGTTTAAGAGGCCTCTTATTAGCATGGGATTATGACACATTCAGTGAAAACAAACATATGTTTTGATATTAAATTAAGAGGTGGCATTATTGTAATATAACACAAGATGGAGCACAGAATATGAATAAGGTTATATAACCACACAACACAAGCCAACTTAAATGTTGTAGCACTTTATTGGACGGGATGGGAGCCATTGATTGGTCTAAAAGTCCAAAACCCTCCAACACCACCATCTCCCTTTCATTTGAATGGGCAATGAAAAATCTCTCCTCTGGAATCCACCCAACCCTCCCTACGAAACAAACACTAAAACACCAAGGAGATCGGTTGGAAATACCATCAGCAGCAGCTCGTTGTGAGTGGGATTTTTCTCTTTCCACCGTCGTCTCCTCCAGCGCCAATGCCGCCGTCTCCGACGCTCTTGGCTCCATCGAATTCGACCCTTCTAATACCGTCGTAGCAACAGGAGGGATCGCAAGAAAGATTAGGATTTACAGTTTGAATTCTTTGCTACCGGAAGACAACATCCAATTATTAACCCGAGGTGAACAAAACGATACTGCCTTTCTAGACCATGTTAATGCATGTAGCTTTTACATATGTACTCCAGCTAAGCTCAGCAGCCTTAGATGGAGACCCGGTTCCGGAGGCCGCCTTCTCGGTTCGGGAGACTACGACGGGGTGGTCATGGAATATGATCTAGAGCGGAAGCTTCCGGTCTTCGAACGGGATGAGCACGGCGGGAGACGGGTTTGGAGCGTGGACTATTCGCATTGGGATCCATTTGTTGGTGCATCTGGCTCAGATGATGGCACCATGCAAATGTGGGACCCACGATGTGGCGGCGAAGGAGGGGAATGCGTGGCTAAGGTGCAGCCCGCCGCGGCTCGTAGCTCGGTCTGTTGCGTGGAGTTCAGCCCCTTCGGCGATTCGTTAATAGCGCTGGGATGCGCAGACCGGATGGCGTATGCGTACGATGTGCGGAAAATGGTGGAGCCTTTGCATGTGTTGGAAGGACATACGAAAACGGTGACGTACGTTAGATTTTTGGATGCCCAAACAATGGTTTCAGCAGGAACGGATGGGTGTTTAAAGCTGTGGAATATGAGTGATTGTGGTTTGATTAGAACGTGCAAAGGGCATGTGAATAGTCGAAGCTTCGTTGGGCTGTCAGTTTGGAGACATGGTGGGTTGCTTGGATGTGGGTCAGAAAATAACCAGGTATTTGTTTATGATAAGAGGTGGGATGAGCCCATTTGCGCGCGGGGGTTGGAGCCAATGGCTAGACCTGGGTTCGGCCATGCCTTCGTCAGTAGCGTATGCTGGAGGCAAGTCCAGGAAGACCACTGCACACTTTTGGCTGGGGGTTCCGATGGGGTTTTACAGGTTTTTGTGGGCACAAAAATATCATAGCCTTATTATTCCTACATTTTTTTTTTAACTTTCTACTTTCGGATTATTACAATATTGCTAATTATAAACATTTTATTTTCATGACTCTCTCTCCACCTCCAACTCTAATCACCAATAATCCACTCATCTATACACGAAGAGAATAAACTTTGGAATGTAGGATTTTTTTTTTACTGTATAACCAAGCAGAAATTCATGGTAATGATTTATTCCATTCAATATATAAGGTTAGGATGGGAGATCGGTTTGATTTCATGCGAATAGTATCTATTTTGTTCATTGGTTGTAATAGAATAAAATTTGGAGATGAGATTCTACCGTTTAGTTGCCTCATTTAACATCTACCATTTATATTCCTTATTCGTAAAAGTCGTCTTTAAAACCAGAAAATTTTAAATAGTGAAGAGGGTGGGAGGAAGAGAAGAAAAGAACGGATTTTGAAAAAGCTTTTGCATGTGCAACATAAGGTGGAACATCATAATAACGAAACATTTTTGCAAACGAAAGCGAAAGGGTAGAAGTAGCTCTAAAGAGCCTTACACAATGTGGAACACCAACGCACAATATTTTTTAACATTCAACCATTCTATCTTTATAGAATGAATTTATTCAACAATTAACTTGAAACAAATTGATTTAAACTCGATATACTCTTACACTAATGTATAATTGTAATTTCAAAATTGTCCCGAATTGTTACAATCATTTTCCCAAACACCTTCAAAGAAAACACCAGAATAGGCTTTTAGCGGCATTTGGAACAAAAGCGCCACTAAAAATTGAGAATTAGTGGCGTTTTTGCCAAAGCACCGCTAAAGATCGAGCATCAGCGGCGTATTTCCAAAAGCGCAGCTAAAAATAGTAATTAGCGGCGTTTTTTATAAAGCGCCACAAAAAACCTAAGACCAATGTTTTCTTGAGTTTTTGGAGCCTTTAGCAGCATTTTTGTAAAAGCGCCGCTAATGCTCGGATCTTTCGCGGCGCTTTACCAAAACGCCGCTAATTCTCTGGCCTTTAGCGGCGTTTTTGGTTAAGTGCCGCTAGTGTTCGGACCTTTAGCGGCGGTTTTTTACTAAGCGCCGCTAAAGCTCGGACCTTTAGCGGCGTTTTTTACTAAGCGTCGCTAAAGCTTGGAACTTTAGCGGCGTTTTTATTTAAGCGCCGCTAATGCTCGGGCATTTAGTGACGTTTTTGGTTAAGCGCCGCTAATACTCTAGCCTTTAGAGGCGCTTTTGGGTAAGCGCCGCTAATGCTCTTACCTTTAGCGGCGTTTTTGACTAAGCGCCGCTAATAGTAACCAAAAATCTAATCTGATTCTTTGACATATTCGCAATTAAATTATTTTTTTATAAGTTGAAATAATTAATATTTTGTTGTATTTATTATATAGTGGTACAATTTACATTTAAATTATAATTAACAAATAATATTGATTAATACAAAAAGTTTTTATTAAAGAGAAGTCGTATATATATAATGACTAACTATTTATTACTAATTTTCAATCACAGTTTATTTAAACTACTTTACGAGAGAAAATATATTAAATTATTTGTAAAATAAAATATAATAAAACTTAAATTGTTTTGTTGTAAAGAATAAATTAAAAATAGAATTAACTTTTATAAGAGTAATAAATTTTGGTAGTATTGTTCGCTAAATAAATCAAAGGAATTAATATAAAACACCAATTTATACAAAATATATTTTAACTATTAATTATTGTTTAATCGATTTTGACTATATTTTATGATTATATATATTAAAAATTTAGGGAAATTTTTTATGGAGGTATTTTAAGGAGTACGGGGTATGGATTTAAGGTTTGGGATTTAAGGTTAATTTAGGGGTTAGAGGTTTAGGGGTTTGGGATTTAGGGTTTCAACGGTTATGTTAGGGTTTAAGTTTAGATTAATATTAGTTTTTGATTATTTTTTATGGTAAATATATATGTTCTTATATATTTGTAAAATAGATCCAGAATAAATTTAATATATTGAATATTATAATAGGAGATGATCGGTTTATGCATGTCGATTGATTGGTTAATTTAGGGTTCAAGCTTAATTTATAATTTGAGACTTGTTAAATGATACAATTAATTATTAATACTTGTATAATTAAAAACATTTAACCCTAACCATTTGATTTTTTGATATATATGGCTATATATATAGTTAATTAATTATTTAATTTGTATATATAGGACCAAAATAATATTAAAATAAATAAATAAACAAATAAATAATTACGCAATTAATTATTTAAGTAAATAAATAGGTCATTAATTATTTAAATGTAAGATAAAAAAATATGAGAGATTTAGCGGCGTTTCTATAAAAAAACGCCGCAAAAGGTATCCTTTACCGGCGTTTTTTAATAAAAACGCCACAAAAATTACAATATACGGCGTCTTTTCGTTTAAGGGAATAAGTTTTTTTTGTGGCATTTTTTCAGAAAACGCCGTAAATAATATTGAAACTTTGTCAATACGGCGACGTTTGAATGGAAGGGTTGACTCTATTAGTGGCGTTTTTCGGGAAAACGCCACAAAGTTGCCTCATATATTAGCAAAACGGCGCCGTGTCTTTGAGTGCCTGAAAATTTAGTGGCGTTTTATCTTTAAACGCCGCAAAAGGATATGCAATAGCGGCGTTTTTGCGTAAAAATGCCGCAACTGTGACTTAAAATTACTTTAAACGACGCCGTTTTTTAAAGGCCATTTAACCCGTGTCCTCATCTTTTACGAAGTTATTATTGGAATAAAAAAATACATTTTCTATACCAAAATTTATAAAAAAAAATATATTTTATATAAAGAGACAAAATTTGTTTTACCAAATTTATTATAACAAATTTCATCCATTTCTTAAGAGGACATTTGATAATCCATACGAAAATTTGTCATAAAGATAATATTGCTACCTTATTTCAACTTTATACAACATTTTTAACTATATATAACTTGTTGTTTAATAGATTTTCACTATATTTTTTGATTATTAAAGAATTTTTAGGGAATATTTTGGTTGATGCATGGTATTTTAAGGAGTACGAGCCGGGTATATATGGATTTAAGGTTTGGTATTTAAGGTTTAGGAGTTAGGGGCTGGGTTATGCTTTAGGGGTTACACACGTGGATTTAGGGGTTAAGTCCAGGGTTAATTAGGGTTTAGGAGGATTTAGGGGTTAGAGAGGTTTTAGGGGTTTGGCTGGGGTTTAGGGTTTCAACAGTCATGTTAGGGTTTCTTTAGAGGTTAATATTAGATTGATTAATTTTGGAGGTAAATATTCTTTAGAGGTTCAAAAAAGATATGAAGAACTCCAGCTACAACTTAAAGCAGATGCAGCAGCGAGAGAAGCTGAGGTTCATCGAAAGTATGAAGAACTCCAGCAGTAGCTTAAAGTAGATGCGGCAGTGAGAGAAGCAGAGGTGCGAAAGAAGGGAAGTAGAGGTTTAACGAGGGAAGCAGAGCAACAGTAAAAGTACGATGAACTCCAGCAGCTTCAGAGTATGATAAAGATGTTTCAAAGATCATAAATTACCGCCTTAGACTATTGTGTAAATATACTTCAATTTTGACTTTTAATTATCATTTTAATTTTTAGCATTTTTGTAAGAATAATACGAATTTTATTTTATTTATTGATATTTATTATATATTATTCGTTTAATTTTAAATATTATATAGATTTACTGCTTTCGGTTGGTTTAGATTTGGTTTCTTCTGATTTGTTTTTATAGGAGGGCTGAAAATATAAAAAAATTTCTTTTACAAATCTGCCAAAATTAGTGGCGTTTTAAAAAAAAACGCCGCTAAAGTTCATGGTCTTTAGCGGCATTTGTGGAAAAAGCGCCGCTAAATATCATGGTCTTTAGCAGCATTTGTGGAAAAAGCGCCGCTAACGATCATGGTCTTTCGCGGAGTTTGTGGAAAAACGCCGCTAAAGATCATGGTATTTAGCGGCATTTATGGGAAAAATCGTCGCTAAAGATCATGGTCTTTAGCGGCATTTTTTGGAGAAGCGCCGCTAAAGGTCATTGTCTTTAGCAGCGTTTTTTGGGTAAGCGCCGCTAAAGGTCATGGTCTTTAGCGGTGTTTGTCTCAAAGGCGCCGCTAAAGACCATGACCTTTAGCGGTGTTTCTAGTAAAAACGCCGCTAAAGACCATGACCTTGAGCGGCGTTTATGGTACAAGCGCCGCTAAAGACCATGACCTTTAGCGGCGTTTATTTCTAAAAATGCCGCTAAAGTTAGCGACGCGGTCATTAGCGACGTTTTTTGCGGCACTTCTCAAAGCGCCTCTAGAAGTATTTGCGGCGCTAAAAAGCGCCGCTAAAGGCTTAAAAAAGCGCCGCTAAAACCTTGTTTTGGTGTAGTGGGAGAATGGAAACAACTATTTAGGACAGACAAACATAGTTTCTAACAATCTTGTCATTTGAATTTTTGACAAAACCTTGTAACAAATAATTAGTACACAAAATTCGTACAAGGTCAATAAGAAAAGAAACTAGATTACGACTCCCCTAAGAAATCCTATCACCTTTGAATCATCAAATCATCACCATGCTTAAAAAAAGTATCCAGCATTATCAAATAATTCAGTACGAGCAAAATATATTTGTTGTTGTCAATCTTAATATATCTTCAGTTTTTATAAAGATGCCAAAGAGATTCCCTCTAACCAATCTAACTTCAAGTCATAAGAATAAAAAGGGGGAAAAATAATTTTATGTAGCATAAATTTTGGCAGAAATATTTCTTTGAATTGTGCCCTTTGAAACCACCAATAACTTTTACATCATTAATAAATTATTGTTCTCTTTTTTATCAAGTTTCCCCTTGACGTTTTAATCAAGTGACTCAACCCTATACTCTTCAACCTTTTGCTTCCCTTTGTCTTTGGAAACCTTAAGAAGACCGACTTGTAACATCCACAAAATCCCCTTAATTTTAATAAAGTTATTTTGAGTAAGTACGAGTTGACTTTTTCAAAATAAATACTATTTTATTTATTAGTGTTAGTTAAGAAGGTAGGAGGAGACTGGAGAAAATTGAGAGACTGATATATCACGAAATATTATTTCGGGGTATAGAGTAAATTATAAGGTTTTACAAAGTGCTAGGGTTAAAGTGAGAAATTTAAAGTACAAAAGGGTTAAATTGAATTAGTGGTGAAATGTGTGAGGACATGGACAACAATTTTACCAATATTAAGTGGATAAGGATGAAGAATAGATTTTTTTATTTAAATATTAATATTTTTTAACAATTATTAATTTTAAATGGATATTTTTCTTAGAAAAAGATGGAGATTAGAGGTGATTATGGGCCGAGCCGGGCCAGGCCTTAACAAAATTTTAGGCTTAGGCCCAGCCCGAAATATGGGCCTAAAAATTTACCTAAGCTCGAGCTCAGCCCGACCCATATTAAATTTTTTAGATTATTTTATCAAATAAACAATTTTTTAAATATAATATATCAAATATAGTTAAAAACATAAAAATAAATATTCAAACAACAAACCTTACCCGGCACAGAATACAACGGCGTGGTAGGCTTGCAGGTTTGATATTGATATTTGTGTTTTACACATATGCGGATAGATAATGCCTAGTTTGTGTTATTAAATTTTTATATATATCCCCTTTCATCATTTCCCTACTGATGCCAAAAGATTTGATGAAAAGCACATCTGGGCACATAATAAATAAAAAATATAAGAAAGGAAAAAGTTATCAATTTTTATGGCTTCACAGAATTTTGATTATTAAATGCTTGAATCTTCTTGTTCATCACACAGGGGGTGCAACATAACCTGCCACGCATATGCACCATCCACCATGATCCAACTTCAATATATCTCTTCTCTTGACCAATATAATTTGAGTAATTAAGACAAAAGTATTCTCTTGCTCGATCATTCACTTGACCGAAACTTGCTCCTTTCAATGCTTCTTTCTTCAAAACCTAATCAACAACATCCAAACTCCACTATTTATTCTCAATGCAACATATGATTCATGGCAGGTAATATCATTGTCTGTAAACTAGGATATGATCATAAGGCATATTGCTATGTTCTTTATTTGAAATATGCAAGGCGTGATTAACAAAATAGATGAATAAATTTGCCCATTGATATCATATTCAATCCAACATAGCTCCACTATCGTCTGATCCACATGGTTATTGGCATGAGTATAGATTGAACTATGCAAAATGTTATGCATCACAAATCAGGTTTTTACAAGGTGATTTCCTGTGTGAAATTGCTTGAGCTTGGTAGACAAATGTTTTTTCAGCTTAAAAAAATCTATTTTTCTGTGAATCAGGCTTCCGGGTTGAGATGCTTAATGCTATCAAAGGGTTCTAACAGTCTAGAGAGAACAAATTGTTTATAAATTTGGGTTTTGCTCACTGCCAAATAGAAAGGCAAGACACATGGTTTATAATTAGTATATAATTTAGGTCGGGCTTGGGCCAAAAAAACCTTACCCGAGGCTTAGCTCGTTTAGAAAATGGGCCTCGTTTTTTGTCTAAGCCCATTTTTTGAGCCTATATTTTTGCCCAAACTCTCCCACTTTTCGGGCGAGCCTTTGGGCCTCAGCCTGGCCTATGAGCAGGTCTAATGGAGATTTCTCCATTCTTCTTCTTCTTTTCACGTCAACAAGAAAGAAAAAGGGGGAAACTTTTCATCTTTTGCAATCTCATCCTTTTCTTTTATTTGAGAGAAACCATAATCAAAACCTTTGAAATTTCTTAGCAATCCTTAGTAAATCAAGATTCTCACAACCTAGTAAGCTTGGATTCCAAGTTTGAAGAAGAGTATTCATTCTTGTAGAAAGCAAAAGTATAGATAGTGTGAGAAATTAAGATTCAAATGTAAGAGCTCCATGATCTAGAATTAGTATCTTGTTTATTATAATTATTTGAGCATGAAAATGTTATGAAATAAGTATATTGATTTCTCGTGTTTTATAAAATTGATATGAAATGAAGAGAAAGACAAGCAAAAAGATGGAAGAAGTGTAGACAAAAGGAAATAAGTGGACAAAGCTTGAAGAAAGTACTAAGAAACATGTTAATGTTATGAAGTTAATAGTATATATAAATTAATAAATATGTGTATGATCAAAGAAAAGATAAATGAGTGTGTTTATTGTTAGTGTGATTAAGTGTTATGAGTAAATGATTAAATTGTAAAGTTTTAAAATGTTGTGAGGTTATGAAATTGTGAAAATTAGATTGTAATTGTGTTTTATATTAAGTTTATACTAATGTAAAAGCCCTTGTAGACAAGTTTTGAACTTGTAGGATATAGATGGCATACTATTAGGAATACTTAGCATGCTCATGAATTTAACACTTCAATGCTTGTTAATCTGATTTGATATGTCAAATTAGACTTCCCCATTATACTTCCAGAGCTTGTTTTCGAGCAAATTAGCATATTTTCTATAGTTTAATATATATTTTAGATTTCCAATTTAATAAGTGAAAATACCTCTTTTTACTCATTTTCGAGACTCAATTGTGCCATTGAGGGTCCTAACGTATGATTGAGTGTTGTAGGTACTCGACAATGGCCTAAAATTGTATGAAAACATCACCAAAGAAAATCGTATCATGACATTAAAGCATAAAAATCGCGATACCCGCAACATGCCCGAGATTAAGGCAACCAATAATGGTATCGCGATACCCACTTGCTAAAGAGAACTCCATTTCAAGACTGTCGACAATATCGCAATATCCAACCTTGAGTATCGCAATATCACTATTGTGAGGGGACAAAAAATGATGCTAGGGGTAGTCTTTGTCCAATCGAAGCACCAACCAATGCATTCAAAGGCATTTTAGTCAACAAAATGGGTCAGAAATTACTGCTAAAATAATCAACTTTGGTTGAGGAGAGAGAGATACACATATTAGACTTAGTTTAGCTTAGTTTTCTCTTTAGTTCTCTTAGGTTTTCTTCTTCATTTTTAGGGTTTCTTAGTTCTCATCTTACTTAGCTGTAGGGTTATTTTTCTATAACTTTTCTTCTTATTCTTGTTGTTCTTTAAGTTAGTTAAGTTAGTTAACACTGTGGCTAGGGTTTATTTACACTTTTAGTCCATTTCCTTTGCTTGTAATGACATTTCAACCTTTAGCTTAATGTTATTTCAGTTTCTTTTAGTTTAATCTGTAATACCCCCTACCTGTATTCGTCGCCGAAATAGGGTATGAGGCATTACCAGATTTTACTAAATAAATTTTTCGTTATTACGAGTTAAATACTATTAATTTATTGAAACATGTCATGACGTCCCTTGGATGGGCCTCTAAAGTCCAAAACATATATCGGGACCAAACCGGGATTAAATCGAAACCATAAAAAAAATTCGCAAAATCCCAAAGTTTTTTTTTGAACTCAATATAACCCCTTTATAAATATCTAATCTTCCCTGCAATTTTAAACCGAGACCAATTCAACACAACCAATCCATTTCAACATATTTTCAAGATAGATTTAACATATTCATAAGATAACCTCATCACATACCAAAACCAAAATTTGCTAGCCATACCAATGGCTAACCATACATTCATTTCACATTAACATTTACTTTACTAGCTTATACATGCCATTGATTTCCAAAATAAAGTTTCTTTATATACCGAGATCTTGAGGTTGATAGTGTGATGCATCTCCGACCAAATCCAACCTCTGAGCTCTTAACACTACAACACAGGGGAAAAGGAAATAGGGTAAGCACTTTGTGCTTAGTAAGCTCATGTAACAAGAATTATACTTACCTAATATTTTCAATACAATGCAATAAACATTCATACATCCATTCAATGCATTATTCCCTTAACATGCACAAACTCAAAATTCAAGTTAGTTCAATAATTTTCATGTATCAATAATATATATACCATGATTGATGAGCTCATCAATTCCATGATTTCCATTCCCTTGTTATTTTTCCATATTTATCCCGTTGAATTTATCAAAATTTTGATGGATTTTCAGAGGTACACTTTAGTGTACAATTCCGGGTCCATCAATTCATATTCATGTGCGCACATTTCCATTTCAGAGAGCACACTCCCGCGAACTTCATCCTTATAGCGAGATTACTAGTCCAGGCTAAATCTCCTGCAATATAAACTCATAGAGTATTGTCGGGATTACCAGTCCAGGCTAAATCCCCTACAATGACAATTACTTTAATGAGCTTGGATCAGAATTACCAGTCCAGGCTAAATTCAGACCCCAATTCGGATTACTCGTCTGGGCTAAATCTATTTTCCACATATTCTTCGGGAGGGCTATATTAGAATAGGATCACCCGTCCGGGCTAGATCCTTTTTACCGTCAATTTCTTTTCAGAGATCTATCGAATTTTCCTTCCATTCAACTGGGATTTCTTCCCCTTTTTTATCAAATATATCAATGTTTCATCAATTTTCATACAATTAACATTCAAATCATATTCACATCAATAACAAACATTTCAAGCATTTAAGAATATAATTCAGGTTACACGAACTTACCTCGATACTTGCTCGTATGCAAAAATCTACTAATCCCGAACTTTTTCTTTTCCTCGATCTAGCTTCGTATTTAATTTTCTGGATTTAAATAAATAAATTTAATCATTAATTTAATACATTTCACGTTCATATGTAACATTCTCTATAATCCCATAATTATTTATATAGTTCATTCAGAGTTGTCTCCTTGAGTCATAGTCACAAAATTATTTATATCTTGAGTTACGGAACTCCAAATTAAGATCTGATAATTTTCCCCAAAACTAGACTCACATATCTTCTTACCATAAAATTTTCAGAATTTTTGGTTTATCCAATAAGTACATTTTATTTTTTAAATTTATCCCTATTTTTCTGTTTGACAGTTTTGACCCTTTTTCACTAAAAATTAATTATCTCCTCGTACAGGATTCAGATGATGTTATCGTTTGTTTTTTTGAAAATAAACTCATTAAGGATTTTAAAAATATAAATTTAAGACCCTAATTATTTTTCTCCAATTTTTGATGATTTTACAAAGTCAGAACAGGGGAACCCAAAATCATTCTGACATTGTCTCGCGAAACCTATTATATCTCATGATTTACAATTCCATTGCTTACATCGTTTCTTCTATAAGAAACTAGACTCAATAATATTTAATTTCATATTTTATTCATCCTATAATTCGATTTTCACAATTTATGGTGATTTTTCAAAGTTAACCTACTGCTGCTGTCCAAAACTGTTTTAGTGCATGATATTAATTACCATTTCCCCCCTAAGCTTTCAATAAATGATAATTTCGTCCTTGCTCAATTAACCTCTCAATTGAGATGATTTTTCTCAATTAACACTTTATTATATCACTTTAAACTACATTATAACCTTTGGAAATCAGAATTTTAGCACTAGACTTTGATTCCAAATTTTTCACAATTAGGTCCTACAAATCAATTTCTATTGAAATTACCTAATAAAATCATCTCATAAACAAATTAAAGCTTCAATTTCATGCTATGTCATCATAAACTTCCAGAACATATTCATAGAAACTTTCAATTTCATTCATAAAATCAAAAACTAATGAAATTAGTAATATGACCTAGTTGTAAAAGTCTTAGAAACACAAAAATTACAAGAAAAAGGCAAGAATTAACTCACTTGGTGCAAAAATTATGAAATACCAGCTTTAATGAACCCTTGGGACGTTTTTGGCTGATGATAATGAAGAAAATATGAAGAGAATTCTAGATATTACAAGTTGGTCCCATTTTTATTTTAGTAAATCTTGTTATTTTCCCATTTCGCCCTTATTTCACCAATTCTCCTGATTTTTCTCAGCTTATGCTGCTCAAATATCTTATTTGGGCTTATTTGCAATTTATGTCCCTCATCATTTAACAATTGAGCTATTTAATCATTCTAGTAACTTTTACACCCTTTTCAATTTAGTCCTTTTCACTTAATTAACTACCCAAACGTAGAAATTTTCTAACAAAATTTTAATACCATATTACTAACACTTCATAAATGTGCATAAAAATATTTTTGACTCTGTTTTACGAGATCGAGGTCTCGATACCTTGCTTTTACCCAAATTTTTCAATAATTTCTTTTTCTAACTAACCACTAAATCGGAAAATTTTTTCTATCGATATTTTCATACAATTTTCCTATCATATCAATATTCATGCAAAAATATTAAAATAAATTTCTCTTTAAATCGGATTTGTGGTTATGAAACCACTGTTCCGATAACCTTGAATTTAGGCCATTACATAATGTATTAAAGACTTTAACATTTATGTTTCTTGTACTTCATTTTACTGTTGAATGGTCATTTCCACTTCTATTTCATGTTTTATAGATTAAAAAATCCAAACTTTCATCTTCTTCTCAAGCTTTATGTTAATGGCTGCCATTTCCTTTTCTTGCATGTTTGTTAGCCCAGTTTTTAGCATGGATAACTAAACTCTAAAGAGATTGGTTGATGGAGATGTGGGTGAGCTGATTGTTGGATGAGGGGCTAAGTTGCAAATAAATTGGACTAAATTGAATAAACCTAAAATCATAGGATTGACACCCTTAAGGAAATATGTAGTCAAGTGAGATCTAGAGGTAATCTTGTTGGGCACCAATTCGTTAGTCTTGGGTTAGTCGATGAGATCGAGAGATAAACCAAACTAATTTGTCTAATTTGGTAAAGTTAAGACTGAGAGGTAAAATGAAACCATCCACCAAACTGGAAATGACAACAACAAAAGCATCCCTAAAATGACTTGCAAAAGCAAGACTAAAAAACATGATACAAGAGAAGACAAAAACTTCTAAAAGTGAAGACTTATTAAACAATGAAAAACAAACAAAAAAAAACATATAAAACTTAAGACAACATGGGTCCAATTAGACTCGTGAAATCATTTATCATTTTGAAATACTCTCAAAACAAGAATAGATTAAGAAGCCAACAAAAAGTCACCACTTTCTAAGAAAAATTATTAGTGGCCAATGGAGTTTCAACGATTACAAGCATAAGAGTGAAGAGAAGACAACAAGATACCTACAAAATACATTTGCAAATTTTAAAGAGAGAACGCATGTGAAATGAATGAGAAAATGCAAGTGGCTTGGAGAAACAAGAGAAAAACATGAGATAGATAATTAAAGTTCTTAATAAATTAGAATATGTTTAAATTGAGCTTTTATTTTCTTTTAATTTTAAAAGCTTGTGTGGTAAATGAAATGAAAACATGTTTCAAAATAAATATATATATTATGTAATTCTCGTTTAAAAGATAAAATATTTCTCAATTTAAAATGTCGTTCATAATTTAGGAGATATTTAGATCATGGCATATAATAGTGTAGATACTCAAATAATTTTTAGATAGGAAAATATACTTCCAATGGTAATCACAAAATAAGTACCCATATTGCTATATATCTCTTCACAATAACAACTTTTGTTTAAGAATGGTTATAGTTTAGAACAACTTCGGTTTAAAACAACATCATTCAAAATAACTCTTTTCCGAATAGGTATCATTAAATGATAACTAAGTTTATAACAATTTCTATTCAAAATAAGTATTATTTAAAAAAAATATCATTCAAGAATAAGTACCACTTAAGAAAACATCTACCAAGAACAATGTCGTTGCCTAACACTTTTATAGGCCAACTGAATTCTAGAACAAGATTATCTTGGATGATACATTCTTAAATAAGTATTACGTAAAAAAATGTTTAGCTCGATATACACTAAGAGAGGGTGAATTGGTGTTTTAAAAATTAAAGCAAAGATGGAAATCAAGAGAGACACTAGAATTTATAGTGGTTCGACCCCAATTGTCTACCTCCACTACTTTAGCTTACCACAACTAAGGATTTCCCAAATTTAGTAATTTTTCTCATTAATTTATGGATGTTTGGGGCTGATGGTTTCTAGTCATTAAGAGAATTTATTTTGTGCATTAAATGTAGTTCTATGAGAATATGTCTCGAGACATAGAATCTTTCTATGTCTCGAGACAAGAAGAACAAAATATAACCATTAGAGCATGATGTTTCGAGACACAACAAGTATGTCTTGAGAAAATTACACAATTATCTAAAGGCAGGGCTCCCTTAAAGCAAACCTTAGCTTCGATGTTTGCTTGTCGTGAGACAAATGGGCTCTTTCTCAAGTTAAGGTTCACTTGTAGCATACCCTTAGCTTTGATGTTGGTTTGTCTCGAGATAAACAGGCTTATGTCTAGAGACATGGCCTATGTCTTGAGACAAAGCTCCCTTTAAGTAATTTTACATTCGAAGTTGTGTGTCTTGAGACATATGGCCTTGTGCCTCATGACGTTGTTAGGGAAACTTGAGAATAAGGCATAGAAGCATTTATAAAGGACTTGGGGGTACTCAAAAACTTTTTAGAAAGTTTAAGTCATTTAGAAATTTTATTTTTGAGTTTGTAACACTTGAAAATATATTTGAAATTTATCAAAGTAATTTTAGCAAATTTTATTTAAGGAATTCAGAATTAAGTTTTTTATATCAAAACATTTGAAAATAAACACTAACAAAAAGTTTCACACATTATTTCATTAATGAAAAAAATGGAGAAAACCTTTTAATTTGGAAGAATTTTTTAGTTATCTTTACTATTTGATATTCGAAGAGTTTGGCTTGGTGAATCAAATATGGAGATAGTTAAAATGTTTCTCTTAACCTTTCCCTATATCGTGGAGGTAGTTAAGAGATTGGCTTTTTTGTTTCTTTAAAATTGTATTGAACTCCCATTAACTGCTCACTATTACTAAATAATAATAAACCTTATTAACACATTATTAATTCCTTTTATAATTGGAAATGTTTTTCAATACCAAATTTTGTATCTCCTATTTAGAACATATAAATAGGAGCTTTCATAACTTATTGTAGAAGGTTCTTTTTGTTAAGGTGAGGAGATGTTATAAAATAACAAAACAAGATACTGTGGAGAAATGATGGAGAGGAAAATCAGAGCAAATTTTAGAAAACAAACACAGTGGTAAGTGGTACTGATAAAGGTGGTAAATGGCTAAAGATGGTGAATGTTATGTTAGTTGTAGTGATTATAGCAAGAATTTTACTGTGTTTGACTTTATCCAAAGATTAAAAAATCCTGAATGGAACCTTTGAACAACCATTATAGCCTTTATAACGTAATTACCAAAAAGGCATATACGAAAGAAGTGACATATTTTATAAGACGTGGGAAAAATGTAGGTTAGTTCATAAGAATGTGATGTTGGGATGTACTACCCTTAGTGTAGTATTTTCGTCTCTATATACTTATAGTTTTTGAACAAACTGATTTAATAAAATATCTATCAGTTATATTAATTATAACATTCCACACCCGGCCTAATCGCCAGGTCTAGACTACAGGGTGTTACACTCTAGATCTATAAATAACTAACTAATTCTTATGACAATTCGAAATTCACAATCATGTAAATAAAGTGATACGAGCTCGTTTCGAAAGATGTGACGAGTCGTAAATATGTTCCCGATCGAAATTAGGTATTGTCGGTTTAATTCAAATTCAATCTTTTGAGTTATAACGGTTTAATAACTTAGGAAGCAAAAAGGTGGTTTGATGGTTTCCAATGAAACAAGAACGAACCCTTATTAGCAAATAAGGACCCGGGCTTAAAAGGTTTCAAAGAAAGAAAAGGAATTAGGATAAAAACGAGACCCTCTATTTAGCAAAATAGGAACCTACGGTATGAAGAACGCCACACCTAATGGTGATAAGTTTGAAACAAAGTCAGATTGACGCCACTTGTGAAGATAAGTCAATTGAGCTTTGGAGAATAACGAGAGTGAATTAACTCACCAAAAATATAATTCATTCAGAAATTTGTCAAAAAGTCCGCAAAGATTCAGCTTTAATTCATGAATATTGGCCTATGTAGGTTCGGCTGAATGGTGACCAAATATGAAGCTTCCAAATTAAGCAAATGAATTTCGGAGATTCATGTAGCAGCCAAGTTCATCTAATGAGTTTAATTGACTCATTCATTAGGCAACTCTTGATGAAAAGTGGCTAGCATTAAAAAGGAACTTGAGCAGCCTTTTTTGGGTGTGAATGGACGGTTTTGAAGAGTCCCCATGGTGTGAACATGGCTGAATCAAACAGCCATGGTGTGAACAGCCTTTATGCTCCCTTGAGAAGAGAATCGGCCAAGCTTGGATGGATGAATAACTTGGACACTCTTGGCTGAATAGTTACCTTGAAAAGCACCAAAATTAATCAGCTTCAATGCATTAAACGCACATGCATCTTCACATTCATTGAATCTACATGCATGAATCTGCCCAATGTATCTTCAAATTAATTTGCACCTAAATAAAACAAATGAACTTCATTAATTTAACTCAATTCAATTGAATTAATTTAAAACATAATATGAACATACTAATTAACATTAGAACAAATTAAATTATAACTAAATAAGACATATTAATTCGGCTAGACTTAATTAAAACATGTCTTACATTCGAGCACAAATTTAAAGGCATCTAAACACATTCAATTCACTAAGATAACATATTAAACACTTGTAATAATTAAAGACATATTTAAAAGTCGTAGTAAAACTTAATTAAGTGCTTATTTAAAAGGTCCAAAATTCCAAAGAACAAATTAATTAGTGGAACGAAATTCACTTCAAAGAAGTTGAAAATGTGCAAATTCGTCTCTAAGCTCTTTGCTATCATTTTCCTCAATTCAACCCACCATTGCTAAAATAGCATCTTTGAATCGTTTAGCTCTAGCTCGCGTTATCGGACCAATGGGCAGCTTGATAGCTTCTTGTTCGATCTCTATTTGGTTCGTAGGCAAGCTCACATCATTCCCCTCCTCTTCAGAATGATTTGTCCTTAAATCGCAATCTGCATCAAACGGAGACAAATCAGAAACATTAAAAGTCGCACTAACATTATATTCACCAGGCAAGTCCAATTTATAAGAATTATCATTAATTCGTTCAAGGACTTGAAACGGTCCATCCCCTCTCGGAAGAAGTTTAGATCGTCGTTGCATAGGAAATCTCTCCTTGCGCATATGCAACCAAACCCAATCTCCCGGCTCGAACACAACTCGTTTACGTCCTTTGTTGGCATGTTGTTCATAGTTCTTGGTCTTGGCCTCAATATTGTCTCGAACTCGTTGGTGCAATTGCTTGACGAAATCAGCTTTGCGCTTTCCATCTACATGAACAAGTTGGTTAGAAGGCAATGGCATTAAATCAAGTGGTGTTAACGGGTTGAAACCATAAACGATTTCAAAAGGAGAAAATTTGGTAGCTGAATGAACAGCTCGATTATACGCAAACTCCACATGTGGTAAACAATCTTCCCAAGCCTTCAAATTTTTCCGGATGATAGCTCGAAGCAATGTAGACAAAATCCGGTTGACCGCTTCAGTTTGGCCGTCCGTTTGCGGATGGCAAGTGGTTGAAAACAACAACTTGGTTCCAAGGCGCCCCCATAGTGTCCTCCAAAAATGGCTAAGAAATTTCGCGTCTCGATCGGACACGATCATCCTAGGCATGCCATGCAACCTGACCACTTCTTTGAAAAATAAATAGCAATGTTCACGGCATCATCAGTTTTATGACATGCTATAAAATGGGCCATTTTAGAAAACCTATCTACAACCACAAATATTGAATCTCGGCCATTTTTACTCCTTGGTAAACCTAGCACGAAATCCATTGAGATATCAGACCAAGGGGTTTCGGGAATGGGTAATGGCTTATACAAACCGTGGGGCTATTCAATTCAGCTAAGATAACATATTAAACACTTGTAATAATTAAAGACATATTTAAAAGCTGTAGTGAAACTTAATTAAGTGCTTATTTAAAAGGGTCCAAAATTCTAGCAACAAATTAATTAGCTGGAACAAAATTCAGCTTCAAAGAAGTTGAAAATGTGCAGCTCATCTCTAAGCTCTTTGCTATCATTTTCCTCAATTCGGCCCACCATTGCTAAAATAGCATCTTTGAATCGTTTAGCTCTAGCTCGCGTTATCGGACCAATGGGCAGCTTGATAGCTTCTTGTTCGATCTCTATTTGGTTCGTAGGCAAGCTCACATCATAAAGTATTATGAAAACAAAATTATCTAATTAACCTAAAAGAATTCATGAATTTAATACAATTATTTTTAAATGTAAAAACTTACAAAGTAACTTTAACATACAGACAACTTTACATACAATTATCTAATTGATTAAAAAATATTTATTTTGGGTAGGATAAATTATAAGTGTTTGATAAAAAATTCAGAAAATACATATAATTGAATCCAATAAATGAGAGGCCTAAAATGGAGCATTGTATATACTACAAGGGGCAACAACCCTAGTAATAATACAAGGATGTTGCCGCCTCCCTCTCCTCTAGTTAGACTAGGATTGTATTTTCTATTAAAATAATATTTCTTTAACTAGGCGTTATTCAAGTTGAACTCTTGTACTTCTCTATAAATAAAAACTATCGATTAAGCTATTTACATGTCTTTCATACGTTGTTATTCTGTCAGAAAGTAGTCATAATTTATTCTCAAAGAATAAATTTTATTTTCTGGGAATATTGAATAATTATTGATATATATAGAGAGAAATTACTTTTCTACTAAAAGTAAATAAATCATTTTCATTCTGTGGTTTGGTTCATGTTGCTGGAGCCCACATTCAAGACAATTCGTGGTTCGAGGATAACAGAAAAGGTCATTCGGTTGAAAGCCAAGATCGACTTTAGACTTCCGCCATACCTAAAATTCTAATTAAAGTTTATTACTATAAATATCACAAAAAGAGTTTAATTTTAGGAAAAAAAAATTAAACTTCCGCTGTACCTAAAATAACCATTTTCTAGATCAATTAATCCAACACGTGATACAAGTGATGGGTAGTGAGAGTAATGGAATCACATTCACATAAAAGGGCTGCTAGTAGTGAGTAATGTGAAAGAAGATATAAAAATTGACGGTCTAATTATAGTTATATGAAAGTTACTCTCTCAATACATTTTGGTGAGGATAGTGTTAGTTACACACTGAAGTGCAAGTGTGTTGTTTGTTCAGTAAGGAGAGAGAGGGAAAGAAAGCACAAAGTGAACTTATTAATAAAATACATATATGAGCTTTTAAGTAAAACAAATCCAAGGTTAAGTTTAACTCCACAACTTGTTCCATAACCTTCCTAATATGGGATGTCGATCCCAAGTAGTAATGTCAACAAAACTGCCCAAGAATGACCTGCTAAGAAGTACCCATGCCAAGAATGCTACTACTTTGCAGTATTGTTGCGAGGATCGTTAATAACCAAGAACACATGTCTACACTTATTAAATGACTTTTGAAAATTTTTATTCGAGGACACATTTTCTAGAACTCAAATTTCTTTCTTTCTTGAAATCACCATTATTGTTTAGCTTATTTATCCATCTTTCCACCTTACAAACCATCACTTACCCCAATCGTTGTTGGTTAGCTTATTTCACCATTTCTCCGCATTACTAATCATCACCTATTACCACACTCAATTTTGCAAGATTTGCTTCAACCTTCCTCTTTGCCACCTTATACACATCATCAAACAAAATGTAAGATTTTAATCATAAAATTACATGTTTGGTTCAAAAACTTTTCATTTAGTAGGTAGGTTTTGGTCAAATACTTTTTGTTCAGTGTGATATTATCAACAGTGGAAATATACAATAATGCAACATTATTTTAGTCATAAACTTTGATTTTGTGCAATTTTATATATGAAGTTTTGATTTGATTCAAATTTCATAAACAACTAACATCATTATCGATATAACATCATTTTATATTTAGATATTTCATATGCAAATAATTATATCTATCCAATATAAAAATAAATTTGATATATTCATTTCTTTAAATGTGAAAAGTTGAATTAAAATCAAAATTGTATGTATGCATTTGAACCAAAATCAAAGTTTATAGTTTTGATATTTATCCCATAATATGAAAGATACTTTGACTTGTTTATTAGATTTTCTTAGTGAAAATACCATAGAGGCTCTTATACTAAAATTAGATTACATTTTTCCCTTTACTCAAAAAATAATAAATTAATCCTTATACATAGATCAAAAAGTAAATTGATCTTTTCTATTAAAAATTTCATTTATTTGTAGTATTAAAAACTGGCGTGCCTAACAAAATAACCGAATAATAACACATGATGTTCCACGTGTATGTCATGTTGATGTACAAAGAGACAAATTTTTAATAATAGAAATGGATGAAATTTTTAATAAAAAAACCAAGTTACTTTTCGATCTAACATACAACTAATTTACCCCCTTTTTTAGTTAAAGAGAACAAAATGCAATCTAACTCAAACTACAATGGCTTCCATGGTACTTTAGCAAATTTTCTTACATGTAAATTTTGTACCAATTTCGAACTTTTGACATATTAGTAATGAATTTCTCATATCTTTCTCTCACTTCCATTCTTACATATTTTCACTTTTCTGCCCTCCTATCATGCAAAGCCAACAAAACAAAATCAAAATTAGAGGGAGAAGAAACGCCAAGAATTTGCCAAAAGATTAAAAAGACCACCCCAGAAAATGTTAAATAGTTGACGCCCGTCCGTCAAGTGACCATGAAACAGACCTAATTTGATGAATTTATTACGAGACCATTGCAAGGTATAAAATCATGTCAAAATAATACAATCCATCTGTGAAGCATCCTCATTCCCTAGAATTGCTTACAAAACCTACCTACAGAAATAATTCCAATTTCAACATTCAAATATGAATTACAATAACAGAATTGCCCGTCAACTTATGGTATGGAAAAAAAATTGTTTAATAAACCAAAACTGTTATTAGGAAACCATTTTGTTTTCTATTTAAGATGTAGGTGTTGCCAATTGATGCTGGGAACAGACCTTGCCAAGAGCATATGGTTTAAGCCTTGATCCTTGATGACTCCCCAACTACTTTCTCCATTCTAGAGTACCACTCTCCAATTCGAGTGTGTTCCACCATATCTCTACCAGATCTCAGGTAACGTATCGGTCTTAGCACCCCAAAGACAGCAAGGTCAGCTAGATTAGGCTTGGATCCCCCTACACAATGAGATTGAGGAGAAAAACTTACAATTGCCCTTCAAAAACATTATAAGAAAAGCAATATGAAAATCGTTACGATAGGTTAACTCTGCCCGACTCAGGTCAAGGTGTGAGCTTAACTATAATGCACTAATTCAATTAAATTGTAACCCCACCAAGACCACTTAGGAACCTTAAATTTTTCTTCACGAAAATAAGAGAAAAGATGTAATGAACGAATGCATGTCATAATGATCAGTCAATAACTCCCCCCAAAAAGAATAATTAAAAGAAATTGATCAGTCAGTAACTGTTGCTTATGTAACTTGATCTGACCTCTGAAAATTATATCCACTTAGAAATCATACCAAGAAAATTTCGCCCATTTAGAGCATCCACCCATGTTTCTGTTGCTTCATACAAGGCAGCACGCTCATCAGTGATGTTATATTTCTTCTTTAGATTCTTGGACACAAAATACATAGCTGCAGCTCCAGCATATTTCACTGTTATCTTCTCAGTGAAACTGAAGTTACCTGCAGTTAAGAGAAAAAAACAACAGGAACGTGATGATTATTAGGTGGAATCTGATGCTGGTACTGATTGAATAGCAAAACAAACTCAAGCATGAAACACAATCACTATGGTAAAAGAACAGCCAAAATCCTCGAAGAATTAATTCTAAATTATATAAGAGGGCTACATCAAAATAAAACAACAAAAGTTAAATCAAATTAGAAATTTTAAGGAAAAAAAAGTCATAGTAACAAGTTGAGGAAGTTATGATAGCATCAAATAGACAGAAAATGCCATAACCAAACTTTGCCTATGGAGACCAATGTAATGACAATTAGACTATAGAGATCAAGTAAAACTTTCATGCTACTGGTCCCCGTAATCAGAATAGCATCACTGGCAGTGTAATAGGAAGGGTAGCTGTGATAATTGATGTTAGGTAATTCATAAATCAACTAACAATTCTGTAGAAAAGAAAGTATCTTATGTGCTCATGATGAAGACTTCTAAGAACAATTATTGCAAATAGATTACTAAAAGGGAATTTCAGAGAATGAATAATTAGAAGGGAATTATACATAAGCATGCTTATAGATATTACATTAGGCTCTTGGTAGGGGACTACGGGTGCAATCACCCTAAGTTGAGTACATCAAGCAGAAAGCTCAGGCTTAGGCTTGATTCAGCATTTATTTTGTACTCAGGGCCTCAGGCTAAATTAGAATAACGGAGTTCCTTAAGCTCACCTTCGTCTGTAGTTATGGATACGGTCCAATTTTAATACTTAATTAAAGAAACAGATCAATTACCACCCTTCTTCAAACATGTGCAATGATTACAAAATTAAAAGATTGGACATTTGGTCAATTGATAACTCTAAGCAATAGAGTTATTCGGTTATCTAAGTCCTTGAAGTTTTGATCTAGATTTTATTATTTTATAATTGGTTTCTTCATTTTATTTATCTTTTATGATTAAATTTAATTTTCTCTTTCCGTTATTCCTTGTATATATTTGTATCATTCTTTCCAACTAATTCAATTCAGAATTATTGGTATGCAGGTCTTGTAGGCTTTCATCTATTAATTAATTTAAACTCAAATATTTATTTTTGTTATTTTCTTTTATTTAGTTTTAGTTTACATGTTTTAATCTTTTGTTCAGATAAGACTGGGTTATTTTAATTTAGTAATTAACAAATTTAGTACAATTTCTAGTGTGATCAATACTCAAAACATTATATTACTTGTTACTCCTCTCATATTACCCATAACATGTAAACAGCGTATGAAACCTAGCACTATTTACAGAGGTTTAATTCACCTCATACTCTTTTCAATCCATTGTAACTTTAGAGGAGAAGACAGCATAGAAATTCAAGTTTGCATAAAGAAACTAGACATAACTAATTCCAATGTCTTCTATACTACTATATTTTGTACTGTTTCACATCTTCAATTCCCTATTCCTAAAAATTGAGTGTAAAACTTTATTTGACATTCATTATTGGAAATGGTATGTTACTTGAAGTAGTGAGACAGAGGAAAATAACATTTCCTAATTATTAAAAATGAAACAATATTGTTTCCAAAGCCTATTGACCTTTAAATTGTTGCAATTTGCTTGGCAAAGTACAAAAGAATTCATAGGCACTTTTAAAAACAATGCAAGTAACAAAACATGCAAATAACTCTATGATCCATAAATAGATAAAATTACTTTCTCACTACTTATTAAAGGACTTTGTGGAAAACATAGTGGATGACGTATTTATTCCCAACTTTAGGGGTAAATGGATCAATCATTGACTAAAAAGCGGCAAGGTTTGTAAATGGAGGGAAGGCAGCTACGTATGTATAATACAAAATTATGCATTAATTTACCATTGCTAGTGATGTAGTCGAAAGATTCAAGAGCCTCAGACGTGTTGCGGTATATGTTTGGAGATAAGACATGCACCAAGTGGTTGTCAACCCACCTACACAAGGACATCATTATTAGTGTTCCAAAGATGAAATACTTATTCTAAAAGCAGCTAAAGCAAAAAGGAAGACTTTGAATTGCATTAATACAGCAATATGTATTAACCAAAGTTCTACAGTAGAAGATCATTAACTCATAGCTACTCAGAAACAAGAAAAATGACCTATGTATAGTTTTGTACACACATAACTCTATCTACTACCAAAAGTATTTTCATATATGCTGATTTATATATCCTGAAACATAACATCTTTGCTAAGCATAGAGTTCATGTTTTCATGCATGAGGTTCAATTAAAAAGACAATTAATATAAAAAGTTATACAAATTATTCAGTTTTATCAGAGGGTCAATAACTGAGGTCAAAATTCTGATCTTTCAAGACCAGGTAATAAAAAATCGAGAGGAATGCTAGGAGCAATCACCCAAATACTCTACAGTTGAAAGGCACGTATCTCACATTTTAGACCTTAAACTAGTTACCGAAAATTCCAGTAAACTTCTCATTTGCTGCACACTAAAAGCCAAAGTTTGGTTTGGCTCGTATCTGTAAAAAGATTTTTGAAAAGACTAGAAAGTCCTTTATACACTACTAGACAAACGTTGTTAACAGGTTGTTATTTCGAGAGTATACCATGTTTTGGCACTATTTTGAACTTAATATACTTCATGGTAAGCGTCATCTCAATTAGTTTCAAAGTACAAGATAAATTAAAAAAAGAACTATTTAGTGCACCCAAATAGTTTCTTTTAATACCTTTTGCTTAGCAAGATAAATTTTAATAAGATATAGGTAGTTTTCTGGTACAAGTAGCTGGGGTTAAACCGAAGACCTGAATCCTCCTTAAGAAGGTAACAAATGTTATATCAGGATTGAGTTCTTAAGAACTAATAATATTATAGTGATATAGTAAAAATAAAATTTTAATTACTATAGGAAACAAGACAGTCCGTACCTACGCCACTTTGTTTCTTCATCTTCATCAGCAACTGAAATAATTGCTTTTCCAGGAAGGATCTTTTCACTCAATTGGTCAATAATAGCTGCATGTTCCACATGCACGTTGAGTCCATCATTGCAACTAATGAGCTTAAATAAAGTCAATAACTTAAACAGATTGTTAGGTCTTTAGGGATAATATAAAATAACCAATGAGAACTTAAACTATAAACAGTTTTGACAACAAGAACCTGATGAGTCCACCAGCTGTTGACCATCAACCATCAGAATAGGCACCTTCTTGTAATCAGACCACTTGATCTCTTTCTTACTAATGGGATTGACTTCCACCACCTTGTATGGTATATCATAGTAGTCCAAGAATGCTGAGAGACGATAAACATTATAGGAATCATGAAGTTACTAAGATTTTAATTAGTTGTCTTTTTACTGAGAATGTGCTTGGTTGAGTAGAAAAATGGAAGAACAGAAAGAATGGGTGGAAAAATGAGAAGAAAGTAAATTCTGAGTGTACTTGATAGGAAAGAGATAAGTGGGAAGAAAGAAAACAAGAGAGAACCATTTTCAATCTTAATGCTTAAAAACAATTATTCCAATTCGGAATGATAAGAGGAGAGAAAATGAGAAAGGTATGTATGTTAGTTCAAAATTATGCATTTTTCAGAAGCTTTATTTTCTTCTCATTTTTCAACTCTATCAAGCAATGAAGGGAAAAAACTTACTTTTTCTTTCAATTTTTCCATCTTTTGTACCAAGAAAATCAATGAAAGGAAATATATATCATCTATCTTTTTATTTTTCTACTCCGTCAATTTTCCACCTTTCCAATTTTCATTTCACACTATTAAGCAAAGCCTTATGTTTTGTCTTTCAACTTCCTAAAGTTGCTAAGAAAAATGCAAATTCTAGAAAGAAAAGTGTAGCTGATTACAAAGGAAAAAGTGATTAGAATGCAAAACAGATTCTAATATAATTGTTTCATCAAAGAAAAATAATGCATTTGTTATGTTTTAAGTTTTCAGTTCTTCAAAAGAATCCTTCTCTCCATCACCATGGTAGTTACCAAAACATGTCTGATTTAAAAATGTAATATATAGCGAATAGTTAAAATGTAAGCATATTATCGTTTCCTTTAGAACTCACTAAAACTAACTATTTAATCATTCAAAACAGGTGAGAATTACTTATCCAAATAATTTTTTGGATTTACTTTTTGCTTAAAAATGAAGTTCTGAGTTCAAATTTGATTGGTTCTGTCAATTTTATTTGGTACGAATGCAACGGAAAGAAGAAAAACGAATACATACTACCTTTAACTTTATTACAAAATGGGCAGGCCTCATACTGATAAAGAACAACGTCCTTTGGGATGATTTCAGCTGGTGGCGGCTCCTTGGCGTAGACCGAAGCAGCAGAGGCCACAGAGGCGACAACGCCGACAAGGCCGAGAGAGACGGCTTGACCAGAGGTTTTCGAAAAGGAATTGAGAAGCGGAGAGAACCAATGGCGGCGAGAATTGGAATTGTCGGTTCTGCTGCTGCTAAAGAGCGCCACCCGGAGGAGACGAGGGTGTAGGTTGACTGTTCCTCCGTCGTGAACGGTGGAGAGGGTCCTAGAAAGGATGGAGGAGGTGAAGGAGGCCCTTCTCATTGGCGATCCTATAGCAGAGGGCAGATCTCGGCGCTTTGTGATTTGTTGAGGAAAGTTTCCAATCAGGTGACGTTTTCCCCCAAAATAAATGTGAGGGGTTTATGGCTTTGTGCATTTGGAAATAGGGGGTTTTGGTCATTGTTGAATCAGATAAAGGGTAAAAATGTAAAGGGCAAATGCTATAGTTCTTTTTTAATTATTTTTTTAGTGAAGTTTTTTTAGCGTAAAAATATAAAAGGCTTTTTTTTTAATAAATGTTTTTAGTTAAGATTTTTTTATTACCACCATTGTTCATGTTGTTTGGGCCGGGATGACAGAGTGACTCCAAGATTTAAATTTAGGGTCCGTTTGTTTGTCAGTAAAATGTTTTCCAGAAAATGATTTTCCGGAAAATGATTTACTTTTCTAGAAAATGATTTACTGAAAATATTTTCTGGTGTTTGGATGAAACTGTGTAAAATATTTTCTGTTGTTTGGTAAATTTCAAAATATTTTTCGAAAAATTGTTTTACATATATTAATATGCATATTAATAAATTTATATTTTAAATTGTTTTACATAATTGCAATGATTTATTTATAAATAAATAAATCGATTAAATATATAATAATATTCAATTATTAAGCTATTTTATAAAAAACGTCATAAATTGAAAGCAACCAAAGTCAAATAAATTATTTGTAATTGTGTTATAAAAAATAAAAACAAGGATTGAATAATTATAAATTAGCTTCCAAACCACAATTAATATTAGAAATTAATAATATTATCTAAATGCATAATTAGTAGTACACCATATAATAACAACATTGTCCAAGTGCATAACTAATATTACACCACATTAAAAGTATCAATATCTTCAACCTTAAGAAAATTTTTGAAGCCAAATTTTTTTATGCTTCTTACTGTGCATGATTCTAAAAGATGATAACCAATTAAAGGGAACATATAGCCTTCATTGACAGTTTTCTTAAAATATTATTGCATCATGTTTGCACATCAAAGAAAGGTTAATTTGAGATATTATTAGCAATATTCACCTTCCAGCCTTGTAATGCATCAGAACATGCAGGACAATAATGAAGTTTTCTTCAGGAAACCAATGGCATCTAACTTACCGAGCTAAGAAACTATCACAAGCATGCATTTTACAATGCAATGTCACGATATTGAAGTCTTCAACAGGCACCCTTAAAGCAAAGAAAGGTTATATAAGTACTGTTCTGCTGAAAAAGGTCACTAATGGCACAAGCTGACTCCTCAGTATGTGAGGCATTTAAATGTTTTTAATGTTTATTCTTTATCAAAAGGGACACAAAAGCCCGTAGACCATTGTTTAACCCATGGTGAACTAAAACATGGACTTTATAGGCATTGAAGATATAAGTGCCCTAATCGCATAAAATGTTTTTAGTGAGGAATCAACACCTATGCATTCTTTCAGAAGTTTAAACACAATCCTGAAGCCACTTCCAAACCCTTTTTGACTATTTCAGGCTTCATCTACATGCACAACAGAGATATACATTTTCCAGGAGAAAAAACATCCATCATTTCATATCTGAATACACTTGTTTGGTACAAAATTGCTGAAATGAAAATTCTACAAACCTCGAAGAGAGATTTGGATGTAATTTTTCAATGCAGACTAAGGGGCAACTAGGAATGCAAAGAAAGACAGTAGTAGAGTAGCAACTACATCATGGCTAAAGATCCAGAGCAGTGTTGCGACATGCCTCCTATTGTTGCACCAGGCCCTGCAGGTCAACATGGTTTAAGATGATAATGTTACACTCAAGCCAATAAATAATATATAATATAATATATATATATGTTGCTTTCATCAAGGAGTGTAGCTGAATGTTGCAATAAGTTATTTTTCATTAAGAAAATGATATGTTGCAAGGATAACTCTAACAAACTGACCTGGATCAAGAGGGAAAAATAAACCATAAGGCTCCAAGTATTCATTAAGTTCCATCCATCCAATTCCAGGCTCAGCTACAACATCCATGTCCCAAATATGCAACGCCTTAACTCTCTACAAATTTAAAAAAAATCACTCATAATATCACAAATTAAAAAACCAAATGGATAGAATTGCAAATTCATTTTACACGATGGAACATTGATGATTTTATCACAAAAGTAATTGCAAATTCAAGTCAAATAATTGTCAAAAGAGTGTTATAATAAAGCTTCAGCTCAAATAATACAAAACATGTTTAGAATGAGTGGCACAATGACTAGATGCTAATAAAGCCCATGCTGCAGGACAAACTTCATTAGAAGCCATTACCAGGAAGCACATTAAACAATATCAATAAAATGCATGGTATAAAATTAAAAAGAGTTCATTCCAATCTTTTTTTTTTAATTTATCTAGGAAATATGATTAAATATACCTTCATTAAGGTCATGTCGATGCAAACACCTCCATTAGGAGACAAAGTGTGGCCCTCAATAGATGTAGCTCCACCATATGGTACTATAAGGACCTGATTACAAGCATAAAAGAACAATTAAAATTTTATACTTGCTCAAGAAGAACCAAGACATTTTTGTAGTAGTTCCATGACATTACAAAACATCATATTCAGATGTATGTAATTAAATACAATGAGACTCTGCAAATGGTTTATCACAAAGTACTGCTAGAAGTCGACCTATGTAAGAAGTTTCCAGTTTTGCTACATGTTCAAGTTCAACATAATCCTAGTACTAGTTCCATGACATTACAAAACATCTTATTCAGAACATTTATTTGGGTGATTTCTTAGTTATCCAAGGAAAACAAAAGGGCATAAAAAAAGTTAAAAATTTTCTACTGAAAGAACAGTTGAAACTCAAATTTCACTCAATCAAAAATGACAAAAAAAACCAATGGAATATATTAAATAAAAAAAACTGAGAATCCAAATTAGAAGGTTCGTAGAGTGAAGGATGATTGTTGTGGGATTGGAAAGTAAGGGATCCAGCAGAAATAGCAAAAGCCAGAGGAAGCAAACAGTTGGACCATGAAAAAGCATGGCTATTGGTTTTCCCAGCAATGGTGGATGGTAGGTTCTTCAGACAAGTATTAAGCTGAGATTTGTAATGGTAAAAAGAGTCCCGAAAAGCATTGGAAAAAGCTGATTTCTTTTAACAAGAACGCAAGCGAGCGAGCCAGAACGAAAATCCCATGTTCGGAACTTGACAATCTGATAAGTTTTTCTTTTTTCCGGAAAAATAGATATAATAATTTAAACAAGTGGCGAACTTCAATTTCCCCTTGATTTGGATTTCTTACAAGTATAAGCCCTTCAAATTGGGCGCAGTATTCACCAAAGCTGTGAATATTCAAGCTATGAATACGGAAGAAGGAAAAGGAATGAAGAACGGAAGAAGGAGAATGAGCCTTACCTGGATGAAGGAGGAATCGAAAAAGGTCCTTGATTTGTAGCCCAAGAGAAAGGGAAAGGGAAAAGGAAAGGGAAAGGGGAAGGGGAAGGGGAAGGGGAGAGGGGAGGAGAATGCGTCATTTTCCGGAAAATGTCTTACCGAATTCAAAAGGGTAAGACAATTTCCCTAAAATGTAAGCCATTTTCCCGTGTTTTGGAGTTCATTTTTCAAATGGAAAATGTTTTCCGCCAAACAAACGCTAGAAAAGTTGGAAAATAATTTATGGAAAATCAATTCTGTCAATCAAACAGACCCTTAATTCAAATGTTTAAGAAAAAAGTTTACTTCCACTTTTTCTAACTTGGTTGTTTTTAGTTAAGATGATACGTGTATTCGAATGTTAGGTTATTTGTTTAAGTTTGAAGACCCATTTGAAATTTAGACGGGTTCAGGCAAAAAATTAGACTTGAAAAATGAGTTTAAGCAACAACAAAAAAGCCCGTATTAAATTTAGACCTAGCCTCGGACAAAATTTTTCAAGCCCAAACTCAACTGAACCCGATCATATTTATTAATTAATATATCAAATATTTATATATTTACCACCTGAAATACATACAACTTTTGAAAAGACTAAAACTTTGATATCTAACCTATGTAAGGAAGACTAATTGATTAGGACAAAAACATAACCTAAAACCAAATCCTAAATACAAAATATAATTTGTCATAAGTTTTTCTTGTTTCTCACCCTAACCACTTATTTCTATCTTCTTTCTAAACCATCATCTTTGGCAATTTTTTTAAAAAAGCCAAAAGTAAATATAGTAGTTATTTGCCTACACTATGATATGGGCTAATTTAAAAAGCAGATAAGTTTTTGTTATTTGTATAAACTAGATTGTATTTGTATTAACTACTATGGCAATATTGAAAAAATCATGTAACATGATCATTACGTATAAAAGTAAAAGTCATTCACGTGTATAAACATCAATATCTGAAATAAATAGATCCATTTTCTTAATTCTTTCTTTTCTCTGTTTCTCTTTTTTATTCTTAAACGCTCTTCTCCTTTCCTTTACTTCTTTCCTTTGTGAATTTTACTTCTTTCCTTTGTGAATTTTACTCTCTACATTTTGGCTCGTATCAATAAGTATTAGAGCCATCAATCTTTGCTACGATTGGTTATGGAATGAAGCTATCAAATGAGGTCATTGATCAATTACTTGTACATTTGGAGTCTTAAACCAATAATTATTTGGAGTGGTTGCAAAGCAAAATACAAAATGATTATAAGAACTTTCGCACAAAAGCACCCTTGGTGCTCAATCAAATGCTTGTGAGAGTGGATGAGATAGTCTGTGATATGTAGGTTAGTGATGCATTCAACACAGTATGGAACCGCATATGGAATCAAGACCATCATTGTCAAGTTATGAGAAGGGGTTGCCTTCATCAACTAAACCCATCTCTAATTTCATATCATCAAATGACAATGAGAAATTAGTTAAGCAATCAGGTATGAATTCTTCAATATTACATGTCTAATCTTATGTTACCAAAATTTTTTCTTGGGACACATATGAAGGAATCTCTATTGGGTTTTATTTGTTGATACTTGTTGATGCTAGAGCTAAATTAGAAAATGTTTATACAACTGATGATATAGGCGAATGAACTTGTTGAAATTTATGACCCTTAAAAGTCTAGGCTTTAGGTAATGGAAAAGTGCAATGGCCTAGTGCAAATTGTTCTAATTAATAAAATGGTTTCTATCTATATTTTAATGATAAAGGATTGTTTGTGCATTACACAAATACTATGGATTGGTATGGATTTGCAGCAATGGTGGGGAATAATGTTGAAAGACATGCAACCTTTTCCAATAGAAAAGGTTGAAGAAAATTTTGTGACAAACAAAGGCATGCCTTCTGAAAATGGGAAGGTTGAATTGAATATGAATCAAGTCATGAGAAGAGAGGTTACAACTTATTATTGTTCTCTATGTTATCCTTAAAGGCATTTGGTCTTTGGAGCTTTTGTCGTTTGTTTACTAGAACAAATTCAAATAGGGTTTTATTGTTCACCCATCTCCTACAACCTCTAATATAGCCCTGTATAAAACTTGTTTAGGTACACTTAAGCTCATCGTACTTCATATTTTCATTTGCATCATTTGATATTTGCAATGATGTTTGGAGCTACATGCGATTTTACAAATCTTTGATCACCCACCAAATTTGATCCCAAGGGTCTTGCTATGGATCTCATAACTTTCCCTCAACTTCATCCATTTCTGGTAGACGTCACTCCAAAGGTGACAAGGCTATGCCTTTATTAACTAGTCACGGCTCTTCAATCATTTTAGCTATAGTTGAAACCAATGAGGGAGCAAACCAAAATCTAACAAATAAATAAAAAGTCTAATGTGAGCACTTACATATGAAGTCAAACTTAAGTAATTTGTTGGAACTAGACAAGGCATTAAATTTTTCCATGGCTTTTCATTCTTCTTATGATTGCTGTCGTGTGTGAAATGATATGCAATTTGTGCAAGTATACATGTCAAACCAAGTAATAAAGTGATGAGTGAGTATCGTTCCCACAAGGATTAGATTGAGGCACAAAAGTAGTCAAGTTATTATAATAAAATGTAATTAATGCTATGGTAAAGCTATGGTAAGTATGCATTGACAATTAAAGGGATAGTGATGTATGCAATGTGTAGAATTAATGAATACTTGGAAATGCTATGGCAAAACGAGAATAGAAATGTAATGGCAATTATGAGAATTACTACGTGAATATTATGTAAATGAACAAATACATAACTAAGAATGATATGATATAGATACAACGACAAAGAACAAATAAATAACTAAGAATGATATGATATAGATACAACGACAAAGAATAATGGATATATGATGTTGATTTGGAACATCAGGATTACTAAGAATCTACCCTTACTATCAATAATGCCTTAACAAAATCATACTCAGTTTACTACTTAGAAGAGTTCTAAAATGGTATGCTTCTTTCGAGAGCAAAAACCTCAAGTTACCTTTGTCCGTGTCTATAAGCCTTAATATGGTACCCTGTATTGTTTTCCTTCTGCGTGAACATTGCTCTATGTCTAAAGTCTATTGCAAGTATCGGTTGAGTACTTGCTCATATCATTCAATATTGATCCAACTAATCCAACCTTTTTAGAATTAGGCTTAGTTTATGAACATGCTGAACAATCATCTATGTCTAAGGATTGTACGCATACAAATTAGAAATAAAACAATTGAATGAAATAGTAAATTGATTCGGATCTATGCTTCAACCATTAAAGAAAATAAAAGTTTCATCATGCAATCTCAACCCTATGAGATTTAGCTCATGGGTTGGCACATAAAATTCAAAACCAATATAACATCTAACACCATTTTCATCATTACTTAGCTACTACCCTCCATATTTGCCTAAGGACCTCTTCCCCTTGTTTGCCATTTAGGGTTTCCTTCTTTGGCTTTTTATAGCTTTTTTCCCAGGGTAAATCCAACAATCCATGTTTATCTTTTCCTCTTTTTAAATTCTTTTTTCAACAACCTAATATTATCTTCCCATTTTGAATTTTTTTAGGATAAAAACCAAAACCCCAAGATTATTTTCTCCTTTTTTTAAGCAGATTTTTCTAGTACAAGTACAGTTGGGCTGAAATTGGTATGTGTTGAGTGTTGACTCGGTCTTCCTGACATTGCCACAACATTCGTGCTGACAAAATGTCCAACCTTTTGCCCTGGTAAACTTTCACTCTATTTCTCGTTCCTCAACCTGCACCTGTCAAACCACCAAAAATAGCCTTACCATAAGCAATTAAAAGTAACAAATAATAATATTTAAGCACCATCCAAGCTTCTTATGCAATCTTTTAAAAATGTTAAAATAATTTCCTAAAATGCAACTAAGTTCACTTTAGTACAGATAATTGACCCAGTCTAAAAACATGAATTATAACTCTTTTCAAGAGTTATCACACACCCAAACTTGAGTTATTGCTTGTCCTCAAGCAATATATGCATGAATGCATGAACGTAAGAATTGTCATAGTAACATAATCACCTTTGCATTGTGAGACCTTTAAGAGAGCATTTTATACTTCAATTCTCAACAAAAATATTCTATGTCTAAAAATTTGATCAAGTTTCATAAGCTTATTTAGCAAAGGCAGTACAGAAAATATTGCCCTAAAAGAAAGAAAAATCCTAAGAATTCATGCAATTTTTACTATAGCAAGTACCTCCTAATTTACTTAATTCATCTTTTAACTAACTTAGTTTTTTTTTTCTAGCCTTATACATACTCAAATACATACATATCCATTTAATATGCCTATTTTTTTACTAGGGGATTCAGCTCATCATATGATTCTTTGACTTGACAATTACAATGGAGCATACTGTAATAACCCGTTTTTCAGTGGTGTCAAAAACAGTAGTTTTGGGGCCACAAATTTGACGAGTTAGTTTGTAAATGTTATTATTAAATATTTACGAGTCAAATATGGTATTAAAATAATTTTTGAATTGGCAATTTATGCTATTTGAATGAATAATTATGTTTAAGTGGTATGACCTTAAAGTTAAGTGGTTTTAGAAAATGAGGTATCGGGACCTCATTTCTATTAACCGAGCTATAAATATTTTATTAAATATTTACGAGTGTTATTAAGGTCGTATTAAAATTTGGTTAAGACATTTTAATGTTTAGATAGTTAATTAATTAAAAGAACTAAATCGTAAAAGATGCAAAAGTTAATTGCTATTGATTATTATGGGTTAATTGAACATAGAAACATATTTGAATGTCTTTATATGGTAATTTAGCAATAATTTTAGATAGTGGACGATTTAGGTGATATGTTTTACGAAATTCTATTAAATAGTAAAGGACAAATTTGTAATTTCATAAATAAATAAAATTTAAAACATAATTAAAAGATAAACAAAGCCATTATTTTTGTTATGTTTTTAAGGTGAAGGCTAAAACTCCATGGAAGCTTAAACCAAGCTTTTGGCCATGATTTGTTTCACATGCACGATATGTATTTTTACCTATTTTTAGTATTTTTATGTTTTTAGGCTCATATTAGCTTAATCTAGCTAATCCGGGGATCAATTTATTAAATTGTTAAATGTTTAGAATTTTACCATGGATAAAATTGTGATGTTCTTGAAATTTTATGATAGATTATAAAGTTTGGTTGTTGAATATAAGTATTTTGTTAAGTAAATTTTTATGATTTTCAAGTTTAGGGACTGATTTATGAAAAATGTAAAATTCATGGAAAATAGTGTAAATTGTGGATAAATATGGGATGTTATAAGAGTGTGTAAAAATTGGCTAGCATGATTTATGGTTAAAAATGGTGAAATTACAAGTTTCGGGTTTAGGGACTAAATTGCAAAAGGGTAAACTTTGAGGGTAATTTTGTAAATTTTCATTATTATGGGTTACAAGCTAAATTAATTATTTTAATACTAGAATGAGATTAATTGAATAAAAATGGTTAATTTGCATGTTTTGAACTTAGGAACTAAATTGTATAAAAGTAAAATGTTGGGGGCAATTTTGTAAAAATGTCAAAATGACTTAATTGGAAAAATTGAATTAATTTTTCTGTTAGAAATATTGAATTGAATGGAATTATTATTTTAGATAAAAACAAGTGGAAAATCGAGGAGAAGAGAAAATTACCAAATAACCCTTGTACTTGTTTTAATGTTAGCTAGGAGAAGAGAAGAGAAAATTACCAAATAACCCTTGTACTTAGTCATTGTTGCGATTTAGTTAGGCAAGTTTGTATGAACTGTAATTGTTTTAATGTTAGCTAAATTTGAGTGTTATTACATTGTTATGAAACAAATGAAATTAAGTATAAATGAACTTATGCCATGATGTATTGACGGATATCAAATCCGGTTGAACCTTAGGAATTCTTAAAATACAAATGACATTTCATTAAGGATTTCATGTTTCAGGTGCTGGTCTTGAATGTCCTACCGATGGCTAAGGTCTTGCATTTGTTGTGAATTCTCCACAACTCGTGTGAGTAGCATAATGTAGCTTAGATTTCGACCCACAGCTCGTGTGAGTAGGCCCATTTCACAGCTCGTGTGAGCATTCATATAAAGGAAAGGTTACGATTATATGTAAAGGTACACTTTGTGTGAGCTTTTTCGAGTATCCGATGTAATTCTAGATGGTTCAACGGGTAAAAAAAGGGAATGAAATGGTAAGTTCACAATTGAAATGTAACATGATGTTATAAAAAGTTTGATGAATTAAATGATGTACTTATATATGGGAAATTTATTTATTACATGGATGAACTCATTTATATTATGGACAAGTGCACTGACTTGTGATTTGATGATGTTGTTTAGGCTTATACTAAGCATTTGGAAATGGTAAGTAAGCAAATGGAATGAAATATGATCGTATGGTAGCGGTGATGAATTAAAGGTTATGTTTATACAAATATGATTGATTTCATATGTATCATGAATAAGTATGTTAATTGGTGAGTTTGATGGTGTTACATAGGCTTTAATAATCTTATGGCATTGGTAAAGGTTTATATTTATTCTATAAAGTTCATTATTGAAATGATATATTATATTTAAAGTTTATACGAGCTTACTAAAAATTCATTTCTTACGTAGTTATTTTCCTTTACTTTATAGATTATTAGAAGCTCGATCGATTGGAAGTTTGTTGGAGATCTATCACACTATCCAGTGGTCAATTCAGTAGTTTTTGAGTAATTTTGCTAAGGTTTATAATGGCATGTACAGGGTGCTTTGTGATGGTATTATGGTGCATGTGTTAATAGTGTTTTGGCATGTATAAGCTTTGGAAAGCTAGGTTGGTTTGGTACATTTTGATGCCTTACCAAGTTATGTGATATTGGTTAGTTTGATGTGCTTGTCTTTAAGGTTATCTTGGCATGTTGATAATGACTTGAAAATGATTACTTGAGACATGATTAAGTTCATTTATGAGCTAAGTTATCATGTATGGAAATGACAATATTATCATGTATAGGTCTATTATATTGATGGCTCATGGTAGTATTAATGGTTGTTTTATTATGCTTGTGTCTTTGAAGTTTATGTTATATGATAGACTTGTAATGCTTGTTAAGTAAAGTCATCTTAGCCACTTTTAGTTATTGAAAGGTATGGTCTTTTGGTAGGCTTGTAATGGTTGAGAATGGATAAATTGAGATATGTTTTGGTAAGGAATTAAGTTAGATTATGATTCTTGAAATAAGGTAATGTTCACTTATGTTGACATATTATGTTTTGGTATGTTTGTGGTGCTTTGAATGGTATATTGGTAAGGTAAATTAGGATGCTTGAAATGGTATGTTTATGCAAGTTTGAATGGTGTTTGAACCCCTTGATTGTGTGCACAAATGGTTTATATAGTTATGCATGAAATGATTTTGGAAATGACTTGATTTTAGGTAGATTTGGGTCCACACGGCCTGAGGCATGGGCGCGTGTCATCTGATGATTTCTTTAGGGTGCAAGTAAATGAGTTACATGGCCTGGCACACGGGTGTGTGACACGGCCGTGTGACCCTTCTCAAAGTGTTACACGGGTGAGGACACAGGCTAGGACATGGCCGTGTGTCCCTAGTTCGAAGGTTACACGGCCTGAGACACAGGTGTGTGTCTCAGCCGTGTGACTTCTGTTTTGAAAATTTTGCATTTTTTTTCTAATCTTTCAAAATTGTTTCAAATTGGTCCTGATTTACTTATAAGATATTTTTAGGGTCTCGAGGGCTCAATTTAGGGACGATATGTATGCATATGATTGGTTTATGATATGATTGTATTGTTGAATGATATTAAGTTTAAATGTTTTTGATTGTATGATAATGCTTTGTAACCCTAATTCGGTGACAGATACGATTTAAGGGTGTTATACATACACGAAATTGCCAAATACTCAATTATGTCTCGATTTGAATATGAAGCTAAAGCTTTTGACTAAAAAGATGGATGGAGCAAACAACTACCTTCTTAGCTACTTATCCCGTTCCTACAGTGGAGTGCCCCTAATTTTCTTTGTTACACATTCTTACTCAAACCCACCTTTCTAGTCAATAGCACGATGAAGCAAACAAAGTGGTGCTGACTTACTTGGCAATTCTAAGCATTGGAGTATTTAATGGCATTTTTTTAAAGAATTTTCTTAGACATTTCCACTTTATTCATTATTGAGTATTGCCATGTTACCAAATATAGCTTCAAAAGTCTCTAAGTTTATCAAAAGAAACTTACAATGGATCAATTGTAATTGGAATTAGGACATCCTAATTTTAAGGATCAATTTACAAGAAAACTATCCTAAGCTAAAATCAGCTAATCCACTGTCACAAATTTCTAAGTTTATTGAAGAGTTAAGCTCCTCATCGAACATCATAGAAAAAAATACACTTATCACAGTTTAAATAATTCCTGGCAATCATGCGTGCCATGGCAAAATGAATTACAAATGAACAAAAAATACTAAAACACGCATGCTCAACTAAATATCTAATGCAGTTTAGATGCACAATACACCCCCAAACCTAAGGGATGCATTGTCCTCAATGCATGTACAGATATGAATCATGAATGCAAGAACATATATATGTACATAATGAAATGTAACAAAGGGAGAAAAAATTCCCGAGCTTGGAGCTAAATGGTGGTACTTTAATTGCGGCGAGTGGTCTTTCATGCACTCATCTTATAACGCATCGACCTTTTAAGTAAATAGATGGTACATCCTCCTCTTCATTATCAAATCTGGTGTGTTCATCAATAATCCGATCGATCTCACGATCCTGTTCAGTCATCGATTCAATAGAAGGATGTGGAAATTTAAAAACTGCAAGGGTCACACGCTGTGTGGCCAGGCCATGTGACTCACATGGCCAAGAGACACGCCCATGTCTTAGGCCGTGTAGGAATTCGAAATAGGGACACACAGCCGTGTCCCAGCCCATGTCCGTGCCCGTGTAACTCACTGACTTGGGTCACAAGGCCAAACCACACGCCTGTGTGCCAGGCCGTGTACCTTTCGGAATAACCTCACATGCCCGTGTGCCAGGCCGTGTAAAACCTGACTTGTAACCCTTTGAAAACTACAGGGGACACGCGACCGTGTTACCTGGCCGTGTGTCACACACGGCTGAGACACATGCCTGTGTCTCTACCCGTGTGGACGAAAATAGGCTATTTTACAAACCATTTTCTCAGTTTTTTCAACATGTACCTATAATCCCTTTTGCACATATACCTAAGCCCTCAAAAGGCATCAAAACCATGCATAATCAAGCCAAACACATATGGTACAATAACATCCAACAAATATGCCCAAAGGCACATCAAATAACAACATTAAAACACATATAACCATGTATTCAATTTGGCCAAAATAATTGATTAACTTCTAACTTAGTTTGCATCATTACACGACATGTAAATCACTTACCAAAACATACCATTTGGTACCGACTGTACCACATAATTATTAGTATCAAAATATATATATGCTTATTATGGCAAAACACCAATTCACAACAAGTTATATGTCATATCTAATATGCACATTCATCTACTTTTCTATCTACCATCATTCAACCATAACAAGTCATATATCAAACATTACAAGGCTACTTATATACACCTTATAATATATATCATTTTACCAACACAAGGACAAAATGTAAACTAACCAAATGATCATTTCCACAACCAAAACACATAGGCTAACATTAGCCAAAATACCTATACATGCCATTATAACCTTAACCAAGATATCAAAATCTACTGAAATAATCACTGGATAGTGTGATAAAGCTTCGACGAGCTTCCGATAGTCTAAAAAGTAAAGAAAAATAACTACGTAAGCAATGAATGCTTAGTAAGATTGTATAAACTTTAATCATATCTTTCCTTTTCAAATATGAAATTTATACATATCAAGAATAATCATATATCGATACCACACGATTAATGAAACCAAATTCAACAACTCACAAATTGAATAATTCCACAGCATCACTTATACCTATCATCCCTAACAAAGTAGGATTTTATAAAAACTTTAAATCTCTTTCAATTTTCTTCCTTTCGTTTGCATGTCATTACTTTCCATCTTTAGCTTAAATAACATCATCAATTTAACTTATCGTTCTATTTCATATGCATAATACATAAGACACAAGCCTATCATCAACCATAGCCACAAGCTAGTGCATTTAAACATAGCTTTTTTTAGAGTTAATCACATGATAAACCATTTCATAAGAATTTGCATAATTTAAACCTTACCACTTATTCAGGAGTACAAGCATATTTTCATTTGAGTACTTACCATTTCAATACGACTTATAAGTAAACATAATACCATTCAACCAATAGCTTGGCCCTTGCCTAAGCATCAAACAGAAACACATGTTAGCATACTTGAACATATTTCATATAAATTCAACATTGATAACCTTATATTCTCAACATGTTACGCTTGAGTTTATTACTCGTCTCAACTTACATAATTACCATGTATCAACATATCAAAGATATTCATATATGTACATGTCATGATACATATCATTATCTTACCGTACATATATCATCCATTACAATATATCAATATATCATGTACCATCATTTCTATGCATTTCATGTATATACATGTATTAGTTCGTATCAAACTCATATCGTCTCTTAACAGATTGTGACCGTTGAACCACTTAGAATATCGTTAGATACATGGTAGTACACACGAGGTATACTGAACTGTAATCCATCAATTCCTGTACATGTATGCTCATACGAGCTATAAACGGTAAACTCCTCCGAGCTAAATAATGGTAAGCTTAGACAAGTTGAGTATTGATAAGCTCATAAGAGCTGGAATCGGTAACCCTAATGACATGTCATTTGTATCCTACGAATTCCTAAGGTTCAAACGGGGCTTGGTATTCTTTGTGCGTTGCTGAATTTTCCTCGTTTCATTATAATCTAAATGGTATAATAACATATATATATATCATTTCATTTTCAATAAAATTAATATAATAACATTAAATTTAACCAACAATATACATAGTATAGTTCATATGAACTTACGCTAAATTTCAGAAATACAAAAGTTCAAGGGCATTTTGTTAATTTTCCATTTTCCTCAATTTTTCACGATCTTGATCTAAACTAATAATTTCATTCAATATATTAATTTAGACAATAAAAATTCATTTCATACAATTTGGTCTTTTTACATTTTACAAAATTACCCTAAAGTTTTACTTTTATTTAATTTAGTCTCTAAGCCCAAACATGCAAATTAACCATTTTTACCTAGAATTGATCTTAGCTGAATGTTCATGGTATCCAAAAAAGCTCATTTATGCGACAATTTGACATTGAATCCTTGTAATTTTATTAATTTAACAAATTAGTCCTTAATCGAAAAATTCATCAAAATCACATAACAAAATACTTTTAAATATAAATCAACATTCCAAATTCATCATATAACATAAAAAATCACAAGATTTATCAATGGCAACATTCAAAATCTTTAATATTTTCAAAATCAAAGGTATAGGCTAGCTGGACCTAGTTGCAACGATCTCGAAAACGTAAAAATTACAATAAACTTATAGCTTAGGGGCTTACATGCAAGGAATAAAACATGGCTGAACCAAGATTTCATAGACATGGCTTCTTTCTTCTTTTCATGCGTGAAGAAGACACCAAAATGATGATATAACATTTTGGTTTTTATTTTATTTAATTTAATAATCAAATTACCATTTTACCCTTACCTAACTTTAAAAATTACACTAATGCCAAGCCATGCACATCCACTATCACCTTTAAAGGTCTATTTACCATACAAGGACTTCCATATTAAATTTGTATAGCTATTTAATACCTTTAGCTTATAGAACACAACTTTTGCACTTTACGCGATTTAGTCCTTTTTGCTTAATTTACTATCGAAATGATAAAATTTTCCAACAAAACTTCAATACCACCTTAATTACACTCCGAAAATATTAATAAAAATATTTACAGCTCGTTTTATAGAAGTGAGGTCCCGATACCTCATTTTCTAAAACCACTTGAACTTAATAAAATATTTATACAGCAAAAATCATTATATCAAAAACCTTTTTAAAATCACAATTAACTCGTAAATATTAAATATAATATTTACAAACTTACTTGTTAGATTTGGTGGCCTCGAAACCACCATTTCCGACACCACTGAAAAATGGGCTGTTACAGAATGTGATCTATTGATCATTCATCATCATGGTTAATTCTCCTTTCTGCAGATCGATTAAAGTCCTGTTTGCAGCAAGAAAAGGTTTTCCAAGAATAATTGGCACATCATGGTCAACTTCACATTCTAAAATAAGGAAATCTATAGGAAAGATAAATTTATCTACCCTTACCAATACATCTTCAATTTTACCTTTCGAATGGGCATAGGATTGATCGACCAGTTGCAACATAACCGTAGTAGGTCTTGCTTTCTTGATTCCCAGCTTCTTGAAAATAGACAGAGACATTAGATTTATACTCGCTCGTAAATCACATAATGCCTTACCAACATAATGATTTCCAATGAAACATGGGATAGTGAAACTCCCTAGGTCCTTCAACTTTGGAGGCAACTTATTCATCAACATTGATGTGCACCCTTCAATGAAAGCAACAATATCAAAATTTCCCAATCTTGGTTTCTTCGCCTGTATATCTTTCATGAATTTCATGTAATTGGGAATTTTCTCCTAAGCTTCTACTAGCAGTATGTTAATATAGAGTTGGTTCAAAATATCCAAAATTTTTTTGAACCAGGCCTCTTGTTTACAATTGTGGAATTGTTGAAGAAATGGTAGAGGTAGTCGTCCTTCAGGTTGTTGATATTGTTTTGCTGTGGCATTTCCACCAGCAAAATGATCTGATTTTTCTACGATAGGCTGTTGTTTTACCTTTTTAGTTGCAGTGTGCTTTTCAAACAGTTCTGAATTCTTTTCCTGGTCGAGTCTGAAATTGTCCTCTTTTGCTGTGGCATCTTGAACAACATCATCTAGTTGAGTCCCACTTCTGAGAGTGATAGCTTTGTACTGCTCCTTCCTTTGTATTCTTAAATTCTCGATATCCTTTGGAAATACTCATTGTGGCCTCGAATTTAAAGCATTTGCTATATTCCCTACTTGATTCTCAAGAGCTCGTAGGGATGCAACTTGGCTCTCTATTACAACATCATTCTTGGCCATACATTCCTTCAGTAATGCTTCCATAGGTGATGATGATGATGCTGAGGCCTGACCATGTTGTACATTTTGCCTCAGCATAGGATGATCATAACCAGGCGGAGCACTGTTGGCATCCTATCTTGCAACATTGTTAAAATTCCCTCACCTTGATTATTCCAACTAAAATTCAGATGCTGCTTTCACCCTGAATTGTAGGTGTTGGAATAGGGGTTATTATTTCGGTTAAAATTGCCCATGTATTATATAGATGCTAGATTTGATGGACATTCGTCAAACATACGGTCTTCACTACAATAAATACATGATAGCTCGGCAGATTTCGTCTCCTGGAATACAGTTAGATTTTTCATGGTTTTAATCATGTCAGCTAAAGAAGATACATGGGTTGTCAACGAGGTGATTGCATCAAGCTCCATGGTACCAATAGCTCTCTTACCCATCCCAACTCTCATTAACGGATGTTGATAATCATTATTGGCAATCTTTTCCAAAATCTCATATGCTTTATTATAAGATTTATCCAACAAAGTACCATTGGTGGAGGCATCAACTATCATCCTCATGTGTGCATTCAACCCATTATAAAACATCTTCATTTGAGTCCAGTGTTGGAATCCATACATTGGACATTTCCAAATTAACTCCTTAAATTGTTCCCAAGCTTCATATAACATTTCATCCTCTAATTGCTAAAAAGACGTGATGTCGTTTCTTAGCTTGGCATTCATAGTTGGTGGATTATACCATAGCAGAAATCTTTGGCAAAGATCATTCCATGATGCCACTGTTCCCCAAGGCAAAGAATTCAGCCACACTCTCGCACAATCTCTTAAAGAAAATGGAAATAGTTTAAGTTAGAGCGTCTTCAGGAACACCCTGTTGTCTAAATGAGTCACAAACCTCTAGAAAAAGTCTTAAATGAAGTCTTGGATCTTCAGTGGGTAACCCACCAAACTGGCTCACTGTTTGCAACATCTGAAACATTACCGATTTTAGTTCAAACTACTGAGGTTGTATTTATGGTCTGACTACCCTTGGATTCAAATCATCCAAAATTGGCACAACATGCTCTCGGATTGGTCTTCTCGGCTGTTTATCAGTCTACGAACATAAGGATTAGTGCCCTAACCATTCAAACAATAATTCATACCTGGTATCACCCTACAAATAGGAGGATTAACATCTTGATCATTCGAATTATCATTGAGACCAGAATCATTCCCGTTCATAGCCATTTTTCGCAGTTCTTTCCACCTTTTTTGTAAAGTTCTTTCGATCTCTAAGTCAAAAGGATATTCCTTATTAGCAGGAATGCCTCTTCTCATGCATTAATGACAAACCTGTAGAAATTAAATATAATTAAGGAAATTAAATATAATTAAGTTAAATGAAACTAATAAAATTAATTAAAATAACAAAATAAAATTACACCAAATTACTGATCCCGGGCAACAGCGCAAAAGCGTGTGAAATGCTATGCGATTTGTGCAAGTATACACGTCAAACCAAGTAATAAAGTGATGAGTGACTCTCGTTCCCATAAGGATCGAATTAAGGCACAAAAGTGGTCAAGTTTTTATAATAAAAATGCAATTAATGCTATGATAAAGCTATGGTAAGCATGCAGTGGCAATTAAAGGAATGGTGATGTATGCAATATGTGGAATTAATGAAGACTTGGAAATGCTATGGCAAAATGAGACTAGAAATGTAATGGTAATTATGAGAATTACTACGCGAATATCATGTAAATGAAAAAAAGTTAATAACTAAAAATGATATGGTAAAGATACAATGACAAAGAATAAATGATATATGATGTTGATTCAAAAGGTCCGGATTACTAAGAATCTACCCTTACTGTCAATAATGCCTCGAAAAAATTATACTAAGTTTACTAATTAAAAGAGTTTTAAAATGGTCTACTTCTTTGGAGAGCAAAAACCTCAAGTTACCTTGCCTGTGTCTATAGGCCTTAATACAGTCCCATGTATTGTTTTCCTTCTGTATGAACACTGCTCTATGTCTAGAGTCTGACAAATATTGGTCGAATACTTGCTTATATCATTCAATATTAATCCAACTAATCCAACCTTTTCAGAATTAGATTTAGTTTATGGGCATGCTGAACATTCATTTATGTCTAGAGATTGCATGCATACAACTTAGAAATAAAGCAATTGAATGAAACAGTAAATTGATTTAGATATATGCTTCAACCATTAAAGAAAATTAAAGTTTCATCATGCAATCCCATCCCTATGTGATTTAGCTTATGGGTTGGCACATAATATTGAAAACCAAAATAATATCCAACACCATTTTCATCATTCAATTCAAGGAAGAAAAAAGTAAGAAATAAGGAAGACTTCGGAAGGACAACTTTCTCATGTCTAGTTCACACTCCAGCAACACAGTGACCTATGATGGCTGAAATGGATTGCTTTCATCGTCCTCTTTCTATTTCTACTCAGTCGCTACCCTCTATCTTTTCCTAAGGATCTCTTCCCCTTGTTCACCATTTAAGGTTTCCTCTTTTGGCTTTTTATAGCTTTTTCCCTAGGGTAAATCCAACAACCCATGTTTATCTTCTCCTCTTTTTAAATTCTTTTTTCAACAACCCAAGATTATCTTCTCCTTTTTTTAAAATTCTTTTTTTCTAGGATAAAAACCAAAAGCCCAAGATTATTTTCTCCTTTTTTTTAGGCAGATTTTTTTGGTACAAGAACAGTTGGGCTAAAACTGGTATGCATTAGATGTTGACTTAATCTACCCAACATTGCCATGACATTGATGCTGACAAAATGTCTAAACTTTTGCCTTGACAAACCTTTACTCCTTTATTTATCCTTCCTCAACCTGCACCTGCCAAACCACCAAACACAGCCCTACCAAAAGCAAGTAAAAGTAGCAAATAATAATATTTAAGCACCATCCAAGCTTCTTATGCAATGTTCGAAAAATGCTAAAATAATATCCTAAAATGCAATTAAGTTCAATTAAGTATACACAATTAACCTAGTCTAAAGCATGAACTATAACTCTTTTCAAGAGTTATCAATTGCTTTTTTGGGTTGCTAGGATTGAACTATCTTTCTGTGACACCACACACCGGTCTCAACCGCTGAATCCAAGTGTGTGAAATCAAATTTGTTGTCAGAGCAACTTGAACTAATTTCCATTGACATTATGAACATTAAACATTAACAATTCATCAAGGAGAATTAATAAGTTCATTACAATTCAAGTTTACTAAACATCCAAAATAGAATTCGATCAAAATGCACAACCTGATTCGACTCGGTTGCTGGATCCGAGTACGGAATGCTACATTTGTTACTGGAGTAACTACAGTCAATCAATCAATCTACAAGCATTTATAGATGTAATCGAGCTTATGAAATCCCTTTGTTGACCCAAGCAAGAAATAGGACCAAATTGTAAAGTTTAAAAATTTTAAGGTCAACGTGGAAAAATTATTTACTCCACATCGTGACATACCAAAATAGTTTGTCACGTTGTGACTGACTGTCGACTAACGTTGCGACGAGGATGGTTGTTCATCATGACGTGGACTCTGTTTTTGGTAAAAATGAACCATTTGGTACCTATTTCAATGCTTCCGAACCAACTTGTAACATATTCACCTAATGTCAAACACATCTAATCCAAAATATGCATTAAACCATGCCAATCAAGTTTACGCACTCAATTCAATGTTTCCAAACCAAATTGTAACATAGTCACCTAATGTCAAACTCATCTGATTCAAATCATGCATTAAACCATACCAATCAAATTTACGCACTCAATTCAACTTCTTAACAAGATGTTCTCAACATTAATACCAATTAAACTTATGAATTTCAATACCATTTAAGCAGATTAACTTAATTCATTCAAATGCCTAACCTTACCTATGCCAACTTTATCAACACTTGTCATTTCACTTGTGATACATACATGAATAATCACCAACACTTTCATGCCATCAACCATGAACTCAAATAACCATTTATCAACAAATGCATCACAAACATCACTAGTTACTAATTCTTATCAAGGCTTTCAACATTAAGTTGTATACCAAACATTTATATACATCAAAATAACTCAAGACACCTACATGTCACAACTTAAGACTCAAATAATCGAGATACTACCAATTCGGTGATAGGATAGTGTGAGCTTTGGAATGATCTGGTTTAACGTGTTCTGCAAGATGATTTAAGGGAAAGGGAAATCAACTGGGTAAGCATATGAAATCCTTAGTAAGCTCATAGATATTAAACAAAAAATCTTACCTTATCATACAATTAAATACAAAAAGCTACCACAAGATGCATACTTTAGCTAACATGGCAAAACACAAATATAATGATAATCTTGACCATATATCAATCCAATCCATCTTAAAATTGACATTTCAATAATTTAATCATGCTCAAATAAAAATTTATCATTTGAACCTAAAACTTAAATAATTTCATTTCAATTTTCCGTTTTACATTAGCCACTTAGCCTGAAGAACTCTAGTAAATGAACTTGGATACACATATATCTCTGATACACAATTTGCTCGTCTAAGCTAAGTATACTCATGTTAGATTACCACTCCAAGCTAAACGTTTATAACGCCATGTGTTTTTGCTTGTCCAAGTTAAAAATATACATTTCAGGTTAGCCGTTTGGGATAAACCTTTAAAATAACATTAGGTTACCAGTCTAGGCTAAACTTATGTCACATGTATCTTCGATTTTGCAACAAATACAGGATTTTAGTAACATTTTTCATCAATTCATACATGTGTGCACAAGACCCTATTGACATGTCAATCATATCCTAACCTTTACTAAGTTTAATGATCGCCTCGCCTTGCCCCGCTCGTGCGTGTACTATGACCCAAAAAATCAACATTAATACAACAATTAAATTAGAATAACTACGTGTAGTGTCTGCAAGTGTGACAGGTCAGCTGTAATATGATTTGTAAAATAGGGTACAAGAGTACATTGAGGATCGAACCCACAAGAGTCAGTGATTAAGTGAATTCTAGCTACAAACATGCAAATAAAAAGTCTAAACAACTACTCGTTATATAACATAGCACAGTAGACCATGAATTTGAGTTTAATTAAACTAATTAGCTAACAAATAAAAAAAGGACTAAACTATAAAGCATGCAATGTAACACGCCAAATTCGATCTTTTGGAAGGATCCAAGTAAGACGAGTCACCACTTAGAAATCATCCATTTTTAAAACTATTTTTGGTGTAAACTTTGTAAAACTGCATAATTTGAATTAAACCCTTAATGAAATACTGAAATAAAGTGTAAATCAAATGGTGTATATACTTCAATAGGATAATTTCATCATTTAGAATATAACACTATGAAACTTTCCATAGATTTAAATGAAATTTCATTAAAACAATTTTTATTGAATATAAGTTTCAAATACAAATCATTCTCAAAATACATCTAGACATCACCCCCATAAGTAATACATAGTACAAATAAATAGATGTGATGTGATCTCATAATTGATTTAGGATTACTAGTCACTTGATTGCCCGGCCATTTCCAAACAGGTACTTGTTGCTACAGAAATAAAAATAAGAATCTTGAAAACAAAGGCTTGTACGAGAAAAGAACCAACGTTAAATAACGCGACCCATTTTCTATACGAAAAACAATTGAAACAAGAATTATAATCTAACAAACCTCGACCCGTTGTTTATAAAAAAAATAAAACCAAAGGTCTAAGAAATGAAGAAGAATGCCACAAAGGAAAGATCCTTGTTAAGTTTAGTTTTTTGTGTTCTAAGGAACTCAAGAGAAAAATTCTCACAAAATGCAAATTCATTCATCATAGTCTAACCAAAACAATGTCCTCTTACAAGCTATTTATAGGCACTATTATGACTATTCGAATGCCTATGTAAAACCTTTCATCTTCAGCAAATAACTAAGGTTATTACAAGCTTTAATTTCAGTTTTAACTCATGTAGGAAAGCCAATGGTCATGTCTCTTCATTTTATTCTGGTGTAGATGAAAAGGCATGACTCTATTCCTTCATGAAGACTAAATGTGATCTTAATGTGCTTAGTTTATGTCCCTTCAGCTCCCTTGAAACTGAATCATAAAACTTGTGTAACATCCTCTTGTAATCGCATCATAATGAAGGATAAAGACTCCAAAAACTGATCAAACTTGGGGAGTCTCCTTTTGATCCATTAACAACCTCCTTAATGTTCTTTTTAAAAGCTTTGAAATTGCCCAATTTGAAGAATCTTTAGTCATATAAAAAGCACCATTTAGACAACCACCATAATGAGCTTTGAGTGCTTTATTATCCACCAAAAATGTTCTCTTTACGCACCAGCAATTAAGTGACCAAAATGCACTCTTTTATGCCAAAACTGAGCAAACATTTGAATGTGACAACATTTGATTCTTCTTGGCAAACAAACAACTCTATTATAGCTTTAAAATATGTGATCAACCTTTTGGACTTTCCTACAACAAACAAATTGAACACACAATTAACTTATTTAAAAAACATTAAACATTGCAAACTTTTCACATTCTTATTCAACTTGTCAATTAACTAGAGACACACATATTTATTTATGAAAATAAACACACTATAACTTATGCATTAAAAGTAACATCCAAATTAAATAACACACTTATATGAGTTACTAATGGATGACTTCATTTAAAGATGCAAACTTTAACTAACATGGGAGTTACATAATGCATGACATAATTTATGATGCAATCTTCACTAACATGAGAGTTACATAATGCATTTCATTATTTATGATGCATACGTAACTAACATGAAAGTTACATAATGCATGACTTTATTAAATGCAAAACACAAATAATGCAATCAAAATTAAAATATGCAAACTTATTAATTTAAATAAAATTTTATTAAATTAAAAAGTCCTTAAAAACATTGGCCCAATAATCAATCTGGCCTGTGAGATGTTTCATTTTGCACTTGGGCCCCTCGTGCTTGGGCCAATCCTGATGTCGTTGAATTGCGTCATAACATGATGTGGTCGTGCTCACATTAAGATGTCTCACAACAGTAGATGTTTTCTAGCGTAGTCATTCAAAAAGTCTTCCTTCAATAGTAGACCTGAGAAGGAAAAGGGTAACAGGGTAAGTTTAAAAGAACTTAGTGAGTTCCAAAGAGATCTTAAGCAAAATACTAATAGCACAATCCATTCTTTCAAAGGAATCTCTTAAAAATTCAAAGTACACCCAATGACATATACAGAACTTAGACAGACTCAGTACGCCAATGGCGTGTTACACAGGCGAATTCTATACACGAACACAACATAACTTAGCCATTCCATTTTCATGCCAACCACATTCCCAGAGTTCAGATTCAGACTCTTATAAGATGTTTCTTTTTTATTTATATACATTCTCTCCTTATAGCTCCCATTTTAGAATCATTCAGTAGCATGTTTAATTGTGTTATGTCAATCCGATTTGAAATATATATCTGCCCTACCGGAGGCTACACAACATATTTCCTTTAACTCCATTTAAATAGATCAATTCATATCATATTATTCATATCATATGCATGAAACATTAACAATTAACCTTGAACCAGGAAGTTTCCTTCCTTACGCACTAGTCTAACAGTTATGCATGCAGAGTCGAAAACACGTAAAGAACCTTAAAAATAACTTAGGTTTCATTAGTAATTACCGGAGAGCTATGGAAAATGCATAAGTTGGCTGACTACAGTGAACCCAACTTTAGAAAGGTTTTCTGGACTTTGGTTTTTCAAAAAATGTAAAGAAGATCAATGACGAAGATGAATATAAAGAAAACAAAAAGATTTTTGATGAGGGCATTGCTATCCTATATTTATACTTAAGCATGAAGACAAGGTTTAGTGGAAAAATTAGATAATTCCACTAACACTCTTGATTCTCATGATTAAGTGTGCTTATAAAAAATTAAGTCTTTTCATCTATAGTAGCTTAGTTCCATTCTAACTAAGTCTCAATTGAACTAACTAAATTAGCTTACTTAAATAATAAACAAATCTGTTCAAAAATAAAGCAAGTGAGTTCGCCAAAGTATCTGGGTGGTGTACACTTATCGGAAGAGTCCTCCAAACCACAAATATTAGCCAAGCTAAGAGTTCACGAAATGGTGCATACAAAGAATCATATACTTAATAAAAAAAATTACTTACTCATATCTATTCTTAATTCACCAAAAGCTCTAAACAATAATCAAATACCAAGACTTCACTGGATGGGTTGTTACAACTCTATCCTACTTACAAAATTTTGTCCTCGAAATTCATACCTGAAATAACTGAAGATATTGCTCTTTCGTTTGGCTCTCCCTTTCTTATGTAGCCTATTCTGTATTATGATTTCTCCATAATACTTTCACTAATGGAATTCTCTTGTTCCTCAGCTCTTTTACCTATCTTGCCAAAATACAAATGGGCTCTTCTTCATAAGACAAGTTTGGTTCAACCTCTAACTCTTCAATTTGTATAACATGAACTGGATTTGATCTATATCTTCTCAACATATCTTCTTTCAAGGAGAGACTTTCGAAAATACATTATCACCAACTTCAAAAGAAATTTCTTTTGTCTTTAGATCTATATATGCTTTCTGATGATCTTAAGCAGCTTTTAAATTATTATGAATAACAAAGACTTTTTCTTTAGTTTCACGTACCAACTCAAGACCCACTAACTTTCTTTCACTGAGCTTCACCTAAACCGTATAAAGCTTCAAAGGGGGATTTTTTCAAACTAGTATGAAAACTGTTGTTGTAAGCAAACTCAACCAAAGCAACATACCTTTCTCAGTTCATTCCAAAATCAATTACACATATTCTGAACATCTCTTCTGAGACTTGAATAACTCTTTTAGATTGGCCATCAGTTTGAGGATGAAATGCAATACTGAGTTGCAGTTTAGTTCCCAAAGATCTTTGTAATTGATTCTAGAATCTTGAAGTAAACCTTGTATCTCTATCTAAAACTATGGAAGATGAAATTCCATGCAGATGTACTATCTTAGCAATATAAAGCTCATCTAACTTCTCCAAAGAATAAGTAGTATTCACAGGTAGAAAATGAGCTGACTTAGTAAGCCTATCTACTATCACCCATACAGAATTTTTCCTTGAAGGATTCCAAAGTAATTCTATTCCACTTCCATTTTGGTAATTCCAAAGGATACAATATACTGGAGGGAACTTAATGTTCCACCTTAACTCTTTGGCAAGACAAACAGGTTGAGACATACTCTGCAATTTCTCTCTTCAACTAGGCCACCAATATGAGCTCTTCAAATCTCTATAAATTTTAATACTCCCAGGATGGTGTGAAAATGGTCCCTGATGAGCTTCTCTTAGCAACTCTTTCCTCAATTCATTCCAAGCTGGTACAAACATTCTTCTCATGAATCTTAACTTACCATTTGTACCTAGATTGAAATTTGCTACTTTTCCAGATATCATTAGTTGTTTGAAAAAATTACATTGAACATCTTTCATCTGCTCTTCTAATATCTGAGAAAAAAAATTTGGCTTCACAACTAATTCTGCCAGTAATGATCTATTATCAGACATACTTACTTTTGCTCGGAGAGATAATAATGCTACCAGATTTGCCTTCCTTGGATGATACTCAATAGTCAAATCATAATCTTTCAATAGTTCTAACCATATTTTTTAGAGCAAATTCAGATCCTTTTGATGACATTTCTCTGTATATCTTTAATGCTAAAACCACTACTTCCTATTCCAGATCATGAGGTTTAAGCTGACAAGATGCATATGTTATAACCTTACCCCTCTGCATAAGCACACATCCCAACCCATTCAAACATGTGTTAGTAAAAACTATATACTTTATCCCACACTCTGGCTATACGAATAATAGAGTTTTAGTCAAAACTGCTTTCAATTTCTCAAAACTCTGCTGACATTCATCATGCCACACAAACTTTTTTTTTTTCAATAATCAAGGAAATAGTGTTTCTAATATTGAAAATCTTTTTGACAGATATTCTGTAATATCCTGCTAATCCCAGAAAACTACAGACTTCAAATGTATTTTTTAGCAGATTCCACTCAAGTAATGCTTTTACCTTGGCAGGATCTACTTTAATACCATCAGCAGAGATAACATGCCTTAGAAAATGTACTTCTTTTAGCTAAAACTCACATTTATTGAACTTAGCATATAATTGATTATCATGCAGAGTTATCAACACAGTTCTTAAATGTTCCTCATGGTCATCTTTATTCTTAGAATAAACCAATATGTCATCAATAAAGACCACTACAAACTGATCCAAATATGACTAGAATACTCTATTCATTAAGTCCATAAATATTGTAGGCGCATTAGTCTAACCAAAGGGCATTACCAAAAATTCATAGTGACCATACCTAGATCTAAAGGCTGTCTTAAGTACATCATCACCCTTGATCTTTACCTGATAGTATCCAGACCTCAAATCAATTTTGGAGTAAATTGTAGCCCCACATAAGTGATCAAATTGATCTTCAATCTTGGGCAAAGGGTACTTATTCTTTATGGTTACCTTGTTCAATTGACAATAATCTATACATAGGCGCATTGTTCCATCTTTCTTTTCCAAAAACAGAATTGGCGTACCCCACGATGAAATACTTGGTCTTATAAAACCCTTATCTAACAAATCTTTCAACTGCTCTTTTAGCTCTTTAAGTTCTAAAGGGGCCATACTGTAGTGAGTACAGGAAATAAGTATTGTTTCACATTCTAGCTCAATCGAACTCTAAAGGGGCCATACTGCGAATCCCTTCTTGAAACTGAATAATTCTGGTCTCTAGGCTTTTTAAAACTTATTGGAAGTGGAGGGCTTGACCTACCCCTATTCATCTTTTCCCTTTCAAAATGATTACTTTTTTCTCTGATGATTGTTTCCATCTTACGGGCCTTAGCTATCAGTGCTGTAAGAGTTTTACATTTAGAAGCTGCCACTAATGCACGAATTTCATCCCTTAATCTCTACTTAAATTTATCACATATTTCCTTCTTTGTTTGAAACATGTTCTTTGCATAGTGACCTAGTCTCCAAAATTCTCATTCATACTCCATAACAGACATCATAGCTTGTCTTAGATACAAAAATTCTTTCCGCATTTGTTCAACATACATCTGGTTTACATATCTTTTCCTGAACTTTTCCAAAAAAAATCCCAATCAATCATTTCTTCAAGAGTTACACTAACCAATGTTTCCCATCATTGATAAGTTTCCCCTTCCAACAGTGATATAACACACAAAAGACTATCCTCAGGAATATATTTCAATTCTTTTATCACTTTACATAAACGAGATAACCATTGTCCAGCCACAGTGGCATCATCAACTTTATCACCATGAAACTCTTTGGCACTCATTTTTCTAATCTCTCGAACATGATCAATTTTAGATGAAGTTAGAGCAGGTACCTATGGACCAGTTTGTGTTACGCGAACCACTTTAGGCTATGGTTGATGAGGTTGTTGTGGCTGGGGTTCTTGAGTTTTTCCCATAAACTGATCAAATAGTTGTGTCATCATCATGAAAAACATATTTCTAAAGGCATTCTCTGCATTACCCTTATTATTTGCGGGAGTTTGTTCTTATGTAGGCATATGACTTTCCATTTCTTCCCCGGTAGTTTCTCTAGATTCGTCAGGCATTTTCTTATATCAATACAAAAGAAAATTTAACTTACTTCATTCATTAAAGACTAAGCTAGAGGTGTACTATGCATGATGGGGTGTGGCACAGCCTTTAGGGTTCTGAGAATCGACTAAACCTTGACTCTGTTACCAAACTTGTAACACGCTAAACCTGATCTCTTGGAATGATTCAAGTATGACGACTCACCACTTAGAAATCATCCATCTTTAAAACTATTTTTGTCGTAAACTTTGTAAAACTACAGAATTTGAATTAGACCTTTAATAAATACTAAAATAAATTTTAAGTCAAATGGCGTATATACTTCAATAGGATAATTTCATCATTCGAAATATAACACTATGAAACCTTCCATAGATTTAAATGAAATTTCATTAAAATAAAGTTTATCGAATATAAGTTTCAAATACAAATCCTTCTCAAAATACATCTAGACATCACCCCATAAGTCATGCATAGTATAAATAAACAGATGCCTCACAATAGTAGATGTCCTCTGGCGTAGTCCTTTAGAAAGACTTCCTTCAATAGTAGGCCTGAGAAGGTAAAGGGTAACAGGGTAAGTTTAAAAGAACTTAGTGAGTTCCAAAAATATCTTAAGCAAAATACTAATAGCACACTCCATTCTTTCAAAGGAATCTCTCAACATTTAAGAGTATGCTAATGGTGTATGCAGAACTCAAACAGACTCAAACGCCAATGGCGTGTCATATGGGTGAATATTATATGCCAACACAACATAACTTAGACATTCCATTTTCACGCCAACCACATACCCAGAGTTCAAAGTCAGATTCATATAAGATGTTTTCATTTCATTTTTATACATTTTCTCCTTATAGCTCCCATTTTAGCATCATTCAGTAGCATGTTTAATTTGTTGTATCTGGTGCCCTGAGTGTAATATTTTCGTCAATATATACTTGTAATTTTTTTTGAAGAGATTGGCTAATAAAAAAATCCATTGGTTACATTAATATACTTTGTATAATTATCCTCACATTGTTTTTGCATGCAAAGCAAAATAGAAGTAAATGTTGCTCACTAGTTGTCTAATGTTTAACTGATACTAAGCAGTATTACATGGTCGGATCGTAATACAAAAAGATAGCTTATATTTGTAGACGAACCTAAACATGTCCTTAGTCTAATCGAAAATAAGCAAACCCATTGAAAGACTAATATGCCGTCTATCAAGTCCAATTGGAGAGATGCCTTATCTTAGGCATCGGGGCAGATGACTCCCAGAAGATAGATACATAGATGTGACTGACTAGACTAACAGTACATTGGGCAAGACCCAAGTAGAATAGATCCTAAATCTGTTTATGAATTTATTCACTTGTGATGTTCATATTGTGGCATACCTAAATCTTAAGTGGATGGCGAACTATGTATGTGTGACCCGTACACTTTGATGTAAGTAAAAGCCTGAGTTCAAATAGATAAGGAACCGAAAGCTGGTACATTGGGTGTATGACTTCTATAGTATGTAGTGTCATTCATAACAGTAGAATTCATAGCTCAAAACATGGGTAAATGATATCCTCTCATTGGCATTACATGGTTGATGAAAAGTAAATGTGGCCACAAGTCGTTAGTCTTTGTGATGGATGACTTCATTACTATTCGATAGTGATTGACTTTTCATGAAGAAAGATGCAATGGTTACCATGAGATAAAATAGGATCATAATCGGATAAAGAATATTATCCCAAAGAGATCAAGGATATCTTATAAATGTAACACACTAAAGACATGGCCATTGGACAAGCACTGAGTAGTTGCTTTCATAATGGTATGTCGTTGAGGAGAGCTCAGTCACGATACTATAGTGGAATGAATTTGTGACTAATGAGTTCATAATTAATAGGCGAAAAGCTGGAAGTTAATTATAAATCATTTAAGCCTCAACCACATATTTCCAATTGGTCCCTCCGCTAGCTCGTTGAAACCAAAAATGAATTGTGTGTTTGAATAGAAATGAACGGGATGAATAGGAAAAGAGAAATGAAATACATTTAGGAATGATTATGGTTTTCTCCGAAATGGAGAAATGGAATCATTTTGAAATGAGTGATGATTTCCAAAAATGGAAATGAAAATGAAAATGGAAACTTGCAATCCTATATAGGATTACTTAAAAAATGATAGAAGAATGAGTTTATGTTTCTAGACTGTTTTGAAGCCCGAAAATGAAAATAAATCATTCGGTCATAGTGAATATGTTGAGTTGTGACATATTGAATGAATTTTCTTTAAATTTTACTAGGGGTAAAATCATCAAAATTTTATTAGAGTAAAATTGGCATGAGAAAATTATTTAATATGTAAATATTAATGTTTATTTTGGGAAATAGAAAAACTGAATCAGGTTGGATCATGTTATAGAGTACTGGGTCAAAAAAGCCTAAGTACTTGTAATTGGACCCAATGAGAGAGAGGCCCAAAACCCCTCATATAAAATCAAGGGGGCGACAACCCTAGTAGAAATAAAAGGGTGAGTCATTCACCCCTCTCCTACTTTAAGTAGGATATTGTTTTCCTATTTAAAATAAACCTATACAATTCTACAATGGTTCTACTTTCTCTTCCTATAAATAGATTACACTGGTAGAGCTATTAACACAACTTCGAGAGATTTTTTCTCTGCCGAAAAATAGATAGAATTTATTCTCAAATGATAATATATTTTTCCAGAATAAAAAGAAGAGAGAATTTTTGTTTTCACCCCAAAAGGAGAGAAAATTTTTTCTAGTTATGTGTTTCAATTCAATTGGTTCGAGCCCACACTCGAAACAATTCGTGGTACGAGAGTAGTAGACAAGATCGATTGGTTGAAAGTCGAAAAACATCAAGGATCCACTTATCTAAAAACACAAGTACAAATTGGGTAAAAGTTTATTCCTATAAATATCACAAGTTGGGTCGGTTTTCAAAATTTTAATTTTTTGCCGTGCAAGAAAACCATTTTCCAACCGGATTTTTTCCAACACAATTGAGTTATGCCAATCCAATTCGCAAAATATATCTGCCCTACTTAAGGCTACATAACATATTTCCTTTAACTCCATTTCCATAGATAAATTCATACCATATCATTCATATAAGAAGTAGATGGTAGTGGCTTAACATGAAAATGATCTATACTTCTTATCCTAGACATACAGAACTCAGACTAATGACTCATGACAGACAACCATTATTCACACACACATATACACTGATCATCCTTTACAGAGTAAGAATACTTACTGTAAAATATTATAAAGTAAAGATAATCACAACACATTGAAGTGAGAAGGAACTTGCCAGAAAAATAACAGTCTAAATAATAGGTCCTTTGCGTTTGTTGCTCAGTCATTCAGTTGCATTTTGAGCTAAAAATAAGGTCATTTAAACATATTAGGTTACTATTTCATCGAATCTAAACATGCATGCACGAAAAATTAATACTTAACCTTAAACCAAGAATTTTCCTTATGCACAAGTCTTACACTTACGCATGTAGAGTCAAAAACACGTAAATGACCTTAAGAATAACTTAAGTTCATCAGCAATTACCAGAGAGCTATAAAAAAAAAGCATAATTTGGCTGACTACAACGAACCCAACTTCAGAAAGGTTTTTTGGACTTCGGTTTTTCAGAAAATGCAAAGAGGATCAAAGAGGAAGATGAATACAAAGAAAACACAAAGATTTTCGGTGAAGGCACTGTTATACTTAAGCACGCAGACAAGGTTTAGTGGAAAAATTAGATAATTCCACTAACACTCTTGATTCTCGTGATTAGGTGCGCTTATAAAAAGTTAAGTCTTTCCATCTAAAGTAGCTTAGTTTCATTCCAACTGAGTTGAAACTGAACTAACTAAATTACCTTAAATAATAAACAAATCCATTCAACAGTAAACCAAGTGAGTTCACAAAAGTATCTTGGTGGTCTACACTTAACGAAAGAGTCCTCCAAACCACAAATATTCACCAAGCTAAGAGTTCGACAAATGGCGCATACATAGAATCCTATATTTGATCAAAATAAACAATTTACTTACTCATCTCTACTCTTAAGTCACTAAAACACTCTAAACAACAATCATAGACATAGAACAACAATCAGATACTAAGACTTCACTGGGTAGGCTGCTAGATACAAATTGATAAAACTATCCAATCAATAATGACCGGTGGTTGGTTGAATTCAATGTGGTTCATTAATCAACAAACTAAGGGTCAAAATTGCTTAAAATCTTGAAGTGGCTCCATTTTACCTCTCGGTCTCAAATTTACCAAGTTAGACAAATTAGTTCGGTTTATCTCTTAATCTCACCCAACTAACTCGGAACTAATGAATCAATGCACAATAAGATTATCTCTCGGTCTCATTTATCTTGATTTTTCCTTAGGGGCATCAATCCTAAGTTTTGAAGTTAATTTAATTTAGTCCTAACCCAAAAATTAGGTTACCCACATCTCCAAGAACCAACCCCATAGGGTTTATTTACCCATTACCATTTCTAATCTAACAAACATCAAAGAAGCTACCATGAAAGCCATGAACATAAAACTCAATAAAAAGATGAAAGCTTGGGTTTTTTATTTGAAAGACTTAAAGGAAAAACAACTAAGAACAAGATAAATGAACAAGAGCAATAAATATGATATTTTTAATAAAGAAAAAGAAAACAAACTAAAATAACATTAAACTAGAGATGAAAATTTCATTACAAGCAAGCTAAAGGTTCTAAACAAGTAAATAAATCTAAGCTATAGTGTTAACTAACACTAAGATTGTAAAGAAGCACAATGAAACTAGCAGAAAATTAAATCTACATCTATGGAGGAGAAGAACTAAAACTCTATAAATGAAATAAAAGCTAAGAAGATGACTCAAACTTGTGCCTAATGCATCATCCTTTCTCTCTTCAACCAATTTTTGGCTTTTTTTAGTAGCTATTCTAACCCCTTTCTTGAACAAAATGCCCACACAAGGAAATTAACAGAAAATAAATTTGCATCTATACAGGAGAAGAAATAAAACCTTAGAAATGAAAGAAAAACTAAGAAGATGACTAAAAATGTGCCTAATGCCTTCTCTCTCTCTCTCTCTCTCTCTCTCTCTCTTCAACCAAATTTGGCTCTTTTTAGTAGCTATCTTGACCCATTTTTCTTGAACAAAATGACCCTCAATGTGGTGACCGCCTCCAAATGTGTGAACATTTACCATACAAATTGTACAAATAGAAATATATAAAATCAGTAAGGTATCTACAAGAGAACAGGTCAAGTTTTAATATAGTTTAGTGTTACAATAGAACACAAGAAAGTATTCCGAGGATCATACCTAAGGGAGGTTGAATTAAATCTAAATATATTATCTACACTAGCAGGTCTAAATAATAGTCACCAAAAATCGAATTATGATAATTAAAATTGTAAAATAAGAACTAACTACTGATAAAAAAGTTCGGCCTTCGAAATTTTAATTTGCTTCAGTGGTTGTAACTAATAGGCAAATGATTAACTTGCTTCAGTGGTTGTAATTAACTTCGAAATTTGAGTTTTCATTAGCGAATTAGTTATTAAATAAATAGTATTACCTATCGGCCTTTACTACTTAACTAATTGACATTCACACTTATCTCTTGACCTCACTTTCCTGACTCAGATGAATCCACGATTTACTCAATAAACTTCGACCTTGTTTATCCTAGATTACTTCCTAAGGACGTCAATCTTAGGGTTCAAACACACATTATGGTCGGTATTGGCCCATTAGGTCAACTAAGTCAAAATAATGCGTAAAAATGCTTATTTTGCAATATTTTGAATCTAAACTAGGAAAGGTGAAAATGCAATCAAATATATTAAAATGAATAGAAAACTAGCTCGTTAAGTTTCGAATGTACTTAATCTACCACTATGATTTGTGGTAGATCATTTGTCTTTTTTATTGGTGCTTCGGTTGGACAAGGTATTCCCTTGATGTTAATTTTTATCCCCTCATGACAGTGATATCGCGATACCCATGGTCTGGTATCGCAATATCGTCAGTAATTTCTGAATGGGGTGTTCCGTTTGAAGGTTGGGTATTGGGTATCATGCTAACCAAGAAGGATATCGCGATACCACAGTAGGTGGTTTTCATTCTTCTCTTCATTTCATGACTGTTGAGGGTATCGTGATATCCATGCGTCAATATTGCACTACCCCCTCATTGGTGATTTTTTTGCTCAAAAATCTAGCCACCATTGAGTTTTTACAACACTCAATTGATTGTTAAGGTCCAAATGACGCATTTGGCCAATTTAGGTCTCAAAATGAGCCAAAAAAACTTATTGAATATAAAATCTAAAAACTAAGCTAAACTATAGAAAAGACACTAATTTGCTTGAAAAAAAGCACCTTAAGTATAACGAGTAAGCTTAATTTGACATATCATATTATGGAAAATCCAACTCCCCTACACTTAACTATTTGCTTGTCCTCAAGTAAACACACAAAAAATGCAAAAAAAGAGATGACTCTTTGACTAAATTGGACAAAAAGGCAACATGGTAGTAAAATATCAAACCTGTACCCAAGTTATCTCACATGCAATTTAAGAATGACATTTAGCTAACTTGGTTTTTCTTAAAGCATACAAAACTAGTTCAGTAAATTAGAATGGTAACAAATCTAGAGGTAATTCAAATGATGATATGTACAATTATGTTATCCATTAAAATGGACTATGTGGATACATTACAGATACATAAAGCGAATTGAAAGCGTTCATCCAAAATAATGCAAGTAAGTTAAGAGAAATGTGCTAGCGGAATATTCGAGTCCCAAAGGTTTTCTAGGCTTGTAACGTTCAAAGGCTTATGACAGTTCGGAATTTAAACAAAAGGTCACTCTAAACGAGTTCAAGCACTAGAAATAATAAAGCACATGACATTGTCCCCCATTCGCCTGGAAATTATTCTTAAAGCTTGCCTCCTTATTTCTCCTTCTTCCCACTTCCTTATCTCTCCAAAAACTTAGAATATGCTACATGATATTGGTATGTGCAGTAAACTAGCAAGTTTTAACACATTATGAATGGAAAGTCTTCTTTGGAAGCTTGAATTTTATTTGTCATTTGAGCTTGTCTTTCTAATTTTTCTTGCTTTTATTTACGCGATATATATGATTTTTTGTGCTAATTTACTTAGCAAGGTTCTATACGTACCATATCATGTAGCCTTTTCTTTTTCTCTCACAAACCATTCGAAGCTAGCATAATGTTCCTACGTACCCTTAATATTTATGGCTCCCTGTCCATTTAATATTTCATTTTAGTATGGGGCAAAGATGGTGTATTTAGGCTTAAGGCTTCAAAGATAAGGCTCATCAAGAAAGGATTACATGAGGCTCAAAGTATGAGAACTAATGGCCAATACCATAAGGTTAAATCTTTTTGGCTTGATGCTTATCAAACAATGCCTAAGTCCTTCCCAAAACATTTCATAAGTTACATTTTCTATCATGCTTACAATTATTTGGATGAAAAATTAACAATCTAAGATTTATTTATCTACAAGTATCTACATGATCCATTTATCCTATGGCACAATCTAAACATTTTTTTAATTAAGAACAGTTGTCCCTAGTTTATTAACCAAATTAACTTATTGAACTAATCAATCTACTTCTAAGAATATTGAATTATCTAATATCAATCAAAATTTACATGCTTGACAATCCAAAAGTACTTATTCAATATTTACATCCAATGGCTTATTGCCTAATTATTGTCCAAGCACCATGCAATCACAAGAAAATCAAAGAAGCAAAAAAAAAAATTTTTGAATCTTTTTTAAAAAATTTAACTTTAAAAGCGAAGACATGCAATAAAACACAAAAAAAAAAAATTAAAAATGATGTGCATCCCCCCACGCTTAAGTTACACATTGTCCCTAATGTATGTCCAAAAAAAGATTAGAAGGTACGAGAATTCCCATTCTCGGGTCATCCCCATTCTCATTCATGATTGAAAGTGTGGTTGCACAAAAAGACAAACAACAAAACCAAACAAATACAAGTGATAAAAACAAATTAAAACAAAAACCCAATCCAAATACAAATTTGGAAAAATAATTTAGTAGTTTATAGTTACATGCCACATAAAAGAAAAGAAAAGAATGTGAAAACATGTAACTAATCATCATGAGAGCCCGACTCCGGTCTAACTATCTCCTTCCATTTTCCCTTGTTGGCCAACCTTTAGTAGCCCTGATGCCTCGGTGGTCTCAGGCCTTTGAAGATTAACTTGGTCGTGGTAGGTCACTCGGGAGCGAAAATCGCGTCAAAATCATCAATATACAGTGCGGGGTCATCATCTTCTATCTCTTTATCATCCTCATCTGCTTCCTCTTCCAATTTCTCTCTTTCTTCTTGTTCCTCCTCGCCACTAAAGGATGCGTTGGTCAATCGTTCGGGCCACTGTGGGCCCTCTATCCCTTGGCTCATCAAAAATATTTTTATAAATGGTTTTATCGCCTCGAGTAGTCGAGTGTTGTAGCGAACCTTATCAAACAACTTACGTTGCCACTATGTACCTTCGTACACCTTCTTTGTTGTGGTTTTCTTCTTTAGGGTCGTAGGCATTTCCATCTTGTGCTTGCGCCTTTGATTCCACTCCTAAATTTTCTACCACTCCAACTTGTGAAGCTAAAGTATCATGGTATTGCCTATAATACCCTAAGTGGGGCGGTGAAACTACTCAGTCAGGTTCATTTTTACCCTCTTCTTATGACATAAGTCCATAATCAGATGAGGGAAGTACATGCCAACTTTGCTCCCTAAGACACTTCTTCATCTAATGATTTATCCACATCCCAAGACAAACTCGCTTCCATTACAAAATTGAAAAAAAAACTGCTACAAAATTGTTAACTGTGTTAGTGTTGAGCATGAGACTAACACGGGTCGAGATAAATTGAATCTATATTTTTCCTAAGGAAAATATTATTACTTGATTAAAAGATAGAGGAAGGTTTTTGTACTATTCCCATTTCTATTCCCTTTGACCTTACATTAGGTAGGCGAGAATGAGGTCTATGTCGACATTTTATAAAATTTTAAATCCATTTGTTCAATGTCATCTTGTTGATACCATGGAACACCATAGTGCTCGCTAATAGCACTTAGGGAAATGTCAATCTCTATTCCCTGAACCAGTACGCAGCTTCAACATAAACTTTTAAATTTTCATAAAACTCAAGAACAGTGGGGATAACCACAGTCGATTTTGGGACTAGAAAAATATTGAACCATCCATGGTAATAGACAAAGTCCCAAATCTCATTACAAAGAGAAGCAATTGGGTCGGAACCATGCTCAAGAATAAATGTTTCGCCTTGGATTGACATAAAATAATTTTCAACCTCTTTATTTGTAAATCACTCTAGAACCACCGCCGATGGTAGAAGAGGGTTCGATTGAGACCTAGTTCGTTTAGTTTGTCTAGGCGACATTTTACTAACCTCACAATTTAATCAAGCTTTTTAACAAATAATAAACTAACCAATAGACAAATCAATAGTGCAACACTAAAAAAATAAAAATTTCAAAGAAAACAAAGGGAAAAGGAATTTGACACGATAAAAATGTATTGATGGCAATGGCAAAGCGGTTGGAGGGGATGTAGTACTATTGTTCCAAGGCAAGGAGAAGGAAAACCTACAAATAAGAATGAAAAGAAGAAGAAATAATACTAAATAGGCAAATTTGTGAGAAAAGTAAATGAAGGTTAAAAAGGAAAATAGAGGAGAAGATGAAGATGGGAGTGTTTTGAAAACGAATAGGGCATAAGAATGAAAGAGATCTGGGTGTTAGGGTGTTTGGAGGCTTAAAAAGCCTCCAAACCTTGGGGATCACGACCTAACATAGATATTGCGATACTGAAGGTGGGTATCGTGATACCCCTTTCACTTTGTACCCTTTATTTTGAAACTACTACGATACCGAGATACCGAGATACTGGTATCACAATACCATTATAACTTTGACAATTTTTTTATTTTTGAAATAGCTAGGGATATTGCGATACCAAGGGACCAGTATTGCAATATCTAGAAAATTTTGAGCATCCCCCTAGACTGTTAAGGTTATCGTGATATTCCCTCTTGGATATCGCAATACGACTAGAAGGGTGCCCAAAAAACATACAAAATTATCATCTAATCTCCCAATTATCCAAAATCTACCCTACCAAGTGCAAAAATTAAACATGCTCAAATTTAAACCTAAACTAAACAAGGAAAACAAACGGACTCCGTGCTCGGATCATTCAAATATTTACAAACTTAATTTGAATTACCTTCTAGAAAAATTACAAATTAGCTTCAAGGTGATCAGTTATGCCCCCGAAGTGGTACTAATGTGGTGTGCTCGATACTTTAATTCACATCTTGTTCATCACCTGACTGAGGCTACTTTAGGATCGCCATGGCTTACTAAATTTCTTTCGTTTTTGGATCTTTTTTTTTCACATTGAGCTAAAAACTTTAAGTTCACATCATTTCATAATAGTTGCAAGATCAGTGGCATGATAGGATATTATCTCAACTGCTTAACACTCATACCCTTGAGAGAGTGATGACTCATTAGAACTAAGGTTGGGGTCAACACACTTAAAGATTTTGACCTCCCCATCTCTGTCTATCGTCAACTCCCCTTTTTTGACATCTATAGTTGCCATAGAGGCTACCAAAGATGGCATTCCTAGTAGGATAGGGATTTTTAGGTCTTCCTCAAAGTCTAACACAATAAAGTCCACTGATGGGATGAATTGCCTAAATCTAACTAATACGTCCTCAAAGACTCCCTTAGGAAGGAAAAAAAGGGCAATTGAAAAGTTGCAAAGTCATTGAGGTCTCCCTAAAGTTCCCTAATACTAACCTCTAATAAATTGATAATGACACGAGGTTGATACTAGCCCCTAAATCACAAAGGGCTTTCTCGTAATTCACTCCTATTTCTATAGGGATTCTGAAGCTGCCCGGGTCATTGAGTTTTAGGGGAAATTTTATGGGCACAATCACACAACACTTAGCGTTAAGAGCAATATGTTTTCCTCTCCCAATCTTCTTCCTCTGGAACATAACTTCCCTTAGAAACTTAACATATTTCAAAATTTTTCTAAGAGCTTTAATAACAGGAGATTAACACTCAACGCCTTAAACATGTAAATGAAAATTGGAAATTCCTTACTCTTCTTTTTCTTTTTTTTTCCTCAAGACGGGTCAAAAAAGGTACGGGTACTTGACTTGAGGGTGCAATGGGCCTATCCTGAGGTTTGGGTTGTTTGGGATCAACTTCTGCTTCTACTCTCTCTCCTACCCTATGTCCACCACTAGGAGTGTAGGTGTTCTCTTCCTTCTCTACTACCTCTTCTCCATTCACCAGTCTAATAGGGTTTTAACCACCACTCAAAATCTAAGGGTAATGGTCGTAGCATGTTCTTTCCCTTCCCTCTTCGGGTTTGGTTCAATATTTCTTGATATGCTAAAGGAAGCACTACTTTGTAGCATATGAAAAATTTGGCGCAATTGACCTTGCATTAGGCACACTTCTGCTTGCATCGAATGCAAGCCTTCCTCTAGTTTACTCACATGAATGGGTATTAGAGGGTTGCTATTCTAGGCGAATTTTCTCATAGTTTCTTGGGCTACCCTAAATGGCTACGGAGCTTGTTATGGTGCATTAGGCCTAGGTGGGTTGAAGTTGGGTACTTCTTGATTGTAAGGACCCCATTGATTGTAGGTACCCCTTATTTCATAAGTAGTTGAACTTCACATTGATTGTGTTCATTGTGACCTCCCCAATTAATCGCTTGGCGGTTAATGCTTCCTTCCACAGCGTAAAGATTACGCATGGTGTAGTCTCTCATTGTCCTTTCCGCCATCGGTCTTTGATGAATTGGTGGTGGATGTTCCTCAACTCTTGGGTTGTCAAATGGTGGAGGTTGGGCTCTTCTCAAAAGTTGTTCTTGTTGACTATGTGTCAAGATTCTTTTCAATTTCGGTTCAAATAGTACAATCTTATTACTAGTCTGAGTCATAAACTACCTCCTACAAGCAAAAGAGATTCACACAATCAATAAATTTTTTGAACAAAATAACAAGCAAAGAAACAAAATAAAAATTCATATCTATAAATAAAGCTTTAGTCAACTATCTCCCTATAAATCTTGCAATAAAGCTATAGTCACTCAATCTAGCACTAGCTCCCCGACAACGGTGCTAACAACTAATACAACAATCAAATCAGAATTGTCGAAACCATTTTTGAAAAACAAAATATTTTAGTTATCGAGTTAAAAATGAAAATGAGAGTCGCCACCGATCTTTTATTAAGGTGTGACCGGTTCACCATTAAAATAAATTTTAGGTCTGCGAGATTTGAGAAAATAGGTTCAGGAGTCGGTTACGCACGAGGAAGGGTTAGTACCCTCGTAACGCCCAAAATTGGTACCGAATTGATCATTTTATGTCTTAGTGTCGAAATTTTGAAAAGATTTTAAAGTACGATTCTTTTAACCTGAATAAATTGAATGATAAAACACTCTTATTTCAAAGAAATAAAATGTCACACCCAGTGAGTTAGGGTGCAACATTTTTAATCTTCAAAATTAAGTTTATCTTTTAACTTTTAAAACCTATGCATTTTTGAGAAGGATATTTGATCATTTAGGTCAAATGAGAAAATTGAAACCCAGTAAGTTAGGGCTCGATTTCACTAAATTCCTAAATATTGAATATTACCTTTATTATTATTTTAAAAATTCTCATCTCGAGGAAATAACACGTCATATCCAATGCGTTAGGACACAACATGTCGAATTCCCGAAAATGGGTTTTTATTTGAAATTTGTATGTTTGAAAAAATTTCGATTATTTAGATTTGACGAGGAAAATTGAAACCCAATACGTTAGGGCTCAATTCTCTCGAGGATTCCAAACTTCGAGTATTTTTGAAAGTTTTTGAATGAAATAACTTTGACACTTGTAATCTTTTGAATGAATAACGAAATAACATTGTACATCGGGAAAAGCTAATTTACAAACTAAAATCAATACTAACGAGTTACAAAGAATCAATTCATGCGAATAAGTTATACAATAAGCATAAAAGCAATCATACCGCACATTAAACCAATATTAATATTATGTTAGAAAGGTAAATGAATTAAAAGGTAATTAGGAATCATCTAACAAAACAAAAATGATGAGAAAAATAAAATATTTGAAATCGTCAATAATAGGTTATACGTATATGAATAAAGAATTAAAATGAATAATACATTTGCAAACTTGAAACATTCAAAATAGAAAAGAATGATATACACTTTAAAATAAGTAATAGATGGAGTGGAAAACTTAATATAAATAAATTACACATAATAATAGATAAAAGAGTTGAAATAAGTAAAACATATAATAAAATAGGGTTTGAAATAAATAAGTTATTTATACATAAAATATATGAAAGGATATGTAATAATATGAAATCGATAATATATTATGTATATATATAAAAATAATTTAACACAAATTATATATACATGTATAGAAAAATATTAAGTAAGAATATTATTGTATAAATCTTAAAGCAAAGAACTATATAAGTGTAGTTAAAATGTATTATAAAATAAAGATGTAAAATATGTATAAATTATATTGAATTTGCAACAAGAATGCATAAGATTGTACATGATAAATTTAAAATAATGTTAATGATATGTTTAGAACAATAATATGTTATAATATTAAAATAATATTGTAATAAATTTAAAATATACTAAATTTAAACATAAAATAATGCTAGATGTAAAGTTAAATATATTTTAAAAATGATGAATATTAAAATAAAATAAAATTTTGAATACATTTAAATTAAGCAAAAACAGGCTAACTTGCGTTTAATTCCAAAATTAAAAGAGAAAATAAAAATAAAATAACATTAAGGACCACAAAGGAACGCGCGAACAACTTGGGGACTAAAAGGGTAAATATCCCTTCCCTCAATACACAGTATCCTTGCACACACCTAATTGAAATGTAGTACAGAATGAGCGATCAAATTTAAAAGAAATAAAAGGATCAATTTGAAAGCTCTATAAAAGTGGAGGACTATCTGCGCAAATTTCCCAACAGAGGCCAAAACGCGCGGATCCTTCCCCGGGTCGGGTCACCGCGGGGTCGCAAGCCTCTAAACGGCGTCGTTTTGAAGCCACTTAAGCAGTCTTAAAATGGTGTCGTTTCTTTGGTTATAAAACAAAACTAAATAAACCCTAAATCAATAACTATTAGCCTTAAACAAACTTAAAAAAAAAAACTAAACATCAGCCCCCAAATGTTGCGCCGCTCCGCCGTTTGCAGCCAAGAGACGACCACCTTTTCTAACTCCGATTTCAACAGAGCAAAACGGGGGGTTAACGACACCAACCAGGTAAGTTTCTCTTTCTTATTTTCCTTATATATGCTTATATGCGATTAATAACGAACCAGCCAAAAAGAAAAGCAATCGAAAAAGAGAATGAAAAAAAACCTTTTCCTTTGTATTTATTTTTGTTTTTTTTGATACAATCTCTGCGTATTCTCTCTGTCTGTTGATCGTAAAAAAAGGGAACCTTTTACAGATTTTGTTGGCTCTTTTATAGCCGAAAACGAAAATAAAATACAATCGTTCTTTTTCTTTTTGTTGTGCTGTTTTTGTTTGTTTGTTTGAAGGTACGGGGGTACGGAGGTGGTGGCGTGGCGCGCGTAGAGAGGAAAGCCGAAGGCAGCGCGTTGCGAGGCTGCTGTGGCGTCTTAGTTTAGGGTTTTGGTCTCTAGGGTTTGCTGCTGATTTTCTCTATTTTGGGCTGCGGGTATTTGGGCTTGGTTTTGGGGTTAGGCTAGTTGGGTTTCTGTAACTTGGATTGGGGATTTAGGGTCTGTTTGGTTTGGGCCACATTGAGCCTGGTGTAAAGGGACTATTTTGGACTTTTAATTTTGGTTTTATATTTATTATTTATTTACTTCTGATTTGGGCTGGGCAAATTTGGGCCATTACAAGAATAAGTACATGTGGTGTCTAGAAGTGTGACAGGTCAGTTGTAATATAATTTGTACAACGGGGTACATGAGTGTTCTAAGAATTGAACCCACAGAACTCGACGATTAAGTGAATTCTAGCTACAAACATGCAAATAAAGAGTTTAAACAACTATTCGCTAGATAACATAGTACGACAGACCATGAATTTGAGTTTTATTAAACCAATTAGCTAAATAATTAACAAAATGACCAAATTGTAAAGCATGCAAGGTGATAAAACTATCCAATCAATAATGAGCGGTGGTTGGTTAACTTCAATGCGGTTTATTAATCATTGAATTAGGGATCTAAATTGCTTAAACTCCTAAAATGGATCTATTTTACCTCTCAGTCTCAATTTTACCAAGTTAGATAAATTAGTTCGGTTTACCTCTCAATCTCACCTGATTAACCAAGAATTAATGAATCGGTTCCCAATAAGGTTACCTCTCAGTCTCACTTATCTTGATTTTCCCTTAGGGGCATCAATCCTAAGTTTTTAAGTTCATTCAATTTAGTCCAATTTATTGCAATTTATTCCTCGACCCAAAAATAAGTTACCTACATCTCCATTAACCAACCCCCATAGGGTTTAGTTAACCATTATCTTTTCTAAGCTAACATCAAAGAAGCTACCATGAAAGGCATGAACATAAAACTCAATAAAAAGATGAAAGCTTGGGTTTTTAATTTGAAAGAATTAAAGGAAAAGAAACTAAGAACAAGATAAATGAACAAGAATAATAAATATTAGATTTTTAATAAAGAAAAAGAAAACATATTGAAAGAACATTAAACTAGAGATGAAAATGTCAGTACAAGAAAGTTAAAGGTCCTAAACGTGTAAATAAACCTAAGCTACAGTTAAGAATGCAAAGAAACACGAGGAAACTAGTAGAAAATTATATCTACAACTATAAAGGAGAGCAACTAAGAAGATGACTAAAAATTATGCCTAATGCCTCCTCTCACTCTCTTTAGCCAATTTTTGGTTCTTTTTAGCAACTATTTTGACCCTTTTTTTACCAAAATGCCCTTCAACATGTCTTTTTGATTGGTGCTTCGGTTGGACAAAGACTACCTCTGATGTTAACTTTTTTCCCCTCATGACAATGATATCGCAATACCCATGGTCTAGATATCATGATATCGTTGGCAATTTCTAAATGAGGAGTTCCCTTTGAAGGCTGGGTATTAGGTATCGCAACACCACTGTAGGTGGTCTTCATTTTTCTTTTCATTTTAGGAATGTTAAGGGTATCATGATTTTCATGCTTTGATATCGTAATAACCCCTCCTTGGTGATGTTTTCGCTAAAAAATGAGCCATCATTGAGTTCTTACAACACTTAATCGATCATTAGGGTCCAAATGGCGCATTTGTCCAATTTGGGTCTCAAAATGAGCACAAAAACACATTAAACACTTATTGAATAAAAAAAAAATCTGAAAACTACGCAAAACTAATTTGCTTGAAAACAAGCTCCTTAATTATAACTGGGAAGACTACTTTGACATATCAAATTAAGATAGATCATTCACCTGAGCATTTTTAACACATATATACATTTCTTTACAATTTAGTCCAAATCTCACCTTAATACCAATTCGCAACCAAACACATATAATCACAAATAAAATAAACCACAACTTAAAAACATTTATACCATATGAACTTACCGGGAAAAAAATAACAAATAAGTTGAATCTTCAGGGGCTATTCAATAATTGTGGCTTTTCCTCGATTATCCCTAATTTGATTCAATTCTTGATCTAAACAATTATTTTAGACAATTCATCAATATAAAATATTTTATATCATTCCGTGATATGCATGAACCTATAAAATTTCAATTTTTTGAACCCCTAAATTTTTACATCTTATTCAATTTCGCCCCTAAAATTGAAATAACAATAACTTTCGATTTTGAGCATCAGTTTCAAAATCAATCTCAATCACACCCTTTTAGGACCCCTATACTATCTATTATAACAAAAATTTCATATCAATTATACAATTTATACACTTTAGTCCTTATGTACAAAACTGTCAATTAAACTTTACATTCTAGTCCTTTTTCACATCTAAGCTTAAAATCTATCAATTTGGCACCAATTTTTTCAAGAAATAAACAATGGAAACTTTTAAAAACTTTGACATTTTTACGAATTGGTACATGGGCTAGCTAAATCAAGCTCTCATGACCTTAAAAACATAAAAATTACAAGAAAAAAGGACTTAGAAAAGCTTACCAATTAGGGACAGAATTGTTTAAGCTAAAACATGGTTTCTCCTTACACTTTTAGGATGTTTAATTAGTTTAATTACACTTTAATTAATTAGTTTAATTACATTTTATTAACTTAATCCACCATTAACTTATATAAGTGGATTCTCTCATCATACTCCACTAACATATAAATTAAAATGGTTTAATTCTCATTTGATACCTTTGGTTAATTTCAAACTAATTCCCTAAGTCTTTGGCCAATTAAAACCTATAGAGATAAACTTTTACAGTTTAGTCCTTGTACCTTAATTAACTATCAATTCAATAAATTGACCAATCTTTGATATATTTCTATGTTTACCTCATAAATATAAATATTTAATATTTAGAGACTCGTTTTATAAAAGTGGGGTTCCGAAATTGCCTTTTCCAGTACCACTAAAAATTGAGTTGTTAAATAGATGCCATTAACTAACTTTATAGAAAACTAACACAAGATTTAACCAAGTTGAGCTGAGTTGTCAAAAGTTGGACGCTTGATGGTCCTACGGTCTACCAACAAGTCTAATTTGTACCTACGCATGAAAACAAACAAATCTATACGCTACATATTGAATATTCAGTTGTGCCAATAATTTGAAATTAATACAATTATATATAAATGAATCAAACATAGAACATGTTTACATATAAGTCAAGATAGTTACTGTCTCATTTCCCAATATTAGGTTATTTCATTTCATAGTTCATTATTAAGCATTAATGCCTATTCAAACATATAACATTTCAATAAATATCACTTTTCATTTCTTATTCAGTGTAGCCCCTATTAACTGAATGTAGACACTAGAATGAATACTCAAATATGCATGTCAAAGTAAGTCCATGACCTTCTAGAAATTGGAATTGCCCACAACCCTCAGGGAATTGGGACTGCTCACGACTCTTTAGGAATTAAAGCTACTAATTTGTATATCAATATATGTGCATGACCCTTTGGAATTGGGACTTCTCATGATCTTCTGGGAATTGGGGCTAAATAAAATCACTGATAATAATCCTATGGCATGCCAACTACACTCAAACTACATCTAACATTGTTTAATGGGGAAGTATTATTATAATTATTATCATAACATATATCATCATAGTCAAATATCAATATAGCAATGCTTATAAATTGAGTATATAGAATCATATCCTAAAATCAATCATTTATAACATGATTTACACAAACACATCTAATTCATCATTTCAAAGCTTTTAAGTAGAGATGTAGTTACCTTGACATTTATTTCAGTACTAGATTATATCGACTAGCTATTCAATAAAATAAATTACTGAAATCTAATTATAGTAGCACAAATTGACATCATTGCTTGTTATCCGATCTTACTTGTTCATTGTCCTCAATGTTCCAACCTCGTTTTAGCATCTTTCAATATTTCAAGTATAAAGACATTATTAAATTCTCCTACTTATAAAAATTTAAATTAAACTTTTATGCATTCTTTTAATTAGGTCCCTTATAGCTCTAATATTTGAAATCCTCATATTTTATATTTTACCCTATCGAATCTAAATACAACTTTGAAACTATAATTGAGGAACATCTAATTAACAATAAACATAATACTACTCAAAGTTCAACCATTATGTCACTAGCATTCAAACTTTCATTAATGGTTACTAAGCTAAAATTTGACAATTTCTAATTTATCAAGTGGGTCATTTTCATCTATCATAATAGGGTAGAAATCTAATAAAAATTTCAATGAAGAAGCTCATTAACCTTTGGATTATCTCACGAAAATGGTGTTGAGTAACATACAAGCTTATTTCTTTTATGTTCCTTATTTTTGTCGAATGAAGAAGATATTGACCGCCTCCAGACGTACCAACGTCCAGAGTAAAAATTCTGCACAAAATATTTTAAAAAGGATGTAACCGCAAGTATACGGGTCAGGTTGTAATATAGTTACAACGGAGTAGGTAAGTACTCTGAGGATCATACCCAAGGGAGGCAAGTTAACTCTAACCTAAGCACAAATATGTCTAATTAATACTTTAGATAGATTATATTACATCAAAATATAAAGAAAGGTTTTTGGGATTTTTTTATAATAATAAAAGAACATAAATAAATAAATAGCAGGAAATCAAATAGTAGAATTTATCAAATCTAAGCATGGGTGATTAGCTCGCTTCACTAATCATAATCAATTGTCTCTTTGGGCTTCTTGTTCAATCAACTAGTCGATACCCTTGTAGGATCTTCTGATCTTCCACTAGAATAATGAGTTGGAAAGAGCTACTTATCTCTCGACCTCACAGTCTAGACCGATTCGAAGTTAAGGTGTTCGCAGATAGGCCATACCAATTGTCGAAACCAACTTTTATTTTGGAAAAAAACAAAAATTAGTTGTCGACTTTAAAAAAACAAAAATTGGGAGTCGCCACCAATCTTTTATTGAGGTGTGATTGGATCACCTAAAAAATAGCTTTGGTCTACGAGTTTTAGAAAAATGGATCTGGGAGTAAGTTACGTACGAGGAAGGATTAGCACCCTCATAATGCCCAAAATTGGTACCTAGTTAATTAATTAGTACCTTAATGTCGAAAATTTAAAAATATGATCCTTAATAAAAACTTAAAAAAACGTTACTTATTGAGACTCTTATCATTTCGGAGAAAGAAAATGTCACACCCAATGCGTTAGGGCACGACATTCTAATTCCTCAAAAATGAATTAGTCCAAAAAATATATAAATACACACATGTACATATATACAAAAGTAAAAAAAAAATTGATACTAAATATAAAAGTATATATATGTATATAAAAGTTAGGAAGTAAAATAAAAACAAAAACAAAAACATATGTATAAAATATATATAAGCATACATATAATATATATAAAACAATATATATATTACATAAAAAGCGATGCATGCGCATGAATATAAAATAATAATAATAATAATAATAATAATGATACAAGATTAATGATGGCACATAATTGTATTAATAATATTAAAATAATTAATTTAATAATAAAAAACTAAAATAACAAATAGAGGATTAAATAGCATCAATAATCAAAGACCAATGAATTTAAAACAAAGAGTATAAAATAAAAAATATATAAGGCCAAATAAAATGTAAACAAATTTGAAAATAATGAATTTGAAAATGAATAATAAGGGAAAAAGAGATTTGAAATCAACAATATACAAATCAATAAATAAATTATACACAAATCAACAAAATAAGAACGCAAGAGAAAGAGAAATTTGAGTAAATACTCTTAAGAATTATTATTACTCCCCACTTCCCCCCTTTACAATGAAGGGAGAGACATCTATTTATAGCTGAGCCTCCCCAAATCCAACGGTATAGATTAATTACATCAACGGCTAAGATTAAAAGGTATCTACAAATTAAATCTCTAAGATTACAAAATCATATCTTCTAAGATTGCATATCATATCTAAGATTACATATCATATCTAAGATTGCATATCATATCTAAGATTACATATCATATCGAAGATTGCATATCATTGAAGATTATGTTTCCATATGCATCAAGCTTGTAGATAGACCTTCAACCTTTTCAAGTAATGGGCCATCCCGATCGGGCCAAATGATATAATTTTGGACTTTGTTTTATTATTTTGGGTTTATTATTTTTTTATGAGCCCGGGCTAAATTGGTCTATTACAGCTGCCCCTCTTTTCTCATTATCATGTAACAAGAACGGAGCAAAGACTTTAGAAATGACCAATTTTGCTGGTCGTACTAGACTTTAGCACTCTTCTTCTTCTTCTTCAAATAGCCTCATTCCTTCCTACTGCATCTTTAGAGGTATAGGAACTGGTGCTTCAACCTACTCCACTGCAATGCCAGGGAGATAGGATTTGCACGTTGTAGTTTTTCAAAATTTGCTATCTTTAATCTGCTCCACTGCAACTCCAGGGAGATAAGACTTATAGCTTCAACTTGATCTGCTGCAACTTTAAAGATGAACTTGATGCGATCTGCTCTACTGTAATTTCAGAGAGATTCTAATCCACTCTACTACAACTTTAGAGAGATGGGATTTGTTTATTTAGTCTGCCCCACTGCAATTTCAGAGGGATAAGACTTGATTTCTTGAGTCTGCTCCACTGCAACTTCAGGGAGATAAGACTCGCTTTCTTGGGTCTGCTCCACTGCAACTTCAAGGAGATAAGATTTGTGATTTTAATCCGCTCCACTGTGACTTCAGGGAGATAGGATTATTGGCTTTAATCTGCTCCACTACAACTTCAGGGAGATAAGATTCGCCATCTTCAGTCTTTTAAATTGCAATGTTGGGGAAACAAGATTCACCGTCGTAGCTTCAATCTGTTCCACTACACCGTCAGGGGAGTAAGATTCACCGTCGTGGTTTCAATCTGCTCCACTGTAATGCCAAAGATATAGGATTCACTGCACACAGCTTCAATCCGCTCCACTTCAGATAATCCAAGCCTTAATGCTCAGGAGATAAGATTCACCGTCGTAGCTTCAATCTGCTCCGCTACAACGCCAGGGAAATAAGATTTGCCTTGTGGCTTCAATCTTTTCCATTGCAACGTCAAGGCGATAAGACTAATGTCTTCGATCTGCTTCACTACCAGTACAAGAAGGCAAGATCTGCTATTTTCATCCTACTCCACTGTTGCTCAGGGAGATAGGATTCACAATCTTCAACCTATTCCACTACTAACCAGGGAGATAGGACTTACAATCTTCAACCTATTCCACTGCTGTCCAGGGAGATAGGGCTGGGGTTATTGATCTGCTTCGCTGTCGGTGCAGGAAGGCAAGATTTACTATTTTTAACCTGCTCCGCTACAACCCAGGGAGGCAAGGCTGGTGTCTTCGATCTGCTTCGCTGTCGGTGCAGGAAGGCAAGATCTGCTATTTTTAACCTGCTCCGCTACAACCCAGGGAGGCAAGGTTGGTGTCTTCGATCTGCTTTGCTGTCGGTGCAAGAAGGCAAGATCTGCTATTTTTAACCTGCTCCGCTACAACCCAGGGAGGCAAGACTGGTGTCTTCGATCTGCTTCACTGTCCGTGCAGGAAGGCAAGATCTGCTATTTTAACTCGCTTTTTGCAACCCGTGGAGGCAAAGGTGGTGTCTTCGATCGCTTTTGTCGGTGCAGGAAGGCAAGATCTGCTATTTTTAACCTGCTCCGCTACAACCCAGGGAGACAAGGCTGGTGTCTTCAATCTGCTTTGCTGTCAGTGTAGGAAGGCAAGATCTGTTATCTTCACTGATCTGCTCTCTGGGGAACATGACATGTCTAATGAACCTAATTTTGCCTAATGATTAGGATGGCATAAAATGAATCAAATGCTCCTAACTAGACATTTTTTAATGGTGTTTGCACGAATGCATAATTTTTTTAATAATTTTTTTTCCGAGAATGATCCCACTTAGGTTGTCATTGCTCGAAGTTTATTAAGGCTTTAACACTGATGTGCTACGACACCTTCTTGCTTGGCTAGCTTTTTTGAAGAAACATTTAGTCAGGTTGCCCCCCACTATAAACCTCAAAGTTCAATCCATTGGGGCGCAAAATTTGTACCATCATTCTCCCACTGTAACCCAAAGGTAGGAATATATGGCTTTTTCTCGATCCTCTCTTATCACAATTCAATGATACAGGATCTAAATCTCTTTGGTCCCTTACACCATTCCCAAGGTATCGTACAAAAGGCTCAATCATAAATGAAGGCTTTCTTCTCCAAGAAAACCTCTTCCTACTGTTCGGTGATCATTGCTTACTTGTTTATTTTAGCTTTGTCATTTTGTTCAATCAATGTTTTTAACAACAAAATCCAAAGAGAAAGTCCTAATTTAGACTCTTCCTTTTCAGATTTCCAACATTTAAACATGGTGCGTTCTAAACAATAGTCTTGTTTCAGGTTCCTGTATTATTTAGAAACTTCTAGAGTAATATGCCAAACTTCCCTTGTGAAAGTTTTATTAGTCCATTAATCATTATTCCAATGCAACATGCTTGCAAAAAGGGTATAACAATGGATGAGAATACAATTGGTTCTGAGCATAGCTCGAAAGGAATAGATTATCAAAAAATAAGGATAACAAAGAAATTGACTGGGAATGTGTATCTTGGAAAAGAATGAAGTATTCCAAAAATAGCAAATTCAATTTAAAAATTGGATGCCCCAGATATCGCAGCTTGAACTTCTCTATACAAACTTTCTGAGTTTGACATGTGTTTAGGAGATCTACAGTACTCTGTCGATGTCCCAAGATGTTGTCTACCCTTTCCTGTTGATTCAAGATCATCATATGCCCCAATCTGATCAAAATTTGAACTACTCTGATCACCTCATGCCCCATTCTGATCAATATTTGAGCCGCCCTTTTTGAGTTTTCAACTTAAATCCCCTTTGGTCTCAAGGCGCCCTTTGCGGGTTTTCACCTTGGCTCTCCATTTTCTTTCTTCTTTTCTTCCTTTTTTTTTGCTTTTTTTTATATTTTGAAATATTTTTGATTGAATCTGAAATCATAGGATTATGCATGTCATTGTTATTCTTTTTGATCAAAATTGACGCTTTTCCAAATAAGGTCTTTCACATAAGGTCCTTCCCAGCTTGGGATGAAGTTCTTTTTGTATGGGAAGGATCTTCTTCAATACCAGGTCTCTCTCAAGGAATTCTTTAGGACGGACCTTTTTTGTGAACTTGCATCATTTGCTTTTGACACATTTGACCATGATGGACAACTTTGAACATTTCTTTTCAATCAGAATTGGATTCAAAAACTTAGAAAGAATTTTATCTTCAATAGGCAAAACCGCATGATAATCGTTAGAGTTTTTTAAAAAAACTCTATTGAGTGTCCCGTAATTCCAGCATGATAATCGCATTGTGCACTTGCGTCGTACCATTTGGGATACGGAGGCTATGGAGGCTTCACATATAAAGGAGAAATAACATGCGCATCGAATAAACTTTGATACAACTCCTTGTACGACATTGGAATTGGCGTGAACTGGAGTTTTTCAGTATCTTGCTTCACACATGATTCTTGTCTTGATGAACCCTACTGATTAGCAATCGATTTGCTGTATGTATTCACGTTGTTCACCTCATTTTCTTTTTCTTTTGAGGCTTGCCTTCCAGCATCAATCTTTCTTCTCCTTATGGCGCTTTCAATCATTTCATCATTCATGATTATGTCAGAAAATCTTTTTGTGGCACTCCCTAACATATGTGTGATGAACGAAGCTTTCAATGTATTTATGAATAGCATTGTCATTTCCCTTTCCAAGAGCGGTGGCTGAACTTGGACGGCGACCTCCCTACACCTCTATGCGTATTGCCTAAAACTTTCACCGGGATTCTTTTCCATGTTTTGTAGAGTGATTCTATCTGGTACCATGTCAGTTACATGATTGTACTGCTTTATGAATGCCTATGTTAAATCTTTCTATGAATTAATCTTGGCATGACTTAGTCGACTGTATTACTTGGACGCTGCCCCTGTGAGGCTATCCTGGAAACAATGTATCAGCAACTGGTCATTACTAACATACCCAGTCATCCGCCTACAAAACGTAGTAATATGGGCTTCAGGACTACTAGTTCCATTATACTTCTCAAACTCTGGCACTTTGAACTTGTAAGGGAGTACTAAATCTGGAACCAAGCTTAATTCTTTAGCATCAATCCCATAGTAGCTCTCAACACATTCCATCGCTTTAAATTTCTCTTCCAGCCATTTGTACTTTTTTTCTAGCTGTTTTGGCAATTCATCCTTCATTTTCTCTTTTTTAGCTGTTTCGTCGAAGTTAGGGATAGCAGGATTAACAATGTTGTCTCCGGGGTTAGAGCCTGATCCTGCTTGAAAATTCATTGGTGTTACAAAGACCGGCACAAAGCTTCTTTGGGGCTTGATGGTGACAGAAGATTTGCGTGGATATACCTCAACATGCTGAGGGGTAAAGCCTAGGGGATAAACAGGTCCCTCACTGTCTCCTTCTTCAACATTAAGCACAGAGCTTTTTCCTTTATCAATTCCTCCAGTCAGCAACTGAGTCAACTTAACCATCATATTCCCTTGAGATTCCATCATTTTGTCCATCTTTTTTGTTGAATCTTCTCAAGCTGCTCATTCATTTGTTGTTGAAGCTGATCTTGCATTTCCTTTTGGAACTGTTCTAGCCTTTGTTCCATGTCTTTAGTTTTCGATCGAGTACCGTAGCGGTGTTTGGTAGGTTGGTTGGTTTCTAGATTATCTGAGGAATGACTTAAATTAAATAGAATTTTTTAGTATTTTTTTAATATATATGAAGCAAATGCAATGCATGAAATGAATGCAAAAAGGCGTCAATTTTGATTCAATTTCATTTAGAAAACTTTTCTAGAAAATAAATCTCTTTGCATAAAATGGATATTTATATGGCCTTGCCCTCATAGGCGAAGACATTCGATCCTTTTCTTCATTCGAGCGTTAAGATAAATCTCACGAACTCTTCAAAAGGTACGTCTCTTCCATCTCCTCTTTGCTTGATCCGGGCTGTAAATCATTGCTCACTCATCCTCGTGATGCTCGTTGGCTTCTCTTTAAGAAAGTTTAGCGGCTCTCGAATAATCTTTGTTATCTTGAATCCTTGGGCAACGGAGCCATAGTCGTGTAATCCTCCATTAAACTGTCATCCTTCTCTTACCATGTTTTCTTGGACCATATTCGGACAACCATATTGTCTTCCATTTTATCAAGAAACTCATTTTCTTATGACAAGCTCTCTATTTCACAACTGAACGTGAATCAACACCTCTTTTTTATGATGAAAATGTAATGCAATCATAACAAAAAAGAAACAGGTTAGTACAAAGCAAAAACAAGCAAGAATAAATAAAACGTCTATTCGGGTGACCACTAGGGGTTTGAAGTGGCTCTACCTAGGGTGAGCTCCTAAGGTCTTCTATATGCGGTTCGGTTCTGAAGTAAGGGTACCTGAACCAGCAGATTTCTCAATCCTCACCCATTATAGGCTCATACAGACCGAGTTCAGTTCAAGGGGATACATTTCCCTATGGCTACACGGAGATGAAAATCTCACGAAGACATAGGTACGAATGTATCCCGAAAGAGATCCACTATCCTGCACAGAGGTGAAAACATCACGAAGGACTAGTTTCTCACTCCCACTTAGAGGGGTAAAATCATTCAACTCATGCAATGTATAATGCAAAGATCAATTAAGCAAGAAAATAATGAATACAAAAGGATCTCAAAAAAATTTTCGACATAAGACAGAAATTAATCAATTTTTGGCTCGACTCTCGTGTTTGTCCCCAGCGGAGTCGCCAAGCTGTCGAAACTAACTTTTATTTTGGAAAAAAACAAAAATTAGTTGTCTACTTTAAAAAAACAAAAATTGGGAGTCGCCACCAATATTTTATTGAGGTGTGATTGGATCACCTAAAAAATAGCTTTGGCCTACGAGTTTTAGAAAAATGGATCCAGGAGTCGGTTACGTACGAGGAAGGATTAGCACCCTCGTAATGCCCAAAATTGGTACCTAGTTAATTAATTAGTACTTTAATGTCGAAAATTTAAAAATATGATCCTTAATAAAAACTTAAAAAACGTTACTTATTAAGACTCTTATCATTTCGAAGAAAGAAAATGTCACACCCAATGCGTTAGGGCACGACATTCTAATTCCTCAAAAATGAATTAGTCCAAAATACTCGTGTAATAAAATTTAAAAGAATATTCATTTGTTTAAGATTTATAAAGAAATCGCGGCCCAATACGTTAGGGCACAATTTCTCAAAATCCTAAACTTGAAATATTTCCTTTGTTATTATTTTTTAAAAAAAAAATCTTTGTCTCGAGAAATCAATACGTCACATCCAATACGTTAGGATACAACATATTAAATTCCCGACAACAAGCTTTTCATTTTAGTTTTTGATTAATGAGCAATTCTCGATTGTTAGATTTAACGAAGAAAATTGGAACCCAATACGTTAGGGCTCAATTTCCTTGAAAATCCTAAATACGAGTATTATCTCAATTTTGAAAATTTTAAAATCGAGTAAAAAAATGATGTAATGCTACATTAAGTGTAAAATACAATAATAAATACAACAATGGCATAGAAATAAACCAAATTAATGTACATAAAAAACAACGACATGTAAAGTATCAAATGAACAATATAAATGAAAACACAAATCAATAAGCAAATGAAAGAAATAAACAAAAAATATAAAGAGAAAAAAAGGTACAAAATATATACATGAAATTATAAAGAATAAAATACATACACATGGGTTTACATATAAAATTTTGGACTATAGAATTTATAACAAAATATATATAATGCATTTATGAAAATAAAGAAAAATATATAAATATACATATATACATTATAACATATGTGTTGAAAATTTAAGTTTGTATTTAAGCAATTAAAAACATAGACATGTGCGTATATATATATATATAAATATTCATTAGAAAAATATATAAATACATACATGTACATATATACAAAAGTAAAAAAATTGAAACTAAATATAAAAGTATATATATGTATATAAAAGTTAGGAAGTAAAATAAAAACAAAAACATATGTATAAAATATATATAAGCATACATTATACTATATATAAAACAATATATATATTACATAAAAGCGATGCATGCGCATGAATATTATAATAATAATAATAATAATAATAATAATAATAATACAAGATTAATGATGGCACATAATAGTATTAATAATATTAAAATAATTAATTTAATAATAAGAAAAACTAAAATAACAAATAGAGGATTAAATAGCATCAATAATCAAAGACCAATGAATTTAAAACAAAGAGTATCAAAAAAAATATAAGGCAAAATAAAATGTAAACAAATTTGAAAATAATGAATTTGAAAATGAATAATAAGGGAAAAGAGATTTGAAATCAATAATATACAAATCAATAAATAAATTATACACAAATTAACAAAATAAGAACGCAAGAGAGAGAGAAATTTGAGTAAATACTCTTAAGAATTATTATTACTCCCCACTTCCCCTCTTTACAATGAAGGAAGAGGCATCTATTTATAGTTGGACATGTTAAATCCCTGCGAATTTGATTTTATTCTCTTATTCAAGATTAAGTTGCAACCATTAAGTTTAACTTATGCCTTCATATGTTGATCATAGCAACTTCTCTCCACTAATGTAGGTAGCATAGAAACTTGAATCAATAGGTCTTTAAAAAGGTTGTAACATGGCTAGGCTAGGGGTAGGTAAAAGATAGATAAATTTAGGCTAAAAACCCTAGACTCAGCTTCAATCGGACCTTCGAAATAATTACCTTCAACACACCAACTTACTTTGCTTTCACATGCTCTTTTGTTCATCTATTTTCTTTCAAGTACATATGCTCTCTTTTTTTTAACATGATCATTTTACTATATGCACTACAATTTTTTTTAGCATTTGATACTTCTTTTCAACTCCTCCAAACTTATTTTCAAAGAATATTCTAAATAGTACTGAGTCTAGTGTTTCGGATAATTTAAAGATAATTAAGAGAGAAGTGATGGCTAAACATTGCAAGGGTTCAAATAAAATTAGGCCATATAGTCTCAAAGTTGGGTTTCAAGGGATAAAAATTCATCATGGTTGGCTTGAAAAGCTCAAACGGTCCAAAAACAAGTTGCCTAAATCATTTTGAACATTCCATGCTTCCTAGGATTTCGCCTCAAGAAACTACTAAGCCAATTGTAGAGACTTAAACTTTCATGCATGCCTAACTTTCCTAAGGAGCTAAAATATTTTTATTAAAAATACATTCATGTCATTATTAAGCTAACATAGTAATTATTGAAATAATCGAACTTTATTTATACTGAAGTTTAGCATACTTAACAAAATTTCAAATTTTTGAACAAAATATATACTAATCATAATTAAAAGAAAAATTTATTCTGAGAAGAAAAATTTCAAAGTACCAAGCTCTCTCTAGATCCAATCTTAGACATGTATATATCTATTGACACACTTTGTATTTTGCAACTTGCTCATTTTTATTTATGATTTCCACCTCTTGTTTTATTATGCGAAAAATAAAAATCCCAATTGAACCTAATCCTAAAACATTAAATAACCTAAGAATAGAAATAAAATAAAGTCAAGATCTCCCCCTTTTATTTATTTGCAGATCCTTCCGAATTTGACTCATCTTTTGCTCCGTCGTCTTTGCTTCTTCTTCGATAGTGGACTCCATGGTTCAAATATGAAATATGGAAAATCAGGAACAAAAATAAACGGGTTATTGTATATTTTCGTAAGAGCGCTTCTCATTGAGTCATCCCGTATTTTTGAATATCTCTAGTAAGTTTGTTGCTGCCACTGCATATGCTGCATTATGTCCATCAACTTTGACAGCTCATCTCGAAGATCTAGGCAAGACGATTGAGTTCTAAACATTGAAGTTGTGACATCAGGTTCGGCTACTGGTTCCATTGGTTCTGCCTTATCAGGGATTTCAGCTGATTGCATCGGTTTGATCTCTGTGGGATCTTCTTCTTCTTATTCGGGATCCTCGCTTTCTTCAACTCGTTGCTGTAGAACTGAGTCTCTGGCTATCCCGTAGAGGTCCCAATCTGTGATTGTGCCCTGGCTATAACTTGTTTTCTTTACGTTTGCAAGAATTTTAGCTTTCAAGCACAAAATTGTTATCGTAAGGGGAAGTAAGCTGGGCCAGAACGTCTAGAGGCACAATTTTGTATTTCTCTCAGGATGATTTTTCCCACATCAGTGGTCTTTCCAGTTAAAATCGAGTATAATAAGACCATTCGCTCTAATGAAATTGTAGTCCCATGTGAAATAGGCATAAGGCTGAATCGAATGAAATATAACCATACCTTCGCTAGTGGTGTCAAATATTCTTTGCGACAAGTGTGAATTCCTTACTTTGACACTGTCCACTTAGAACCTGGAACTGTAAGTTCCTCGAGAATTTGTTGCAGATTTTTAGACTCCATATTGCTCATCAAGGAATAATATTCGTTGTTTTTGAAATTAGGTAATTCAAAGAATTCATTAATAGCATTTCAGGTTATTGGTATCTTGATTTCGCGAACAGAAACTTCCATCAAATCGCTTAAAATTAAATTCGCATAAAATTCACGGACTAACTCCTCATCCACACTAGGTCTTTTCTCACAAAACAACTCCCAATTGAGAGCTTCAGCAACTTGTCGAATGCATGCCATGAAATCAATATAGTTGTTTTTTTCAGCGTAAAGCCTTTTTCTGGGTGCATCTATTGATTCTTGAAAATGTTTTCGTATCTCGCTTTAGCTTCTTCATAGTGGAATTTGTTTTGTGATTCGTCAATTTGGGTAGAGGCACGAGTTCTTTTACGAGGCATGATTAACCTAATCATAAGATAGAAAAAATATTTTCTCAAAAATTTAATTAGTATAAAATATTAATAATTCAATAATTTGAAATTTTAAATAATTAAATAAAATTGAAATTTTAGGAGAAAAATTTGTCTTACCACCTTTTTATAAAAGTTAAGAACTCAAAGAAAATAAATCTAAAGCAAAAGCAAAAGAGGTTGGTTTAGGGATGGTTGTAGGGTGTCTTGATAGTGTGGTGTGAGTAGCAAGGCGGCAACAGCATGCTAAGGAGTAGCAGGGCATGTGTGTGCCGCTCGGATGTAGGGTAGTGGTCAGTAAGCAAGTGAGTCGAGCAGGCCTGGCGAGCTACTAGAGCCGGACGAGTGGCAGGTGCAACGGCACAGAGCGGCTGGTGGCGCACACGTTGTGCGTGGGGTTGCTGGGTACATGCGTGGGGCTGCTGGCCGAATGGGTGAGGGTGCCGAGTGAAGCTAGGCGGTGTTGCGGCTAGAGATTTTGGCACTAGGTGATTTGGAGCTTGGTGAGTTGTGGATGCTAGGATTTAATTGAGGGATGAGTGAAAAAATGGAAAAGGTGGGTGAAATTTATAATGAAAGGAGTAGGAGTTTAATTAGAATTCTTAGAACAAATTAATAATTAAAATATTCTAAGTTCTAATTCTACATAAAGTTAACAAAAATTAATAATTAATATAATGTATATTAAATTATTATTTGTTATTAGTTTATTAAAATAAAACTTATTAAATAAAATATGATCAAATTTAAACTAATCCTAATTCTATGCAAAGTTGATAATAATTAATATATATTATAATGGACATAATTATATATTAATAATTATCATCTTATTTATTAAATTAAAACATTTATTCTAGATGCCTTTTGAAAATATTTACAAAAGAGACATCTAATTTTAATACTTACAAAAGAGAAACCAAATTTTGAAAATAATTTAATTAAGTACCTGGACTTAAGGAAAATTCAAAATTGAGTTGCAATTTAAAACGTAGATCAAAATTGACCCTTTTATTTTAAAACTAAAAATTTATTTTGCCATTTAGGGAAATTTCTCAAAAGATTATGTTAAAATCAATTCCTAGGAAAGATTGGAGGGGTCACAATCGGTCCCGCTTAAGTTCTAATCTCCTAGACAGAATTTATTTGAACATACTAATCCCAAAAATATACCCTAAATCATTTATTAAAAAACAAAAACAAGAAGAATTAAATATTTGATAAAACGAACGAAATTTGATCCCGTTCAATTTTATCCCCCAGTAATGTTTTAAGCACTGAGCATTGACTCGAAAATTACCTACCTTACTTTGAAGTTTGACAACTCCGTATGGATAAAATCGGTGAATCGTAAATGGACTGGACCAACGTGATTTTGACTTACCTAGAAAGAACCTTAATCTAGAATTGAATAACAAGACTTGCTGACCTACTTCAAATTCTCGAACTCGAATGTGCTTGTCATGCCATCTCTTAAGTCTTTCCTTGAGTAATTTGGCATTCTCGTATGAGAACATTCGGAATTCTTCTAACTTGTTGAGTTGGAGCATTCGTTTCTCTTTAGCAAGCTTAAAATCCGAGTTGAGTTGTTGGAGATCCCAGTAAGCTTTGTGCTCTAACTCCAAGGGCAGATGACAGGCTTTCCCAAAGACCAACCTATAGGGTGACATCCCTAAAGGTGCCTTGTATGTTGTCCTATAGGCCCATAAAGCATCATCCAGTCTTTTGGACCAATCTCATCGGTTCGGCCAAACTACCTTCTCGAGTATGCCTTTGATCTCTTTGTTTGCTAGTTCAGCTTGCCCATTCGTCTGCGGATGGTAAGCTGTGGAAACCTTATGCTTCACTCCATGTTTGTCGAGTAACCATTTCAACCATCTGTTCACAAAATGAGACCCTTCATCACTAATGATAGCTCTAAGGGTTCCAAACCTTGTGAACACATGCTTCTGCAAAAACTTCATCACAACCTTATCATCATTTGTTGGATATACCTCGGCCTCAACCAACTTAGACACGTAGTCTACTGCTATCAATATGTACTTGTGACCAAAAGATGGAGGGAAAGGACTGAGAAATTCAATACCCCAAACCTCGAATAATTCTACCTCAATGATGTTTGTTTGGGGCATCTCATTTCTTTTGGTGACGTTTCCAACCCTTTGACTTCGATCACAACTCTTTATGGAAGCATATGTGTCTTTGAATAGTGTTGGCCGAAAGAATATAACTTTCAATACTTTGGCCGCAGTACGTGTACCTCTAAAGTGTCCCCACTCGGAATTGAGTGACAATGATATAGAATCTTATGCACTTCATCTTCTGCCACGTATCTCCTAATCATTTGATTTGTAAACTTTTTAAAGAAGTATGGTTCTTCCAAGAAATAGTACTTCACATCGTGAAGAAACCTTTTCTTTTGATGATACGTCTTATCAATCGGCATCAAACCACAAGCTAAAAAGTTAGCAATATCAGCAAACCAAGGGGTATTATGGACATGATTTACATTTAGTATGTGTTCATCTAGAAATGTCTCTTGAATGGGTATAAGTGGAGAATTCCCTTCTTGCGGCTCTAATCTGGACAAGTGGTCTGCTACTTGGTTTTCTACTCCCTTTCAATCTTGAATTTCTAGATCAAATTCTTGAAATAGAAAAACCCATCAAATCAGTCTTGGCTTAGCATCTTTCCTGGAAAGTAAATACTTAATTGCTGAATGGTTCGTATAGATAATCACTTTGGTACCTACAAGATAAGATCGAAACTTGTCAAAAGCAAACACAATAGCAAGTAACACTTTCTCTGTTACCGTATAATTCAGTTGAGCACCTGTAAGAGTCCGGCTTGTATAGTAGATGGGATGAAAAGCCTTATTCCTTCGCTGGCCCATGACAGCTCCTATCGCGAAGTCACTTGCGTCACACATCAATTCAAATGGAAAACCCCAGTCTAGTGTGACAATTATGGGTGCCTAAACTAATCGACTCTTCAAATCCTTGGAAGCTCTTAAGCACTCTTCATCAAATTTGAATGGCGTGTCATTCTCCAATAATTTGTATAAGGGTTAAATAATGTTGGAGAAGTCCTTGATAAATCTTCGATAGAAACCGGCATGGCCCAAAAAGCCCCAACACTCTTTACAGATGTTGGAGGTGGGAGTTTTTCAATAAAGTCTACTTTTGCTTTACCTACCTCAATTTCATGTCTCATTATCCAATGCCCTAAAACAATACCTTTTTGTACCATGAAATGGCACTTTTCCCATTTGAGTATGAGGTTTGTTTCTTTGCATCGCTTTAGTACCTTGGCTAGATTGGCTAGGCAATCATCATATGTATCTCTGAATACATATGGGTAGGTGAATGTTGTCTTGTCTTGATCTTTCGGTGCTACTGTAATCTGATTATACCCCGAGTATCCATCGAGAAAACAGTAATAGTCTCACCCTGTGAGTCTATCCAGCATCTGGTCCAAAAATGGCAAAGGAAAGTGATATTTCCTAGTCGCCTTGTTTAGCTTTTGGTAATCGATGCAAATTCTCTATCCCATAACCGTTCTAGTCAGTATCAAATGGTTATTATCATTTTCAATGACTATAAGACCTTCTTTCTTTAGCATGCACTGGACCAGACTTACCCACGAATTATCTGAGATGGGGTAAATTATACCCTCATCTAATAACTTGATGATTTCTTTCTTTACCACGTCCTCCGTGATGGGGTTCAGTCTTCGTTGTCCATCAATCATCCCTTTTTCGCCATCTTCCACGATGATCTTGTGCATGCATACAGATGGACTAATACTGTGAATATTGACTATGGTCCATCCGATAGCCTTCTTGCTCAACGGTTAATTCCACTAAAACAATCACAGGCAAAGTAGAAGCATTACCTAAATAAACATATTTTAAATGTGAGGAAAGTACCTTCAGTTCTAATTTAGGTTGCTCCTCAATTGACGCTTTTGGTTGGGCATAATTTCAATTCTCTGACTCCAAAGATTCAAAGAGGGATTACAGATTAAATCCCCTTTGATTAGCTTCTAGCAAAGCTAAGTATTCATATTCCTCTTCATCACTTGGAGGTTCTGATGTCAAAATTTGTTCCAATGGGTCCTCAACATAGTTGAGTTAAATTTCCATGATTAATTCTTCTAAATCGAACACTGTAGAACAATCATCAATTGTGTTAGGAAATTTTCATGGACCTAGAAACATTAAATGTTACCTGATTGTCTTGGACACGCATGGTAAGCTTGCCCTTCTGCAAATCAATAAGGGTCCTTCTAGTTGCTAGGAAAGGCCTTCCTAGTATGATTGGCACTTCTTTGTCTGCTTCAAAGTCTAGAATAACAAATTCAGTAAGAAAAATAATTTTTTCTACACGTCCTCAATTTTTCCTTCTAGGCGTGCTAAGGACCGATCTGCTAATTGAAGTGTAACCGTAGTAGGTCTAACTTCACCTATCCCCAACTTCCTAAATATTGACATGGGCATCAAGTTGATACTCGCGCCCAAAACACATAGTGTCTTACCACAATATGTTGCTCCAATGTTGCAAGGTATGGTAAAACATCTAGGATCCTTCAACTTTGGAGGTACTTTGTCTTAAAGATATGCATTGCATTCCTTTGTCAAGGCTACCGTGTTAAATTCTCCAAGTCTTCATTATTTTGACAGGATATCCTTCATGAATTTGACCTAGTTCGACATTTATTCAAGTGCTTCAACCAATGGAATGTTGATATGAAGTTTCTTGAGTATGTCTAGAAACTTCTAGAATTGAACTTCGTTCTTCTACTTCTGAAGTCTCTGAGGGTAGGGTAGTGGAGGCTTCTTTACTGGAACTGGTTTATTCGTCTTCTGTGGCAATTCTGCATCTAATGAATTTGTTAGTTTATCAAAATTAAGTGGTTAAGAAGTTACCTTATCAGATTTGGCATATTCTGGTTCTAGTGTAACTGGAATTTCAACACTCGATGGAACTTCCCCTGAGTCTTGAGCATCAGTTGGCTCCTTTTAAACTTCGAGTGTGTTGGGCTCTAATGTCTTTTCGCTTCTCAATTTCAACGCTTTACAATGTTCCTTCCCAGAATTCCTCAGATTCTCCGTATCACTAGGTAAAGCACCTTGTAGTCAGTTTCTGAGTTCAGTTGCAAGCTGGCTGATTTGGTTTTCCAAGTTTTTCAATGTAGCTGCCTGGATTTTGATTAAGGCATCATTCTTGGCTATGTATACCTTCAACAAGTTTTCTAAGCCATTGGATGGTTCAGCTTGAGGTTGTTTCTGAACTTATTGGGTAAAAATAGGTGGCTGGGTCGGTCTAGGTTGGGCATATGTGTTACTGGGTCCAACCCCTTAGTTACTCTAGGAGAAATTAGGGTGGTTTCGCCACGATGGGTTGTAGGAATTGGATTGTATTCCCTGCCTTCCTCGGTTTTGGTTCTAGTTACCCATGTAATAAATGGATTCTGAGTTCGATGGATATTCTTCAAACATATGTCTTTCCCCACAATAGACACAGGCTACATTTTCAAATTGGTGCGGTGGTTGTGCTGCAAAACTATTAAACCCATTAGTGGTAAAATTTTTAAGCATTAAGGATATTAAGGATACTTGAGATGTGAGTGAAGTAAGAGCATCTACTTCATGTATTCCAGCAACTCGTCTTCCTGACGTTACTCGATTGGTTGGATATTGATAATTTTTGCTGGCAATCCTCTCAATGATTCCATAAACCTCATTATAAGACTCAGAAAGGAGAGCACCATTAGCAAAAGCATCCACTACAATCCTCGTGTGGGCATTGAGACCGTTATAAAACGTCTCAAGTTGGATGCAATATGGGATTCTGTGATGAGGGCATTTTAGTAATAATTCTTTGTACCTTTCTCATGCCTCATACAAGGACTCATCATCCATTTGTTAGAAAGCAGTGATCTCATTCCTCAACTTAGCATTCTTGCTAGGTAGAAAATACTTCATGAGGAATCTTTCTATTAACTCTTGCCATATGGAAATTGAATTCGGGGGCAATGAGTACAACCGGCCTCGAGATCTGTCCCTCAACGAATATGGGAACAATTTTAATCGTAGCATATCTTCGGGTACTCAAGCTAACTTAAAATAATCGCTCACCTCCATGAATAGTCTTAAGTGAAGTTAAGGATCTTCGGTAGGCATTCCACTGAATTAGCCCACTATCTGAAGCATCTGGAACATGAATGGCTTCAGCTCGAACTGTTGTGCCTCAATTTTGGGTCCCCTAATACCCGAATTATGATCATGAAACACTGGCACAACATACTGTTTTAAAGCTCTATCCCTATCATCAGCAATAAGGATAGGATTTTGGGCAGTGTTTGCTCTATTTCCTTGATTCAGATTTTTGAAGTTCATCTCTTCGGTCCTTCTTTGACTTGCTTGTCTTCTCCGCTGTCGAAAAGCTCTTTCAATCTCAGGGTCTACATGGAGTAAATCGATAATTCGATCAATACTCATAAACACTTGAAAAAAACACAGAAAAATTAATTAAGTTAAAATTGAATAGAGAAATAAACCAAAATGAAAAATTAACAAATTCACAAATAATGAATTTTTAAAGTTGTCCCCCGACAACGGCACCAAAAACTTGAAACGACAGGAATGTGCAAGTGTACACAATCGCAACAAGTAATAAAGTGACAAGTAAATGTAGAGTTATCGTACCCACAAGGACTGTGAAAAAAAATATTTATGAATGCAATTTTAAAAACACTTTGGTGAAGAAAAATATTTTAACTAAGTAAAATAAATAAAATTAAAATAAAAGTTCCAATGCATGATTTCAAAAGATGATTTTACTCAAAATGACATAATTGTGCTAGATTAATTACATTTCTTAACTTAGAATTATTAAACTCATGTTTATGTTGTTACGAATAAATTCACGGTAACTCGGTAATTTCTAACTTATGAACATACTTACATACCAAAATCCATTTATCTCTTGACTATATCTCTATGTCAATTCAACTGAATAAACAAATTTTAATAAGAAAATATTTTAATACACATACATACCTATGAAATTAAAATAATCTCTTGTACATATCGTATGTCAATTCAAACAATTAATTCAATCTCATAAGCACATAAAGGATTACGTGAGGTAACAATGTATTTCTACCTTCAAACAGTTTAATCACAATAATCTTGCAAGTTATGCAAGGCTAATGTATCGTTAGATACCGTTGCTAACTTAACCCTCAGCTACCTTAGATGATTAAACATGCACTAATTAAGTATCGTGTCAATAATTACAATTTAAATCCAATTAAATAATTAATTCATTAGTTACCTTACAATTGTAATGCAAGAATAACTTAGTCATGGTTTTACTTAATCAAACATCTTAACGAGGCCTGTAACAACACAAACACGATTTTAATAACTCAAGTAGACGAAATGCAATCAACCTAACCCGAATTAAATTTAAGCTATATGAACTAAATTAAACATATCAACATCACAAATATTCATAAACATGTTCATAACAACAACAATTAAATTAAAAAGATAAGGAACAAGAATCAAATTTGGTGTTTCTCCGAGGCTTGACTAGTTTGCTCCGCTCCTCCTTCTCTGCTTGTTCTTGTTAAATCGAGGCTTCCACGAACACTTGAATGCTACTCCAAATGGTGGTTGAAGGACTCTTTTTCAAGAGGTGAAATCGGCATAGGAATAGGGGATGAAAATGAATAACAATGGAAGGGAATGAAGAGAAAAAAATGAAAAAGAAGTAAAGAAATGAATGAGTTTAAGATGTGCTTGAAGTGATTAGCCAAGGGGTTTGTTATAGGTTGAGATGGCTTCCAAAATTAGCAAAAATCAGCAGCCATAGAGTCCCCCCATGGCCGACCACACTAGTGGCAAGTTTTAAGGTTTCAAACTTGCTATTTTAAGGTTGGGGCAAATCTAGAAAGGCAGAAATACTAGGGTTTGAATGAAATTTGAAGGAGTCTTCAAGAGCCATTTTTCAAGCCAAATAACCAGCCAAGCAAGCTGATTGGGTCAGCATGTTGGACGATTTTGGCTTGCCCAGTGCTCGATTGGTTCAATTTTCTCGGTTCAGCTCAATTGGGCCCCTTTTCATAATTAATTAATAGTAATTTATTTAACCCAAATTAAATTGGATTAAAATTAAAATTAATTATATTATGAATTAATACACATAATTTTGACCATCTTATGCTGAAAAATTATTTCGCCTTCATGCTTCAAAATTGCTTCTCGGTTTTGTGCTTTTAGCAGTGTCTGTCGAGCCATTTTTTGCCCTTTGTGCAAATCTGTCAAAAATAATAAAAAATAATCAAAATTTTATATAAAATTAATTAAAATTAAACATGTCCATAATTTGAGTGCAACTTAAGTATTTTATAATTATTATATATTTTTTCGATAAGAATTTTACTGAAACTACATGAATTTGAGTTAAAAAAGGCATGAAAAAGTGTGTATATTTCTGTGTTTCCACTTGTATTCAGTACTCTATCTTTCCATTCTCGGCCACCAATAAAACAGTTTCAACTCATTATACATCTTATTGATGCCCAAATGTATCATGTAAGTACTATTATGAGCTTCGTGCAAAATGTCTCATTTCAATTCTAAATTATTCGGTACACACAAACACTTTCAAAAATATAGATTTACGTTATCATCAACACTGAACTCTTTGCTCTGATTATCTTCAACAAGTTTCTATTTTGCTTACAACTTGGAATCATCTTTTTGCAACTCCTGAATCTTTTGAAGAAAAATAAGTTTAACTATCAACTCAGCTAAAATAGAACTATCTCGTTCCAAAGCCAAACGGGTATTCATCACCTTTAAAGTAAATAGGGACTTTTGACTCAAGGCATCAGCTACAATGGTAGCTTTTTTAGGATGATAATCTATAATCAGATCATAGTCTTTAAGCAATTCAAGCCACCTGCGTTGTCTCAATTTCAATTCTTTCTGTGTCAGCAAGTATTTTAGACTTTTGTGATCTATGAAAATGTGGCATTTTTCCACGTACAAATAGTGTCTCCAAATCTTTAGAGTAAAAACCACTGTTGAAAGTTCGAGATCATGTGTAGGATAATTCTTCTCATGTGGCTTAAGTTTCTAAGAAGCATAAGCAACTAATTTTCCCTCTTGTATTAGTACACAACCCAAACAGTTGAGTGACATGTCACTGAACACAAAAAATTCTTTTCCAGATTCAGCCTAACTTAAAACTAGAGCTTCTGTTAACATTGCTTCCAACTGTTTGAAACTTTGCTGGCACTTTCCTGACAAAACAAAGTTGATATTATTTTGTAACAATTTTGTTAATAGGAGGGCTATTATCGAGAAACCTTTAACAAACTGTCGATAGTATCAGACCGATTCTATAAAACTTTGTATCTCAGTGATATTCTTCGAAGGTTTCTAGTTAACAATTGTTGAGATATTACTCGGATCCACTTGAATGCCTTTAGCTAATATAATGTAACCTAGGAATCCCACTTCTCGTGACCTAAATTCACATTTGTTGAACTTTGCATATAATTGCTTTTCTCGAAAAGTCTGTAATACAATTCTGAAATGTTGACACAAAAACAAACTTTTCCAGATACTGCTGAAATATTTTGTTTATCAAATCCATAAAATCGGCTACAGCATTAGTAACCCCAAATGGATTACCAAAGGTCAATTTTAGAAAACATTGTTTCTCCTATCAATTGATAAAAAAATATCGATTTAGGGCATTAGATACTTGTTCTTTATGGTCACTTTATTCAACTACCAGTAGTCGATACACAATCTTAGGGTTCCATCTTTCTTTTTCACAAATAATATTGGAGCAAGGTGACACACTTGGTCGGATAAATCCCTGATCTAACAGTTCTTGCAACTGAGCTTTCAATTTTTTTAATTTAATCAGAGTCAGCCTGTATGATGCAATAGAAATCGAAATAGTTTTGGTGTTATTTCAACAACAAAATTAATTTCTCTCTCAGGCGAGAAACCTAACAACTCTTTGGGAAACATGTATGTGAATTCTCAAACCATCGAAACTTGCTCTATTTTAGATCCTGTCACTCTAGTATCTAGAATATAGGCTAAATATGCCTCAAACCCTTTTTTGATTAATTATTGAGTTGACATCATAGATATTATGTTAGTCGAGCTAACATCATTGATATTATGTTAGTCGAGCAATCAGATCTGTCAGCCTTCACATTTATCAATTCACCATCCTGACACCGCAATGATATTCACTTTTGTTTACAGTTGACCACTACATCGTGAAAAGTCAACCAATCCATTCTGAAAAATATTTCATATTCATCAAAAAGTAATAACATCAAATTAGCTAAAAACTTACGGCCTCAAATTTCCAGTTGACAGTCATTACAACTTTTATTGACAAGAACACTTTAACCTAACAGGTTGGTTACCCAAACATCAAATTCTATCAATTCTACTAGTATATTTTTTAAGCTACTAATGAGGTGTAGATGTATGAATATGTTGACCCAGAGTCAATCAATGCAGGCACAAAAGCATCAAATAGAGAAAAATGTATCAGCAATAATGTTAGTAGCAGTACCTTCCTTTCTGGCTCGAATAGCATAAGCTCTAGTAGGTGCACAAGCCTCGAATCTCATAACTTATCTCTAGTTCCACCTCGATTAGCACCAGCGCTGCTACCAGTTCCTGGTCTTCTAATCCTCTACAGAGTCGACACTGGCTTTACACTTTGTTCCTTGCTTTGATCTGGCCTATTCGAACAATCTCTTCTTAAATGTTGTTTGGAACAACATAGAAAACAAGCTCCATTTTTCAATCTACATTCACCATTATGTTTCTTCCACAATGTCATCAAATTGGTCTATTTGCATTACGAACACTTTTGACACTAGCTACCGACGTAGTCTGAGGTTGCAGAATACTCGGTCTCGGCCCATCTCTCTCAAAAATCCCTAATGGAGTAGAGAAACGACTTTACAAATATTTTGACTTTTTAGATGGATGAGTTGGGAAAGATATGGCCATACACCATTTACTAGAATCTCATATCTTAGGTTTGGTCTACTTTTTCTCCTTATGCATTTCCTCCATTTTCTGAGCCCTCTCCGATAGAATAACAAACTTTTCCAATTCCACACCTCCTACTAACATTTGTATGTCCTCGTTCAATCTCCACTCAAAACGAGTACACATTTCAGCTTCACTAAATACAAGCTCTCTGACATATTTACTGAGGCAAATGAATTCTCATTCATATTCAACTACTAACCTATCTCTCAGTTTCAGTTTCATAAACTCTCTCTTTTTATTTTCAAGATATAGTCGGCTAACATACTTCTTTTTAATTCAATTTGGAAGAACTCCCAGTTTACTCGATCTTTCAGAACAACAAACGTTAGAGTCATCCACCATTGGTATGCTTCTTCTTTGAGCAATGATACGACACATCCTAAAAAATCATCAGGAATACAAAATAACTTGTCAACAACCCTCTTAGTGTTTTCTATCCAATACTCAACTTTTTTTGGTTCATCCTTTTTCTTGCCTTTGAATTATTTTGCCCCACATTTACAAATTTTATATATCAGAGGATGGTTAATGGGTACCGAATTAGAAACTTGAGGATGAAAGGGTACCACAGGAGGCACAATCGGGGAAGGAAGGTGCATTTGAGGTTGTGGAGCGGAAGGGGTAGCTCCCATATATTGGGTGAACCACTAGTTCATCATTTGGAAGAAGGCATCTCTTGCCTCACTCCCTAGCCGTTGTGGAATGGGAAAACTTCGGGAAGCTCCCTGTTTGAAAGCACAAATATTACTTTCAACTTCATTAGACACAACTCGATTTGATTCGGCTGACATGGTTTAGCTATATGGAAAAAAAGTCAATTCGAATCAGAAGACATCACACTATCACAGGTTATTGTGGCATGTATTTCTAGACTCAACATGCTTTACATTTCAGTCCTAGAATTGACTAAACCGTAGGTTTGATACCACTAAATGTAACTCCCCTCGCTCGACCCGATCGTCAATTTACAATAAAATATTCAAGCACATGTAATTCAATGTTAAACATCTTCATTTTTGTACTTTGTACCTATTCGTAATAAACAATATTTCTATATTTTGAAATTCAATCCAATTGATGAAAATATGCCAAATTCACCTTAAACTAAACATATTTATGAAATAAACACAATTCAGCATAACATCAAATAAATTAGTAAGTTTCATATGAATTTACCTGGCAAAAACAACAAGTTGAAACTTCAAAGACTTCCACAATTTTGTTGTTCTCCGGTTATCACCGATTAGATTCAATTCTTGATCTAAACAATTATTTTAGACAATGCATCAATATCAAACATATTTATATCACTCCATGATATTCATGAACCTATTTAATTCCATTTTTTAAATGCCCCTTAATTTTTTGTATTTTATTCAATTTAGTCCATAAAACCAAAATAAAAATATCTTTCAATTTTAAGCCTCGATTTTAAAATCGATCTCAATTACACCCCTTAGGGACTCCCTACTATCTATTATTCTAGATATTTCACATGCTTTTTAAAATTTATTCCCTTTATTCCTTTTGTGCAAAACTAATAGTTAAACTTTACAATCTAATCCTTTTCACATCTAAGCTTAAAAACTATCAATTTAAGACCAATTTATTCAAGAAATCAGCAATGGAAACTTAAAAAAATTTAACAGTTTCACAAATTCGTACATAGGCTAGCTAAAACAAGCTCCCATGACCTCAAAACATATAACTTACAAGAAAATGACTTAATTGAACTCACCAATTGAGGATCGAAAGTTTGACCTTCAATAAGGGTTTTCTTTCCTTCTTTGTTTAATTTAGTTTATATAGTATAATTAGGGATTAACTAAATTTTATTAATTATCTTAAACTTAATTAATTAACCATTAATCAAAGTTAGAGGGAATGTCATCATATGCCACTATTCCATGTTACAAAATAGTTTAATTACTATTTTGGATATTTGGTTAATTACAATTTAAGTCCTTAAGCCTTTTGCCAATTAAAAATCTATAACGATAACAGTTTTATAATTTAGTCCTTGTACATTAATTAAACAATTAATAAACAAAATTGATGGTCCAAACTTTAATAAACTTTTATACCAACTTCATAAATTTCTATATTTAATATTTATGGACCCATTTTACGAATATGGGGTTCCAAAACTACCCTTTTTGGCACCACTAAAAATCGGGTTGTTACAACAGATATAGTTTCACAGCCTTTTGCTTCTCGTTGGATTTTGGATATTGGTGCTACCAACTATATGACATCGGATATCCACTGTTTGGATTCTTTAGTTCTACATGCATCTTGTCCATCATCTTTTTTATTTCCTATTGATAAGTCTATCTCTATTTCTCATATGGGTACTCGAGCCTTTTCACATTCGCACAAGCTTACCAATGTTTTTTATATCCCTTATTTTAATTTAATTTGATTTCCATCTAAAAATTGACTCGTGACTTACATTTTTTGTTTCTTTTTATATTCATATTTCTCTTTTACAAGACCTTTGCAATTGATAGGTGAAGAGGTTTGGTAGAGTGCGGCATGGTCTTTATCTACTCTTACCACATTTTTCTTCAACTAAGGCTACACCTTCTTTAGTTTCTTATTTTTTGTCCACAATCGATGCATCATTTCTTTGGTCATGCCTCCTTTTTCCAAAATGAACAAAATGGACCATTTTCATTATAATCCTTTGAACAATGGTTATATTCATATTTTTCATGTTTTTCTACTAGTTAAACAAACACGTTTACCTTTTCCCTTTAGTCATTCTCGAGTTGAAACATCATTCTCCTTAGTCAATCTTGACTTGCGAAAGCCATATAAATTTTCCACACATAGTGGGATCTTTACTTTCTTACGATGGTTTATGATTATATTCGAGCAACTTGTACGTATCTTCTTACACTCAAAAGTGATGCTATTTTTTGCTTTAAAGCAATTTATTACCTTGGTAAAACTCAATTTTTCATTATTATAAAATTTTTCGTAATGATAATGTTACTGAATTTTTTATTGTCGAGTATAATTCTTTGTTTTCTTATTTGGGTATTTTTCATCAAGATTCGTGTCTGTATGCCCCAACAAAATGGTATACCTAATGGTAAACATTGTCACTTGTTGGAAATAGCTAGAGTCCTTAAATTTCAATGTACTGTTCCTACTAAATTTTTGGATGAATTTATTCTCACTAGTTTTTTTATTATCTATCATTTACGGACCTCAGTTTTAGGTTGGAAGACTCGTTGAAATTTTATATAATAAACCACTTGAGTTGTCCCTCTTACAGGTCTTTGGTTTCCTTTGCTATGCTAAAGTCCTTCATTCTTTAGATAAATTTCAACCTCAATCTATACCTTTTACTTTTATGGGTTACTCCATTGTTCAAAAGGATTATCTTTTGTTCAATCTTGCTACCAATCATTTTTTTGTTAATTGTGATGTTAAATTTCATAAGACGATTTTTCCTTTTTAATGTTAGTCTACTACACCACATTTATTTCCCATTTCCTCTTCCTATAATTTTTACGTTAACTTCTTTCCTTAGGTTCTAGCTTACCTTTTGACCCACCTGCTAACTTGTTTCATCCTTTTACTTCATTACCTTCTCTCACCCCATCTTCTTCATCCTATTTTTTTGCAACATTCCTCCCTCTTCTCCTACTCTTATTTTGTCTAATCCAATTTCACCCTTATGTCATTCTACCTGGTCCAACCGACCGCCATCATGGTTGACAGACTTTTTTTTCTCTTCTCAATCTTCTTCATCTTTTTCACTTGCTAAAGTTTAATATCCCATTTATCAATGTATCACTAATTATCATTTACCTTTACATGCTTAATATTTTATTGCTTCTCTATCCGATATTGTTGAACCAAATACTTATCAAGAAGCAGCTAGGGACCCTAGTTGGGTTAATGTTGTGAAATACGAGATTCAAGATTTGGAGGCCTTTACCTCGAGGTAAGACCCCTATGTTTGTAAATGGGTTTATAAGTTCAAGTACAAGTTGGATGGAACTATCGAACAATTTAAAATTCATCTCGTTGGTCAAGGGTATACTCAATAGCCGAGTATTGATTTCTATGATACATTTTCTCCTGTTGCTAAATAGGTTATTGCCCATCTCGTTCTTGCTTTTGATGTTTGGTTAGGTTGTCCTTTATTTCAAATGGATGTTTACAATGCCTTTCTACAGGGCGACTTGCATAAGGAAGTGTATATGACTCTTCCCTAGGGTTTTCACAATTAGCGGGAGACATGAGTGTGTCGATTGCTCAAATCCTTGTATAGTTTGAAGCAACCTCTCAAAATTAGAATATCAAGCTTACTGAAGCTTTTCTTTGCAATGATTATGTTTAGAGGAAACATGATTATTCTTTATTCACTAAGAGAAATTGAGATAAATTAGTCTCATGCTTATATATGTAGATGACCTTTTAATAATCAATAATGATAGTGACCTTGTAGTTGAACTTAAAAATATTTTGCATAAAATTTTAAAATGATATATTTGGGATATCTTCAGTATTTTCTTGGTATTGAGGTTGCACAGTTCGAGGCTGGTATACTATGGAACCAATGAAAATATGCTCTAGAGTTGATTCATGATGCAAGGTTAGGGGGATCTAAGACGACAATCACTCTTTTGGAACAAAGTTAGAATTTGACATCATGCAAGTATGATGAATTTATAAAAGCAAATTCTGATGATAATGAGTTTGTTGACATTACTCTTTATCAAAGACTTATTGGGAGGTTGTTATACTTAATAGACACAAGGCTATAAATAACTTTATGGTGCAACATCTTAGTCAATTTATGCAGTGGCCAAAGAAGTCACATTACGATGTAGCTCTTTGGGTGATTAGGTACATAAAAAAGAATCTTGGTCAAGGGTTGTTTATTCCAGCAATAGATGATATACAACTGGTGGTGTATTATGATTCTGATTGGGCATCATGTCCCATGTCAAGACAATCTGTCTCGGGGTTTTATGTTAAGCTTGGGGATCCCTTACTTTCATGGAAGTAAAAAAAGAAGCATTATGTCATGCTCTTCGATAGAAACAAAATATTGAAGTATTGCTTCAATAATGGTTGTACTAGTGCAGTTAAGTGGCTTGCTTAAGGAACTTGGTGTTGGGCACTGTCACACCCCAAACTCGGTCAGAAAGATCCGACCCAAATTTGGCGTGCCACATTAGCCACCGAAGTGACTCTCTATTAACTCCCAACCTAACCTCCAACACACAACTTATACATATATATAAAGCACGTGAACATAGTGTTAATCTTTAACAAGGCCGCAAAAAACACTCTTACACAAACCAAAAGGGTTCGCATGCACAAAACATCAGAGTATATAATTGTGTGAAGCAATACTTCTAAATACTTAAAAATATCAATAGGTTCGCACTACTCTAAAACATCAAGCAAAACATTCAAACATAGCTCCCAAACTTTTACCAACATAAAAGGCTACAGATAAACACACAACCATAGGTTCGCAGTTTAATATAGGCTCACACAACAACATGAGTTCACAGGATTCAGCGGATCATGTACAATAATTTTGAATCTTATGCAAATAATGTATCATACAAGAGTACACAAGTAATTTATAACCATAAATAGTAAACAAAATAAACGTACATGAATAACATCATTCTATTGATAGTGAAAAAGAACATGTGTATTTCAAGACATGGTTCGCAATAATAAAATTAATTTAAAATCAAACATACTAAACTAATCCTTAAACAAATTTTTCGGGTAACCAAATCAATGTTATAACTATTCTTAGAAAAAAAATCATATAACAACCCATAGCCCATCTATATGGTTCGTCGATACCAATTAGGTGTCTCGCCAAATCATCAACCTCTCCAATGCCACTCGCAATCTACTTACCTGAGAGGTAAGAGAAAAGTGGGTGAGTTCAGGGAGAACTTAGTGAATAATCAGAAACCATTAAATCATGCCTTAAAAAATATTTGAAAACAGTAGAAAACTTTAATTTGAAAATGTTTTGCGTGCTAAGTTCGCAGTTGAGAATGCAAGAGCAGTTTGCATCTGAAAACAATTTTTTTGAAGACAGTTTAAAAGCAATGTTTACAAATCTTTTCCTTCGAAAAATTTCTTTTAAAAGGGACTCGCATTAAAATCGTGCAAGGCTATATTTCTTTTTAACAAATGAATTTGAGTTTAGAATAAAGCCGTGAGATCGGCTCGTACATATCAAAAATTAAGAATAGAGTCGGCATTTAGTTTACACAACTGGTTCATCAAACAAAAGACATATCTCATTGAATAAGTTATATTCAACCTAGCTCGTAAGGAGCAAACAGAATGAGACATATCACAAATCTCACAAAAGCCCATGCTCTCAATAAACACGTAGAGTGAGGCTTACAAAGGCTCATGCTCTCAAAGGACCACCAAAGTGAGACTTAACAGGGTGAGTATTCACACCATTGTTATACCAATCACAAGGCTCATTAAGGAGCACACAGAATAGAAAGCTCATACTAAGGCAAAGCTAATTAGAGAGCTTGTACAAAGCAAAGCCAAATTGTTTGCTTAAAAAAACTCTCATGTTAAGTGCCTTTCAAATACACAGTTTAAAACCATTCTTTCAAAACATTCATATTATCAATAGCTTGCATAGAAGCTCGCATTAAATAGTGCTTTAAAATCATCTTTTAAAAATCTTTTTTAACAGAGTTTCGTAGCTTAGAACAGAGCTTTTCAGAAAACCTGCCTTTGAACTTGTTTCGGAACATATTTCTTAAAAACATATCAGAATAAACTGAAAAACATGACAGTTAGCATATTCATATCTGAACTTGATCACTCATCAAAAAATAGAGAAACTTAAAAGAGTTTGGCTTTGGCTTTGTCCTTGCTAGAAGATGGTCCAGCTGGTTATTAACAAACAAACAAATTACTAATAGAACATACAGACATCACACACACAAGCGAACCCAACTTTAGAGATGATCAACTTAAGCAAGACACAGACTTACTCGAATTGCTACGGACAGAACTTAGAACAGGGACTTTAATGGCAGAATATTCAGTAAAGAATTCACAGAATTAAGGGTCATATTTATAGACCTAAGAATCCTAGATATCTTTGGAAAACCTAACTTAAGAAATTTATTTCTTGTACATAAAGTATTCCTAGATACGGTAAATCACTTTTTTCCTAATTTGAGTTTGATTGTAACTTTGATCGGCCAACCCAGTTTGCACATTGACTAGCGAACCCAGTTCGCAACTTACCTGGCGAACACAGTTCATCACACAGACTGGTGGATCTCAAGTTGCCAAACACATTAATGAACTTGCCTCGCAGTGGAACTGGCGAACCCCTTACCACTTCATTTGAAGTGCAATGCTGCTAGCAAACCCCTTTGCTAAAACTTCCCTAGCGAACACCTAGCTCGCTTGAACCTTGGTGAACCCCCAGTTCGCCCAAGTTTTGATGGTGAACCTTAACTTCGTATGGCCAAAACTTCCGAACCTGATCTCGGGATGTGACAGGCACAAAGGATCACCTATGTTGTGTTGTGATAGTAAAGTAACAATTCAAATAACTGTAAATCCTATCTTGTTGGAAATTGTAGATTGCAAATTCATTAGATATTATTAATGGATCGCTTAGTGTGATTCATAAGCACTTATTTGGATTAGAAAGTGACGATTTGTTCATCCAATGAATACATTTTATTTTCATAAGACATGTTTCTTGTAAGAAGTATGTTTAATACGAAGGGTTGTGGCTGTTCAATAGTGTCCATTTAGTGCATATAAGTAGAGGGACTATGGTGCTCAAAAAATTATTATTACAATCAATCCACTTTCAAAAATTAGAGTAAGATTTAGGGAATGCCTCAATTTTTCTAATTAAAGGAAATAAAAAAAGGTCCATATCCCGGGAAGACCTTTGTCTTAACCCTCTAACAATTTTGTGTGAGGGAAAATTGTTCTTTTTGGAAAGTGTCACCCGTGCCTCAAAGTTTACTATTTTAGTTCCATATTATCTCTAGATCTATCGTCTCCACTCAAATTATCCAACAATCAAATAGAACAATTTAGGAGATGGCAATGCAGGTTACCACCATATTCAAAGTGATGAACCAAGAGTTTGTGAAACTTGACCGATTTGATGCTCAAACTTCAATCACTAAAAGGACAAGATGTTTTTCCTTCTTACCATCTTGAATGTAGCGTAAGTTCTGGACCCAAACCTACAATCCATAGAGGATCCTACCCCTAATACAAACCTCAAGAAATTACGAAAGTGGACAAACTCAAGAAGAAGCACGAGGAAGACAATTTCACATGTTGTGGACCCATCCTTAACACCTTGTTCAATTGATTGTATGATCTCTACATGTGAATGCAATCGTTGGTGGAAATATGGAAAGCTCTTGAAGAGAAATACAACACCGAGCAACAAGTTACCGATAAATTTTTAATAATGAAGTATTTCGAATTCAAAATGCTCGATAGTATCCCAAACATGGATCAAGTCCTTGTAAGTAGGCTTCGTGACCTAAAATTTTTTATTTCAGAATTGTTACAAGTCGGGGCTATCATCTTGAAGTTCTCTTGTCTTGGAAAAATTATCGAAATAAACTTCTGCTTATGGAAGAGGACTTCACTGTGGAGAAAATACTTAGGCATTTATGTATTGAAGAGGAAAATCAAAAGCGTGATGGGGTGTATCTTCCCTAAAGTTATAAAGTGAACTATGTGAGTAAGTCCAAGAACTCTCGAAACAGTAAGTGAAAGGCCACATTCAAAACCAAGAACATACAAGACAAGAAGAAAAAATCTTGTAATTGTTATAATTGCAATAAGAAAGGACACTACATTAAGGATTGTAAACTTCTCAAAAAGAAGCAAGATGTCACAACTTTCAAAGCTAGTATGGTGGAGGACATGGACTTAGTGGCCATGGTTACAGAAGGGATCGAGAGTTTGAAAATTGGTATGATTACCGAACTCAACATAGCCATGACTGATATGTCTTATAATTGGTGGCTCAACCCCGGAGCTACTGTCAATGTGTGTAATGACCGAAAAAATTCTAGAGTTATGAACTAATGGCAAACCGTGAAGTGCTTATGGGCAACTAATCAATTTTAAGGTGCTCGATGAAGGGACGATGGAACTTAACTTCACATCTGGAAAGAAATTGAATTTGATCAATCTGTTGCATGTTTCCAATGCGAGAAAGAATTTAGTGTCCACAAGTCTTCTGTGTAATAAAGGGTTCAAGGTTATCTTGGAATCCGATAAGTTAGTCCTGCTTAAGGGTGATATATATGTGGGAAAAGAATATTGTAACGAAGGCATGTTCAAGTTGAGCATTGATATGAATAAAGTCAATTCTTTTACTCATATTGTTGAATCTTTTCATTTGCGGCATGCACGTCTAGCAGATTTTAATTTTAAAACTTTGCCATATATACAAAAGAATGGTTGTATCAGTCTAAGTAACGATGAGTTTGTAAATAAATGTGATGTTTATATTCAATCAAAAATTACCAAGAAACTGTTTCCTAATAAATGTGAAAGGAATTCACAAGTGTTAGATTTAATTCATTCAGATGTTTGTGAATTAAATGTAACTCTAACAAGAGATAGAAAATGATATTTTATCACTTTTATAGATGACTTCTCTATATTTACTTATGTGTATCTCATGAGAAGTAAAGGGGATGCTTTTGATATGTTAAAACATTTTTAAAATGAGGTTAAGAATTTGTTTAGTAAGAAAATAAAAGTGCTTCGTAGTGATAAAGGGGATGAATATTTTTCAAATGATTTTAATGTATTTTGTGAGGAACAAGGTGTAGTACATGAGTGTTCCCCACCTTATACTCTGCAACAAAATGGTTTAGCAGAAAGAAACAATCGTACTTTAATGGATATGGTTAACTTGATATTGTTAAATGTTAAACTTCCATATAATCTATAGGGTAAAGCATTATTGACTGCATGTTATATCTTAACAGAATATCATCAAGAAAATTCTAAGTATCTTCATATGAGTTATAGAAGGGTCAGATGCCAAAATTAGATTATTTCAAAGTGTAGGGGTGTTTGGCTTACTATAGAGTTCTCAACCAACGAAGAAAAAAGTTAGGACCAAAAGCCATCAAAGGTGCATTATTTGGATATGCCCAACACTCTAAGGCTTATAATGTTCTTGACTTAGTGTCAAATACGATAACTGAAATAAGAGATGTTGTATTCATTAAAAATAAAGTTTTCGATGATTCACCAGATTCGGAAAAGAATATCAACCAATGATCTCAAGTGATCAAACCAAGAGATGTCTTTGTGACAATAATGATACGAAGTTGAGGAAACGTCAAGGAGTGAGAAAAGTAAAGGACTTTGGTATCGATTTCATTTTCTCGCAATATCTAGCATTCCTCATTGAGGGAAATGGAGAATCCATAACTAGAAAGATCCTCATAATGTTTAATGTGGATGGTGATCCATAATCCTATGGTGAAGCCATGACTTCTAAGGATGCAGAATTTTGGAAAGAGGTGATCAATGATGAAATGGATTCAATATTGTCCAACAATACTTGGATCCTAGTTTATCTTCCTCAATGATCAAAGTCTATCAGGTGTAAATGAGTGTTTACAAGAATAATCCAATCAGGGGTTCTCCAACCTTTAAGGTTAGATTGGTGGCAAAAGGATTCAGGTAAAAGGAATGCCTAGATTATTTTGACACCTATGCACTGGTGGCTACAATGACCTTCATTCGAATTCTCATGGCACTTGCATCTATCCATAAGTTACATGTATATCAAATGGATGTTAAGACAGCTTTTTTGAATGGTAATCTCGAAGATGAAGTCTACATAGAGCAACCAGAAGGCTTTGCGCTTCCTGGGAATAAACATAAGGTGTGTAAGTTGATCAAGTCATTATATGGTTTAAAACAAGCACCTAAAAGTGGCATGAGAAATTTGACTCGATTATCTTGTCATATGGTTTTTTACATAATGGTGCGAATAAATGTATTTACACTAAATTCAGCGATATGTACAGTGTAATTATTTTTCTCTATGTAGACGATTTGTTGATTTTTGGGATGAACTTGGAAGGCATTCGTGAGACCAAAGAGTATCTAGCCTCGAATTTTAAGATGAAGGATCTCAACGAGGTAGATACAATTCTAGGTATAAAGGTGCAAAAGCATGAAAGAGGCTTTGTACAAAAGCAATCTCAATACATCGAGAAATTATTGGAGAAGTTCAAACACTTGAATATTAAGGATTCGAAAACTCCATTCAATTTGAACTTCAAGTTAAATGAGAATAATGGCAAGGCTATAGTGCAACTTGAGTATGCCAGCGCAATGGGAAGTCTAATGTATGCAATACATTGCACTAAACCCGATATAACATTTATTGTGTGCAAATTGGCGAGATTTACAAGTTTTCCTAGTATCAATCATTGGAAAGGAATTAGTAGGATTTTTTACTATCTTAAGAAAACAAAAAATTTGGGATTATTCTATAGTGATTATCTCGTGATACTAGAAGGTTACTCGGATGCAAGTTGGATTACAAGTTTAAGTGACAATAAGTCCACATCGAGATGGATTTTTACAATCACAGGTGGAGTCATTAGTTGGGCCTCCAAAAAACAAACTTGCATCTCACATTCAATTATGGAGGCTGAATTTATAGTGTTGGCGGATATTGGCAATAAAGCGAAATGGCTAAGAGATCTCTTGCTAGATCTAAAGTTATGGCCACAACGTAGGTTTGCTATTTTCGTACATTGTAATAGTGAATCCACCATGTCTCGAGCGTACAATAAGGTGTATAATGGAAAGTCTAGACATATAAGTTTGAGACATGAGTATGTGAAACAACTGGTTAGGGACGGTGTGATAACTATTACCTATGTTAAGTCAATGGGCAATTTAGTGGATCCATTAACAAAAGGTTTGTCGAGGGATTTGGTTAAGAGTACCACCACTAAGATAGGATTAAAATCATTCTAATCGCGTCATTGATAATGGAAACCCTACTTTCTTCTAGCCAAAAGTTAGTTTCGAGGTTCAAAGGGTAATAACAAGTTATCGAATGACAACGTGCACTAAGAATCAGGATTTAGTGTTTATGTTTTAAGAGGATGAGTTTTACTCTTAATGGATGGACATTTATTGTCATGAAATCCACCTACATGGACATGAAGTGGTGTTACTTCAACGAGAGTTTTCTTTATGGTTTTCTCTCGTACATGTTCATGAAACGGGATGACCACATGAGCATAACAGTGCTAAAGCAAATAAATTCTTACTCTAATACTTTATGGTTATGTGTGTAATTTTTTCGGTATTGACGAGTGATGCTTCAAGTGACTAGCCATCATTATCTTTGTTGATACTTTAAGAGTTTGCACTAAAGGAAGGTTCAATCTGTGGACACCCTTCTTTATGCATGATCGTTGTGTACTTATTTTCTGGAATTAGCAATCTAGTGGGGGATTGTTGGAAATTGTAGATTTCAAATTCATTAAATATTATTAATGGATCACTTGGTGTGATTCATGAGCACTTATTTGGATTAAAAAGTGATGATTCATTCGTCCAATGGATACATTTTATTTCCATGGGATATGTTTCTTCTAAAAAGTATGTCCAATATGAATGGTTGTGGCTCTTTAATAGTTTCCATTTAGTGCGTATAAATAGAGGGACTATGGAGCTCAAAACATTATTATTACAATCAATCCAAATTTAGAAATTAGAGTAAGAGTTAGGGAATTCCTCGATTTTGCTAACCAAAAGAAATAAAAAGTCTTCATTATGTCCCGAAAAGACCTTTTCTTAACCCTCTAGAAATTGTGTGGGGGCAAATTGTTCTATTTGGAAAGCGTCACTCGTGCCTCGAAGTCTACTGTTTTAATTTTATATTGTCTCCAGATCTATCATCTCAACTCAAATTATCCAACATATCTTTCACGAGCGAACTAAACATATAGAAATTTATTTTCACTTTATATGAGAAAATCTCCATTTAGCCCAAACATGTCACAACAAAGGAACAACTAGTTGACATATTATCAAAAGGTCTGGGAATTCAACAACATAAATATCTTTTATCCAAATTGGGGGCACAACTTGAGGGGGAATGTAGTGATGTTAGTTATATATAGTTGGTTAGTTGTTAAATATAGTTAGGAGGTTAAAAAGGTAAGTCACTTGACAATTAGCAGTTACTATATATAAACAAGCTTGTAAGCTGAGAAAAATATAATGTCGGTAATGACAATATATCGCAAAGAAAAATAGAAATAGAAAAATAAAGAACACACAAATTTTACGTGGAAACCCTTTCGGGAAAAAACCACGGGAAAAGGAGAAGAAAATTCACTATGTCGAAAAAACTTAATTACAAGAGGAGTAGACTATACCTATTTATAGGCTTGTAAACCTTATTCTAATAGGAGTGAAACTCCTTATTCAAATAATATCAAATAGATGGAGTTTAATAAGGTTTAGAAACCTTATTCTAAAATAAAATAAAAGAAGTATAATTCTATTGGGATTTTACTTTTATTTTATTTTACCACAGTATTTTATTTAAATAAGGATTTGGGTCACTTAATTCTAACAATCTCCACCTTGACACGAATTCTTAATGAACAAGTTCTTCATCGCGAACTCTCAACGGATAAGTTTCTCCACCTCTTCCATAAAACCCCTTAAGGGTTTATTTGCAACAATGAACACCAACCAAGTCTAAGCAATACTCAAACTTGGTTATAGGAAGTGACTTAGTCATCATATCTGCAGGATTTTCATGAGTACTAATTTTGCTCACAACAATATCACCACGAGCAATAATATCACGAACAAAATGATACCGAACATCAATGTGTTTTGTTCTCTCATGAAACATTTGATCTTTTGTAAGGAAGATGGCACTCTGACTGCCACAAAATACTGTATTGATTTGAAGGTCTTCATTGAGTTCACTAAAGAGTCCCTTCAACCATATAGCTTCTTTACAAGCCTCAAGAACGCCATGTACTCACCCGATTGGTAGACAAAGCGATCGTAGTTTGCAAAGTGGCTTTCCAACTGATTGCACAACCTCTGATTGTAAAGACATAACCGGTGAGAGATCTTCTTCTATCAAGGTCCCCAGCAAAATCAGCATCAAATACCCAATGACTCCATCTCTAGTTCTTCCAAACTGTAAGCAAACATCGGTAGTACCTCGTAAGTATCTTAAAACCCACTGAACTACTTTCCAATGTTCTTTACCAGGATTCACCATGTATCTGCTAACTGCACTAACTGCATATGATAAATCTGGACGTGAACAAACCATGGCATACATGAGAGATCCCACTGCACTAGAGTATGGAACATGTGACATGTACTCAATCTCATCATCTGATTGTGGAGACAAAGCCGATGAAAGTCTGAAATGGGCTGCTAAAGGAGTACTAATAGGCTTAGCATTCTGCATATTGAATCTGGAAAGAACTTTCTCAATGTACCCTTTCTGACTTAGATACAATTTACTTGCTTTTCTATCCCTGAGAATCTCCATACCAAGTATCTTCTTTGCAGGTCCCAAGTCTTTCATCTCAAATTCTTCACTTAGTTGGGCTTTGACCTTTCTTATCTCTCATTTATCTTTCGTTGCTATCAACATGTCATCAACATAAAGGAGTAGATACACAAAAGAACCATCACTGTTTTTCTTAAAGTAAACACAACTGTCAAAGCTACTTCTTTTAAAATCATGAGAAGTCATAAAGGAATCAAACCTCTTATACCACTGTCTTGGTGACTGTTTCAAACCGTAAAGGGACTTTTTCAGCAAGCAAACATAGCCCTATTTTTCTGAAACTGTAAAACCCTCTGGTTGTTGCATGTAAATATCCTCCTCAAGTTCTCCATGCAAAAATGCAGTTTTTACATCTAACTGCTCAAGCTCCAAATCATGCATGGCCACAATACCAAGCAAAGCTCGAATCGAACTATGCTTCACAACTGGAGAGAACACATCTGTGAAGTCCACTCCGGGAATTTGACTGTAACCCTTTGCAACAAGTCTTGCTTTATATCTGGGTTCTTCAACTCTTGGAGTCCCCTCTTTCTTTTTAAACACCCATTTACAACGAACAACCTTTTTACCTTTAGGAAGTTTCACAAGATCCCATGTTTGATTTTTGTGTAGTGATTCCATCTCCTCTTGCATAGCAAACATCCACTTTTCTGAGTCTTCACAACTAACCACCTTAGAATAATTAGATGGCTCTTGATTTGCATCTATATCTTCAGCCACATTTAAAGCATAAGCAACTAGATCAGCCTCGGCATACTTCTTTGGAGGTTTAATTTCTCTTCTAGTTCTATTTTTGGCGATAAAGTATTGTGGTGAAGAAGCAACTCTATTTTGAATTTTTGTACTGGCTTTAGTAGTCGACTCTGTTGTAGATTCTAGATCAATCTGATGCTCCACCTGCTTTTGATTTTCTTCATTGGAAGAGTCTTTAAGAGAAAAGTTAGGTAGCATAGCAGTTTCATCAAAAACAACATCTCTGCTAATCACAACTTTTCTATTTTCAGGACACCATAACTTATACCCTTTTACACGAGCTTTATAACCAAGAAAAACACATTTAATAGATCTTGGTTCCAATTTTCCATTATCAACATGAGCATACGCAGGACAACCAAAGATCTTTAAATCAGAATAGTCAGCAGGATTACCAGACCATACCTCTTGTGGAGTCTTTTTCTTAATGGTAATGGATGGAGATCGGTTGATCAAAAAACATGCAGTAGAGGCTGCTTCTGCCCAAAATGACTTTGATAAGTTGGAATTTGACAACATACATCGAACCTTCTCCATGATCGTTCTATTCATTCGTTCTGCAACGCCGTTTTGCTGTGGAGTATGACGAACTGTCAAGTGTCTCATGATCCCTTCTGACTGGCATAGTTTATTAAATTCATCAGAACAGAACTTTAAGCCATTGTCTGTGCTGAGATATTTTATTTGCTTCCTCGTCTGTTTTTCAATCATGGTTTTCCAAGACTTAAATGCAGAAAACACATCGCTTTTCTGCTTCAAGAAGAACGCCCACACTTTTCTGGAAAAATCATCAATAAAAGTTAGCATATAATTAGCTCCACCTCTCGAAGGCACTCTAGATGGCTCCCATAGATCAGAATGAATATACTCTAACGTTCCCTTCGTGTTATGGATTCCTCTGGTGAATTGAACTCTCTTTTGCTTCCCAAAAATGCAGTGATCACAGAACTTTATTTTGCAAATTCCTTGCCCATCAAGAAGTCCTCTTTTGCTCAATTCTGCCATGCCATTCTCACTCATATGCCCTAGGCGAATATGCCAAAGTTTAGTAATATCATCATCTGACAAGGAAGAGGATGACATGCTACATCACCGATGTGATAGTAGAACCCTACAAAACATATAACTTGGCAATCTTTCTCTGCCCTTTCATCACAATGAGGGAACCTTTGAAATTTTCAAAACCCCACTTTCATTGTGTATTTGTACCTTTTGAATCAAGAGTACTCAATGAAATTAAATTTCTCTTTAATTACGAACATGACGACGTCCATCGAGTGTTCGACAACTCCATCAAACATTTTGACTCTAATTGTTCCAACACCGCAATTCTACATGAAGCATTATTTCCCATCAACACAATACCTTCGATAATCGTTTTGTAAGTTGTAAACCAATCCCGATTGGGACTCATGTGGAAGGTGCAACCGAATCAAGGATCCACTCCTCGTTCGCTTTGGAATTGTTGATGAAGCGACTAGAAGTTCACCATCACGTAATCTTCTACAACATCGACTTTACCGAATTTTCTAGTTGTTTTCCATTTTGATTCGCAACCTCCCTTTTGATCTTATTCTGTAGCTTATAGCACTCAGATTTAATGTGGCCTTTCTTCTTGCAAAAGTTACAAGTTTTACCTCTGTTTGAAGACTTCGATCTACCTTTAGATTTACTGCGAGGATTCCGTTCTTGTGTCCTTCCACGATCATCATCAACATTCTGATCTTGTCTCCCACGAATAATAAGACCCTCTCCCTGAGAGTCGGTTTTAACCACAAGATACTTCATCTTATCATACGAGGTTAAAGAATCATAAACCTCATCAACTGTGAGAGACTCGCGACTATATAAAATCGTATCTCTAAAGGTTGAATAAGACGGGGGCAACGAACAAAGTAGAATCAGCCCTAGATCTTTCTTATCATACTGAACCTCCATGGCCTCCAAGTTTGAGAGAATTTCTTTGAACACTGTTAAGTGTTCGTGCACAGATGCATCTTCCTCCAAACGATGAGCATAAAGACGCTGCTTCATATGTAGCTTGCTAGTTAGAGTTTTCGACATACAAATCTGTTCCAACCTCTTCCATAATCCAGCGGCAGTCTTTTCCTTCATCACATCCTGCAAAATTTCGTTAGACAAATGCAGATGTAACTGTGTTAACGCCTTTCGATCATTGCGCTTCTTCTCTTCTTCCGTCAAGGTTGAAGGCATCTTATCTACCCCTAGTAGGGCTTCCTCTAAGTCCATCTGTGCAAGAACTGCTTGCATCTTTATCTGCCACAATGCAAATCTGGTGTTGTGATCCAATAGCGAAATTTCGTACTTTAAAGATGTCATTACCGTGATTGAGATGAACAACCCGGAAGCTCTGATACCAATTTGAGAAAAATATAATGTCGGTAATGACAATATATCGCAAAGAAAAATAGAAATAGAAAAATAAAGAACACACAAATTTTACGTGGAAACCCTTTCGGGAAAAAACCACGGGCAGAGGAGAAGAAAATTCACTATGTCGAAAAAACTTAATTACAAGAGGAGTAGACTATGCCTATTTATAGGCTTGTAAACCTTATTCTAATAGGAGTGAAACTCCTTATTCAAATAATATCAAATAGATGGAGTTTAATAAGGTTTAGAAACCTTATTCTAAAATAAAATAAAAGAAGTATAATTCTATTGGGATTTTACTTTTATTTTATTTTACCACAGTATTTTATTTAAATAAGGATTTGGGTCACTTAATTCTAACATAAGCTTATTGTGAAATGAATTCAACCGTTTGATGCTTCTCAACAGTTTGCCAGTATTAAAAGTCAAATGATGTGATATTATTAAATTAAAGATTTATGATCTATGTGAAACTAAATGATAAGTTGGGTGATTTAAAAGGTAAATTAGTTGTTGGACCAAATGTAATGTTGATGCAATCACTTTGGAGAATGAAAATGCAGCGGGGTGGATGGCGCGTAACAGGGACGCAATCAACATTCTGGTGAAATGTTGTACTGGGCACAATTTAGGAAGCTTGGCACCTGATCTTGCAGAAGTTATGGCGTGGTTAAGGGAGATAAATTATGATAGGTGGTGGTCGAACCCAATTGTGCTAAGGTAATCAAGGTCATGATCGAGGGGTGCACTAATAACAAGCATAAGCAAGGTCTTTCCCATTGATTTTATGGTCATTTAGTTATAATAAAGATGCTTTTATCAAATATATAAATATGAATGAAAATAAATTTGAATTGTGTTGAATTATATATACTTAAAAAAGAAAAGAAAAAAAACTTGGAAAACATAAACTAACTTTATGCTTTTTTAGGTACCTACTAAAACATTAAAATATATGTTGATGTGAACATCGTTATCATTTAATCAAAGCACTGATAAGAGAAAATAAAATCAACTGATATAGATGACTGAGGATGGCGGAGGTGACAACTCGATTGATCGGAACACCAAAAAAGTTCGTTTTAAGGACTTGGATTCAAATTCGAATAGCGATATGGCCGTAGATTCAACACCAACATCGGGAATGTCTTGGATAGACAAAGTTCTGGGACGAGGGATTTCTGGATCTGGTTGCGATGAGGACTTTGACTTTATAGAATGAGATATCATGAGGACTAATGTCAATGGAATTCCAGCAATCAATTTCTCCGAAAGGATCCAACAAATTGTCGTTAGAGATATGACGACCACAGTGGTGGTTAAACTATTAGGTCGGAACTTATCCTACACCCTCCTACAAAATAGGATTCACAACCTCTGAAAACCCTCACAATAGTTCCATCTCATGGATGTTGAAAATGGATATTTCCTAGCTAGATTTCAAAGCCGAGAGGACTACAAGAAAGTTCTCCCCCAAGGGTCGTGGATCGTGATCAGACAGTACCTCACTGTTCAATCGTGGACCCCCAAAGTTTAATCCCCTTCAAGACTTTCCCAGTAGCACTATGGTCTGGGTCTGGTTGCTTGGTCTGCCAAGTGACCTTTACAAATAGTGTGTTTTGCAATAGATAGGGAGTCTGATAGGTAAAGTCACGAAACTCGACTTTCAGATGGACAAGGGCTCGAGAGGCAAATTTACCCAAATGGCAGTGTTCATCGATCTGGGAAAACTTCTGATCTCACAGATCCTGGTTAAGAAAGTGGTTCAGAGGGTTGAATTCGAATCGCTCCCGTTAGTGTGCTTCTATTATGGCAGGTTTGGACACATGCAGAATCTTTGTCCTAGCTCCGGCTCAACGAACATTACAGAGGTGGATAGAGTCTCGGCAGTGGAAGTCTCATTGGAAAAATATAAGGTGGTGGAGACGATAGAGGCTTTTGGGCCATAGATGCTGGTGGGTTTGGATGGGTGATTGGGTGCGGTGTGGTGCGTTTAGCTTACTTTTTGTCTCACACTACAGTATCGCTATAGTATCTAATCTCACCGCCACCGTTGTTTTTACACTAACCGCAGGTAAACGTACCACCCATCCAAACTCACCCTGAGACTGATACTCTAATAGAGGTTGGGCTTGGAGCAAATACGAGTATACAAAATGGTCCACCTTGTATTGACACAGATTCGGGGGTTATAGAAAATGCAATAAGCGGAGACCCAATTTTAACAGAGACTGGTCAATGTGAGCTTGGAAATGGGAATAAATTGGATATTGTTTTGCCTTTGAAAGAAGACGGTATGAAGTAAAATCAAGTTTTGGGGGCTTCGCATATTATGGATGATCTAATCATGATGGGTGTGAATTCCCATTTTAACCCTACCTTCAACGATCCTATTGAGTCAATGGTGAAACTCAATAGCGAGGTCCTTGACCCTATGAGACATTTAGTTATTATTTTCAAGGATAATGAGCTACCTAAAAATATCAGTTCAAATGAAGGTGTTGATTCTTTTGGAAGAGGTAAAGGAATAATGATTTCAAAAGGAAGGGTTCAGGGGCTAAAAGTGGTTCTATCTGAAGTGGCGACGCTATTAGCAAAATCGTTTGGGACCGTGGGGAATGATTTAAAAACTCAGGTAATGCGAGGGTTCCGCTATTAAACTCCATGAATTCTATGGCCAAACTCATAAGCTCGTAGATCAAGAAAGAGGTTGAGAAGGGAAGTTTGAACCATGATGGAAAAAATTGTGAAAGAGGTTGTTAATTAGTATTTATAGTTACTTTTTACCTTCTTTATTTTTTATTATTATTTGACTATTTCTATTTTTCTTGGAATTTTCAAATGTGTGCTAGTAGCAAGTTTTTGCAAATTTTTCATGAATATAATCGAGAATATAAACCAGATATTGTGCGTCTGTTAGAAATAAGAGTTAGTGGTGGAAAAGTTGACTCGGTTATCCTTAATCTTGGTTTTCAATGTTCTCACCAGGTAGAAGCAATCAGTTTCTCTAAAGGTATTTGGATTGGATAGAAGAAGTCACTTCAAGTCGAAATTCTTCGAAGCCATCCTAAATTTATTTTAACTCGTGTTTTCGATAGTTCTTCCCAGCATCCCATTTTGTTATTTTTGTTTACTATAATTCTAATAGTTGTAAACGAAAACGGCTTTGGGACGCTCTAAATGCGACTTTTCCAAGTAATGGTTCTCCTTGGGTGGTAGTTAGAGATTTTAACACGCTTTAAGCCTCTAGCGAAAAGAAAGGTGGGCGAGTTAGTGGGAAAAGATGTTCTTACTTTGGGGATTTTATGGATACGACTGGGGTTCATGATTTTGGATTCAGAGGGGCTCCTTTCACGTGGTATAAAGGTAGAGTCTATGAGTAGTTAGACAGATTTATCAAGAATGGTGTGTGGCTTGTGTCTTTTCCAAATTGTTATGTGACTCACCTCCCTAGACTCAAGTCTGACCACAGGCCTTTGTTTTTATCACTTCATCCTAGGCTTAATTCTATTATGGGATGTCCTTTTCAGTTTCTAGCAGGATGAGTTGAACATTCAGAGTTTACTGACTTTGTATAGAAGAGTTGGAATTTTCATGGCTCAATGTCAAATATAGTGGCTAACTTTACAAGTCAAATAAAAGAGTGGAACAAACAGGTTTATGGTCACATTGGGTCTCGTAAAAAAGGTTGCTTCATAAATTTCATTCTATTCAGCATAATTTGGATTATTCTTAGTCGGATTCTCTATTTCAGTTGGATTTGGAAGTTAGGGAGGAACTGGAACAGGTCTTGTATCACGAAGAACTTCTCTAGAAACAGAAGACGAGATGTGATTGGCTCTCTTTGGGGGACCGAAATACAAAATTTTTTTGTAGCCATACTATTAGAAGAAGAAAGAAAAGTCAAATTGTGGCTCTGAAAAATAATAAAAGAGAGTGGATTTTTTATGATAAAAACTTGCGGCATGAGGCGATTTGATTTTTTAACAATTTATATGGTAAAGACCCAGGACCGATGAAGGGACTTCCTACTAGTTCTTTCTCGCAACTTCAGGATGGCGAGACCCAATTTTTGAAGCCCATCACTGATGAGGAAATAAAGACCACTTTGTTTGATATGGGACCCTCTAAAGGCTCTAGAAAGTGATGGATATCAAGCTCTCTTCTTCCAGAGTCAGTGAGATCATATTGGGGGCTCGATTTATGTGTAACACCCCTATACCCGGTTTGACCCAAAGGAACTTGATATAGGAATATTACATTTGGTGCCAAAGTGATTTTGGCTAATCACTAATATGTTTGAACATTAAAAAAAATAAAGTTTTCATAACTTATATTTTAGTCCCTACTACTTGGAACACGCTTGATCTTCCTAAGTACATGTCATTCTATTCAAAATTTTGAAACATACCCTCTTGATACTTGGAGATGTGATGAGATGGATGTCCATGACCTCAATTACAACTCTTCAAAAGCACTGTACCTACGCGTTGAAAATAAACGCATTAAGTCAGTGAAGACTTAGTAAGTACCCATGATATTTAAACTCTATTAAATTTCTTAATTTCCAATATCTCGTTTCTTTGTTTATTTATCATATTCATTTGTAACTTTTTACATATTTCACAATTTAGTCCTTAAGTCCTCAAATAAACTTATAAAAATTACTACTCTTTTTATACATGTATCATATTTCACCATTTAGTGTAATTTTTCATGATTTTCTCACTATTTCTTTCACAATTTATTTTAATTCATTATTTCAAACATGAATCAAAGATAAACCTTTACCTTGTAACGAAAATTGTTTACCTTTTTAGCAAAGGCCCAGTAGACTAAACAGAACACTTAATATATATGAAACTGATACAGAGGTGCATTATTATGCACTATTGAACAGAGAGCACTAAAGTGCTATACAAAGAGCACAAATGTGCTAATCAGATAACACTGACGTACTAATAATCGAAGAGCGCGCTAGGGTCCCTTAATGGCATGCCACTAATATCCTAGTAGTTCTAATCTCGTCTACTTGGGCAATTTATATCATACACACATATCACTTTTACACTTTTCGCATAATGCTTTTACATACTTTACAATTTAATCCTTATAACAATAATCCATATACTTATATCTTCACTATCTTTAATACATGTAATATATTACTAAATTCAATATTCATCCATAATTCTCTCATAATCCTTATCATGTATTTCACATATCACTTTTAATATTTTGTAATTTAGTTATTAGCACAATATTTAGTATAACAATATATTTACTTTTAATAACACATATAACATAATTCAATACTTATTAATATTCCAAAATTCACTACAACATCAATTTTCTCATTCTAATTGTTATGCACTTCACTTTTCTATTTCTAATATAAATTTTCTCAAATTTACGATTTAACCATTAATTTCCACAACTTAGGAAATAATTTTAGTTTGGATTACAATATTCATATATTCTTTTATTTTTCACTATGTGCATTATTATCAATATTTTCTTGTAAACTTTTATAACTTTCCAATTTAATCACCTTTTTTCATAAAAGTTCTCTATTCATTATTACATAATTTTCTTTGACATCTCACTTAATTCACATAATTAATTCCACTATCTCTTTTTTCACATCAACTTAATGAAACCAAACTTTAACTTAACTTTCTCTCTCCTCCAACTTCTATTTTCTCGAATCTAAATTGATATTCTAGCTCCCCATAGTCTCCTTATTATTTTTCTCTCTTGGTGGCTATAGAAATTCTTTTGATTTCAAAATGAAAATGGAGGATTTTTGGTGAAATGACCAAATTGTAAAGGAAAGAAAAATTTTCTTTCTTTCTTTTCTTCTTCTCACGTTGGAACCATGGAAAGATGAAGAGAATTCTTCATCTTTCTTTCCTTATATACTAAATATAATAATTAAATATAATTAAATGTCAAATCAAAATATTAATAAACTAATATTTATTTATTTAATCTAAAATATCACCAACATCATCATTACTCTTCAAATATCTTTCTTGCTAGATAACTATTTTGCCCTTTATGATCTTTCAAAATTCCTCCATTGAGTCATTACTCATTCTAGTAAAATTGCAATTTAACCCCTTATATTTTTTCCACTTATTCAATTTGGTCCTAATTCATCCATTTTCCCTATTTTCTAGATCCTTCTACCCTTAAAATATTTGCACTATTGGTCCTTCAACTTTTTCAAATTTACACTTTAACCCATCAAATTTTGAGTATTTACTCTTAGGTCACAAAACTTTTCTCACTTTTGCTATTTAGTCTTTTCTTGAATTAATACATCATAATATACTTCCTAAACAGATTTTGTTTACCTAACTCAAACTTTTCCCTTTTTTTTCATTTTATTTTCTTATTTTACTATATCAAAGATAATATCTCACTTTCTTACTGTAGCAACTTTCGGGGTGTTACATTGTGCATGGATCAAAAATATCTTTGCTAGGGGAAAAATGGACCCGCAGCTCAACAATACTTTAATTGTTCTCATTCCAAAGGTTTCAAACTCCAAAATGTTTTTCTCAGTTTTGACCTATCAGTTTGTGCTCGGTTCTCTATAAGTTGGTGATGAAGATCATTGTCAATCCGTTTAAGTTGGTTTTTTCAAAAATTATCAGCCAAGAGTAGATTGGTTTTATTACAGGAAGGAGCACTACAAATAATATTATTATTACTCAGGAAGTGTTTCACTCTATAAGGATTAAGAAAAAGTCTATTAACTGGTTTGCAGTTAAGATTAATCTTGAGAATGCCTATGATCGTGTGCGATGAGAGTTTATTGAAGCATCTCTCCAAGCTGCAGGTATTCCAAATTTTTTAATTAATGTTATTATGTTAGCTATCAAAACTTCCACCATGCAAATTTTGTGGAATGACACAACAACACAGAAGTCCCGTCCAACTAAGGGGTACGTCAAGGGTGTCCACTTTCACCGTACCTGTTCATTCTATGTATGGAATGGCTCGACCACAATATACATTCGAGTGTCAATTCTAGGTGTTGAATGCCTATTCACTTGGCTCAATCAGGTCCTCCCCTGTCTCACCTATTTTTTTGCAGATGGTCTGATTTTGTTTGGCCAAGCAGAAGAGGATCAAGCCACAGTCCTGAAGAGAATCCTAGATAGTTTTTATGTTTTTTCTGGACATAAGATTAATGCTAATAAAACTAATATTTTTTTTTCAGATGGTGTGAGGATATGGGGGATAGATTTTGCAATCTTCTTGGCTTTCGAAAAGTCCAAAATCTTGGGAAATATTTGGATGTGCCCTTGTTCCATGAAAAAGTAACAAATAACACTTTGTGGTTTGTTGTTGACAAGGTTCAGAGCAAATTGTGATGTTGGGATGCAAGCTCGTTATCTCTAGCTAGTAAGGCTACTCTGGCTCAATCAGTCTTACTGGTGATCCCTAGTTACTTTATGCGGTCAATGATGATACCCAAAGGTTTGTGTGAGGAAGTTGAACATATGGTGTATCAATTTGATTGGGGATCTTCGAGTAGTGGCAAGAAAATGGCTTTGATTAGCTAGGAAGATATCTATCAGCCTAAAGATCATGGAGGTCTTGGTTTTCGGAAGCTTCAAGATTCTAACACGTCTTTTATAATGAATTTAAGGTACAAACTTGTGACAGATTCTAAAACTCTTTGGGTCTAGATTCTCCGAGCTAAATATGAGGTTGCAAAAGTTTGCCCGACTCATTATCGCGCAACAGATGATTGTTTTTGTGGAGAGCCCTTATAAAGGTTTGGCCACTTACTTGGAGAATCTGCTTTGGTTAGTGAGAGATGGGAAAAGTGTCAGATGCTGGCAGGATTCGTGGGTACTAGGTGTGGGGCCTCTTGTTTGAATGATTCCTAGTCACATGAACCTTGATTTGGACTATGTTTTGAGTGATATGGTTCTTGGTAATGGCACTTGGAATCTAGATTTGTTTCAACTTTGGTTGCCTAAGATGATAATTTGTAAGATTATAGGGATTCCCCCATCGCATTTGGCAGTAGGTACTGATAGAATTATATGGGAAAGTACCTCGACAGGCTCCTTTTCTGTTAAAAGCATATGGTAAACTTTGGGAATCATCTTGGAAACCAAAGTAGGATGTGTAGCACTTTTCCTTTTAAGTTTCAAGGACCCCAGAAGGTTAGATTCTTCATTTGGCTTGCGTTCAAGTAGAGGCTGATGAGAAATGTGGAAAGGGTTCGTCGAGGTCTCGAGCACAGTTCATTGTGTAGGGTTTGTGGACATATCTCAGAAGATGTACTGCATGCTATCAGGGACTGTAATGCAGTGTGTAACATTTAGAATCTATTAATTCCCATTGATTGACAAGACATTTTATTCTAACAATCTGTAGGACTGGCTCACCTCAAACTTACAAAATCATCATAATTTGGCAATGCTTTTTTGGGATTATTATTTGGTGTATATAGAAGAATCGTAATATCTTCATATTCCAAGATGTTTCTTGGAGTAATGTTGAGTCCATCAAAGTTTCTCATTGTTGGGCCAAACATTTTGCCTCATCTGGTATGACTTTAAATTATTCGACTCAAATTCTGACTTCTTCTATACATTTGGTTGGGAACTAGGCGTGTTTGTATAATGACGGCTTTATCATATATGAAAGTGGTTCTGCTGCTGCAGGGGGAATTGTGAGAAACCGAAATGGGGAGTGAATTTTTAGCTTCAATAGATTCTTGGAGAGCTGCTCAGTGTTTGAGGCTGAGCTATGGAGAATCTTGGATGATTTAGGTACTTTAATTGATCGGGGTTATGATCACATGATTATTCATACTGATAGTCTTGAAGCAATTAAGATTATTCAAAAGAGTCTGACAGAAGGATTTAACTCGACCTTGATAAAGAGGATTTTTCAATTGCTGACACAGTTTAATCATTGGAGTGTTTCACATATTTCTAGAGAAGACAATCAGGAGACTGACAGACTGGTCAAGCTGGTACATAGGGAAAGCCATGAGTTGTGAATTTTTGAAGTATCTCCACTTGGGGAATTGGGCTAGTATTTGTAATTTGTGTTTGTTTTTTATCTTCGAAGTCACAAAAAAAAATAGTTTGATGTCGGAGAAAAAAAAAAGACTATCGAAAATAATATTTTAGATAGTTGAAAATGTACCAAGACAAACAAATCCGTGTGGTGTAAGCTTTTTATAAATAAAAAATAAAAAGAATAATGCTACATTTGGTACTTATACTTTCAAAATATAGTATCTATACTTTGAAAAATTCAATATGATACCTAAACTATTAATAAGTATTTTTTATGATACTTGTACCTTCATAAAATGTTCAATGTGGTACTCAAATTATAAATGTGTTTTATTATGGTACCTACTAATAGCATCATTAGAAAATTTCTAAACCAACCAATGAAAATTCAACACGTAATTTTTTATCAAATCATCAAGTCCAAGCAGATAATATAACATTATGTGAGAAAGTAAATAAAGAAAACACATCAAATTAAATTAAAAAACAAATAACTAATCATACAATTAATAAAAGGAAATAAACATTAAACTTACATAAACAAAACATCATCTTCTATATAAAATTTTCCTTTTGAAATGATTTTTTACCATGAAAATACATGTACTTTTCTGTAAGTTTACTATTTACTTATTTCTTTATCAACCATATGGTTACTTGTTTTTAATTTTAATTTTTTATTTAATTTTTGCATAATGTTAAATTATTCATGTAGTCTTTATGATTTGGAAAAAGATTGTGTCACATTTTATTGGTTAATTTAGCAATTTACTATCGTTGTTAATAAGTACCATAATGAAACATATATTGATAATTAATGTACCACATTAGACATCTTCAAAGTACATGTAACACATTGGACATTTTACGAAAGGACAAGTATTATAATAAAACATATATTGAGTTTAAGTACCACATATACATCTTTAAAAGTACAAATATCACATTAAATATTTTGTGAAAGTACAAGTATCAAAAGTGACATTATCCCAAAATAAAACAATAACAATTCTTGTCAGTTTACATTTTATATAAACAGGTTGATATAAGATAATAAAAATAAAAATAAATCTATTCAAAGGATAATCTTGAATTTTCTGGAACCAGAAAAATAACCACCCCAGCTAATTTTGTAGGATAACTTGTAAGCCAATTGATAAATGAACGAAAAGAAGAATTATGAATAGCGAAAAATACATCTAATAATCTTTTTTTTTTGGCATTGTACATATTTTTCGTTTAACAAAATTATGCATATTGACATATAAGACCAGAGAATATAAAATAACTAAAATGATCATGGCTTAAGCATTAAAATAAAATTTACCTTTGTGCATTAAATTGCAGAACATTTCGGTGTATTCTTTTCCAACAAGACCAGGTTGCTTGCAAAGTTAACATCTAGTTATTGTTTGACCCTCTTTGATATCCATATCAATTCTAATGCATGGAGACTTTGGTCGGTCCTTTTCTGAAGATCCAGGACTTGAGGGATATTCGGATCGTCCGTTAAACTTCATGAAGGATTGAAATCAACAGAGGTGCCTAACTTTGAGAGTAATATTAAATGGAACAATAACCTTCTAAGTATTGCCAACTCTAAAGGTCTAATCTTCCACAGACAATCATCACATAGGAACAAGAGAAGTTATGATGTTTATCAAGTTGAACAAACTGTTTCTTATGGCCTTGTTGCATTCTCAGCTATAGAATGCAGTCATCACTTCAAATGCTCTTACATTTTCTTTTGCAGGTAATAGTTGCATGGTTTGCCCTTATGATAGTAGTTAATTGCAACTCATACACTCTACAAATGTAGGAAAAATCATGTCTTTGTGACAAAGATACATGGCAATTCAATTGGAACTTTTTTCTTTAGCTTCTATGCATGTAAAGAATCAACAACTATCAAGACCTACATTCATCGATGTGATCTAAATGTCTAACTGCTGATCCTGGACTGAGAGCAAAACAAGGCTTTTAAACATAATTCGTAAAAACAAAAAAGCAGGCAAAACAACACCAGTAGTGTTCCATACATAGCATTGAGGCACAGCCAAAAATGCTTTGTTAGAAGTTGAAATATCAGAATTTACATGGAACCATGTGTCAATGATGCAATGCAAAAGCCAATAAAATGCAAAATCTTACAAACCCTACACAATAGCTTGACCAAATCTCTTATAAAGGATGTAATTTGAAGTTCAGAAGAGAACAAGCCTAAAAGGAATCATTGCTGATCAGCTGCATAAGATGAGGAAAATGAAGGAATACTTAATTCTTCAAGGGTCAGTTGTAGAATCGGTAAACTAATTCCTAGAACTACAAAGGGAATCCCACACAAATTCAGGGCAGGCTCACCAAAAACAAACCCATGTTTACTATAACCAAAAAAATTGTATTCAAACTAGAAATCCACAGTATAAATATCTCAAGTAAAATAGAGAAAGCGTAGAGAGAAAAGTGGCTCAGCACAAACACCTTATCACAACAAACATCATACTACTACCACACAAGGGAAGAGCAGTAGCAGCCGTAAGTCCGGCCTTTGTGTCATCACGGCCAATCACTGATTGTTGAAACCAAATAGACGATTCGAAATTAACAGTGAATAAGGAACCATTTAAGATTAAACTCAGTGAAACAAACCACCAAAAGAATGAAATGGGAGTACCAAGTACCAAGCGATGCCTTTGGACTTTTTTCTGGGGCATATGTGGCGTCCTCCATCTTAAGAAGCTTATAACCAGATCTCTCTGTACTTATTTCTAAATGAATTAGGGTTTATTTTGCATTTGGATAAGGAGGTTTGATACATACAGGCCCACAACTAGTTTATAAGATCCATTAAAGTGCAAACAAGCAGGTTTCAGCATATTTGTATTTAGATTTAGATTTCAATTTATTTTGGATTTGAGAGTTTTTCTTAAGTCGGTAGGAGATGACATCATATATATACAATTACAATTTAAGCAGCTAATTCAATGTAGCATATTTAAAACATGACATTTATCACATTAATGTGTACGTATTGTTAAAAGTTGTAAACTGAATAATAATTTAATTTAACATTTAAATGCTTAAAATTATCTTAATGAAGCATTAAATTTTCATTTGAATAAGAATATGTTAGTATTCCCTATGACTATGGTTTGTAGTAAAAAATTACAAAGCATTACATTAAATAAATAAATACGCTGAAAATTGAATATTTACCTAATTGGTTAATACTTTTTCCACAAGTAAATGTTAAAAAATTAAATTTAAACACCCCATTCATTATGCTTTAAGTTTATGGGTGTCAATGCTTAATCATTGTTGACTTTTGCTAAACAATTTCATTATCCTAATATTCAGATTTTTGTACTCAAATATTTCCATTAGTTGTGCATTTTTTAAGTAATGCGGAAATCATAATTGAGAGTAATATTAACTATTTTATTTTATTAAATTTTTTTAATTATATTGATTATATTTTAAATTATCATCATTACAAAATTAAATATTTATATTATTTTTAATTTTTAATAATAATATTTATAATATGTTATGTATAAATTTTAAAATTTAATATAATATATTGTTAGAATTAAGTGACCGAATCCTTATTTAAATAGAATAGTGGTAAAATAAAATAAAAGTAAAATCCCTATAGAATTATACTTCTTTTATTTTATTTTAGAATAAGGTTTTTTAAACCTTATTAAACTCTATCTATTTGATATTGATTAGAATAAGGTGTTTCAATCTTACTACACTCCTATTAGAATATGGTTTTACAAAGCCTATAAATAGACATAGTTTACTCCTCTTGTAATCATTCGAATTCGACATAGTGAATTTTTTTCTCCTCTACCTGTAGTTTTTTCCCAAAAGGGTTTCCACGTAAAAATTGGTGTGTTCTTTATTTTTATTTCTCTTTTCTTTGTGATATATTGTCATTACTGACATTCTATTTTTTACATATATTTTAATTAATACACACAAGCAACTCGTGCATCGCATGGAGAGAAAAAAAAGTTTATTACTATTATATACATGTTTTTGGTGGAGTGGTAAGACATATTGTATTCATAAGAGAAGAACACAAGTTTAAACATTGAAAACAACATTGTTGGGAGGTACCCACAATCCTATATGTATTGTAAAATGAATATGAATAGAAATAAAGAAAATGTCAACTATAAAATTTTTAATTTAGTCACTAACATTTTTAAGTTTGATTTTTTGTCACTCTGTCTTTAAATAGTTAAGGGAAGTTTGATGTGATTTTTATTGGCATAATAATGAATTTATCTCTCCAATGTTTACACATTCTATCAATTTGATCCTAATTCTAAAAACTTAACAAGTTTAGGTATTAATATTTACACATTCTAACAATTTAATCTTAATTCTAAAAATTCAAAATTGAAAAAAAACTTAAAACATTTATATTTTTTCAATGAAAAATTATAAAATACATAAAATAATAAAATACTAAATATTGTTGGGGATCAACCCGTATAAACAACGAGAAAGAAGGAATAGAGAAAACTAGGCACACAAATTTACGTGGAAAAATCCCTCCAATCAAGAGAATAAAAAACCATAGGCAAAGGAGACTTCACTAATGAGCAAACAAACAAAGAATTCAAGATGGAGAAATTCAAAACAAACCTTAACCCATAATACAAAGCTCTCAGTGGCTAAAAACACAAAATTCCCTTAAAGCTCTCTAAAACTCTCTCTTGATTTTCTCTCTAATGCTGTGTTATGTTCTTCCGATTTTAGGATTGTTATTGCCCTTTAAATAGGCTAAGATTAGAGTTCTAATATGACTATAATATCTCTAATGTAATCAGAGTTTAACTAGGAAAAGTAACCTTGTTGATAGTCTAATACGTAACTACTTTAAGTTTGGAACTCGTCGTATCGTCACGACATTGCCTCTGTTTCGAATGTCGTCGATTCGTTGCGACGTCGCGTGATTCCTCATTGCAACGTCGCCTCTACTTTGACTCTAATTTGAACAAAAAATGCAAGAAACACTCCACATATATAAATATTTATAATGATAATTTTAAATATACTTAATAATTATTTTAATGATATATAAACTCTTTTATTTTATTTTAATCATTACCATTTTCTTTCTATTGACCATCTCTTTTGACTTAATGATTGAATCATTTACAACTTCAGTTGGTGCTTCAATTTGTTAATAAAATCTATTAATAGTTTCCAATGTTAGTGTTCCCACATTACAAAGAGATACATAATATAAATAATATAAATAATAAATTTTATGGAAAAGTATCAAGATAAAGAGACATAATTTTCTATGGAAATGTGTTTTATTACGGAAAAACACACATTGTGCCTTAAAGTAATTGGAAAAGAGTAGTATTAAAATGACTAATTTTTCTTGGTTTATAAATATTGCTTTGTGATTGAATAATCATACAGTTGAGTGCTGGATGAGAGTCAACAGGTCCATTGTTGAGAGCTTAGGGTGGTGGTGTAACGCCCTAAAAATTTGAGAATTTAATTGTGAGAATCTGCAGTAATTAAAATTTTGTATCTGTGATTCTGTGTTCTTCTATTGTGTTAAAAATTGGGAGTTCGAGTCGCATTGTTAGAAGTTTTGTTTTTTGTTTTTAAAAAAAACCCCTATCCGTGTTATATAGTTAAGTGCAATTCTGTGTAAATTTATGTTAAGAATGAACCTGTTGGTTCACTGGTTAAGCATATATTTGTATTCTATTTGGTTCCAAGTTCAAAACCCATTATATGCGATAGAGAAATATTTTTGTTAAACGTCGGGAGGCTGGTTGGTAGTTAATTTAAATCCTTCTAACTAATTCTATCATTTCTTTTCTTTTCTTTTTGTTCTTTCCTTGTTCTTTATTTCCTTTGTTTTTCTTTTTATATTTTTACCTTTTTGTTTGCTTTGATACTTGATTCTACACTAATTGGGTACTTTTCTGTTGCTTGTCAAGTCGATTGTACGAGTGCTATGTAAGTTTAGTCGTTATTTCTTTCTATTATTGCAAGTTCATCTTGTTATCGTTATTTCTGTCAAAACGGGGTTGTAATTCGTTTTACTTGAATGTGATGTTTAAGCTCTCAATTGGCTACTTTTCCGGTGGGGATCTCATGAGAGACGCTTCTCCGTCGCGTTAGTTCCATTTCTGCTGTTGCGTCCAAGGTAGGTGTGCGAAATTGAGTTGGGGTTTTCATCGAAACCTTCGACATGACCTTTGGCATTATGTCGATTTTAGCGTTGAATTGAGAATGATAGTGAAGTTGATTATTGGATGCTCATATTAGGTTCGGGGATACTCTTACATCATTCTGGCATCAAAACAACTTCAGATGCGTGTCGAAAACCTTAAATTTCACGAGTTTCGGTCGTCAAAAAATGTGGTTGTCGACACCACATGGGTGTGTGTCTAGGCTGTGTGAGCCACACGTCCGTGTGCCAAGCCGTGTAACTCACTGTTCATCGATTTGGAGCCACACGGGTAAGGCACACGAGCGTGTGTTCAGGCCGTGTGTGGCCACATTAGTGCAGATTTCACACGAGAAAAGGACACGGGCATATGTCTAGGCCATGTAACTCACTGTTTGTTTCTTAGGACCACATGGGCAAGCACACGGGTGTGTGCCCAGGCCGTGTGAGTTACACGGATAAGGACATGGCTGTGTGTCCAGGACATGTAACTCTCTGTTTACGTTTTATAACCACACGGGTAGAGGATATGGGCGTGTGCCTAGGTCATGTGAGCCACACGGGTAAGGACATTGGCGTGTGTCTAGGCCGTGTGGCATATAAAAAGGGTCCGAAACCCATTTTTGAGGCTGTAAATGTTGTCTAAAACTGATATTGATTTCCCCACTGCATGAATGATCTGGATTTGACTGAATAAGAACTCTCTGATACTCTGTGACAAACATATGAATACCATAAATTTATGTGTACTGTGATACTTAATCTAATATTAAACTGTGTTATCTACTTGTGAAACAATTTAGAATAAATGAATACATACCATGGATTCTTGCATTACGATCTAGCAGCTAAACTGCGTTTTTGTAAACGTGTTAGACAGACACTTTATGGTGTGTAGGGTTGGCTGGGCAGTAAACGCCAGTGAATGCCCTTAACGGTGTGTTGGGATGGCCAAAGATAGTGTGTAGTGGATGGGGTTTAGGGATATATCTTGAACATGAACTAGAAATGCTTCTGTTACCGAATAAAATCTTTGAATCTGGAAACTATTTGATAAATGTGTTTTAATTGAATAAACTTTTTTTACGCACTGAGTTCACAAATTACTTTGTTATTAATTGGATTTCAGGTGGTTCTCAAACTTGAACGGGTCAGCGCCACTGGAGCTCGGCCAAGCTTTTATCTTTATTCTAAATACTACTATTAGGAATTCACATATTCTAAGATATTATGATGTTTTGGGAGATTATATACTTAGTTGGTTGCTGTGTTGGTTATTATGTGTTAAATGGTTTATTTTAACTGTGCTATAAATGTGGTGTTTTAATATCGTTGATGTAACTCTCTGGACTTGGTCTGGACGTTTAGGCCGGGTTTAGGGTGTTACAGGTGGGATGTTGGATTTGGTGTCCGTAGTGTTTTCATTTATATACACTTGTATTTTTCAAAAAAAATTGGTTAAATAAAAATATTCATTAATTACATTAATATCTTTTCTATATTATCCTCAATGGTTTTTACACACAAAGCAGGATAGAAGTCAATATTGGTTCATTAGTTATTTAAAGTTTAACTAATACTAGGTGGCATTACATGGTCAGATCGTAATATGAAAAGACAACTTGTATTAATAAATGAACCTAAACATGTCCTTAGTCTAATCGAAAATGAGCAAACCAATTGAAAGACTAATACGTCATTTATCAAGTCCAATTGGGGAGATGTTTTGTCTTGAACATCGGAGTAGATGATTCCTAGAAGGTAGAAACATAAATGTGACTGATTGAATGACAGTACATCAAACATGATCCAAGTAAAATAGATCCTAAATTTGATTTTGTATTTATTCACTTGTGACATTCATAGTTTGACATGCATCAATCCTGAATGGATGATGTGTTATGTATGCGTGACTCGTATATTTTGATGTAAGTAAAAGCCTGAGTTCAAACAGATAAGGAATCGAAAACTTCTGCGTTGGGCATATAACTTCTGCAGTATGTAGCATCATTCACAATAATGGAACTCATAGCCCAAGAAATGAATAAATGCTATCCTCTCAATGGTATTACATGATAGATGAAAAGTAAACGTGACCATGGGTCATTTGTCTTTGTGATAAACGACTTGATTACTATTTGATAATAATTGACTTTTCATGAAGAAAGATGTAATTGCTACCATGAGATAAAATAGGATCATATTGGGAGAACAAATTTATCGTAAAGAGATTAAGGATATCCTATGTGGGTAACACACTTATGAAAAGGTCATTGAATGAGCATTGGTTGAGTAGCTCTCGTAATGATGTGTACTTAGGGAGAGCTCAATCACGATACTATAATGGAATGACTTCATGACTAAATGAGTTTATAATTAATAGGTGAAAAGGTAAAACTTAATTATAAATCATTTGAGCCTTAATTACATATTTCCAATCGGTCCCTCAGCTAGCTCGTTGAAACCAAAAATGAATTACTTATAGAATCAAATGAACATAAATAGATAGAAATGATAAAGTTAAAGAAATTAGTCACATTCAAAAATGAATGTTTTTCTTACTATGGAAATGACTTGAGAATTAATTTTAGTTTTATGAATTATTGTTTAATCAAATAATTGAAGTTCGAAAATGAAATTAACTTAATTGGTCATTGTGAATATGTTGAATATGAAAATTAAATATATTTTCTCATAGATTCTTTTACAAGAATTTGCGCGATTTTAATGTAATTAAATTTGGGTTAAGAAAATTATTTAATTTGAAAATTAATAAATCTAAGTAAATTAATTTAATAAATAATATTTTTTGGAACTAGAAAAACATGTATTGATTTGTATTAAATTATAAAGTGTTGAGTTAAAAGTCTAGGAATCATATATAATTGGACCAAATATGGAGAGGCCAAAAATCTCTCATAATACATATGAGCAGCAACAACCCTAGTATATTTACTAGGTGATAACTCAAAATTATATAGACATTTAGAACATCTTTTGACTAATAATTCATGCAAATTTTGAGTATTTTAATAGCAATTTTTTTAGTTTTATTACAAATTTGTAAAGCAGGACAAAATTAAAGGTAAATTTGTAATCTTACTTATTTACATGTTAATTTGACATATTTTTTTCCTATTTGATGCAATTTGGTGCAATAGGAGAAAAGTTAGTCTTGAAGCTCACCTATTCGATGCTCGATGCCGTAGCTTTCTTGCAACAGAGGCCATGCAGATGTAGGTTGATGGCTGATCAGCATGGGGTATCCTAAATTCATATCTTGGACTCTCAAATTAATTTTGACCCAACTCACAATTGGATCATTGAAGTGGACAAGTCTATAGTCAAATTTTAAGCCCAAGCCATCCACTAAGGAAGGAAAAAACCCAATTCGACTATAGGAAGTCCAACCATCCATAAAAATAACTAATTTAGGCAATCAAGACTTGGTAAAATGCTGTAAATAAGCGACAAAAATTTTCCCATGTGACCGTTCAACTCCTTCCCATGAATCAAGCATGAGTTAGCTAAATTTAACAAAGCCATCCACCTTCCTTCCTTAACACAAGGGGCCAACCATGCATGAGAGAAAAAAAAAGAGATTATCATGCTAAAAATAGAAAACTCAAGCGGCTCCTCACTAGTATAAATAAAATGGCATTTACTCTCCATTTCATTCATTCATCCCTCACTCACCATCTCTTTTCTCTTTTTTCACTTCCTATTTTCTATTCTTCAAAGAGTGTTTGCAAGGATTTGAGAGTAACCCCATTCAGCCATATTAAGAGTTTTTGAGCTTGGTTGTCACGAGAAGAAGTAAATAACGAAGGAGCAGCAAAGTGAGTTGTGCCCCGGAGAACACTACTAGAAACTACTTGGCATTTCTTTTCCCTTCAATTTTTTTTTGTTCAATTCTAGAAACATGATTGCAACTAAGTTTTGTGCTTTTAATATAATCATGATTGCTTAATTTTGTTGGTTCTAGAATTATTTGAATTATGTATCTTAGATTATTTAATTTTGTTAAAGATTTTTGTGCATTTGATCTATTTCATTTAGATAAAACCATGATCATGTTATTAGTGCATTATAATGTAGGGATGCAATTGAATTAATTATTAAATCGAACAGATTGTAATTAATTGACACAATATATGAATGGTGCATGTCTTATCTTTTATGATGAAATTATGTCAAATTAGTAATAATATCGAAAGAACTTTATTACCTTGCATAACCCTAGGATTAATGTGATTAAACTGTTTTAGCATAGAAATATTCTTGTTACCTCACATAATTTGATTTTTGCTTATTAAAACACTAAGTTGATTGAACATAGAAATATGCTAGAAAACTTAATAATTTAATAAGTGTGATTTATTAGACGATGCCTGGAAAGGTAATCTTGAAGTTGGACTTGGCATAGAAGTATGCAAAGAGACCAAAAGATTAAGCTTAAGTCTTTGAGAGAAGCTGAACACTCATAAAATCAAGGCTAGTAAATTATCAATATGCCACGGAATCTCCATAATATCTTTTAACATTATTTAAATAATTCTAAACTAGGAACAAAAATTATTCTAACACATGCATGCAATTATGATTAACTCTTAAAAAGTTGCATACTTATTCTTTCCATGTTTATTTTAATTTTAAGAACACTTAGTTTAGTTTTAGTATAATTAGTAATCCATCACATTTTAATTTATTTTATCACCAACCAATTTGCTAAGTATTAAACTTGCATAAATAGTCTATGTGGAGACGATAACTCTTATTCACTACTCTATTACTTATCAACAACTATGTAGACTTGCACATCAATAGAATAATTCTGAGACACTAGGGTTTGCTAGCCCCCTCTCCTAGTTAAAATAGGGTCTGCTGGCCCCCTCTCATCGTTTTCCTATATCTCCCTATTAATAGATGGCACTTGTAGGTAAAGGTGATCATGGGTCGGGCTGGGCCCAAGAAAAATTTTCAGCCCATTATCTAGGCCCGGTCCTGCCTGAAATATGGGCCTGAAATTTTATCCAGGCCCGGCCGGGGAAAAAATCCCTAAGCACGAGCCCGGCCCTTTTTTTAGTAAATTAACTCATGCAAAACAAAATCAACTCAATTAAACAACAGTTTTGACTCCTGAAATTAAATGAAAGAAATAACATAAAAAAAAGCTCAAAATTGAACCAATAAAAAGTACTTAAATTCTAATGCAATTAAGTATCCACAACTGATTTTGAACTTTTAAACTCAAACAACTTGAGCCATCAAGCAATTCTAGATGATATATTTAGTTTCATAACTCGCAATCACATGAATATCAAGTGACCATCTCAATGACATGTTAAACTAACATCATCAAATTAGATTGATTAACACTATCGCATGTTTTAAATAGCTCTTGTGCTTAATTCAAAGTCAACAACTAAGTGAAACTTATAATAGCATCAAAATTCAAGAACCATTTTAAATTTAAGGAATGAAAGGATCTGTAAAACTTATTTATTTAAATGAAGCCCAATTAAAATGTTAGAGAACACACACATACAGAGTGCAAATTTTAAATGCTGCCCATTCTATTTAGCCAATGAAGAGAAATTTTAAATGCAGCCAATCTCTCATAACGTGCACGATCATCTAAAACCTACATAAGAAAACAAACTGTTAATAAAAGCATTTATATATATACAAAATAATTTAATATGAAAGACAATTTAACCGGTTAAATAAAATCAGACCTCAACTATCTGCATAACATCATGGTTGGCAGCTAAATCTTCTGAGCTAATCACAACCTGAAAACAAATTTATTACTTTCTCAAATATATAAGAAACTATGACAACACCATCAAGCATTCATATAATTACCTTAACAGGATTAGGGTCCATGTACTCCTGAGCTAATCGATGAACCGCTGCAGGCCATGTAGCACTGAACATTACCATCTGATGAGCTGCAAAGATTAAAACCAACATGAGGATTTCCAACCTAATTGCTCATGCATTATTCTATCAAGATACAGAACAATATTTTTTAGCTTGATTGAACCTTAATGGTATAGTTTTTAAGTAAATAAAAATGTTACAAAGAATAAAGATGTTGCAAAGAATACTATACTAGTATAAGCCGTAGGTTATGACTTGATCCAATAGAGTCAGAACACCTTTCTATCTAAAAGGAATGGTGCTCGATGAAACGATCCAGATTCCACACTATGCTGTGGGCTGGGGAGGGAGCTGCTCTGCGAAACTGGGCGTTCAGTGTTCTTATGGGGGAACCATACTAGAAAGAGAATAGAAAGAGCCTTCAAAAAAGAGCGAGTGAGTGATGGGCAACCTTAGTCTATATGTTGCTTGTGAGCCGCCAAGTACCAGTCTCGCAACAGTACTGGCGTAAAAGGATTGGTCCTTCACTTGCTGATCGTTCGCGAGTCGAACTCGCTCTCTTGCCACGCCTTTCACTCACTCGCTTTAGTCGGACTCAATCACTCTTTTATTGCAAAGAATAATATGCATACACCATACCGAATGTGTTGAAGTATAGTTTGTAAAAATGTATCAAACTTTCAACACTAGTACGATATGAGCATATAACTCTTCCATTATGAAAAAATAATATTTAAAGAATATGAAGATTGTAAAATATAATTTGCGATTCATAAACGGAATAAATATGCAGCAGGGCAGGTTAAAATATTTTACTGAATATACCTATCTATAGTGCAGCGAAGAACATAGAGCTAAAGAGGCAAAGTGATAGAGGGTTGCGCGCGGACCAAGATTGAGTTGCCAAGTCACGAGAAAATTCCTAGGAAAGCTTTAGACAATCGGATCTGAAATGAAACAAAGAAATCAATCTTATTAGTATCAGATCTGGAACGAAAACCCTAAAACCATGGATAATTAGCTAATAATCAGAACACGAATTAATATGGTTCCTTGGAGCCAAGAAACGAGATCTAAATAGTAAGAATGACTCTCCAAGCCGAATATGACCTGGAGAAAATGAAACAGCAAGTTAAACTCAAGTGATTAAGAAACCAAATCAGAATAGGAAATAGAGTACTTGGGCGGCAAGAAATCTAAAAAAAATATGATTAATGAACGGTTCTTGATGTCAAATGTGGTGGAAAGATAGATCTTGAACTTTGGGAATGGTCGAAACGAACAAGAACAATAAAATCTGAAACGAAATAGCAAGACCAATGTAGAATCAATTAGATCTGAAATTAAAATAATCAAAACAATAAAAGAGGGGTTTGGACGGCAAGAAAGATGGGTTTGGAGAATCAAAACGTTTCTTGATGTCCAAGGGTGGTGCCGATCAGATTCTTGAAGGTTGAACGGGGCTGGAAATGCAATAAGAGAACTTAAACAAGTTAGATAATGAAATCGACACAAGCAGAAATTAAAAAAGAGATTGAACAACAAGAAAATAAAGATAAAGTCCTAAGAAGCCTTGAAATCGATAAAGATTTCACAACTCCTTTCAAACGGCTCTAATCTCTCCTCCAATAAAGAACAATGGCAAGAAGAAGGCTGAAGATGGCTCCCACAATCTAAAAGATTGTTAAAACTACTTCTAAAGAAAATTTAAGAGAAAATTCTTGGAGAAAAACTCAAGAGAATTTGCAAGCAATCAAAATCTGATTTCAAGTGTATTGTTGTGTGTATGGCCAGCCAAGCCTTACATATATATAGGCCTCTATTATTTTCCTAACCCTATTAGAACACTAAAACTAAAAAAAACTCCTAATTATTTGATTTAAAGGGAAATTCAGCCAAGGGCTTTTAATTGGGCCTCTTGGACTAAATATTTACATAGTAGTTAATTTATAAAGTCTAAAATTGAAACTAAGTATTTAAAGAATTAAAATTTTACAAATTGGGCCACTTTGACAATTTGGTCTGATATTCAACTAAGTCTCATTTAACTTTCTGGATTGGGCTTGGAACATCTTATTGGGCCTTGCCTTCAAGAACTTGGGCTTGTAGTCCGTTTCCTACCGAAATTGGTTCGTTGATGCTCGTAACGGAGATCCAATGCGCCTTAGCTGCAAGATTCGGTTTCTTGGACCAAGACTTCCAAGATTTGAAATCTTGATTTTCTTGATTCTTGAAATCGCTCCAAACAATAAAATTGGACCAAGATTCGATTTCTTGATTTTCTTGAAAACAAGAAAGTGAATCTTGATTTTCTTTTTCCTTCGTGTACACATCTAAGGCCTTGCTAATAAATTCTTGAATGGTTCCATTTAGTTTTGAACGCATTTGTCTGGCCTTTGACCTCGTTATTGGGCCTTGTGGTAATTTGAGCCCATCACATTCTTGAGCTTGAATTGGGCCTTTGTGACTCGTATCATTCCCCCTTCCTCAAAAAGATTCGTCCTCGAATCTGAAAAATCAAATGGAGATAAGTCAGCCACATTGAAAGTATAACTTACATTGTACTCACTGGGTAGATCAATTTTGTAGGCATTATCGTTGATCCGCTCGAGTACTTGGAAAGACCCATCGCCCCTTGGGTCCAACTTGGTCTTTCTTTTTGTAGGAAATCGTTCTTTCCTCATATGGACCCAAACCCAATCTCCGGGTTCAAGGACAACCAGTTTGCGCCCCTTTTTTGCTTTGTTGGTGTTGACATCATTTGTTTTGGCTATTTGTTGCCTTGCCTTCTCGTGTAAGGATTTCACCAACTCAGCTTTCTGTTCACCATCTGAATTAACAATATGTTCAAGTGGTAATGGCGCAAGATCAAGTACTGTTAGTGGGCTAAAACCATAAACAAGTTCAAATGGAGAATAACCAGTTGTAGAATGAATAGACCTATTATATGCAAATTCAAAAAACGGTAGACATTCTTCCCAATTTTTAATGTTCTTTCCCACAATAGATCATAATAAGGCTCCTAGGATGCGATTAACTACCTCAGTTTGGCCATCGGTTTGGGGGTGACATGTAGTTGAATAAAGTAGTTTCGTACCAAGCTTACCCCACAATACCTTCCAAAATTAGCTAAGGAATTTGACATCTCTGTCAGAAACAATTGTTTTAGAGATGCCATGAAGTCTTACCACCTCTTTAAAAATAAGTCTGCCACATGTGTAGCATCATCTGTTTTGTGACAACGAATAAAATATGCCATCTTTGAAAACCTGTCAACAACAACAAATATACTATCTCTTCCTTTCTTAGTTCGAGGCAAACCTAGAATAAAATCCATGGATAAGTCTACCCATGGTGAAGTAGGAATCGGTAAAGGAGTGTAAAGGCTATGAGGCATTACCTTAGATTTTGCTTGTTTACATGTAATGCACTTAGAACATACATTTTCGACATCCTTCTTCATATGTGGCCAATGGAAGTGTTCTTGCAAGATGTCTAGTGTTTTGGCCACTCCAAAATGTCCCATTAAACCCCCACTATGGGCCTCATGCATCAATAAGTCTCGCATGGAACACTTTGGTATGCATAACCTGTTTATACGAAAAAGAAAGCCATCTACGAGATAAAATTTCTCAAAAGTAGTATGTCCACAATTTCTAAAGATATGGCCGAAATCAGCATCATTATTATATAATTCCTTAATATGCTCAAACCCTAATACCTTAGCATTCAATGTAGTTATTAAAGCATATCGTCTAGACAAAGCATCCGCAACTACATTATCTTTACCTGTTTTATATTTTATCACATAAGGGAATGTTTCAATGAATTCTACCCATCGGGCATGCCGTTTACTCAACTTACCTTGTCCCATTAACCACTTGAGGGATTCATGATCTGTATGTATGAAAAATTCATTGGGAAACAAATAATGTTGCCATACTTGAAGTGCACGAACCAATGCCAAAAGTTCTTTATCATAAGTTGAGTAGTTTAATTGTGCACCATTCAATTTTTCACTAAAATAAGCAATTGGTTGCTTATCTTGCATTAAAACGGTGCCAATGCCAATTCCTGAAGCATCACACTCAAGTTCAAAAGTATTAGTAAAATCAGGTAATTTAAAAAGAGGATCAGAACATAACTTAGCTTTTAGGGTCTAAAAAGCCTTTTCTTGAGTTTCACCCCATTTGAAACCCACGGATTTTTTTATAACCTCTGTTAATGGGGCAGTAATAGTGGAGAAATCTTTCACAAATCGTCTATAAAAACTAGCTAAACCATGGAAAGATCTCACCTCAGTTACCGATTTAGGAGTCGGCTACTCCTTGATTGCCTTGACTTTGTCCTTATCGACATGAATACCTTGAGCATTGACTATGAAACCTAAAAATATTAGCTTATCACATCAAAATGTGCATTTATCAAGGTTGGCAAACAATTTTTCAGTCGTAGAATATCTAAAATGGTTCTAACATGGAAAACATGATCATCTAATGTCTTTGAGTAAATTAAAATATCATCAAAGTAAACTACTACAAATTTACCCAAGTGAAGCCTTAAAACGTGATTCATTAATATCATAAATGTACTTGGTGCATTAGTAAGGCCAAAAGGTATAACTAACCATTCATACAATCCAAATTTTGTTTTAAAGGCTGTTTTCCATTTATCCCCTTTCCTCATTTGAATTTGATGATAACCGCTTTTTAAATAAATTTTAGTAAATATAATTGAACCATGTAATTCATCAAGCATATCATCAAGTCTAGGAATTGGATGTCTATACTTTACCATTATTTTGTTGATTGGGCGGCAATCAACACACATTCTATACGTACCATCTTTCTTCGGTATCAATAAGACAGGAACGACACAAGGGCTTAGGCTCTCTCAAAATGTACCCTTTGTCTAGTAACTCCTCAACTTGCCTTTTCAATTCTTTTGTCTCCTCGAGATTGCTTCTATAGGCTGGTCAATTTGGTATTGAAGCTCCAGGTACTAAGTCAATTTGATGCTCTATCCCACATAAAGGTGGTAAACCTTTAGGGGCCTCACTAAAAACATCCTCATAATCTTGCAAAAGACACTGAAACACATTTGGAAAATTTTCGTTAATGTTAGATAAAGATAAATAGTTTTGCCTAAACTTCACAAGGATACAAGGCTGTTTATTGAGTAGGGCTCTTCGCACATCTTTTTTTGTTGCCATCAAATTTTTCACCCTAGTTTTACCACTTGCGGATTCACTCACCTTTGGGCCATTTAAATTTTGATTTTTTTCACTACTAGCCTCTTTTCTCTTTGTCTTTTGTATTTGTCCTTTCTCCCTTACCCCTCACAAAATTTCATCATCTTTAATTGATCTCTGTATACATCATTGGGATTTAAAGGAGCAAAAGTGAATTTTCGACCTTTAAACACAAGTGAGTATCTATTGAGCTTACCTTGGTGTGTAACATCACGATCAAATTGCCAAGGCCATCCAAGGAGCAAGTGTGCCGCGTGCATTGGGACCACATCACACCATACCTCATCCTCATAATTCCCGAGCTTAAAAGTGACCAAAGACTGTTTTGTAACTTTAACTTCTGAACATTCATTAAGCCATTGAAGGTGATATGGCTTAGGGTGTTTGGTACAAGGTAACTTTAAAGAATCCACCAAATAACTGCTCACTACATTCGAACAACTCCCATTATCAATAATAAGTGAACATAAGTTACCTTTTATAAAACACCGATAATGGAAAATATTGGTCCTTTGGTTATCAACATCATCTCTCATCTGGATGTTAAGGGTGCGGCGAACTACAAGGCATTGAAAATCAACAAAGTCCCATTCTTTTGGTGGTTCAACCAACTCTTCTCCATTATCACTGTCATCCACAAGTTCAGGCATATCTTGATCTGTTTTATCGGAATCAGAAGTGTACTCACCATTATCTTTCATAAGAAGTAATCTCGTGTTAGGGCATTCCCTACTATAATGACCACACCCTTTGCACTTGAAACATTCAATCTCACGAGTCCTCTTTACATTCAAATCGCCTAAATTGGGCTGCTTAGAAGGTGGTTGCGTTTTAACAGGACCCCCTTTTTTCCAATCTGATTGCTTACTTCCATTACTCAAAGAAGACTTATTAGTAGCAAAAGGTGATTTTGAACTTTTAAAATTAGAATTGGAAGTGTTACCTCTATAATATTGTGAAGTAGAGAAGGAACCAAACCTTTGTTCCTTTAATTGTTGCTCAATCTCAATGGCTTTATGAACTGCTTCTTCTAAATCAATGTAAGTTTATAGCCTCAATGTATTAGCTATTGGCCTATATCGAACCATAGTTGTTTCATCATTCTCCTCCACATTAGCTCTCTGAATGAGCATCTCTATCTCCTTAAAGTATTCATCCACTGTCCTACTACCTTGAATAAGTTGTCTAAGCTTTGTTTTAATCTCTCTATAGTAATGAGGCGGAATAAATCTTTTACGCATAATTTGTTTCAATTCCTCCCATGTCGTAATCTCACCTTCATAATTCCTATGACGATTTACCCCAAGTTGAGTCCACCAACTTAATGCATAATCTGAAAACTCCAGTGTTGCTAACGCTACCTTTTCATCATCCGGACATTTATAATAGCGAAACATAAGCTCAATTTTAAATTCCCATTCACAATAAGCTTCTAGACCATTCTTACCATGAAATTGAGGAATTATGAACTTTGGTTTTGCCAAAGAGGGTTGCCCACGATCATGAAAATCATAGTCAGTTCTAGGGACACATCTAGGAGCACGCCTATGAGCAGGAGGCTGATTATCCACATCTTCTTTAATTGGACCCCGATACTGAGGCTCTTGATCCAATCGCATCTCATTGATAGTAGCACTCAATGTTCGAAGTAAGGCCGCCTGTTTGTCTAATTGTTGTTGGAACTTTGTGAATGTATCATGGACATCATTATGGTCATTATCAACTTGACCAATCCTAGACATTTTTTTTTCAAAAACCTGCAAAACAAACACTCAACACTCAAAAAGGAAAATTAGCAAACCTCACCGTTAATCACTCAAAAAGGAAAATCAAATTCTCAAAGAGGTAGAATTCAGTCTTGTGAGTTCTTTAGTAGAGTCTATATCAATCAATTAGAAAGTGTATGAACCGAAACTACCAAAGAATCCTAATTTGCACTAGGAGTCCAAAAAATGACGAGACACCAATTGATTCGTGTTGCACCAAGGAAGAATTGTGCACACGTTTAAATCCTACTAACACAAGAAACAAGAAGGTGTTAGATATTGTAAAGGGAGAATAAAAAGCAAACAAATGAAAACCTGCAGCTAAGAATCAATAAAAAATGCTGAAACCTGAAAACTTGAAAAACTGCGAAGTAACTTGACAACTTCGTTCGAGGTTTTCCCGATCTCCAAAAATCACAAAATTTAAACTGGAATGTTCTTAAATATTTTTTTTTTGATCTGGAAAGTTTCGACACTAAACTCAACCCGATGAATATTTTTTTAATTTTTACTAGATTTTGTCTTTTTCAATTTTTTTGAATTTTTCTACTGATTTTTTTGCGGGAAATATTTTTTAATATTCTATCACAGTGCTACAAATATGAATGTAAAATTTCAGACCAATCGGTAAAAATTTACCCACTCAAATGAATTTTTTTCCAAAAATTTTTCTGGGTAAAATCTGCTGTTTAACTTTTTTAAAAGAAGATAAGTTGAGAAATCACCCAAGAACACCCAAAAAGCCCAAAATCTGATACCAAATGATAGAGGTTTGCGCGCGGAACAAGATCGAGTTGCCAAGTCACAAGAAAATTCCTAGGAAAGCTTTAGACAATCGGATCTGAAACGAAACAATGAAATCAAACTTATCAAGATGTCGGATCCAAACAAAACCACGAAACCATGGATAATTTGCTAATAATCAGAACACGAATTAATATGGTTCCTTGGAGGCCAAGAAACAAGATCTAAATAGCAAGAATGACTCTCCAAGCCGAATATGACCTGGAGAAAACGAAACAGCAAGTTAAACTCAAGTGATTAAGAAACCAAATCGAATAGGAAATAGAGTACTTGGCAAAGAAGAAATCGAAAAAAATATGATCAACGAATGGTTCTTGATGTCAAATGTGGTGCAAAGATAGATCTTGAACTTTGGGAATGGTCGAAACGAACAAGAACAATAAAATCTGAAACGAAACAGCAAGACCAATGTAGAATCAATTAGATCTGAAATTAAAATAATCAAAACAATAAAAGAGGGGTTTGGACGGCAAGAAAGATGGGTTTGGAGAATCAAAACGTTTCTTGATGTCCAAGGGTGGTGTCAATCAGATTCTTGAAGGTTGAACGGGGCTGGAAACGCAATAAGAGAACTTAAACAAGTTAGATAATGAAATCGACACAAGAAGAAATTAAAAAAGAGATTGAACAGCAAGAAAATAAAGATAAACTCCTAAAAAGCCTTGAAATCGATAAAGAACAATGGCAAGAAGAATGCTGAAGATGGCTCCCACAATCTAAAAGATTGTTAAAACTACTTCTAAAGAAAACTCAAGAGAAAATTATTGGAGAAAAACTCAAGAGAATTCGTGGTGGACCGGAGGTGGAATGGTGGATCGGTGGAGGTGGAGGTGGAGGTGGATTTTCGATTTGGGGGAAAAAATGGAGGGAAGGGGTTAGGGATTTATCAGATGCACGGGGTCAAGGAAATGGGAAATGGGGAGGGGAAGGGAAATGGGATTGTATTAATGTAATAATAAATTTTAGAAATAAAAAATATATTAATTATATCTGGGCCGGGCCGAGCAGGTCCCGGGCCAAAAAAATTTTGCCTGAGGCCCAGCCCTTTTTTTAAACGGGCCTCATTTCTTGCCCAAACCCATATTTCGGGCCTATATTTTTACCCGAGCCCAAACCCATATTTTGGGCCTAACCCATGATCACCTCTACTTGTTGGGCTAAAAAAACACAACTTTGAGATATTGTTATTCTGTCCGAAAATAGTGAGAAACTTATTTTCTAAGTATAAATTTTATTTTTTGGGAATAACAACTCTATCAGTTTCTATTGAAAGAGAATTACTTTTCTACCGAAAGTAAGAAATTGTTTATGGTTCTATGTTTGATTTATGGTTGTTCGAGCCCACACTCAAAGCGATTATTCGTACGAGAATAACGGAGAAAGTCGTTCGGTTGAAAGTTGGGAACGTCTAGGATTCGTCTTACTCAGGGCACATGTACTTTTTGGGAAAATTTTATTGTTATAAATATAAAAAACTGGCTCAATTTTGAAAAATCTTAATTTTCTATTGTGACAAGAAACCATTTTTGAACTAGATTTTCCAACAATCGGTATCAAAGCTAGGTTGTTTTATATTTTTGGTATAAACTGATTTTACATTTTCTCTCTTCATCATGTTTGGTTAATTTTTTATATGATGTGACATTCTTATAATTATTTGCATGTTTTGGGTTTTGTATGTGAATGATTGTATTTTATTATTTTATAATTTATATGATAATTTTTGTCAAAATTGTGATTTCTAGAAATTAAAGTGGTTGTATTTATATTTTTTAATATTTCTTAGGATATGTAATTAGATCATGGACTATCATCCCCACGTAAGTTCTGTAAAATCCATTACCCAACCGAATTACCGGATTCGGATATCAGATGTTACAAATAAACACTTAATAAAAATTTAAACTACTATCGTAACTATATTTAAACGCATTTATTATTTCTTTTCAACTGTTCTTTAATATAAAAGAGGATATTAAATAATTGCATTCCAGTATTAAATAGTGTACAATGTTACAATATAAAATTTTATTAAAAATAGACTCTTATGGTGCAGTGTACTATACGCCACACTCCTAAGATGTCCTATGTATGCATAATATCCCAACTTGCTGCTACCCTGGCAAATTCTTGGCTTGGTCCTTCTTGGCGTACTCACTCTTACAGCAGAACGTTAAACATGAACAAACACTTGTAAGTTCACGCAACTTAATGAGTTTTAACCTAGATTACCTCGAAGTCTTTCTAGGTGAACTCTTTTCATGAAGATTTTGGAATTCATCTCTATTGTTGGCGGATACTTTCCTAATGCTAGATGTATACATATACACCAACATCCATACTTAATGTATCTACTCACCCTTCACTCTTTGGCTGATTCCGAAGCTTACTAGTTAATACAAATTTTATTTCCTATCCTGAAAAACAACTATTCTTCTCAAAAGAATATCCATACAGAGCCTACCTTCGACAAATTCTCCTTCAAATAAACATAGAATACTTTTTCCCCCAGGATGGGTACTCACAAATACTGCTCCTAGCGGATAGTAAAACCAACGGATCTCTTAAGTTGAACTTCATATTGATATTAATTGTGGCAAATTCTCATACTAATTCCGGTAGCTAATAGATTACCGATTAGATCATATATTGAATCAACCCAAGATTATAACTTATATTGATAATGAAACATTCCAGATCATCTATAAGAATTCCAGATGACTAAGTCACATAACATGAGAACACCCATCTTAACAGGCGGCTTAGATTCCAAATGGCCTCTGTACAAGACTTGAAAACCATTTAGATTTAGCGATTACCAGATAACTCAAATTACTTCCTTAAATAGCGTAGACAAACTCAGATCTAGCGAACACTTAAAATTTTCATAATTAAAAATATGCCAATTTCCTGTACTAACAGACTACTATGATATATTCCCTCTTTAGAAATACAGATGCATACTCTTTTTCAAGAAACTCCCCTTAAAACTCATTCAATTTCATCATAAGATTAACCAAACCAATTTATCTTCAGACTTATCAAATCTTTATCATAGAGTTAGTTAACAAAGAAATCACAGAACTTACCCAGATCTTGCACAATGGCGGTTAACCAGATTCTACAACATAGGCATCATCGAATACGCCACATAAATGTGACATGATTCACCATAAAGGCAATACAAAATACGCCACTAAGGCGTAGCAGATCACGCCACACAAGCATCACAAAGAGTTACGTGTTTACTGTCTCGATGAACTTTCTCGAAAAAGGTTCCATGGTTTTCTCCTTCATGGTCTTATACATATCTTCAAGTCGTGATCTACCAGTCTAATTTTCATCTCACTGAAGGCAATGCCATGAATATTTTCATTGTCATACTATTACATGGGTCTCATTCACATGGACTTATACAACCTCATGTCTTGTTCTGCCAGTCTGGTTTACATTTCACCGAAGGCTATACCAGGAGTATACTTGTTGTCAATATGATCTGCTTGTCAAATTAGCAATGTACCTGCCTTACCGGAGGCATCACAATTGAATGATTTACTCACTTCACATCAATTACACTTGCCCAGATTCATTCACTCACTTGACTAATTTATCCTTATCCATACCTCTTTTAAATGATTACATATCAAAACTCATATTATTCATGCAACAACTCATATAAATCATTTATAAAAAAGTAAAGTTTTTTACGATGCTTCACACATATATACTTTTACCAATTTTTCGTGGCAACATCTACATACGACTTTCCATTATATTATACTACTCATGAGTCAAGATAAAGACTCACATATAACTCACCTTCTGTAGCTCAGAATTCCAAACCCATTCATCCCTCACGAACCAACCGCAAAAACCGCTTAAAAGAACATACCATTAAAAATCCATTTATAGATAATTTGTTACCATCTCATTTAGAAACGACCACTATGTATGGCCTCTTCATATCTAACCATTTATACTTCATAACAACTGTACTCTTTCAAAATCCTAACATGCAGAGATACCAAACTTACCAGGAGGTTAAAACATCCATCAATAATCCTAGAAATCTTAGCTTCCAGTTTAATAAGGAAGAAGAGAATATTTAATCTTAAGAAAACTAAAGTGTAGAATAGAATGAAGCAAAACCATCTAAATGTTCCCCTCTTACCATATATATGCTCAATACCTCATAGTAGATCTTGATAAGTGTCAAATGCATACAAAATTTTTCCCTTAAATGTCCTAAAAAATCAGAGAAATATAAAAGAAAATCAGATCTCGATGCTATTTGACCGATCATCCATTCAGTTGACTCTCAATCAATCACATGACCGAATCCATCTTGCACATCTTTTAAGTGCACTTGGCGTACCATACCTATAGCGATAACTCGTATATGGTGTGGCCTTAAAGACACTTTAGCCCCTAACAACTTTAACATATACTTAGTAGGTGCGTCATGCTCAACCAATATTCTAAGGTGTACTTTTCACTTGTCGTACTCTTTCTTCAATTGAAGAATATTACGAGAATAAATCCTAAGATATTTCTATGGTAGATACTTTATGCCAATTTTAAAGTTCACCAAAAGCCTGAAAATTGGTGGACTAACAATCGTAGTGCGCTAAAATAGGTTCCCTTCACATCTATATGCCTTCTTCTCGGATTTGCCAAATTTAGGATGTGACAAGTTTTATTTTTTTCTTAAAAAATTAATGTGGACCAGAAATAGACATAATTTTTGTGTAACTAAATTTTTTGGCGAATTTTGAAGAATCGATATGCACCCAGGACTGATCGAGATAAAGCAAAATTGACCCAGCTAATTGGGAAAGGATCAACTAAGGACCGATCGATGGTGGTCCGAAAATGATGGCTGCTAGTGCTCTGACAGTGGTGGCTAGCAATGGCTGGTGATAGTAACAACGGTGGTTGGCGGTTGCCTACGGTGGTTAGCAGTGGCTAAATCGCGGTAATGGTGACATTAATGGTGGTAGCAACGGAAGTCTATGGTGGCAATAGCAGTTCAGGAGTGGATCCTTCAAGTGTTTTTCAAGTCATATGCGATTTTAGGAAACCCAAAACTAGGATAATTGACTTTCACTCAAAATACCCAAATTATGCTTTGAGGTAATAATTGTAATTTTTTTTATTTTTCTAGGATGAAATCATGGAAACTTTGGTCGGTTAGATTCATATAATTTTATGTGTTTCTGTGATACCATGATGATATTTAAATTGACTATGTTCATGCATATGTATGATAAACATGCCATATAGTTTAGGAAAAGAATGACATATGTATTTTTCACGACATTTTTAATCATTAATGATTTAAATTGGACATAAAACCTTACAAGATTTAAAAGATTGAATGGAAGAAGGTCCTTAAACAAGACCTACGGCCTCCATCAATGGTCTCTTGTGATGACATGACAATTTTTTGACCCTAAGGTAGGTACTATCATGTGGATTTCACTGAGGAGATTTCCTTAAAAGAGATAACTTTCTTGTGATAGCATATGATAGTTTGTTAGCCCTGAGGTAGCTATTATCATGTGGAATTCAGTAAAAAAGTTTTCTTTTTTATTGAGGACAACTAGTTGCTAACTCTAATATATAGAGTATTAAAGTGGTTTTAAGCTTATATTTCGGGCGAGTTAAGACGGATTGATAACTATTTATTAGCCATTTATGTTATATTTCTATTAAATATTCGATATTGAAAGGTTTTACCTGAATATTACATTTTTGGTAAATTTCCATGCTAAAATACACACTTTTATCCTTAAAGGTGGTTATTAAAGTTTACTCAGTAATCACAGTAATGGCGAAACAATGTCTCAAGCCTCAAGACCGATAGGAACAAGGTAGCTCACACTCAGGGAGCACCATGACAACTAATGGGTAAAAGAAAGTAAAACGAAAATAGAGAAAATAAAGTTAGCACTGCATCAAAACTTCAGTAGCAGAGAGCACGCATTGCTTACAGATAGCTAGTAGTTATCACTTCGCTGATGAGAGTTCAGCTCACATACATTGCTCTTGGATATCTTGTAGTTAAAGTACCACTCACACTTCACTAGTTCGCAACTCCATCTCAGTTTGCAACTTGTATGAGACAGCTCGCAACTCCATCTCAATTTGTGAGCTCTCTGTTCGTAGCTCTATCTCAGTTTACAAGCTCATTGTATGCAGTGCTTGGAGATAGCTCACACTTCACCAGTTTACAGCTCTCAGTTCAAGTATCTTAGTTCGCAAGCTCTCTGTTCTCAGCTGACAAGTAGTGCTTGTTGGCGGGGAGCTCGTAGTATACAACTTACAGTACATAAATCACATATATTGCAGATCGTAGCACGCAGTCCACAACCCTATGCTCACATGTATTGCTCGTCTACATGGAGCTCACAGTTCATAGCTCGCATGCATGGGAGCTCGCAGAACACAACTCTTATACATTGTAGCTTGCAGTTCACACATCACATGTATAGAGATCACACATCACAGTTCTCATCTCGCATTTTGAAAGTTTGCAGATATGCGAGCTGTGGCATGATAGTCAATCTCCAACGCGTACACAAATGACTTAGTCTACTATTAGATTATGGAAAGTAGAAATCACGGAACCACCATAATGGTACAGTAAATCAAGGAACCACTACACCTAAAAATAAAAAAGATGAAGGGAACTCAGTAGTATAAATAGGAAGTAAATATAGAATAAAAAACACAACGAAGAACATGACAGAATAGAGTAGAACGCAACACAAAAAAATTGAAAGTAGAAAAATCAAAACACAAGGGTGAGAGCATTGAGTATGAGAACGACACAAAGATTTTTTTAGGAAGCAACGAGAGATATTTGCGGAGAACCACTGACATTCAACTGATATCCTTTCTTTCTCTTATCTATTTCTTTCTCTTTTGTTTTTAAATCATGGCTGCAACTTGGTTGTTGGTTTTCACTTTAATGATTATGACTTAAATTTTTTATGCTAGAATATTTATGGATCCTTAGCATGAAATTATTTATGCTTTGTTAAGCTTTTGTGTAATTGGTTGTTTATTCATTCAAGTAGGTTTCACGTTTAACACTTATTAAGGTGTAGCTGTTATTGTAAGCAATTGAGTTAATTATTACAATTGAGAAGATGGTAATTAGTAGACATACAACTCGAAAGGTGCATGTTTAATTCTTCTAGTAATTAAATTTGTAATAGTATAGACATATATTGTTATCTTGCATAATCCTAGGCGAAGAGTGCAAAGGTATGGAACTCTTTGTGGTTGAAGCTTAAAACTTTTCACTCTAATGAGAGGTACAAATGGCACTTAAGACTTGGTCATATTAACCAAGAAAGAATCACTAGACTTGTAAAAGATGGTCTCTTAAGTATGCTTAAGAAAGTTAGTCTTTCACAATGTGAATCTTACTTGAAAGGTAAAATGACTAAGAGGTCTTTTAATGAGAAAGGTACAAGGGCCAACCAACTTTTAAAACTTGTGCACATTGATGTATGTGGCCCCATGAGCATTAGTGCCTAAGGAGGTTATGATTATTACGTGACTTTCATCGATGACTATTCTCGATATGGATATATGTATCTAATGCACTGTAAAAGCAAAACCTTTGATAAATTTTGAGAGTTTCGTGTAGAAGTGGAAAAGCAATTAGGTTTATCCATAAAGAATCTTCGGTCTGACCAAGGTGGGGAATACTTTTTCGACGAGTTTTTAGGATACCTCATAGAGAATGAGATTTTATCCCTATTGACTACGTTGGGCACTTCATTGTAGAAAGGCGTAGCTGGGAGAAGGAATAGAACCTTACTTGACATGGTTCGTTCAATGTTAAGCTATTCACAACTTTCTACTTCTTTCTAGGGATATGCGATACAAATGGCTTGTTATATTCTGAATGATGTGCCAACCCACTCATCAACTGTGGCATGGAAAGAAATCCTCTCTAAATCACTTTAGAATATAGGGTTGTCCAACACACGTTCTGGATAAAAATGCAAAGAAGTTGGATGAACAAACAGAATTGTGCTTGTTTGTAGGATATCCGAAAGGAACAAAGGATGGATTATTCTACAATCTGAAAGATAATACGATTAAAGTTTCTACTCATGCTACTTTCCTTGAGAAAGGTTGTATGGGTAAATTTAAGCCTCGAAGTAAACTGGTACTCGAGGAACTTTCATGAGTTGTAGAACAATCACCAAGTTTAATTCTCAATAAAGTTGTGTAAAGACTTGCAAGCGATCAACAACATAGGGGAATCCCTCGTAGTGGGAGAGATTTTAAGAAACCAAACTTCTTCATCTATGATGGTAGTATTTATAATACGAAAGCCAATCATGAGAATGATGATCCACTCACTTACGAAGAGGCTATGCAAGACATTGATTCCAATCTCTAGAAACAAACCATGGATGCCGAGATGGATTCTATGGAATCCAATATGGTGTAGGAACTTGTAGACTTACTGGTTGAGATTAAACCCATAAGGTGTAAATGGATCTACAATAAGAAGAGAATTGCAGAAGGGAAAGTGGAAACACATAAAGCTAAACCTGTAGGGAAAGGCTACGTACAGAAATAAGGCATCGATTTCGATGTGACCTTCTCTCTGATAGTCATTCTCAAGTCTATCTGCATACTCTTATCCCTTTTTACTGCTCTCAATTATGATTTCTGGCAAATGGATATCAAGACAACATTCTTGAATGACTATCTTGATGAGATCATTTATATGGCTCAATCCACTGGTTATATTGTCAAATGAAAAGAGCAGAAAGTTTGCAAACTGCTGAGATCCATTTATAGACTTAAGCAGTCGTCCCGCTCATAGAATAAAAGATTTGATCAAATGATCAAAACTTTTGGATTTGAGCAAAAATACTGATGAACCTCGTGTTTATAAGCGTATAAAATGAGAAAAAAATGGTATTCCTCATTTTGTATGTCGAGGATATTTTACTTATCGGAAATGATGTAGGAGAATTATCATCGATTAAAGTATGGTTAAATCTATAGTTTAGCATGAAGGACTTGGTTGAAGCTAGTTATATTCTTGGAATTCAAATGCTTAGAGATCTAAAGAATAAAACGATAGCTCTATCGCAAGCTTCATACATCGATAAGGTCCTGAAATAGTTTGCAATGACCAATGTGAAGCCAAGCGCTTAGCTGACTGCATCGAGTTTTCACATTTCTTTGGATGACTTTCCTAAGATAGCAGAAGAAAGAAAGTAATATGAGTAAAGTTCCATATGCTTTGGAAATTGAAAGCCTTATGTATGTTATGCTTTGCACACGTCCAAATATCTGTTTAGCCGAAGGAATAGTAGATGTGGTGAAATTAGCTTTTGAATATAACCTTGAGGATCCGTTTACTAAGGCTCTTGTAACTAGGACTTTTAACAAACACATCGAGGATATGAGAATGCAAAACAAGACACATTTACTTCACTAGGGCAAGTGGGAGATTGTTGGGAAATGTGCCTATATTACAGTAAACATATAAATGTTTTCTATGTTTTTGAACGAATAATAAATATAGTTAATTTCACATTTCATTATTGTATCTTTTGTGTTTATGTTTTTTGTGTTTTGTATAAATAGCAGAATTGTGACAAACAAATATTAGCTCATTGATTGTCTAAGTTCAAACTGATGATTAGTGGCACTATAAAAATGTTTACATTGCGAGAAAGCCAACTTACTTTAGTAGATAATCTAAACGAGTCCATAATCCCGTAAAAGAATTAAAGTGAGGATTTGATTCAAATACTTAGAATGATTATTTTGTCCTCTACAATTCCAATCAGGGAGATGGCTAGTCTTGGCCATCGAAGCAATTAACTCTACGGGTAGAGACATAAATGTACTCATTGGAAAAATGATACATTGGATTGGACCCAAGATGAATTAATTTTGAATTTGTTTGTGAATTAATTCATTTATGATGTTCATGGTGTGATTTACCTAAATCTTGAGTTAGTTACTGACCATGCGTATGTAACTCATGTGCTTTGGTATAAGTGGAGGCTTATGCTGTAAAGATGATCGAGCCCATAGCCGGTATGTTGGGTACATGACTTGTGTATGACATGGCTTTACTAGCAACAATGGAATTCATAACTCGATTAAAGATTTAATGATATCCTCTCATTGGCATTATGTGGATTGATAAATAGGGAACGTGGCCATGGGTTTCTTGTTCTCGAACGAGCAATTTATCATAGCCATTTGTTGACAGTGATCATACTAATCATTAAGAAGACATTATTATGGCAATGAGATAAAATAGAATTGTATTTAGTGGATGGATTTAACTCAAAAGAATCAATGATATCATACGAGGGTAACACACACATGACAAGCTCATTGAACAAAGTAGTTGTACGAATTGCTTCCATAAAGAGTATACAATAATGAGTTTTCAATCATGGTACTTCTTGTCACTACAGTAAAACAGGTTTTTAGCGGCAATTTTAACGGCGTTTGGATAAAAAACGCCGCTAAAAATCAAGCATTAGCGGCGCTTTTTGAAAAATGCTGCTAAAAATGAGCATTAGCGGCGATTTCCAAAAGCGCCGCAAAAAACCTAAGCCCAATGACGTCGTTTTTCGAGCTTTCGGGGCTTTAGCAGTGTTTTTCAAAAAGCGTCGCTAATGCTTGGGGCTTTAGCAGCGGTTTTGAAAAAGCGCTGCTAATGCTTGGGGCTTTAGTGACATTTTTGAAAAGTGCCACTAATGCTCGGGGCTTTAGCGGCGTTTTTGAAAAAGCACCACTAATGCTCGGGGCTTTAACGGCATTTTTGAAAAAGCGCCGCTAATGCTCAATCTTTAGCGGCGTTTTTAAAAAAGTGCCGCAAAAAAATTTTATCTATCTATTTATTATTAATTGGTTTATTTATATTAATTAAAAATTAATTTATTTTTAATTGGATATTTAAAATCTTCGAAAAAATAATGACACGTAGAAATAATTTGAAATAAAAACATAGAAAATATTTGTTAAAAATGGAAAAATTAAAATACTATTATTTAAAATAATTTTAAAGTTTTTGGGTACATTCTTGATTGTTTTTAATTTATATATTAAATAATTTCTTATATAATCGTAAAAGAGATAATATTAATTTTAAAATATTGAATTAATTATCACTATAGTTTAAGGTTTTTGGTTTAGGGTATATGGTCTAGAGTTTAAGGTTTAGGAGTTACTATTTTAAGGTTTATGGATTATGGGTTTAGGGATTATGGTTTATGGTTTATGGTTTAAAGACTGGGGTTTAAGGTTTAGAGGTTATGTGTTAAGGGTTTAGGGTTTTAGGGTTTAGGTTTATGGTTTAGGGTTTAGATTAACTAGTGTTTTCTAATTTATATCTTAATTAATTTCTTATATAATTGTAAAATAGATAATATTAATTTGGTTCTTCAAAATCATGTGAAAGTTTGGTTCTTCAAAATTGTTTTGGTGTATTTAAAACTGTTAAAGCTGCATTATATTTGTTGAGGGAATAAGAAAACAGTAATACTGAGTTTCTAAATATTTTCAAAGAATTTGACATTAAATAGTTTCACAACGTTTTAATAAGTACAATGTTAATTTTCATCCTTATTCTGCTCCAGGGATATCCTTTTTTTTAATAAGAATTTGCATTCTTGAGTTTCTCGATCCTTTGGCTTAGGAGTAGTCAGTTCTATTTCTTGATGGGGGCAGGGAAGGGATATAACTTAGCGATAAAGTGTCACCTTGACGTGGTGGAAGTATCAGTTCGAGCCTGATTATCCTTAAACCCAATGAGAGTTTTTCTATTTTGCCTTGCCCCCGCCGTGATCAAATAAGAATTGATTGAATAGCTTAAACTTTGTAAATGTTTTATTACTGTTAAAAATATTACTGGGCCAAGCCAGACCAGGCTGTGCCAATGCCCAATTTTAAAAACTTTTCTAACTTCAAGCTTGTTTTACCCGAATCACCCATTTTATTGTGAAAGCCAGCATTCTGTTTTTACGTCTAATATTTTTTTTCATACGCATTTGCAGATTAATGGATACCTTGCTAGGAAGGCTATAAGGGAATTGATGGCAAGAGGATTGATTCGTTTTGTGTCTGCCTATTCGAGCCAGCAGATTTACACTAAGGCAACCAGCACCAATATAAATTTTGGCTTATACAAGATGTTGTTTCAAATGTTTTGTCCTGTTTTCTGAAAGTGGAAAATATTCCTTAGATGAAATTGATCAATTGGATGCATTATACAAATCGCTTGCAGAACAGTACACTTGGTCATCTGCAGTTAAGGTGGTGCACTTATGTCATGTTCCTATTTTCAATGATATGGATGGTTATGATATACTTGTATTGCAAAATTTTTCTAGTGGCGAATATGCTAATATCAGATGCTATATTCTGTCCTAGCTGTTAATCATATTCATTCAATTAAATTTTTACATCTTTTTATTTTATAGTTCCAAATTGTACCTTTGGATTTTCTGTTCCTGATATAGTGCTCTAGGTTGCTTCTCTCTCTCTCGTGCTTTCTCTTTTCATATATATAGAATGACACTATGAATTTGAACAAAAACCTTGCTTTTCTGAGGAGCTTTTCACCTCTTTCTTAGAGAGGAGCGGTAGCTATATTTACTTGTATGTATTTTTTAACCTTGAAAGCTTGAATAAGAACTGATATGATGAGAAGAATCTAATTCATAAATGACCTGTAATATTCTTAAATTATCTGAAAAAAATATGGTTGTGGTGTAATACTAAAATATTTAATTAATGTTTTGATGTGACAAACAGTAAGAACTTTAGGTAGTTAAAGTTCTACTTTCATATGCTCCAACTTTTACTAACGACTATCTTTGCCTCATTCTTTCTGTTAAGCTGCAATATATTATCCTAAATCAACCTTTTGGGGAGGGTACTTGACCATGAGTTGAAAAGAGACCAGGTTACTGCATAGTTGAAATAAAGTTTCTAGCTGTAGGGATTTTAGAATTTTGATTCTTGCAGTGAGGACAATTAAATTGTTTTCATCCCATACCCCTTTTTGTTATATACTCACTCATGAGAATTGTATTTATTGCTGTTACTGTGTGCATCATTCTCAATGAATGCCTATTTTCTTTATGATGTATGATGAATTTTCCAAGACTTATATTGGAATTTTTTTTCTCAAAATATAGAGGATACCACTTGATTTTCTACAAGGAGACAAGTTCTGTGAAGCTGCGATTAGTTATATTAAGCCTCTTCTAATGAAGGTATATATGCAAATGATGTATAAATTTTTATGGTTCAAGTTTTACTGGTTATATTTTCTGGGGTGAAATAATGATATATTTTCTCTATGCTCCCAGGGGGTTCCATCTTTATTCTCAGATCTTTCTCCTTTGTATGATCACCCTGGCAAGGTATCACTACACCAAAAGAGGCCTTTAGCGGCGTCTATAGCGGCGTTTTAACACAAAACGCCACAAAAAACAGAGCAATAGCGGTGAGTGTTAAAAAACGCCGGCAAGTATAAGATACAGCGGCAATTCCCCAAAAGCGCCGCAAACGAGTTAGGTAAACGATGTTGTTTTCATGGTCAGATTCAAAGACATTAGTGGCGCTTTAAACAAAACGCCTTAAAAGTTTAACATTAGCGGCGCTTGTACAAAAGCGCCGCAAAACTGATTAACAGACGATGCCGTATTGATTTACGTTTGATGACATTAGTGGCATTTTCGAAAAACGCCACAAAGTTTTTCATCGAACGACGCCGTTTTCTTGTTAAATTTTAGACACAAATAGTGGCGTTTTAAATGAAGCGCCGCTGAAACCAATCATTAGCGGCGCAAAATAGGAAGCACCGGAAAATGTTTCAAGCATACGTCGTCTTAGGGACGATAGTGGCGGCGCTTTCCTGGAACGCCACAAAGATTTTACCGAACGACGTCGTTTTCTTGTTGAGTTTTAGACACTATAGTGGCACTTTAAAGAAATCACCGCTGAAGTCAATCATTAGCGGCGCTTCTCATTAAGCGCCACAATAATTTTTAAGCATACGCCGTCGTTATCTGTTGTGCTTAGGAACATTAGTGGCGGTTTGCTAAAAACGCCGCAAATGTCAAGCATTAGCGGTAATAGTTTCAGGCAAATGACAACGTTTTCTTTTTCAGATTTTAGAGATATTAGTGGCGCTTAGCTAAATACGCTGCAATGTTCAATATTTTTTATCAAAACGGCATCGTTTTGTTGTTTAGGTTTAGGTACATTAGCGGTGCAACTTTAAAAATGCTGCAGAAGTTAAGAATTAGCGGCGCTTTATGGTAAGCGCCGCAAAAAGATTTAAGCAAACGACATCGTTTTCTTGTGGAGGTTTAGAGACTTAGTGGCGCTTTTAAGAAAGCGCCGCAAATTGTTAAGCAAAACAAATTTTTTTTTTGAGCTTTCAACGCATTGGCGGTTTAGGGATTATGGATTTAGGCCTTACGGTTTATTGTTTATTATTTAAGGGTTGAGGTTTAAGGTTTAAGGTTTATATTTTATATATGTTTTATGATTTATGGTTTAGGATTTAGGGTTTATATATGTTTTATGATTCAAGGTTTAAGGAATACGGTTGAGTTAGGGGTTTAGGGATTATGGTGTAATGGTTGGGGTCTAAGGTTTAAGTGTTTAGGGTTAAGGGTTAGGGGTTTAGGGGTTTATAGTTAATGTTCTATTATTGAAGGTTTAGGGGATATGGTTAAGGGTTATGTATTATGGTTTGTGGTTTATCATTTGAGGTTGGGGCTTAGGGTGTAGGTGTTAAGGGTTAAGGGTCATGGTTTATGATTTATAGGTTTAAGATTTAGGGTTGAAGGGATAAGAGGGTCTAGGTCAATTTATGGTTAAGGGTTTAGTGTTAAGGGTTAAGGGTTTAGGGTTTAGGGTTTAATGTTTAAGGAATAGAGTTTACGGTTGATGGTTTTCAGGATAGGGGTTGTGGTTTTGGGTTTAGGTTATTTAGTATTTTTGAAAATTACAACTTAACTTCACCGAATTAAATTTTTAAATTGATGTTTTAGAAAAATACAAACACTATCTACGGATTAAGTTCCTACCTTAAATTTTAATAAAAATATCATCACTAAAAATCAAATTTCCCATTTAATAGAATTAAAAATAATATTGTCATATTGTTGTATGATATTTTAATTTTTTTAAAATTATTAAATATTTGGAAATTATTTATAGTAGTAGCGTTTGGGCCAGAAACGCCGCAAAAATGTGTTTAAAATTATGTAAAACGGCGCCGTTTGGCCACAGGAATTTGAATTTTAGTGGCGTTTTTATGAAAAACGCCACAAAAGGTATGCAATAGTGGCATTTTTATAGAAACGCCGCAAATCCATAAATATTTGTGTGTACGAAAACGACGTCGTTTTCTTAAATGATTTGAACTCTTTAGTGGCGTTTTTATTTCAAACGCCATAAACTGTAAGCTTTAGCGGCGTTTAGTATGAAAACGCCACAAATGTGTATTACAAAATGTTCAGAACGTCGCCGTTTCGTTACAGGAATTTGAATTTTAGTGGCATTTTTTGGAAAACGCCACAGAAGGTATGCAATCGTGGCATTTTTTATAGAAACACCGCAAATCCATAAATGCTTGTGTGTATGAAAACGGCGTCGTTTTCTTAAATGATTTGAACTCTTTTGTGGCGTGTTTATTTAAAACACCGCAAACTGTAAGCTTTAGCGGCGTTTAGTATGAAAACACCACAAATGTATATTACAAAATGTTCAGAACGTCGGCGTTTCGTTTGAGGAACAGTTCTGTTATTTAGAACGTGGTCGTTCTGCTTGGCGTCACATATTTTTCCCCTTTGGAACCCTAAAACCCGTACCCAGCCCCTAAACTCAACTTCCTTCCCCTTCCCCTTCCAAATCCCCAACTCCTTTTGAAATCTCCTCCACTCCCCTAATTCCAGACATTGACGGAGTCATTTAGTTTATTCGGTTCTTCATTTCTTTGGTATAGTGCGTTCAATTCTTCACAACGTTTAGAGGAAGACGAACAGTGGAATAGTTTTTGGGGTAAGCACAAACCGGTTTGATTTCCCTCTTTTTTTCGTGTTTAGGGTTCAATATCGTTAACATTCCATTTCGTCCATGGATTTAGGGTTGCTGAACACATAAAACAGTCTCATTTTTTAGTATCGTGGAATCACATCTGGCCCGATTTACTTTCTCTCCGTCTTCGTAAAGGTATGAAATTTAGCTCTCTTAGTTCTAGCTTTACCAATTTATTTTGTTTAGGGTTTTAAGCAGTAACTGTCTTACATTTTGACAATAAATTGTATGCTTTCGAATGCCTAAGTAATTTTTGTATGTATATATTTTTTAATTTGTTTGTGGTTAAAGTTAATTTCGAAATTAAAAACGATTTTGCAGCATATTCTAAACCTTGTTTTGTATTTCTAATTGTTTTTGTTTGAAGGAGTTAGGGCGTATGTTTTGTCTTTCTATTTACGTTTAATCAGTACTAAATTTAAGAAAATTTTATATATAAAATACGCTATTATAATATTTTGATTTAGATATTTGACAGTTGATTATTCACTTAAGTTCAGGTAAATTTGTAATTATTTTATGAAGTTGAACAAGTTTAGTTTTTTCTTAGTTAATTTTTTCTTTCCTTTGGTTGCAGCAATTTAGTTTTGGCAATCTAGTCTGCAAATTTGGTACCTCTCACTGGTTTGAAGCAATACATAGAAAGGGTAGATAACTAAAAGGTTAGTTTATCCTTTATTTTATTTGTTTTTTCGTTTTATAAATTTACATGTGATTTTGGATTGTTTTATAATTGATATATTTGTAGTTGGGACTGTTTTAATTTGGTATTTGGTTAATCTTCTTTGCAAGTTCTTTTTCTTGGAAGTTCGCTTAATGTTCTTTGGTTAATGTTAGGGGTTAATGTTGTTGCAAGTTCTTTTTTGCTGCGTTGTGGTTAATGTTCTTGCTTATTGTATTTATTTCGGTTATTGTTCGGTCTTCAAGATGTTTCTTGCTCCATCTTTCTACTAAGTGTTTGAATTAATTTCATTATGGAATATAATTGCAAATATTATACTGATATTCCATGGTTTGTAAAGATCCAAATTGAAATCAAATATAATTGCAATTGTGAACTGAATTGATTTAAAGTTTTTAGTTCATGTAAATTTGTTTCGAGTTGATTTGATTTGGGTTCGTTGTAATTATATATTTCAAATGATTAAATAATGCATAAGTTTACAAAACATAATTTAGGTTTTGTAATTTAAAGGGTTTTGATTTAGGATATAAACGATTTTAATTGGTTTTTGCACTAATTAGATTATACCTTCTCATCTGCTGCTTTTGCAAAGAAAAACATAATCAATTTCGGACACAAATATTACTCATATATTATAAGACAAAATCTTTTAATATATAACATATATTAATATGGACATATAACCTATATTCCAATTTTATTAATAATAAATTTTATAATTTATCAAATAAATGTAAATTGGATATATAACCTATATGTCAAATTTATTAGTAAACAAATTTTAAATTATATAACTTACATAAATTATATAATTTATAAATATTTATATACATTTTAATATTTATTTTAAAATCTATATTTTTCAAAATTTATCAATCATAGCATAACTTACATAACTCAAATTTATCAATCATATCATAACTTATATATAAACTTACATAATACATAACTTAAATAACATACAGTATATAAACTTATATATAAACTTGCATAACTTATATAAATTACATAACTTACATAATACATAACCTTCCTAACTTACATTATTTACATTTTACATAACTTAGTACATAACTTACATAATTTTTCTAAATAGCTTACATAAATTAAATAACTTACATAACTTACATAAATTAAATAACTTACATAACTTAAATAACTTACATAATACATAACCTTCCTAACTTACATAACTTACATAAATTTAATAACTTACATAACTTACATAAATTAAATAACTTACATAACTTACATAACTTAAATAACTTATATAATACATAACCTTCCTCACTTACATTATTTACATAATACATAACTTAGTACATAACTTACATATTTTTTCTAAATAGCTTACATAAATTAAATAACTTACATAACTTACATAACTTACATAAATTAAATAACTTACATAACTTACATAACTTAAATAACTTAAATAATACATACATTATTTACATAATACATAACTTAGTACATAATCGACATAATTTTTCTAAATAGCTTACATAAATTAAATAACTTACGTAACTTACATAAATTAAATAACTTACATAGCTTACATAACTTAAATAACTTATATAATACATAACCTTCCTAACTTACATTATTTACATAATACATAACTTAGTACATAACTTACATAATTTTTTCTAAATAACTTACATAAATTAAATAACTTACATAACTTACATAACTTAAATAACTTACATAACTTACATTATTTACATAATACATAACTTAGTACATAACTTACATAACTCATTATTTATAGTTATAACTGGCGTTTTAACTTACCCGTGCAAATTATTGTCAACGTCAGACTTCAAGATTTAAGAAATGGACCGGTCTTGGATGAATTTGTCAAGGGTTAGCAACGGTTATCGAAATGGAGTGCAGAGTTTTCTAAATTTTGCATTTCAATATGCAAGCCAATAGAACATGATTCTTTGCCCATGTAAGAAGTGTGTCAACATAAACTGACATTATCGTGAGGTTGTATACGAGCATCTAATTGTTGATGGGTTTGTTCGGGGTTATAAGCAATGGCTTTTTCATGGAGAATGCCCGCCTAGTACTTCCTCTTCAACGATGGATATATTTTATCCTGGTACTGCTAATTACCATCAGTTTGAAAGAGGGGATGACATGGAAGGTATGTTGCGGGATGCATTTAATATGCACAATCATGGTGTGCAGTCATTCCCAGCGAATTTCGTGGCATCTGATGATTGTAAATTGGTGGAACTGCATTTACAGAACCGGGCAGTAATGTACCTCATGAAGAGCCGAATGGAGAAGCGGCGAAGTTCTACGCGCTACTTAATGACATGAACGAAGAACTGTATGAGGGATCAAAATTTTCAAAAATGTCATTCTGTGTTCGTCTTTTTCAGTTAAAATGTTTGGGAGGGTGGACCGGAAACTCGTTGACAATGTTGTTAGAGTTTTTGAGAGAAATGTTTCCGTTTGCAAAAATCCCTCAGTCATGCAAAGATATGAAGAAAATGATAAAAGATTTAGGCCTTGGGTACAACAAAATCCATAGTTGCCCAAATGACTGCATGTTGTATTGGGGCGATCGAAAAAACCAACAGTGCTGTCATGTATGCGGTCAATCTCGTTGGATTAGTAGAAGCACAAAAGATGGGAACAACGATGAAAATGATGCACAGTCGAGAAAGAAGCCAGTCAAGATTTTGCGGTATTTTCCCCTGAAACCAAGGCTTCAAAGGCTTTTCATGTCGTCGAAGACAGCGGAGTCAATGATGTGGCACCATGATGGACGAACCGATGATGGATTACTAAGGCATCTGGCAGATTCTTTAGCTTGGAAATCATTTGACAATAAATTTCCAGGCTTTGCAAGCGATCCTAGGAGTGTGAGGCTTAGGCTAGCATCTGATGGATTTAATCCTTTCAAGATCATGAGCACTGCGTATAGTACTTGGCCAGTAGTGCTTGTTCCTTACAATCTGCCTCATTGGATTTGCATGAAACAATCTTCCCTTATCTTATCTATGATTATCCCTGGAGAGAAAGGGCCCGGGAATGAGATCGACATTTATTTACAGCCACTTATTGAAGAGTTAAAATAATTATGGGCTGGTGTCGAGACATACGATGTACTGAGAAAGGAGAACTTTAATTTACGTGCAGCTTTGATGTGGACCATTAATGACTTTCCCGCTTATGCCAATTTATCCGGTTGGAGTACCAAGGGTCGTTATGCATGTCCTTGTTGTGCTGCACAAACATGTTCGCAATGGTTGTACAATGGGAAGAAGTTCTCTTACATGGGGCATCGTCCGTGGTTACCGGAAAATCATAGATTTAGATTTTAGAGTTCTGTATTTGACAGCACTGAAGAGTTCAGAGAAGCTCCTTCACAGACCAGTGGCTCTGAAATCTTGTTCATGTTGGAATATATGAATTTTATTTATGGGAAGATGAACCAATCGCCAAACACGCAAAGAAACAGAAGATCAAATGATGAAGCTGATGATGACTCCGACGAAGAGGACGATCCTAATAAGGCGGACTTGTGGAAAAAAAGAAGTATTTTTTTTTGAGTTGCCTTATTGGGAGCATCACCTTTTACGACACAATCTTGATGTTATGCACATTGAGAAAAATGTCTGCGAGAACATTGTGGGTACAATTTTTAATGTCGACGGAAAATCGAAAGACAATCTTCAGAGTCGACTTGATTTAGTCCAAATGGGAATTCGGCCTGATCTTCATCCCAATCCACTTTCGAATGGGACATATCGATTGCCGCCTTCTATTTTCTCAATGTCCAAGACAGAGAAAGAACTGTTTTGCATGGTGCTGAAGGATATAAAGGTTCCAGATGCGTATGCATCAAATATATCTCGATGTGTTAGTGTTAAAGATCGAAGATTATATTCGCTAAAATCACATGACTATTACATATTGATGCAAGATTTACTGCTAGTTGCTCTACGATGTTGTATGTCCAAGAAGGTGACGTCTTGTATAATTGAACTATCTAATATAATGAAAGCCATTTGTGGCAAAGTTTTGGATGTTCAAGAACTTCAGAAGGTACAGGATCGAGCCGTTTTGACTTTATGCAACATGGAGAAAATCTTCCCACCCTTCTTCACCATTATGGTTCACTTGATAATCCATCTCCCGCACGAAGCAATCCTTGGCGGACCCATTTTCTATCGATGGATGTATCCCATAGAAAGGTGTTAATTGAAATTTTTAAAATTTTTCTTCATTCACCTCTATGGCTTTAGTAATACACTTTTGATAATGTTGTATATCTTGTTTAGGTTCCTATCCAAATTAAAGCCTTACTGCCGCAACAAGCGATATCCAGAAGGATCAATTGCTGAAGGCTACTTGGCAGAGGAATGTATGACCTTCTGCTCAAGATATTTGGAAGGTGTCGAAACAAGGTTGAACAGACTAAATAGGAACGCTGGACTCACGGACCATAACTTCGCTGATACTTATTTGATCCAAAGTTTTGGAGAACCAATCGGCAAAGTTAAAATTGCAGAATTAGATCATTTATCGTGGGTACAAGCACATCGATATGTTCTGTTTCACCACGAATCAATGGAACCTTTACGAAAGTAAGTTCTACAAATTTGATAAATATTTATCAAATTAAAAATTGTTTATCTTCTAACAAAGTGAAATTTTTTTTAACATAGTGAGTACAAACAAATATTGAGATCTCGTTAGCGCTCCCGAAGAACACAACATCAAGATATCAATAAGTTGTTTACAGAATCTTTTTATGAATGGTTAAGCCAAACGGTATGCAGTTGGAGCTTCCACTTACAAATAATAATGTTTTCTCATAACATTTTTAATTACTCAGTTTACTTTCCATTCAATAGGTTTGGAGTGGGAAGAACGTAAACGACGAAGTTAAATGGCTCTCCCAAGGTCCAAATCGAGTGGTTAAAAGATATAGTGCGTTCCTCATCAATGATTGATTTCATACAAAATATCGCGAGAGGTTGAGGAGAACGCAAAATTGTGGAATAGTTGTTAATTCTGCAATTACAAGTTATGCTAGTGCTAGGGACAATAATCCTGTCGAGGGAAATGTGGAATATTTCGGACATCTTACTGACATAATTGAGTTGGATTACTACGGCAAATGGAAAGTTGTCTTATTTCGAGGTGATTGGGCCGATGTTAATACTGCTTGTGGAATTAAGCAAGATCAATTTGGTTTTACAATGGTGAACTTTGACCGATTGATTCACACAGGACAATAACTGATAGATGAGTCGTATGTATTCTCATCTCAAGTCAAACAAGTTTTTTACTCAAAAGATCCAACTGATGAGGGTTGGTACGTTGTACTCCGTAACATCCCTAGAGACTTGTTTGACATGGGCAGTGGAAGTAGGGATAACATCGACGACAGATCAGAAACTTTGCCCTTTCCAGAACAAAACTTAAACGATAATATCCCTAGTACTAGTGCACAATTTCAATGGGTTCGTTAGGATACAGATGAAGATATTTACGAATAATGATGCAGTAAGATTTTACGATTGTTTAATTATATGTAATATCATAATTTAAATCTTGGTCTTATTATATATTTCAACTATTTTATATGTCTTTGTTATTGTTGTAATTAGTTATTAAGTTTTCAACTATTTTATGTGTATTGCGATATAAAATGCCTAGAAGAAAAATTCTAAGGGAAGCATTGTTCAAAATGATCCAAACTCGATGAAACAAATAGTCTTGAACAATGAGATGACAATTGGATCTTGAATGTTCGATTACACCGAGGATCCTCTGAAGTTCAAAGTAATTTTAAATTTAATTTACATGCGTGTTGACTTATAATTGATTCATTTTCAAATTCTTATATTATAATATACCATTTGTAGCTGAAAATGGTGGGACGCGCAGAGGTCGAGGACGTACGCTACTTAGAGAGTTATACGAGTTAGATCTAGTCGAGCGTGTCAAAGTTGGACGAAACAGTTTTGGTCAGCCTGTTGGATCAGAAGCTCGACTTTTAGTAGGATACATGGGCATTTTAGCACGAAATGTGAATATGTTGCCTATCAACTACGAGTCATGGCATCAAATGCCCGATAGCAACAAAAACCAAGCCCTCGATAATATTAAGGTAACAAAATGTTAATGTCATTTGTAATGCTTGGGAAATAGTTTCATTTATATTTACTTTATTAACTTGTGTTTTTTGTAGGCAAGGTTTGCTTTAGAGGTCTCGGATGCTTATGTAAAGAAGGCATTGAGAAAAAGAAAGAGAGACAATAAAAGTACTTTGAAGAAAAATTATTATAAGACAAAAACAAGCCTCGATGAGAAATTGCAAAATGTCCCGCCGGGTATGTTGAGGTACCAATGGGAAGATACGGTTAGATTTTGGCATTCGAAAAAATGCGAAGTATGACGTACTTCCAAACTATTGTAATTATTTTGGTTTATACTATTTACTATTTACGTACTAAAAATTTCATAATGTAGGATCGTGAACAAGTTGGAAAGTGAGAGTGAAACAAAATTCACTCACACGGTAGGTCGAGAAGTTTTATATGTGTAGTAGGCGGAGGTATTTTAATTTTTAATATTGTCAAATATGTATAACTTTCCATTAAATAATATTTTTACTACTATATTGTAGGAACTGTCGTCCGGTCAAAAAGTTGGACGCCTTCAACTTTTTGAAATTACACATAGGAAGAAAGATGGATCTCCCATGACTCCTGAAGCCGGTGAAATAATGGTACGTTTACTTTATACGATTTTACTTGTTTTAGTTATTTATAGGGTTTATTTTCTAATGGTTTAATTCATTGCTTGTAATGCGACTATTGTTATGTTGCATATGTTTTTTAATATATATTGCGTTCCTAACTATGTGATTTATTTATTAGGAAAAACTAAAGGATAAAAAGGCGGAGTACGAAGCGATTGCTTCTAGTGATAGTTCTGTTCATCCTGAAGACATTTATAACCGGATTATTATGAAGTTTTGGGTCTGAAAGGTATGGTGGGTTCGATTTCAAGGATCTTTGTTAGCCCAACCCAATATTTTGGATCCATTCATGACAATACATGGCTTCGGGGAGTCAGGCTCAAGCTGAAGTTCAGAGGTTAAAAGACCAGATGGCTCAGATGCAAGCGACCACAGTTGAGGTTCAAAGGAAATATGAAGAACTCCAGCTACAACTTAAAGCAGAGGCGGCAGCGAGGGAAGCGGAGGCTGCAGTGAGAGAAGCAGAGGTTCAAAAGAAATGTGAAGAACTCCAGCTACAACTTAAAGCTGATGCGGCATCGAGAGAAGCAGAGCAGAGCAGAAAGTATGACGAACTCTAGCAGCAGCTTCAGAGTATGATGAAGATGTTTCAGTCGCAACTTCCACCGTCATAGTGTATTGCATAAATATTTTTATCATTTTAACATTTAACATTTTTGCAAAAATAATATGAATTCACTTTTATTTATTGATATTAATATTATTATATTCGTTTAATTTGAAATATTATATAAATTTATTGATTTTGGCTGGTTTAGATCTGGTTGCTTTTGTTTTGTTGCTACAGGAGGGCTGAAAAAATGAAAAATTTAATATAAAAAATCCCAAAAATAGTGGCGTTTTTGTACAAAAACGCCGCTAAAGAATATGTTCTTTAGCGGCGTTTGTAAAAAAAGCGCCGCTAAAGGACATGTTCTTTAGTGGCGTTTGTGAATATGCGCCGCTAAAGAACATGTTCTTTAACGGCGCTTTGTAGAAAACGCCGCTAAAGAACATGATCTTTAGCGGCGTTTTTGTTTGTAAACGTTGCAAACGTTAACGACGTTTTCGTTAGCGGCCTTTTTTGCGACGCTTCCACAACAGCTTTAGTGGCGATAAAAAGCGCCGCTAAAGGCCTAAAAAAACGCCGCTAAAGACCTGTTTTGGTGTAGTGTATGTTTTCTTGCATGCATTTATTCTGAACATAGAATCAAGTTTCTAAACGTGAATTCTCATTAACTGCTTGCAACTGGTTCAGAGCTTGATTTAATTTAGACTGATTTCCTGCCCTGTTTGCACTTATATAGGCAGACATGTTGGAGCATTCAATTAGGATTAATGGGAGATATCCTGATAGGTACTATATGCTTTCAACCCTTGATATGGTATATCAAGTCCTAAATCAAATAAACATTTAGATTTGTCTACCCCTAGAGGTAATGTATACTTCCGACCCTTATAATGATTTGACATAATTGCACATGTGCAATTAATTTAGTTAGACTTCCCCCATACTGATCTACTTTTACCCCTTTTTTCTAAGATACGCTGATTTTGCATTGTTTTCATGTGCTTATTTATGCTCTTGTTATCACTGATGTAAGATTGAATTAGTTTAAGGGCACGTTTGGTTCGCTGTAATGGAATAGATGCGTAATGGAATAGAGGGGTAATAGGTAATCCTTTTGTTTGGTTGAATGGAATGGAATAGAGGTGTAATAGTATTCTTGTGTTTGGTTGAATGGAATGATGTTGTAATAGCATAAGGAAAAAAGCTAAAATGACTAAAATACCCTTAGCATAATTTTTTTTAGGTAGATGATTATTGTTATTGTTATTAAATTTTAATAAGATTATTAATATAAATAATAAATAATTTAATCATATTTTAACATAATTATTATTAAATATAATTTAATAAAATATAAAATTTAATAAAATATATATATTTACTAAAATCATAATATATAATACTATAAAATATAATTTAAAATAATTATTATTAAATATAATTTAACAAAATATATAATTTAATAAAATTCTTAGTGTTAAATATTCTTATATAAATTTACTAAAATCATAATATATAATACTATAAAATGTAATTTAAAATAATTATTATTAAATATAATTTAATAAAATATATAATTTAATAAAATTCTTAGTATGAAATATTCTTATATGAATTTACTAAAATCATAATATATAATACTATAAAATATAATTTAAAATATTATTATTAAATATAATTTAATAAAATATATAATTTAATAAAATTCTTAGTATGAAATATTCTTATATGAATTTACTAAAATCATAATATATAATACTATAAAATATAATTTAAAATAATTATTATTAAATATAATTTATAATCTAGTTTATTATTTTTAAACTGCAATACGCATAGTAGAAAACTAGTAATTGAATTTAACTAAACAAATTTTCTTGTTATTGTTTAGATCGGGACTAATATTTCAAAATTTGAAAAGTACAGGTCTATAATTTACCAATTCAAAAGTACAATGATTAAATAAACATATAATGACTAAATCCACCACTTTCGTAATATATATATATGGAGTAATAGCAAAATTTAACCTTTTAAAAAATATGAACTTTTGTTGGTTTTAAGCTTTTAATATAAAATCGTGTTGAGAGGTTCAAATCTTATAATTACAAATAAAATTATGGAAAAATAAAAATATAAAACCAGTTTTTTATTAGTTGTGATTTTATATCGATTCAATTGAAATATAATACAAAAGACAATCTAAAATAAATGTATTATTTTCAACCTAAAACATTAACTTGAAGCTTCAATTTTATTATGTCAATCAAACCTTCATTTTGTTCTTATATAAGTTATTAATAAATATAATTATTTTGGGATGTAACATAATCTAATAGATTATAAAACCTTAGGTTTTATCATTATGTAGTTTTGGTATCAATACAATCATGAAATTTACAGACTACATCGTGGGAAGTTAGCCATATCAATGGTATCATCATCCCTGCCTCACTCACTTATCACCCCAGCACTGCTGGAAACAGTTCACATAGAAAGTACATATTTTCCTAATCCCCCGACCACCCGTTTCATCGAGTCATGATAATCAACTTCAAGCTGGATTTCTCCGCATGTTTGGATTAACAGGTGCAAGATCAGAGCTAAAGTACCTTCACCTTGACAAATTTCATTATGTTACATTAGCAAGATGTCCTTGACGCGCTGAAATCATTAGCCATGAGAATCTTGTATGCCAAAAACGACTTCTGCTTGCTCTTTTCGGCTAACCCACATCCTGATACCAGCCAAAACAAAACTTTTGGTTTAGATTCGAACATCTATATTTGAAGAAATATGATGTATCTTTATTCTTCTCTAGACTGATAGCAAGACTCGTGATTATTTAGCATGGGTGCATATTAAATGATGAAGACATCGGTATTAAATATCAACTGATGCATTTTGTGTTTGCTAGTAATGACTCGAAGTAGAAGATTCCTTTTACGACATAGCAGGAAAAAAAAAGAAAAAGCAAAAGCTTCAACCCAATGTTTTATCTCCTACCTTTCAAAGACATATTCTCTAATAGGTTTCATTTGAAACAAAAAATCATCAAGAAACAGAGATAGTGAGACTACTATAAAGAAAATGTTAGCCATATCAATAGGTTTCACCCAATGGTTGTATGTATGCTAGAACAGCTATAAAGAAAATGACACAAGTGGAAAAATAGAGAAACCATGTATAAGGCAAATCAACTAATCTGGTTGCATAGTGAATGAAGAATAGATGGCTCAAATATATATATAAACTCAGAAAACTACAGCTCGAGTGACCAAACGATTCCAAAGGCCTCTGATGCATCAGTGGTGGAACAATGGCAGTGCTTTGATTCATGGAACCGCCAATTTGGCAAGGTCTGGAATGTACGTCACTATCAGTTGTGCCAACACCCGACTGCTGGATCCCAGAGAACATTAGTTAATCACAATGCAATTAATGAAAAAAAGAGCAAACCACCCCCCTTAAATTAACACATATACATCAAGAGATTACAAAGAATAATTATAAATTAATCACACTTTTTATAATCCATGACCACTAAAAAGAGTTTTTCCAGATTAGAACTTTCCTAAATTTTTCTATTAGGTAGTATGTACAAATGTACAAGTTATATCAACTGCAAGGCACAATAAGCAATTAAGTCCAAACTTCTACTCCCTTCTAAATCAAGATATGACTCGCCGTAGTACTTCAACCAGGCTAATTGGACAAATCACTTCAAATTATGTACAAGGCGGTAATTTCTACAGAACAATTTTAAAAGATCTTCACTCACTTCTAAGAAAGATACAGGACCGGAAGACAAAGCCATACGACAAAAAATGAACTTTAAACATTGAGAACATGAATAACCAGAGAAAGATTTCAATAGTTCATGCATTTGATAGGCCTTTGATCTGTACAATTATGATTGTAATATCATCAGTTCGATTTTCAAGCTCCAACCAACGTTTATAGGAGTCTCCAGCAATTGCAGCACAAGCATCGCTGGGATCTTTGTATGCCGCGGCCTGAAATAAGAAAATTATAAATTTGTCAATGAAATGCTCAAATTATGTCTCAAATATCTTTTGAAACCAGCTGGAACCATAGATTGTTACATCTGAGAGAAGCCACTTATAAACAACAATGGGTTAATTTATTGATAATATCAGTAATTGGAGCGGTCAACTAATAGTTCAAAAAGCAAAAGACAGAAAATTCTTTTGAACTTTCCTTTTCAGGTTTACTTATAAAACTCAATAGCGTAAAACAGGTTTATTTATAAATTGTTTTGCAATAAACATGCATTAAAATCTAATGTATAAGACACTTTAGCGGTGGCCTGCAAATCAAAAGCAAGTATAAGCAAATGGATGATGTATAGATAGATATACCATGGCATTATAAAGAAAATGGGAAAAGTAAGGGAAATTTATAGATTCCAAAGATTCACATGTATCGTACCATGTTGACAACAGTTTGGCTTGAGAGAAACTCAAATCTCCATCACTTGCAACAACAAAGAAAAGATGACTGGGTGTAAGCCTAGCAATAGAAATCTCAAGAACTGCCACAAATTTTGACCTTAAAGATTAATTTACATAGCAATCAGAGAACAAGACTATTTCTTTCATCTAAGAAATGCCACAAATTAGAGCTAATCAAGGATTTGAAATTTCAGAAACCCTATCTACAGCCATTCAAATAAAAATATAAATTCAAGCTCTCCCCGAACTCACAAAATCCCATTTGCTCTTCCATTTTTCACAGGTAATAGGCGTAGAATGAAATGAAGCAATGTTTGCTGCAATTGGTTGCCGGATTTGTTGGAAGTTGTCAGATTTTCCATACGAGTTCACACATATTTTGATGAATTACAGGCAGAAAATCAAAAGTAGAAGCACCATAAAAGAGAGGGAAAAAAATACTGTTAATATACCTTTGAAATTCAAAGGTAGAAGACGTTTGTAGCTTCGCTCTAACCTCTGATTCTGGAAATGGGTGGAGCCGTGGAGGATCGGAGGTGGATTGGTGCCGGAGGTGAAGGTTGATTTTCGAATTGAGGAAAAAAGGGAGGAGGGCAGTCGGGGTTAGGGATTCTGATTTGGGGAAGAGGGGAAACGGGAAATGGGGAAATGGGTGTTAAAGACTTGTTCAGAGAGGGAGCTGGAAAGAGTCGAGGGACCGCTAAAACGGAAGCTAAACTGAGAAAATCGAAGGGAATAGAAAGCAGCAAAATTGGCATAATAGAGGCGTAATGTAATAAGCCTGTAATAGGGCATTACACCCAACCAAACACCTGAATAGGTGGGCCCACGTAATAGGGTTGTAATGGCTATACCATTACACCTAACCAAACATGCTATAAAAGTGTTTTCTGCTAATGGGTATTGTTTAGCACTCTTCAGTCTAAACTATTGTAATTTATATTTATTGTGGATATATTGCCATGTCTATGTTTTTGAATTTGATGAATTATTGATATGCACGACGTGTTTGCTTTACTAGACTTTAAATGGTGGAATTTCTTTGTTTTGGATACAAATGCTATGCGATAGCTAATATTTGGATGAAATGATATACAGTTTGAGATTTCTTTTGAATTCAAAATTGCCTAAGTCGCATTTAAGTGATTGCATATGTGAAAGTGTGCGTTTTCTTGTCCATATGTCACATGTCGCTTTAAGTTTATGAAACACGAGGATTAGTATATAATAGATATATTATTATTTTTGTTTAGATAATTAAGTACCACTATGTTTAGCAATTAATTTTCATCGGGCTAGTTAAATTTTAATAACCAACTTTCAATCCCAATTGAGAACTTCCTTTTAATAACCATGTTTTTGTTACCTAAGTTTTTCACCATTCATCCCTCTTTCTCATATATTCATGCTAGGTTGGAAACTAGAGGAGGTTATCCTTTTATTTCTTTGTAGAAGGATAATACTTGCTATATAATGGTTAAGACTGAAAGTAATATCATTCGTATGTTTTTAGAAAATATTTTAATTTTTTATGAAAGTAAAATATTAAAAGTATGCCGATGATGGAATTAGCTCTTATAAATCACTTATGGACTGTTGTGTGATCACATGTCTTGATGATTGATGTTAATATATATACATATGGTTTTGCTCTATCAAAATCCTTTTGTTTTCACATGTTGCCATGCAAAACTAGCAGCACTCTTATCTTAATTTTGCAGTCACTACTCAGATGTAGGTTCTTGCTTGAAAGACCTGTTGAAGAGGAGAGACCACCTTGATGGCGATGAGTGAATTAAATCAATTAAGTCACTCTTGAAGTAAAATATCAATTAGCTGTTACTTTATCGAATGTGTTATATTTCCTCAACAATGTCTAATTTGAGTTTATAGAAGCAATAAACCCATGTAGTAAAAGCAGTGGATGTAGTAAACCAATTTTAGTCTAATTTCAAAGGGTTTTCAAATTCCAATTTAGTCTATAAATTTTCAAGTTTATTCTTGTACATATTGAACTTGTGCATTTTTTTCTTTTGCAATCAATTAGTTGCACTATTTGAACTTGTAATTTTGCTATTTAAATATTAACATGATTTTTCAATATTTTGACTAAAAATATTAATTTATTATATGATTAAATACTATCTTTTTGACTAAAAGTATATATTTAATACTAATTAATTTTTGATATTAATAATGTTTGATTTTAATATTTAATATATTTAAATGTTTTTAAAAATTAGTGGCGTTTTTATGTAAAATGCCGCTAAAGAACGGTACTTTTAGCGGCGTTTGTGATAAAAAGCGTCACTAAAGGCCATGTTCTTTAGCTGCGTTTTTTTTTATAAAAGTGTCGCTAAAGAACATGAGCTTTAGCGGCATTTGTGGTAAAAGCACATTTACATGTTCTTTAGCGGCGTTGTGGTAAAAGCGACGCTAAAAGTCATGTTCTTTAGTGGCGTTTATGTGAAAAAATACCACAAAAAATAGCGACATAGTTTATAGCGGCATTTTTTGCGGCGCTTGTGAAAGCGCTGCAAATACTTTTAGCGGCGCTAGAAAGCGCAGTTATAGGCCCAAAAAAAGCCGCTAAAAGCCAGCTTTTCTGTAGTGTGTGGACTAACTTCATGATTAAGTAAATTATGAATTATCGGAATGATGCTTCTAAACATAATTACAATTACTAGAGTCTAATCGTATATGTCCGATTAGTCCCTCTGCTAGCTTAATAAAAGCTCAATTGGACTGCATTTGAATCAGAAGAAAATTCTACAACTTTAGAAATAATTTAATTGATTCAATTTATTCGATGTGAAATTAAATTAGGCAATCGTGAGAATTGTTCAACTAGAGGATTTTATTAATGAATTTTCTTGAAAAATTAATTTGGAAAATCTAAGTGATTTTTGGGAAAATTAATTTTGCTTAAGTAAAATTAAATTAATCAAATTAATTAAAATTAATATAATATGTTTAAAACTTAATTTTCAACTCAGACAATTGACCCAATGAGTAATCAAACTTGAAAATTGGACCTGACATCGAAAATTGAGCCCAAGAACCCAAAACTAAGATCGAAACCTAAAAACTGGTCAAACTGGGCCTAATATGTGAAGTCGGGCCGTCACTGATCTAGAACAAACTGACAACAATTGAATTGGCTCAGGGTGCCGTGAGGGTGTCACACCTACGATGACACCACTAGGCACAGCGGTGCCAGCGAGTGACATTCTAGTGGTCGGCGGATGGTCGGCAACGGTAGTTCTCCGATGGTTGAGCAGTGGAAGAAGGACACTACTACTGGGACTATACCATATAATTTGATTTTAGATTAACTATTCCACAAATAATATTATTTCAATAGATTGAATATTAAATTTAATTTAGTACGTATCTAAATAGTATTTTATTAATTTAATATTAACGTGATTATCTTAATATTAAATTTAATTTAATATTTATCTTATAGATAAATATTTTATTAATTTAATAGATTTAATATTAAATTTAATGTAATATTTATATTGATAAGTATTATATTAATTTAATACTAAAGTGATTAAGTTTAATCATATTTAAACTCTCTCTATATAAAGGGAGCTTTGGGTCATTATTTTTCACACACTTGAATTCAAGAGAAAGTTGTAGAGCAAAAATTCTCTGAAGAAATTATTTTAGAAGATTTCTAGAGATATTTTTCTTATTTACAACTTGACCCAGAAGTTTAGTGAAATTATGAAATTGTCCCACAGGTAATTTTGTGGAAAACTTTTTGATTCAAAGCGAGCCCACCTTGGTAGACGTGAGCTTGAGGATAGCATAGAAGACTACTCAGTCAAAGCGTTCATCCTAGACGAATCGAAAAACTATAATTTTGATTAATTGTTTATTACTTTAGATAACATAACCAAGTTCTAGTTTTTGAAAAAAAAATTTAAAACTCTAATTTTTCCTCAAATCTATTTTTCACTACATTTTCCAAACCCGATTTTCCAACACTCTAAGCCTTCGAGGTCACGACTCCATTGTTGACGGTTGAAGTGAAGGAGCCAGGACCACTGTCAAGAAAGTCACTAGCTGGTGTCACGACATCAAGAACCCCCAAAGTGAATATTGTGCCACTGTCAAAGGTGTCACGACACTAAAGTCTGATGGGGAAAAATACTAGAGGGATAGTTTTGTGTCCAACACCAACTTAAATAAGCTCATACACTTTGAGGGCATTTTTGTCTAACTTTAAGGTTGTAATTTGGCTATATTAAAGACACTTTTGATGCCAAACATAAAAGAGCCAACTTTTATCATCTTTTTAGCGTCTCTTTTATTCTCTTCACCATTTTAGGTTTAGATTTCTTTCTTTCTTAGCTTAGTTAGTTGATAGTTGTTAGTTGCTTTAGTTCTACTATAGCATTAAGTTTTTTACAATTAGATACAAAAAATCATCCTTGTACTTTGGTTTCTTTTTAAAGCTTTTAATAGATTTTAGCTTTGTGAATTTGCAAAACTGTGAAAACCTCACCTTTGGTTGTGCTTTTATCACCATCAGTGTTGCTCTCATCTTTCACAAAGACTCCATTAAGAGTCAGTAAGATTTTCTCAACCTTATTTTTTATGCTTTTTTTAATGAATCATTTAAACATGAATTTTACTGATGTTTGTATGATGATAATGGGTAGTTACTAAATCTTATTGTGGTTGGTTGATGGAAACGTTGTATGGTTAGTTTTTGGTTTAGGGACTAAATCATAAAAATTGGACTAAATCGAATAAACTTCAAAACGTAGAATTTACACCTCTAGGCAAACACTTAGATAGGTGAGACCGAGAGGAGAGCCTATTAGGGACCAATTTGATTGTCCAGATTTAGTTTGGTAAGATCAAGAGATAAACCAAATTAAATCGTCTAATAGAGTAAAATGGTGACCGAAAGATAAAATTGGACCAATTAGACATTTAAACAATTTAGATCCTTATCCCAAGAATTAGCTAGCAACATGGAAGTCAACTGACCAATTTTGTCCATTGAATTGATATTTGTGTATTTTTGTGTATTTTTCAATTTAGTCCTCCTAGGTGTAAGTTAGTGTAATTAATCTATGATAATGGTTTGTCGTACTAAAATACTTAGTAAGTAGTTAACTAGACTTCGTATTTGTATGCATTTTCATTATTAGTCACTTTATCACCTGATCTCTCTTGGGTTCGATCATTGGAATACTCTATGTTTCGTTGTAACACAAAAATATTACAACTGACCAGTCGTACTTGCAATTAAGCCATTTTAATTTTTGATATTTCTGTGTTGATTCTCTATTAGGTATTCATCTGTTGTGCTGCGCGTTAGGAAGCCCATATGATCCTTGTGCAGTCTGGCTTACAAACTACCTTCAACCTTATAGGATTGCTTTTTTTGAACTTAATATAATACATGTTGACTCTACCATATTGCTTTAAAGCCTCTTTGAAAAATTCACTATTAGGGAAGATTAGACCCTTCTCGAACTTTAGGTTCACCATGCTAAATTCAATGTTGAACTCGGTCCAAGTGGAGCCATCTGAATCTAACTCATGCACTATGAAAAGCATTAAGAGTTTTCACTCTCATACTCATCCTCAACCTTGACATCATCCATGTTCAACCCATCCAAATTCCTATATACAGTAGACTTTACATTTGATGTTTCCTCTTCATCATTACTAACTTCATAGCCTCTTTCCCTAAACCAAGCCTCAAAACTATCACTAAAAACAACTTCCTAATAAAAAACTATTTCATTTTCATTTTCACTTTTTACTACTACTTCTGTAGCACTGCCAGTATGCTCAGAGCTCTCTTCATTGGCTTCTTTATCTTCATTTTCTAGGATGTTAGGGGCTTTCACTACATAATGTGAAAAATTGAAAAATAACAAACCTTTTATAAAAATGATAATAAAAAATTAAAAAAAATAGATATCGAGAACCCTTCATAAAGAAGATAATAAAAAAACCTTCATAAAAAGGATAACAAATAAGGTTTGAAAGGTGCTGCCAAATTGAAAAATACCTTTCATCAAATAAGGTTTTCTCTTTAAATCAATATAAAACCTCAATAAAAATTTAATTTTTTTAAAAACCCCAATTAAATCTAATCATATTTAATGCTTTCCTCATCTCTCAAACGAAGCCTAACCTAAACCATTTTTAGCAGCCACCACGGTTTGATGAATACACCCAAACTCTGAAAACAACCCCTATTGATTGTGTTTTTGGAAGCAAGGCTTAGAAATCTCTTTGATTTTTCACTGTTTTTAGATTATGCTTTAGGTTTAAGAAATTGATGTTCCATTTCCAATTTTCTAGTACTTTTTTTTTCTAATAATAAAACTAAAAGTAATTTGACAGCCCATTTCATTTTTCCAAAATGTAAAAAAAAAAACTGAAAGAAAATTGTTTTCCACGAAATTGATTTTCTTGTATGCTGTAAAAGGTTTCTTATAAGAAACCTAATTGAAGGTTTATTAGATTTCTTTATCTGTCTCTTAGCACGTGTTGTCAGATTTCTTTGTCTGAAGACTGTGTTTTTGTGATTTGTTGTGATTTGACGGTGATCTTGCTTCATTGGTTTGATCATGGAATATGAAACTACGGGACTGACTCTTCGTGATGATGAGTGTAATAGGCCAATTTTGGCCTGGCTAAAAAACCATTAACATAGCCCAAATAATTCGGCCCAATAAGGCCCAAATTGCTAGCCCTAATCTGCTAGCCCAAAAAACACAAAGAGTATAGTAGAAACCCTAGTAGCCGCCACAGCAATCTCATCCTCGCACGCCGCCGCAAATGTCGCATATGCACCTCCAGCCATACCTGCACATCAATAAAGAAATAAACAGTACACGAAATGAAAAATCCAAAGATTGCGAATCAAGATCGATATGAACAGATTTACTTTCTATGTTATTGTTTTATTGTGGCTATAAAAGAGCCACAAATATACTGTAATGGGGGGCCGAAAAATCAATAAAAAAAGAAGCATTTTTACAGCTTCAACAAAGAATCAATCGAAACTAAAGGTGGATATTTTCGTTTTGTTATTTTTTTTCATTTAAGCAATTTCAAAGATGCCCTTGGGGCCCCAAAGAGAAAACCCAATATAGTCCCCTTGAGAAACTCCTTGAGTTATTCTAGAGATTCCTATAAACCCCTTGAGTTATTAGTGATATCCCTTGAAGGGAGATCACGTTAGCCAATGGGTCTGAAGATAGGCTCCCCCGGAGCTCAATTTATTGAATGCACTGTAGCGAGGGCCTTATCTCCTCTCTGCTTCACCTCCTGGATATTAAATAAAATAAAATAGAGAACTTATCTGGGTTCGGACCTGCGGCGTCGCGGGTGATTGAGGGTGACACCCTCGAGGATTGGTGGCCGAAAGCCGAAAGGTTTCTGGACTCCCTTGAGGTTTTTGATGGTTTTTTGGGACTTTTGAACTCGGATTCGGGTTTAGAGAGGTCTAGGGAGCCGAATAGGGAATTTTCCCCTTTTTCGGCCACCGTAGACGGCGGTGCCGGCGCTGGAGATTGGCGACCGACAAGGTGGTCGACGACCGGCCGATGATTGGACTGGAGGGCGAACGACTGGGGAGGGGGAGAGCTTTTGAAGTGTTTTTTTTGTTTTTTTAAAGAGGCTGCAAATGAAAATTTTTGGAGAAGTAGTGGCTTAAATAGCCCTCCAAAACGGCATCGTTTTGGACATGGGTCGACTCGACTCTGACCCGACCCGGCCAAAGATCCGCGTGTTTTTGCGCGGAGGGATAAATTGCACTTTTAGCCCCTCCGCCTTTTAATATTTTTACAATTAAGTTTATTTTATTTTTAAATTTCATCTTTAATTTATTTTTAATTTCAATTTGGTCTCTATGGAACGACGCCGTTTAGAGGAAAAGGGAAATTTCCCTTCTGTCCCTCCAAGATTATTCGCGCGTTCAATACAGTCCTTTGGGCTTTAATTATTTTCGAATTTTCCCCAGTTTTTTATTGTACAATTCAATTTAGTTTTTTTATTTTTTATTTTATTAATTGATAATGTAATTATTATTTTCATATGTAATTATTATTTCTTTTTTTATATATATGTATATTTATGTATATATTTATTTCCATGTATATATACGTATATTTTTGAATATAATGTAGTTATTATTTAATTTATTTTTTATATAATTGTATAAATGTATATATGTACATATTTATTTTATTTTTTCAAGCAAATATTTGTTATATTTATATATACACATATTTATTTTCGATCATGTATTTATTATTTTTAATCTATATATATATATATATTGTAAAATAAATAAATATTCTTTTACATTTATGAACACGTATGTATCCCTTTTTATTTTCAAAAATGCTTAAATATCTACTTATATTTTAACACATATTTTATAATTTATATATATATATATATATATATTTCTATACTCTTCTTTATTTTAACAAATATGTATTTTGTTTATATAAATTTTATAATCTAAATTTTATGTATAAATTCATGTGTATTCTTCATAGTTTTAATGTATATGTCATGTACCTTTTATTCTTTATATTTTTATGTTTATTTTGTTTATTTATTTATGTTTTCATTATTTTTTATCTTGCTCGTTTATTTAATACTTTGCATGTCATTAACTTTTTTCTCCCTTATGTATATTCATTTCGTTTATTTATTTGTTTATATTATTTCTATGCCATTGTTGTATTTGTTTTGTACATACATTCAATGTAACATTACATCACCTTTTTATTCGATTTTAAAATTTTCAAAATTGAGATAACAGTCGTATTTAGGATTTTCAAGGAAATTGAGCCCTAACGTATTGGGTCCGATTTTCTTCGTTAAATCCAACGATCGAGGGTTGCTCATTAATAAAAAAATATATATAAAATAAAAAGCTTGTTATTGGGAATTCAACACGTTGTGTCCTAACGTATTGGATGTGACGCATTGATTTCTCGAAATGAAGGATTATTCTAGAAAATAATAAAGGAAATATTCCGAGTTTGGGATTTTGGAGGAATTGTGCCCTAACGTATTGGGCCGCGATTTCTTAAATCTTGAATAAATGGATATTCTTTTAAATTTTTATTACACAAGTATTCTGACTAGATTCATTTTTGAGGAAATTAGAATGTCGTGTCCTAACGCATTGGGTGTGGCATTTTCATTCTCTGAAATAATAAGGGTATTAATACGTAACGTTTTTAAGTTTTTACTAAGGATTACATTTTTCAAATTTTCGACATTAAGACATTAATTAACTAACTAGGTACCAATTTTTGGGCGTAATTAGGGTGCTAATCCTTCCTCATACGTAACCGACTCCCGGACCCGTTTTTTTAAAATTCGTAGACCAAAGTCGTTTTTAGGTGACCCAATCACACCTTAATAAAAGATTGGTGGCGACTCCCAATTTTTCCAATTTTAATCAACAACTAATTTTTGTTTTTTTAAAAAATAAAAAATGGTTTCGACAGCTTTGCGACTCCACTGGGGACTTTTTAAAAAAATAAGAGAGTCGAGCCACAAAGTTGATTAATTTTTGTCTTATGGTCGAGAAAATATTTTTTTTTAAATTCATGAGATCCTTTTGCATTCATTATCTTCTTGCTTAATGTATTTAAATATTGTTTGCATTACACATTACATGAGTGGAATGATTTCACCCTTTTAAGTGGGAGTGAGAAACTATTCCTTCGTGAGGTTTTCACCTCCATATAGGATAGTAGATTGCTTTCGGAGTACATCGGTACCTATGACTTCGTGAGATTTTCATCTCCGTATAGTCATAGGGAAAATGTATTCCCCTGAACCGAACTTGATCTATATGAGCCTATAATGGGTGAAGATCGACGAATCTGCTGGTTCAAGTACCTTTGCCTTAGAAGCCGAACTTCATATAGTGAACCTTAGGAATCCACCCTAGGTAGAACTATACTAAACCCTAGTAGATATCCGATTAGGTGTTTTACTATTTCTTGATTATATTTTATGATACTGACTTTTTGTGTTTTATTTTGATTGCATGACATGACATTGCATTTGCATCTTAAAAAAAAAGGTGTTGATTCACGTTCAGGTGCTAAATAGAGAGCTTGTCATAAGAAAATGTGTTTCTTGATAAAGTGGATGACAATATGGTTGTCCGAATATGGTCCAAGAACATATGATAAGAGAAGGATGATAATTTAATGGAGGACCACATGACTATGGCTCTGTTGCCCAAGGATTCAAGATGGCAAAGATTATTCGAGAGCTACTGAACCTTCTTAAAGAGAAGCCAACGAGCATCACGAGGATGAGTGAGCAACGAATTGCGGCCTGGATCGAGCAAAAAGGAGATAGAAAAAACGTCTTTTTTAAAAAGTTCATGAGATTTATCTTAACGCTCGAATGAAGAAGAGGATCGAATGTCTTCGCCTATGAGGGCAAGGCCGTACAAATATTCATTTTATGTAAAGAGATTTGTTTTCTAGTAAAGTTCTCTAAATGGAATTGAATCAGAATCAATGTCTTTTTATGCATTCATTTCATGCATTCGCATTACATGATATCATAACATTAAAGTCCACTAAAAGAGCCTAATCGATTAAAATCATTCCTCAGTTAATCTGGAAACCAACCAACTTGCCAAACACTGCTATGGTACTCGATCAAAGACTAAAGACATGGACCAAAGGCTAGAACAGTTCCAAAAAGAAATGCAGGATCAACTTCAACAACAAATGAATGAGCAACTTGAGAAGATTCAACAAAAAATGATAGATAAAATAATGGAATCTCAGGGGAGTATGATGGCTAAGTTGACTCAGTTGTTGACTGGAGGAGTTGATAAAGGAAAAAGCTCTGTGCTTAATGTTGAAGAAGGAGATAGTAAGGGACCTGTCTATCCTCCAGGCTTTACCCCTCAGCAAGTTGAGGTACATCCGTGCAAGTCCTCTGTTACCATTAAGCCTCAGCAATTTCGGGACGGCGCTGCAATGCCAATGAATTTTCAGACTGGATCAGGCTCTAACCCCGGAGCTAACCTTGTTAATCCTGCTATCCCTGACTTCGATGAAATAACTGGAAAAGAAAAAGTAAAGGATGAGTTGCCAAAATAGTTAGAGGAAAAGTACAAATGGCTCGAGGAAAAACTTCAGGCAATGGAAGGTATTGAGAGCTACCAGGGGTTTGATGCTAAAGAATTGAGCTTGGTTCCGGATTTGGTACTCCCTCACAAGTTCAAAATGCCAGAATTTGAGAAGTACAATGGAACTAGTGGCCTGGAAGCTCATATTACTATGTTTTGTAGACGGATGACCGGGTATGCTAATAACGACCAACTGCTAATACATTGTTTCCAGGATAGCCTCACAGGGGCAGCATCCAAGTGGTACAATCAACTGAGCCGTACCAGGATTAATTCATGGAGAGACTTAGCACAGGCATTCATAGAACAGTACAGTCATGTGACTGACATGGTACCTGATAGAATCACTCTGCAAAACATGGAAAAGAAACCCGGTGAAAGTTTTAGGCAATACACACAGAGGTGGAGGGAGGTTGCTGTCCAAGTTCAGCCATCTCTTCTAGAGAGAGAAATGACGATGCTTTTTGCTAACACATTGAAGGCCCCATTCATTATGCATATGTTAGGAAGTGCTACTAAAAGCTTTTCTGACATAATTATGAATGGTGAAATGATAGAAAATGCTATCAGAAGCAGAAAGATAGATGCTGGAGAAAGTAGCAGAAGGTCAGCCTCGAAGAAAAAGGAAAATGAGGTCGATAACACTAGTTATTTAAAGACGATTACAGTGAATCAGCCGAGAAAGGTGGCTAATAACCAACAAGGTTCATTGAGACAAGAATTTAGAGTGAAACAAGGTACTGAGAAGCTCCAGTTCACACCAATTCCTATGTCGTATAAGGAGCTGTATCAAAACTTGTTCAATGCACATATTGTTGCCCCTTTCCAAATTAAAACCTCCACAACCTCCATACCCCAAGTGGTACGATGCAAGCGCACAATGTGATTACCATGCGGGAATTACGGGGCATTCAATAGAGAATTGCATTACCTTCAAAAAGCTAGTTGAATTATTCATCAACATGGGTATTGTCAAGTTGGATGACTCATCTAATGCAGAAAATTCGCTACCCAATCATGATTGATAATGGTGTGAATGCAATATATGAAGAGGTGTTGAGAAGTGTTCACATACGAAGACACAATTGAAAAGGGACCTTGTTAGATGCCTGCCCTTATAAATTTGGGAGTGTTCTAAGTAATTGGATTGCGGAAGAAATCTCTATAGTCTTTAGAGCTTATTTAGAGTAATGTTCAGAACATTCTTGTTCTTTTTAGCCTAAAAATGATAGGAATTCCTTTGTGAAATAGGCTCATGTCTGAACATCATTATTCTAATAAAATACATCTTTGCATTTATTTTTGAGCTAATATTATTTCATTCTTTGCGAGTAATTATTCTTTCATTCTTTTGGATTTTCTTCCACATCATTCTTTCATTCATAATTATATTGTACAAATAATTATTTGTAAATTCACACATTCTTTTGTATATTCTTTTGCACTTACTATGGGTCCCCATATATCAATGACATGAGTGACGCTGCTACAGATTTAGAATCTCCTTTTGAGCGAGATATGTGTTTAGAGGCATCTCATAACTTTGAAAATGACATAGATTGTAGCCTATTTCCGAACTTGTTAAGGATGGTAGAACAATTCGAGAAACAGATCTTACCCTACAAAGAATCATTGGGATACCGGACTTCTCCTTATGTAGGGCATGAAGGCCAATTGGTCGATCTTACCAAAAGAGTCTGACGGTTATCGATTCATCTTTGTGGTCGTCAATTACTTTACTAAATGAATGGAAGCTGCTTCATATGCCAATGTCACAAAGTCGACAGTTAGCAAATTTGTGAAAAATCATATGTCAGTATGGAACGCCAAAAGGATCATATCTGACAATGTACTAAATTTGAACAACAGCACAATATCAAAAATTTTCAGTCTGTTCACGATTAATGCCATATCACCCAAAAAAAAATCCGTCGAGGCAATGCCTTTCTCCTTGGCCCATTGCGGTATTGCCTATTGAAGACATGATTCTTTCTCTCTTAGTTTTTGGATTAATTCCAATTGAAGAGGAATGTTTAAAATTATTCATCATGGTCACATACGCCAAAAGCAAATGATACGAGCTCACAAAAAAGTCCGCCCTATAGAATTCTTTGAGAGACCTGGTATTGAGGAAGATCCTTCCCATACAAGAAGAACTTCATCCCAAGCTGGAAAAGATCTTATGTGGAAGGCCTTATCTGAAAAGCATCAATTTTGATCAGAAGGGATAACAAGGACATGTCTAATCCTATGAGTTCAAATTCAAATTTTTCAAAAAAAAAAGAAAAGGAGAGGCCAAGGTGAAAATCTGCAAAGGAAACCTTGAGACCAAAGGAGATTTGAGTTGAAAACCCGAAAAGGGCGGCTCAAATATTGATCAAATGGGGCAGAGTAACTCAAATCTTGATTAGATTAGGGCATGTGGTGATCTAGTTATATCTGAATCAACTGGAAAGAGTAGGCAACATCTTGAGTCATCGATAGAGTACTGTAGATCTCTCAAACACATGTCAAACTCAGGAGGGTCTTCAGAAAGTTTGTACAGAGAAGTTCAAGTTGCGATATCTAGGGCACCCAATTTTCATACTATTGAATTTGTTGTTCTTAGAATACTTCATTCTTTTCCAAGATACACATTCCCAATCAATTTCTTTGTTACCATTCTTTACTATTCCTTTCGAGCTATGCTCAGAGCTAATTTTATTCTTATCCATGGTTATGACCTTTTTGCATGCATGTTGCATTGGAATAATGATTAATGGACTAATATAACTTTCACAAGGGAAGTTTTGCATATTACCCTAGAAGTTTCTAAATAATACGGGAACCTGACACAGGACTATTGTTTAGAACACACCAAGTTTAAAGGTTAGAAATTTGAGAAAGAAGAGTCTAAATTAGGACTTTCTTTTTGGATTTTGTTGTCATAAACATTGACTGAACAAAATGACAAGATGTCAGATTGGTAACCAAGCTTAATAAACAAGCAAGCAATGATCACCAGGCAATTAGAAGAGGTTTCCTCGGAGAGGAAATCTTTCATTTGTGCATGAGCCTTTGGTACGATACCTTGGGAATGGTGTAAGGGACCAGAGAGATTTAGATCCTGTGTTCTTGAATTGTGATAGGAAAGGATTGAGGAAACCCCATATATTTCTACCCTTGGGTTACAGTGGGAGAACGATGGTATGAATTTTTGCACCCCAATAAATTAAACTTTGAGGTTTACAGTGAGGGCAACCTGACTAAATGTTTCTTCAGAAAAGCCAGCCAAGCAAGAAGGCGTTGTAGCACGTCAGTGTTAAAGCCTTAATAATCTTCGAATAATGACAACCTAGGTGGGATCATTCTCGAAAAAAAAACTATACATTCATGCAAACACCATTCACACATGTCTAGTTAGGAGCATTTTATGTCATCCCAATCATTAGGCATAAATAGGTTCATTATACAGGTCATGTTCCCTAGAGAGTGGATCAGTAAAAATAACAGATCTTGCCTTCTTGCACCGACAGCGAATCAGATCGAAGACACCAGCCTTGCCTCTCTGGGTTGCAGCGGAGCAGGTTAAAAATAGCAGATCTTGCCTTCCTGCACCGACAGCGAAGCAGATTGAAGACACCAGCCTTGCCTCCTTGGGATACAGCGGAGTAGGTTAAAAATAGCAGATCTTGCCTTCGTGCACCGACAGCGAAGCAGATCGAAGACACCAACCTTGCCTCCCTGAGTTGAAGTGAAGCAGGTTAAAAACAACAGATCTTGCCTTCCTACACCGACAGCGAAGCAGATCGAAGACACTAGCCTTGCCTCCCTGGGTTGCAGCGGAGCAGGTTAAAAATAACAGATCTTGCCATCCTGCACCGACAGCGAAGCAGATCGAAGACACCAGCCTTACCTCCCTGGGTTGCAGCAGAGCAGGTTAAAAATAGCAGATTTTGCCTTCCTGCACCAACAGCGAAGCAGATCGAAGACACCAGCATTATCTCCTTGAGCAACAGTGAAGTAGGTTGAAAATTACAGATCTTATCTCCCTAAGCAGTAGTGGAGCAGATCGAAGACCCCAGCCTTGTCTCCCTGAGCAGCAGTGGAGTAGGTTGAAAATTACAGATCTTATCTCCCTAAGCAGTAGTGGAGCAGATCGAAGTCCCTAGCCTTGTCTCCCTGAGCAGCAGTGGAGTAGGTTGAAAATTACAGATCTTATCTCCCTAAGCAGTGTGGAGCAGATCAAGGATGGTAAATCTTATCTCCCTGAGGTTGCAGTGGAGCAGATTAAAACCGATAATCCTATCTTCCTGAGGTTATAGCGGAGCGGATTAAAATAACAGATCTTATCTCTCTGAAATTACAGTAGAGCAGATCGTATCAGATTTATCTTTAAGTTACAGCAGATCGAGTTAAGAGCCATAAGTCCTGTCTCCTAAAGTTGCAGTGGAGCAGATATCAAATTTTTTGCTCTTGAGAAACTACAACGTACAAATCCTATCTCCCTGATATTGCAATTGAGTAGATTGAAGCATTAGCTCCTATGCAGTAAGAGGGAATTGAGCTACTTGAAGGGAAAAGAACCCCGAAGTTTAGCATGGTCAGGCAAAATTGGCCATTTCTAAAGTCTTTACTTCGTTCTCGTTACACAATAACAAGCAAAGAGGGGCAGCTGTAATAGGCCAATTTTGGTCTGGCTAAAAAACCATTTACATAGCCCAAATAATTCGGCCCAATAAGGCCCAAATTGCTAGCCCTAATCTGCTAGCCCAAAAAACACAAAGAGTATAGCAGAAACCCTAGTAGCCGCCACAACAATCTCATCCTCGCACGCCGCCGCAAATGTCGCATATGCACCTCTAGCCATACCTGCACATCAATAAAGAAATAAGCAGTACATGGAAAGAAAAATCCAAAGATTGCGAATCAAGATCGATATGAACAGATTTACTTTCTATGTTATTGTTTTATTGTGGCTATAAAAGAGTCACAAATATACTGTAATGGGGGGCCGAAAAATCAATAAAAAAAGAAGCATTTTTACAGCACCAACAAAGAATCAATCGAAACTAAAGGTGGATATTTTCATTTTGTTATGTTTTTATACACTGATATTAAATAAAATAAAAGAGAGAACTTATCTGGGTTCGGACCTGCGGCATCGCGGGCGATCGAGGGTGCCACCCCCGAGGATTGGTGGCCGGAAACCGAAAGGTTTCTGGACTCCCTTGTGGTTTTTGATGGTTTTTGGGACTTTTGAACCCGGATTCGGGTTTAGAGAGGTCGAGGGAGCCAAATAGAGAATTTTCCCTTTTTCCAGCCACTGTAGACGGCGGTGCCGGCTCCAAAAATCGGCGGCCGGCAAGGTGGCCGACGACTAGCCGATGATCGGACTGGAGGCCGGACGACTGGGGAGGGGGAGAGCTTTTGAAGTGTTTTTTTTGTTTTTTTTAAAGAGGCTGCAAATGAAAATTTTTGGAGAAGTAGTGGCTTAAATAGCCCTCCAAAACTGCGTCATTTTGGACATGGGTCGACCCGACTCCGACCCGACCCGGCCTAGGATCCGCGTGTTTTTGCGCGGAGGGGTAAATTGCGCTTTTAGCCCCTCCGCCTTTTAATATTTTTACAATTAATTTTCTTTTATTTTTAAATTTCATCTTTAATTTATTTTTAATTTCAATTTGGTCTCTGTGGAACGACGCCGTTTAGAGGAAAAGGGAAAATTTCCCTTCAGTCCCTCCATGATTATTCGCGCGTTCAATACAGTCATTTAGGCTTTAATTATTTGCGAATTTGCCCCACTTTTTTATTTTACAATTCAATTTAGTTTTTTTTATTTTTTATTTTATTAATTGATAATGTAATTACTATTTTCATATGTAATTATTTTTTCTTTATATATATATATATGTATATTTATGTATATATTTATTTCCATGTATATATACGTATATTTTTGAATATAATGTAGTTATTATTTAATTTATTTTTATATATAATTGTATAAATGTACATATTTATTTTATTTTTTTCAAGCTAATATTTGTTATATTTATATATACACATATTTATTTTCGATCATGTATTTATTATTTTTAATATATATATATATATATATTGTAAAAAAACAAATATTCTTTTATATTTATGAACACGTATATATCCCTTTTTATTTTCAAAAATGCTTAAATATCTACTTATATTTTAACACATATTTTATAATTTATATATATATATATATATATATATATATTTCTATACTCTTCTTTATTTTCACAAATATGTATTTTGTTTATATAAATTTTATAATCTAAATTTTATGTATAAATTCATGTGTATTCTTCATAGTTTTAAAGTATATGTCATGTACCTTTTATTCTTTATATTTTTGTTTATTTTTTATTTTTTATGTTTTCATTAATTTTTTATCTTGCTCGTTTATTTAATACTTTGCATGTCATTAACTTTTTCTCCCTTATGTATATTCATTTCGTTTATTTATTTGTTTATATTATTTCTATGCCATTGTTGTATTTGTTTTGTACATACATTCAATGTAACATTACATCACCTTTTTATTCGATTTTAAAATTTTCAAAATTGAGATAACAATCGTATTTAGGATTTTCAAGGAAATTGAGCCCTAACGTATTGGGTTCCAATTTTCTTCGTTAAATCCAACGATCGAGGGTTGCTCATTAATAAAAAAATATATAAAATAAAAAACTTGTTATTGCGAATTCAACACGTTGTGTCCTAACGTATTGGATGTGACGCATTGATTTCTCGAAATGAAGAATTTTTCTAAAAAATAATAAAGGAAATATTCCAAGTTTCGGATTTTGGAGGAATTGTACCCTAACATATTGGGCCGCGATTTCTTAAATCTTGAATAAATGGATATTCTTTTAAATTTTTATTACACAAATATTCTGACCTGATTCATTTTTGAGGAAATTAGAATGTCGTGCCCTAACGCATTAGGTGTGGCATTTTCATTCTCTGAAATAATAAGGGTCTTAATACGTAACGTTTTTAAGTTTTTGCTAAGAATTATATTTTTCAAATTTTCAACATTAACACATTAATTAACTAACTAGGTACCAATTTTTGGGCGTAATGAGGGTGCTAATCCTTCCTCTAACGTAACTGACTCCCGGACCCGTTTTTCTAAAATTCGTAGACCAAAGTCGTTTTTAGGTGACCCAATCACACCTTAATAAAATATTGGTAGCGACTCTCAATTTTTCCAATTTTAATCGACAACTAATTTTTTTTAAATAAAATGGTTTCGACAATGAGGATGATGCATGGTCGGATCTTCTTGGTGCTTTAGAAAATGTGGTCGGGTTTGTTTTTTCTGATAGGTTGTTTTTTGAGGGCCAGTGTAGTCCGTTTTGAAGCAGTACGGTCAACAATGGCAAATCTGTGGCACCCAATTAGGGGCATTTCTATATCTGATTTGGGGGAGAAGCGTTTCCTCTTTTAGTTTAATGCTGAACTAGACATCAAACAGGCTATTCAGGGCAATCCATAAACCTTTAATAACCACTTGTTGGTGTTTCATCGCATGCTGGCGGAGGAGGACCCTCTCCAAGTCTCAATATGTTTTGTTGATTTTTGGGTGCAAGTCTATAACCTCCCTGTTGGGTACTGCACTAAACATCTAGCCAAATAGTTTGGTAATTTTCTTGGCACTTTTTTGGACTTTGATTCCATTACTATTTGCTTTGGTCTACAATAATTCTTACACCTACGAGTTCGGGTGGATATCTAGCTTTCGTTGAAGCGAAAGAAACTTCTTGCTTTCTTCCCAACAGTGTGTCTATGAATGATTCTAGAATGAACGCCTAATGTTTTTTTGTTTCCTTTGTGGAAAACTGGGCCACAATGAGAGTTTCTGTCCCCTTAGATTAACCCTTGGCACGAAAGATGTTCTTTTGGGATGGGACGTCTCCTTCAGGACATTGCCACGCTTTCGACAGTCCCAGTCCAGTGTTTGGTTGCACACTGTGTCGAGGGAAAGGGTATCATGCTCTGACGGCCTACCGAGTCCGGTCAGCGTTCCTCTTTTGTTGACTTCTACTTCATATTTTGTGTAAGAGATCAACCATAATTTTAGTCTCCACTTGGGCGAGAACTGACCTATCGGAGTTCAGGATGATGATTCAGCATTGATGAAAGATCTACTATCATAGCTGATTTTGGACAGGCTCTTGTGGGTGCGACCATGATTGTTTTGAGTGGGAAGAAGCGGGCACAGTTCAATTCTACGGTCTCTATTATTTTTGTAAGTTCAAATTCGACACAGACTTCTCCAACTACTAATGCAGCTGACTCTGCTAACCAGAGTAGCCGACCCTACTAACCAGAGCAACTGACCACTATGAACCTGGTCTGTTGGAACGTTTGTGGTTTGGGGAATCTACAAAAAAATCATCGTGTGCAGCATACATTGCAGAGATACACTCTCTATGTGATCTTTCTCTTAAAAATGAAACTAGACGCTAGGTGGACGGAGATGGTTCGTCATTGATTCAGTTTTCTTTGTGGTTTGGGTGTTTTGGCTGTTGGTACTCAGGGTGGCCTTTCGTTGGGATGGAAACTGGGGTGCCAGGTTCATTTACAGAGCTTTTCAAGTCACCATATCGATGTGGTTGTCGTTGATGATATTGATGGGACGAGATAAGGACTCACTGAGTTCTATGGGTCCCCAATTGAGCATGACCGAGTGGAGTCTGTTGAATATTGGCAATATCCCACATTAGGAAAAGATAGAAAGGGGGGGTTTGGTTTGTTATATATAGAACCCCTCCCCCTTTGGTTTTATCATCCCAAAATCTTCTCCTTTGTAATATTTCTAGAAGAAATATTAATTTGGTAGTGTCCGAGGACGTAAGCTAAATTGGCCGAACCTCGTTAAATCTCTGGTATTTTATTTCTTATTTGTTTGCTTATATTTAATAGCTTTATGTTGGTTATATTTATTTAGTTATTATTGCTATAAATATCTAAGTGAGTTCTCATCTAGTTGTTGGGTTTTAAGCGGGACCATTGTGACCCTCCAATTTAATCGGGAATTTTCTTAGTATAATTGTTGGCATAATAATTATCTAAATATTTCTGATAATATTGTTATTAATATTATCGTCGCTTCCGCAACAATTGGTATCCGAGCCAAGGTTTTGTAGTATGCTCTGTGTTTGCAGCTTAGTCTGATCTTACACATCAGAAACATTTCCTAAAGCTTGTGGGTATTCTGCATTTGGTGGCTATTAAGTAGAAGCTATGGCAAAAATGACAGAAGAAAAACCATCCATATCAACAACTTCCACTTCGTACATTTTGCCGAGGATTGGAACTGCAAATACGAGATTTGTAGTGGAAATTTTTGATGGAACAGGTCATTTCGGCATGTGGCAAAGTGAGCTTCTAGATGCCCTCTTTCAACAGGGTCTAGATATTGCCATTGAGGAAGAAAACCGGAAGGGTTGATGATAAAGAATGGAAGACCATCAACCGATTGGCATGTGGTACAATTCGATCATGTCTTTCCAGAGAGCAGAAGTATACATTCAGTAAAGAGACTTCTGCAAGTAAATTGTGGAAAGCATTGGAGGAGAAATTCTTGAAGAAGAACAGTCAAAATAAGTTGCATATGAAGAAAAGACTGTTTCGTTTCAATTATGTTCCTGGTACCACGATGAACGAGCACATTACCAATTTTAATCAGCTGGTGGCTGATTTGTTGAATTTGGATGTGACTTTTGAAGACGAAGACTTGGCGTTAATGTTGTTGGGATCGCTTCCTGAGGAGTTTGAGTACCTTGAAACTACTCTACTTCATGGAAAATCGGAAGTAACTTTCAATGAAGTAACTGCTGCATTGTATAGCTATGAACTACGCCGAAAGGATAAATTGAAAGGTTCGGTGAATTGAAAGAGAAGCATTGGTAACAAGAGGTCGTCAAGAAAGTCGGTCTAAGGGAAGAGAAGAAAGTCCAAAGGTCGTTGTTGTTAAAGATGAATGTTCCTTTTGCAAAGAAAAAGGACATTGGAAGAAAGATTGTCCAAAATTGAAGAAAAAAGGGAAGACTCCGCAAGATGCAAATGTTGCAGAATGCAATAGTGAAGCAGAGTCAGACTTTTCTCTTAGTATGACATCTTCAACATTACATGCAGATGAGTGGATCATGGATTCTGGTTGTTCCTATCATATGTGTCCCATTCGGGAATGGTTCTTTGAATTTCAAAAACTAGATGAAGGGGTTGTTTACATGGGTAATGATAACAATGTAAAATAGTCGGGATAGGTTCAATTAAACTGAGGAGTCATGATGGATCTACTAGAATTTTGCGGGATGTACGATATGTCCCAAAGTTGAAGAAGAATCTCATCTCTTTGGGGTCGTTAGAATCTAAAGGCCTAGTTGTGACAATACGAGATAGAGTTCTTAAAGCAACTTCAGGAGCATTGGTGATGTTGAAAGGCATAAGAAAGAACAATCTGTATTACTACCAAGGTAGTACAGTGGTCGGGACAACAGCAGCAGCAATTTTGAGTACCAAGAAGGACGCTGAGGCAACACAGCTGTGGCATATGCGTTTGGGCCATGCTGGTGAAAAATTCTTGCAAACTCTAGCCAAGCAAGGATTATTGAAAGGTACAAAGACTTGCAAACTTGAATTTTGCGAGCATTGTGTTCTGGGAAAACAACGAAGGGTGAAATTTGGCACTGGGATTCACAATACCAAAGGTATTCTAGATTATGTGCATTCTGATGTATGGGGACCGTCCAAGACTCCATCACTTGGAGGAAGACGTTATTTTGTCACCTTTATTGATGATTTTTCCAGAAGAGTTTGGGTGTTTCCTATGAAGAACAAAGGTGAGGTGCTTGAAGTTTTCCTTAAGTGGAAAACTAAAATTGAAAATCAGACAGGAAGGAAGATTAAGGTTCTCCGATCAGACAACGGTGGAGAATATAAAAGCGATCCATTCTCGAAGATATGCCAAGATTGTGGCATAGTAAGGCACTTCACCGTAGGTGGAACACCGCAATGAATGGGGTGGCAGAGCGTATGAATCGAACGCCAGGAGAAAGTTCGATGTATGTTATCTAATCTTTGGATTAGATAGAAAGTTTTGGACTGAGGCTGTGATGTACGCTCAACATCTCATCAATCATTTGCCATCATCTGCTATAAATGGCAAGACTCCTTTGGAGAAATGGTATGGAAAACCTGCTACTAATTATGACACCTTGCGCATTTTTGGTTCTATTGCATATTATCATGTGAAAGAATCAAAGTTAGATCCAAGAGCAAAGAAGGCTCTATTCATGGGCTTCAATCTTTGGTGTTAAGGGATATCGTTTATGGTGTCTAGAGGCAAAGAAGACGATAATCGATAGGGATGTTACCTTTCATGAATCGCCATGTTGAATAAGGTAAATCCGAAGGAGTGAGTAGTACTTGCAGCGGTGGAGTGTACTCGCAGCAGTGGAGTTTGAGCAGTGTGGTAATTCCAGCAGAAGGTACCACTAGTGATTCTTCATTGGCGATGCAGAGTCGATGAGGAAGAGGTTTCTACCAAGAACCTCAACAAAGAATCGAGCCAATTGCGATCGGAAGCGAGACGAGAAATTGAAAACCCTTTCGTTTCATCGACATGGTAGCTTATGCACTTCCAGTTGTTGATAATATTCCATCCACTTACACCGAAGCCATTCAAGGTTTAGAGAATAATAGATGGTTAGGTGAAATGGAAGAGGAAATGCAATCTCTAGAGAAAAACAAGACGTGGAAGTTGGCACAACTACCAAAAGGGAAAAAGGCGATTGGTTGCAAATGGGTATTTGCAAAGAAAGAAGGATTTCCTGACAAAGAAGATGTTCGTTACAAGGCAAGGTTGGTGGCTAAAGGCTATGCTCAGAAGGAGGGAATTGACTATAATGAGGTATTTTCTCCAGTTGTTAAACATTCCTCCATTAGAATTTTGTTGGCCTTGGTAACGCAGTTCAATTTGGAGCTAGCTCAACTTGATGTGAAGACCGCGTTTCTACACGGTGATTTGAAGGAGAAAATCTATATGACTCAGCTAGATGGATACAGGGTTGCTGGTAAAAAAAATTGGGTTTGTAAACTTAGCAAATCGTTGTACGGATTGAAACAATCTCCGAGACAATGGTACAAACGATTTGACAGGTTCATGAAGGACCAGAAGTACAGAAGAAGCAAATACGATCATTGTGTGTATTTGTGCAAGCTTCAAGATAGTTCCTACATCTACTTACTCTTGTATGTTGATGATATGCTGATTGCAGCAAAGAGCCAAATGGAGATTGATAGACTGAAGGCTCAATTGAGTAAAGAGTTTGAGATGAAGGATTTAGGGGAAGCCAAGAAGATTTTCGGCATGGAAATAACTCGGGATAGAAAGAGGGGCAAACTTTGGCTGTCACAAAAACAGTATTTGGAGAAGGTACTACAACGTTTTGGTATGTCTGAAGGTTCAAAACCTGTAAGTACCCCACTTGCTCCTCATTTTAAATTGAGTAACCAGTTATCTCCAACGACTAAGGAAGAACGAGAGTACATGGCAAAAGTCCCATATGCAAATGCAGTTGGAAGCTTGATGTATGCAATGGTATGTACGAGACCAGATATTTCACAGGCTGTTAGTGTTGTTAGCAGGTACATGCATGATCCGGGCAGGGGTCATTGGCAAGCTGTGAAATGGATTCTGCGGTATCTCCAAAATACCATAGATGTCGGATTGGCTTTCGAGCGAGATGAATCACTTGGTCAATGCATAGTTGGATATTGTGATTCTAATTATGCAGGTGATTTGGATAAGCGACGGTCTACAACTGGCTATTTGTTTACTTTAGCAAAAGCTCCAGTTAGTTGGAAATCTACCTTACAGTCCACGGTGGCTTTGTCTACAAGAGGCAGAGTATATGGCAATTACAGAGGCGTGAAGGAAGCAATTTGGCTTCACGGATTGCTTAAAGACTTAGAAGTTGGTCGAAACAACTTGAGGTATATTCGACGATCGAGTGCTATTCATTTAGCAAAGAATCAAGTCTTTCATGCGAGCGAAGCACATAGACGTTCGCTATCACTTTGTGCGGAAATTCTCGAAGAAGAGGAGATATTTCTCCAAAAGATTCACACTACGGGAATCCTGCAGATATGTTGACTAAGATGGTTACAAGGGTCAAGTTTGAACATTGTTTAGACTTGATCAATGTTCGACACATTTGATATGGCGCGTTTTACGCAAATTTGAAGACACTATTGAAGTTTGTGTTATGAGAAGATGTTCGAAGATGTGGAATATCGCCAAGGTGGAGATTTGTTGAATATTGGCAATATCCCACATTAGGAAAAGATAGAAAGGGAGGGGGTTTGGTTTGTTATATATAGAACCCCCCTTTGGTTTTATCATCCCAAAATCTTCTCCTTTGTAATATTTCTAGAAGAAATATTAATTTGGTAGTGTCCGAGGACGTAAGCTAAATTGGCCGAACCTCGTTAAATCTATGGTATTTTATTTCTTATTTGTTTGCTTATATTTAATAGCTTTATGTTGGTTATATTTATTTAGCTATTATTGCTATAAATATCTAAGTGAGTTCTGTCTAGTTGTTGGGTTTTAAGCGGGACCATTGTGACCCCTCCAATTTAACTGGGAATTTTCTTAGTATAATTGTTGGCATAATAATTATCTAAATATTTCTGATAATATTGTTATTAATATTATCGTCGCTTCCGCAACAGAGTCGTCTCGCTTACTTAAGCAGTTGGGGCGTGACCATGGTTTGCTGTGGATGGTCGTTAGTGACTTTAATGAGATTGCTTACGCTTTTGAGAAGAAAGAGGGTCGTGTTCGCTGGGAGAGACAAATGGAGGATTTTTTCTCTGCCTTGGCGAATTGTGAGTTGCATGATCCGGGTTTCTCTGGGAAATGGTTTACTTGGGAACAGGGTCAATTTTTGGTACTAATATACGAGAGAGATTTAATCGCTGTGTTGCTACTGCTCCAAGGATCATTTTTCTACTTTTTGGGTTCTACATGCCCCTCATTCGGTATCTGATCATTGTCCACTTGTTACCATCAGTGTGTGTTGTCTAGGGTTTCTTCTCGATCTTCGGTGAGCCTATTTCATTTCAAAACTTGATGGGTTTCTGAGCATACTTGTGAGGATGAGATTTGACATGTCTGGACAACAAGTGGTGAGTCGGTTCCTTATCGCCTTCGAACTTTGAGTGGTGCTTTGTCAACTTGGAACATGGCGCTCACTAGGCACACAGTAGGTTTGCTTGGGATGCTATGGCTTGGTTGGAGCGTTTGAATCAGGTAGAACCTTCCGATGACATTTTGGCAAAGATCACTGATGTTAAGTTGGCTCTTAATATGGAAGCTGATAAGGAGGAGTTGTTTTAGTGTTAGAGGGCGCGAATTCGACCCGTATGTCACAGTTTTGCCCAATCAGCCTCTGTAATGTGCTGTACAATATTATTTCAACAATACTTGTGAACCAATTTAGGTAGGTGTTGGCTGTCTGTATTGATGAATCCTAAAGTGCATTTTTTTCCTAATCGCTTTATCACTATTAACTTGTTGCCTATGAAGTGATTCACTCCTTTCTAAAAAAACGAAGTGGTCAGAAAGGTTATTTTACGCTTAAGCTTGATATGATAAAAGTTTCCTATTGGGTTGAGTGGAGTTTTCTGGTGGTTGTTATGCTTCGGATGGTTTTTTGCTTTTCTTGGGTGTCTTTAATCATACTTTGTGTCCGTATAATTTCTTATTTTGTGGTATTTAGTAGATGTTTGAGTGTATATTTCCAATCATCGCGGAGCCTCCGCCAGGGTGATCCTTTGAGCCCTTTTCTTTTCCTTTTGTGTGGGGAGGGTCTCTCTACTTTGTTCCGATTGGCCCAGCAAGAGGAAGTTTTTAGTGGTATTCTTATTGGTCGGTCTGGTCCACGTCTCACTCATCTCCATTTTACGGATGACTATATGATTTTTGGGCATGTTACTACAGAGAGTGCAGACACGGTTCAATCTATCTTACATGAGTATGGGAGGTGCTTTGGACAATTGGTTAATTTTGATACGTCCGCGATTTATTTTAGCTCCAACGTTGTTCCATCGAATGGCTCTCTTGTTGAATCTGTTTTAGGAGTACGAGTTATCACTCATCCGACTAAGTATTTGGGTCTCCCTTCCATGGTTGAGAGGCGCAAGAGGGAGACTTTTCAGCACTTCAAGGATCATTTTTAGTGTAGCATTAATGGTTGGAATTTGCACTACTTATCTAAGGGAGGTCGGGGTGTTTTTATTAAATCGATTTTGTAGGCAATTCCTACGTTCACAATGTAATGTTTTTTGTTTCCTATATCTCTATGTCGTAACCTCGAGGCTATTATGAGTAAGTTCTGGTGCAAAAATCAGGGGGCCGTAGGGGAATTCCTTGGTGCTCTTAAGCATCGTTCTGTGCCTTGAGGTTTGAAGGGGTATGGGCTTTCGTGATTTGAAAAAATTTAATATTGCACTTCTTACAAAGTAATGTTGGCGTATTTTAATGGATTCGAGTTGCTTATGAGTTGGGTTTTTAAAGTACGAGAGTTTCCTAATGTGGATTTTCTGCGGGTGGAACTGTGATCTTGCCTGTTTTATACCTAGCGTAGCATCTGGTGCTCTTGAGGTCTGTTAGAGAAGGGCCTTGGATGGCATTTGGGTATTAGGCATTCCATCTCCATTTGGAATGAGTGTTGGCTTCCAAGGACTGGTAGCTGTCGAATGGAAAACACACCTGTTAATACTGCGGTTACTTGGGTGAGCGATTTGATTCTACAAGATTTGGCCCAATGAAATGTTACCTTGATATGAAAGGTGTTCTCCGATGATGAAGCTACTCGCATCTTGAGTATTCCTCTGTCTCATTTTGCTAGGGATGACATGGTAGTTTGGAAAGGGGACCCGACGAGTTGTTATTCTGTTCGCAACGGTATAAAATGCTTCGATTGTCTGTCCACATCTACCCTATTGCAATCTAACCACATCTACCCTATGAGTTCCTGAGATCTCTTTACAAGGTTGTGGAAGGCTTGTGTCCCTCCTAAAGTTCACATTACAGTTTGGAGGTTTCTCAAGGACTATGTTCCTACTCTATACAATCTCTACAACAGACACATCTCTCAAACCCAATTCTGTCCTAAATGTTTAACTGTACCTGAGACGACTACCCATGTTGTTCGGGATTGCCCTTTTGCTGCTTTGATGTGGGACCGTTTGCGCATTTCCTGGCCAGTGTCCTACAATGATTCCGATTAGGTGAGTTGGCTGGGTTTCTTGTGTAATGCTTTTTTTGGGTGTGGAACTCAGTTCGTACTTATAACGATATGGGCTCTTTGGTTGGAGAGGAATCGTCAATACCACGAAAACCTCTCCTACATACCTCTGAAATTGCTCTCTTTCATTCGTTCGTATCTAGGTGGTCTGTCTGCTTTGGGCATGCCGGTTGTGGGTTCCCTGGGCTCATGTACTATACGCTGGCTACCCTTGGCTGCACCTCTGGTGAAGGCCAATTTTGATGTTGCGTACAGGGGGTACTAGCTTTTCTTGCTCAGGTGTAGTTGTTCGTGATAGCCACGGCCAGGTGCTCAAGGCTTGTACTCGTCTTCATCAACATGTCTCTTCAGCTTTTGCGACGGAGACGTTGGCTTTTATCATGGTCGTGGACTTTGCTCGCGATCTGGGTCTCTCTTGGGTTGTTTTTTAGGGGGATTTGCTGTATGTCGTTCGTAAACTCTGAAATACAGATGAGGACAGATCAAAGATCAGGGCTCTTATCAAGGAGGGTCAACAAAGACTACTTAACAGTTTCGCTGCGGTTGAAATCTAACACTGTTATAGGGAGCAAAATTTTGTAGCTCACCTGCTTACGTATTTAGGGTTTTGATGGCCATCAGATCGGTTCTGGGTAGAGGAGGTCCCTTTCCAAGTTGAACCAGCGGTTGCTGCAGACACTGGGTGGGGCGACCCTCCTTTTTAGGTTTCTTCGGTGTGCTTTGCCGAAGTAGATCCTTGCTATTGATTCGTCCTGCTTCGCCCTTGACTTCTCCATTGTCTTGCTCATCGTTGTCACCTCTTGGACATTGGAAATCTTGGCTTCCACAAGCTATCTTTCTGGTTGCACTCTCGGGTATCTATTTTGTTGTTCTTTGGGCTGCATTTGAGGGTTCTATTGACTCTTGCTGCTTTTGTTTTGGCTATTGAGTCGTGGCCTATGTCTTTTTATATGTGTTTCAGCATTCAATAAATGGAAGTCTTTTTTCAGGAAAAAAGTAAAAAAAACTTTGGTTCATATTTTTTATTACATGGAAATCCAAATTAATGTGCCACATAATGTGACCATTACCAAAATAACAACAGATAATCTCTTTGTGGAATCACGATAATAGTGACTTTATTTTTTTGGAATAATCTAGGACTTCCATTAATAGTCAGGCCTGCCTAACTGTTCATACTGCCACTTGAAAACAAAACCTAACTTTCCTTAAAATAACAAAAATCAAATGAACTACTCCTACTAAGCTCAATAAAACAACAAGAACCTTAAAAGCCTGACGAAAACAATTAGTTTAACAGTATAAAAAACTTTCAAACTTTTTCAAAAAAAAAAAAAGTTAATTAAGTACTTTTTTTTTTACAAATTAAATACTTAAATTTTTAAAATGCATTAAAAAATTTTTTTGAAAAGTAATTAAACCCTTGCTTTTTTTTTTTTTTTGCACTCAATTCAATTGGAACCTTAAATTATCAAGATGCATAAAAAAGAAACCTTCAAAATTTTTAAAGAAACAATAGTCCCTGCTTTTTTTTTTTCCACTCAATTGACAAAATGCATCAAAAAAGCACTTTGATCGTTAAAGCCAACTGCCTCTAATTTTTTTCAGCTAAAGTCACTACGTGTCACAACCACAGTGTGATACATGAAAAAAATGATAAAAAAGTAAAAAATCAATAAAAGTTATAAAAAATATTAAATTTTAATAAAAATTAATAAAAATTAATTTTATTAAAAATTAGAAAAAATTATAAAAATCATAAAAGAAAATAAAATTGTAAAATTTTATAAAAATCATAAAAAATACAAAATATAAAAAATTTATAAAGTCTAAGAAAATGATAAAAAATAAAATCCAGTAAAAGAATTATAAAATTATCATATCAAAAGAAGTATATTATAATTTTCTATAACTTTTATTAATTTTTATTTTATCATTTTTAAAACATATCAAGTTTTATTGCGGCATGTGATGACTTTAATTGAAAAAAGCGAAGATCGTTAATTATAACGGTCAATGGTTAAAGTTAATGATTAAAGGACCTTTTTTATTTTTATTTTTTACATGTGACATAGTGATTGTAATACAAGGTGACTTTAACTGAAAAATATTAGAGACAGTTAACTTTAATAATCAACTATTAAAATTTACTACAAATGAATCTTTTAATGATCTTTGACAATTGAGTGCCAAAAAAACGACTTAATTGTTTTTGTGATAAATTTTGAAGGTTTTTATTATTATTATAAGTTGGAAAAAAAAAGTAACAACTTAATTACTTTTTTGAAAAAAAATTAGAAAACTTTTTACGCTCTTAAGCCAAAACAATCAATTAAATTCAATGGCATCCGATGTAGTATATCCTTGATATAAAGTAGGAACCTTTTATGGCCCAAAATATCCTCATTTATTTCCACACTTTCCAATGGGGCAAGAACATTACAAAACATCTACCACGATAAATAGTTCATCTCTACAAAAGTTCACTTCAATACTCGGAACTCGTCATCATATTATTAAGAGGAACTAAAAGGAACCCATGGTCTTCCAGAAATTGAAGCTAGGCAAACCAACAGTACACTTATTCCCATATCTAAATTCAAAAGACTTCAGAAACTTACTCAACTGAAAACTCAAACAACATAGTGTGCTGGTACTTGCTACCAGGTTGAACAACGACTGATGGGAAGTTTGATTGGTTTATGGCATTTGGAAATCCCTGCGTTTCCAAGCATAACCCTGCATGCTTATTATAAACAGCACCTCCTTTCCCGACAACTCCATTCACGTAATTACCAGTGTAAAATTGCATCCCAGGTGCATTGGTCCATAAGTTAAGGACCCTCGAGCTGGATGGGTCCTTCAATTTGGCAGCACGTTTCAAACCCAATTTTTCTTCCCCACCGCCAAGAACATAGTTATGGTCATAACCCAAACCTACCTCATGGACTTGAAGACCAACCTTCTTCTCAGCAGTGAAGTCAAAAGGAGTCCCTTTAACTGGCTTGATTTCTCCAGTTGGAACTGTGTTCTCGTCCACTGGAGTCATTTCTGATGCCCATATCTGAATTGTATGGTCAAGTATGTTCCCTGAGTTGTGGCCCGCTAAGTTCCAGTAAGTATGTTGAGCCAAGTTAATTGGAGTGGCCTTATTCTCGGGCACTGCTTCCATGTCAAGCTTCATTGTCATGCTTGAAGTTAGAGTGTAGGTTGCAGTCACAGAAACATCACCCGGGTAACCTTTGAACAAGAAAACAGCAATATTAGGGACGAATAGAAATATGTGTGCCCATAAGAGAGACAGAGTGGGAACTTACCCTCCTCACCATCGCTGCTGCGATATTTAAAAGTAATGGAGGGTTTGTCGCCTTTCTTATATTCTGCTACCTCCCATATTCTCTTGTCAAAACCCTTGAATCCACCTAATGGAAAGAAGCAAAGAATAAATACAAAGGAATGAAATACGAATGCTTTATATATTTATAGAACAGATGTCTAATTTGAATGCTTTAAATATTCACAGAAAAGATGTCTAAGCCGGAAAACTAAAAATAGGGAAATTAGTTTAGGGAACGGGTGTCATGAATCGGACAATCCACAGCAAAACTATTCATTACCAGCATACGCAAAAATTATTAAATTTAAAAACAGAAACGTATGCAGTTTATGCTTTGCTTCACTCAGAAGTGCACTTATCTTGTGCCTTGCGCCTGAGGTAATAAAAGGGATTTAGTTCCTAGAGTGTGCCTTGTGCCATTGACAAGGCTAGGCTCTTCTATATTTGTTCTCACTAATTTGCATTTGTCACATGCAATACTTAAAGAAGATGAATGTCTGCAGCAAATGATTGTATAAACATGACGTTCATGAACTCTTCCAATTAATCTAAGCCCTCAAAAGTCACAATGGAAATATTTATACCAAATCGGGAAAAAAAAGTAACTTTTATTTTAAGAAAGAAAACATACAGAACCAAGCCAGCCCAAATTAATAGATAGAGCATACTTCAAAGATTGTTCTCAATTTTTGATCTCATACAGATAAGAAAATGTAACAGAAAATAAAAGAAGCATAATAATCGTCTGCTGCAAAATTTCAAGAACCAATTCAAGCATGCAGATAATCAGTTTTGATCCACTAATTGCAGCCTCATTCTGGTCATCCAAAATTATGAGAAAAATGTTTAATTATTCAAGATATGGGAAATATTAGATGTATACCGTGGAGACTGTTTGGAGGCTTGTTGATTGGCAAAGAGTACCCCGTTCCATTAAGAGTAAACTTGCCATTTTTTATCCTGTTTGCAACCCTTCCCACAATGCATCCAAAATAAGGTGAAGTACCTTTCTGATCAAACATCACAAAAATTAACCCCAAAATATGAACCAAAATCCCATTCTCTAAAATGAAGGAGACTAAAAAGAGAGGTTTCAACTCAACAAGCCATCAATTTGTCACACAAATTACTTCCGACTTGCCAGAAACGGATCATTGTCTATGTAAAATTCCAAACGTGATATTGAAGAGACAAGCCGAAGGCTGAAATGGGTTCTCTCTTCTTCGTCCAAAATATTCCAAGTCAATAGACAAGATTCAGATCAAAGTTAAAAGCTTTCAAATTCAACAAAGAGAGACAGGAATTACCACGTACGGTTCGACAGTGTCGAATCCCAGGACGACATCGGCTAATTTACCTTTAAAGTCAAGAAAAACCCACTGATCATTAATAATTTAGCATTCAGGAATTTTCTTCTGAAAAAAAGAAGATATGAATAGAGATACCGTTTTTGTCAGGAACAGACAATGAGGTGATAGTGCAGCCATAGTTGGTGATCTTAACAACCACGGTTCCATTGTTGAGTTCATAAATCTGCGGTTGGTCTGCCATTTGAGGCTTTTCCGAAAGCGAGATTTGTGTTTCAGAGATTCAGTACTTCCTGTAGTTTGGTTTAGTGTGGAGGGTATAAAGAAAACCAATTTCATTGTTGGAAGGTCTTACGTCACTTATCTTATCTTTATCCCTGACTGCATGCCACGTATTCATATTTCTTCCTCTTTCTTTGAGTTTTTTCCCGATTATTTTTAGGGGCAATTTACCAAAAAAAGCTTTTTTTTTCAAATTATCGAAATGAGCCATGTATTTTATTATTTATCAGAATGGGCCTTTTTCGGCAAATCGCGTCCACATCAGCGCGATGTCAGGGGACGTGCCAGGAAATCGCGACCACGTCAGCAAAGCGCGCTGACGGGGCCGCGACTTGCCCATCTAATGAAATTTCATGTATATAGTTGCACTAAATTATTTAAATTATTTATAATACCTAAATTATCCCTATTTATTTGTTATATTACATAAAATACTCCTTTGAAAATACAAAACATTATGATAGCTAATTTAAAATTTATTCTCCATAACTAATGAAAATCATTTAAAATGCTAAAACTAGATCTGTCTGAACAAACTATAAGAAAATCCATAGAATGCTGTGATTTCTTTGTCTTCAACGAAAGATCTCGAGAAAGATCACGGTGAGGAAAACTTGTGCTTAATGAGGAAGCAAATTTGGACACTCGGAATCATCTAACAATTATACAGAACAGCAGCCATCTTTCTTCATAGCTGAAACATCATCCCGAGAGCTGACATTGATGGTTTGTGTAACACCCCTTACCCGTATCCGACACTGGAATAGGTACGAGACATTACTAGAACACATACACTTGTAAACGTATTTAACTGAGTTATAAAATTTTCATCTAAATTAAAACTTTTAAAATTATTAACATACTTTTATAACTCTTCACAATATATTCTCAAAATATCATAATCATAATAAATAGGGCCTACGAGACCCGATACATACTCATGCAATTTAATGCTTCATTTCCATTTCATTCAATTTGCAATTTCTCATGCTCACAATTTAAATCATATCACTAGCAATTTTCATTTAATTCACGTACAATTCATTGTCATTAAGTTCAACACTAATACGTATTTACCATTTAACTAAACGTTTATCGATTGTACCATTCCTTAACACATTTATGAAATTTTCAATTTTGCAATGAAAATATAACTTTAGCTTAAATAACAACATCATCCTGGTATAAATACACTATCACTTATCTATTTACTTTAATTCTTTTGGCTCATTTGTCACTTACCATCCTTAATCAAATTAGGGAACGGTTACAGAAAATTGAGTACTTCACTTTCACTTTGCCATAGTATAACTATGGTCTTACGTAAGATCACTTATCATTTGTCCCTGATCAAATAAGTGTAGCTAGGCTACCACTTATCACTTTGTCACTTGATCAGATAAGTGTAGCTAAAGCTACCACTTATCACTTTGTCACTTGATCAGATAAGTGTAGCTAGGCTACCACTTATCACTTTGTCACTTGATCAGATAAGTGTAGCTAAAGCTACCACTTATCACTTTGTCACTTGATCAGATAAGTGCAGCTAAAGCTATCACTTATCACTTTGTCACTTATCACTGATCAGAAGTACTCAAATCCGGCGTTCCGCTCAATTTGATCATTTATTTAGTTTTCGCATTTTTATTTTATTATCCTTTCATCATACATTATATAATTCATGAAATTAACATTAATCATTAAATTTTAGTCATATGAACTTATTGTTTCATTATCTTTCCACACTCGTTTTCTATGCACATCACACAAGATATAAACATATCATTCAACCATAGTCGCAAGCTAGCGTATTTAAACATAATTCCTTTTTGGGGTTAACCATATGATAAACCATTTCAATGCATAACTTATAAATTTAACGTGGCATAATCTAGCCACTACTTGGCCAAAGCCTAAGCATGTAAACCAAATATGTTAGCCAAATAGACATATAGCACAAGCATTATAAGCATGGATGAGCACAACATTTATTCATGTATCAGGCTTACCAACATGTGTTAATTCATAAACCATTCATGACATTATTTCATGCCAAATCATATATCGAATATACCATACACACATACTATGAAACTTTATTTTCACACATGGGCTTAAACCATGACCAATAATGAACAAATATAAGCATCATTTCTATTTCATCGTTTATCAATTATAATCAAGCATATGACCAATTATACACAAATCATTCATATATTTCCCAATTTTTCCTCCTCCTCCTCTCCATTCCACATCCTTAATGTGTATAACACACTTAAACAACATTACCTATAATTTCACTATTCACTCACATGTATAATCAAACCTGTTTATCCGAGTCAGAGTCACTAAATTATTTTTTCCCAGAGCTACAGAACTCCAAATTAAGATCTGTAAATTTTCCCCGAAACTAGATTCACATATCTTCTTATCATAGAAATTTCAGAATTTTTGGTTTAGCCAAATAGTACATTTTATTCTTTAAAGTTTCTCCTATTTCACTGCTCGACAGTTCTGACCTCTCTTCACTAAAAATTAATTATCTCATTGTACAAAATTCAGATGATGTTTACGTTTGTTTACTTTGAAAATAGAATCATTAAGGATTCTAAGAATATAAATTATAACTAATAATTATTTTTTTTACAATTTTTAACAATTTCCCAAAGTCAGAACAGGGGATTCCGAACTCATTCTGACTCGGTCTAACTAAACTTCAAATATCTAAAAATTTACAATTCCATTACTTACACCGTTTCTTCTATGAGAAACTAGACTTAATAAGCTTTAATTTCATATTTTATTCATTCCTAATTAAATTCCCACAATTTTTGGTGATTTTTCAAAGTTAGACCACTGCTGCTGCCCAAAACTGTTTTAGTGTAAAATATTGATTACCAATTTGACCCTCAACTTTTAATACATGACAACTTCATCCCTAGGCTCGAAAAATGAAATTCTTCCAATATAATCCTTTATTCAAGACTAATAATTCTCATACATATCAATAAAAGCCCATGGATTCCATGAAATTTCAGAAGTTATACACAATTTCAGTACTTTTCAATTTAATCCCTAAAACATGTTTTCATCCAAAAATCTTTAATAAAACACCTTTAAACATTCATTAATATCTCAATTTCATCATAAAATAACAAAAATCATATGAACTTATCATTGGTATCTTCCAAAACTTTCAACTAAATGAGAAACTAGTAGAATACTAAGTTGGACCTAATTGTAAAAGTCCAAAAATATAAAAATTTCAAGGAAAAAACAAGAATTAAACTTACTTGAAGCCAAGATATGGAATACCAGCTCCAAACCCTCTTCCATGTCTGTTTCCCACCGAAATTTCAAGAAGAAATGGTCTTGAAATCCTTAAAATAAAATTTGGCCACATAAACTTTTTTGTAATTCCAATTTTGTCCTTAAATACATAAAAATCCTAGATTTTTTTTAACGGTATGCCATCTCAGCCACTTAAATTTGTCCATTTGCTCTTTTAGCCCTTCCTTATTTAATTTTTAAACTATTTACTCACTTTAGCAAGTTTTGCATCTTTTCAATTCAGTCCTTTTTAATTAATTAATTGCCGAAACATTAAAATTTTCTGACGAAACTTTAACACCACTATATTGAAACTTCATAAATATTTATAAAATATTTACGGCTCGGTTTATAAAATCGAGGTCTCGATACCTCTTTTCCTCAATTTCTTGACTTAATAAATTTTTATAAAACATAAATTACTAATTCAAAAATCTCTTAAAAAATCATATTTGGCTCGTAATTATTAATAATGAAATTTACGAGCTTATTTTCTGAATTTGATGATCTTGTACCACTGTTTTCGATATTTTTGAAAATCGGGCTATTACAGTTTGTCCCTTGGGCAATGTTGTTTGATCATTCCCTCTTTCGAGTGCTTTTCGACTGATCACATGATGTATTTGAGTTAGTATTTCAGTGAATGCATGCTCAAAATTTGTAGATTCAAGGGCAGATGTTTCCATAAAGAAGCACGTACACGTGGGTGTGACTTATCTGTTTACTTTTTTCTTCAAAACCCGAAAAATCCTAAAAACCCTAAAACCCTAAAATCTAAAAACCTACAAGTCAGGAAATCGCGTACGTTAAGCGCTTTCTCGACGTGGCAACAAATCGCCCCATCGAGGACGCGATTTGTTGCCACATCAGCAAAGCGCGCTGACGTGACCGCGATTTCCTGGCACGTCCCCTGACATCGCGCTGACGTGGACGCGATTTGCCAGAAAATGGTCCATTCCGGTAAATAATAAAATATCGGGCCCATTTCGATAAATTTAGAAAAAATTAAGCTTTTATTGGTAAATGTCCCTCTTTTTAGAGGATTATGTCCTATAATATGATTTTTATAGGGCTTGGTTATTAGGGTATCAATGAGGATACTAGTTCTCAAAGTTATTTGCATTTTGATAGGATAATTTTTGATAATATTTGGCTTAATCAATTCGTAACCTTTTTAATGAGCATACTAATGCTCAAAATTTTCCTTTTTAATTTCTTTTTATGTTATGAAATTATTCTCTCTTATGGAAAGAGCTTTAAATATAAGCTTGAGTATAAAAATCGAAAAACAATCTTAATCAAGCTCAAGCTTAAGTATTTTGATTATGTCTCGAGACGAGCTCTAATTTGATCTTGAGTACTAAAATTAATAAATGAACTTGAACTTAAGTAGTTCAATTATGCCTTGAACTGACCTCAAGCTTAGAAATTAATGTTTGAGTTAAGTTTGAGCCAAGTATCGAGCCACGTTAATCTCAAGCTTCCTAATATTTAAGCTCCGGTCGATTCTATTACACCCCTAGGGATACCTTGATATTCATATGTATTAAAATTTGTGCCTAAATTTTTCACATAATCTCTTTTTTAATCTTTAGCGATCAAAATAACATATTTATTAAAATTTAAATAGACCTTAGACATTCATGAAAAATTAGGAAAAAAATCTTAATTGATTCTTAATCTTAAATAATTTTTTTATTTAAAAAATAGAAAACTAAAATAAACCTCAAAATCTATAGGTTTCCAGGTTCATTTATAAACTCTTATGGAACTCTAACTTAGACTTATTCAACAGCGTGACTACTTGTACAAGCTTAAAGGCTTGTCAAAAATATAGGAGGATTTGAAAAAAAAGAAAGAGGACCAAAATATGGGCTTTAGGAATGCTCATTTAAAATATTGATCAAGCTTGAGCTTTAACATTGAAGGCACAAGCCCGACCTTGCTAAGCTTGCTTTCTACTTTGTAATATATATTTTATTATTATTATTATTATCATATATTAAATAATTTATATAAAATTAAATTAAATATATAATATTGCAATTTATATATAAAAAATGTGTTATCTATGGTTAAAATTTTCATAAAAGGAATATAAAATTTTTAACATTAAATTAAAATAATATACTTTTTAAAGAATTAAAAAGAATATATATATTTTATTTTATGTATTATATAATTTATATAAAATTAAATTAAATATATAATAGTGCAATATAGATATAAAAAAAATTGTGTTAAATTGTTTATGGTTAAAATTTTCATAAAACAAAAACATATAAAAAATTTTAAACATTAAATTAAAATAATATAATTTTAAAAGAATTTAAAAATAATAATATAGGTGAGCTTAAAATGGTTTTAATTAGCCATTTACAAATATGGACAGTTTTGGGCAAAATTTAAGGCCTATATTTTGGGTCGGGCCTAGCTTAGGCAAGTATAAAGTGCGGTAATATCATATATAGGCTCGACCCAAACTTGACCCATGAACACCTCTACCCAAAGCCTAAACTCTACAAATAACCTATATCACTTGTTTATTTTTCACAAAAAACTCAAAAATCCTTAGACTTAGCTACCTTATATACTTATACCCTTCAAAACTCTAAACTTAAATTCTAACAAAAACTTATAGATAGTCACCTGTTCTAGCAGACGATTTACTAGTAACAAGGAATAGTCAATTTGATCCACCAAGCTTACTTTTTCATTCATTGGGTGCATCCTTCGAAAAGAAAGATTACGAAAAGAATAAAATTAGTACTATATGGTTAGAGAATTGATTCGACAAGCTCTCATAAAATGCAACTGTAGATGAGATTCATCAACATGTTAGAGTTTACGTACTCTTGCTAATTAAAAGTGTGTTAATGCTAAAAAAAAGTAGGGCAACAAAGTTCATTGTATGTATTTCCTATTGTTAGATAATTTTGATGGAACTAAAAAGTACAACCAACAGTTAGCAATTTTGGTATGCCTATATACGACTATCTTATAATTCTACAAGCTTGAGGTGGTAGTAATTGTTGTTTATATTGTTTATCCCTTGCTTTCAACACACTTTACCTCTTATTGGAAGGATTATGTAATTTCTTTTAATAGATAGACTAGTAATTTAGACCATACAACTTATTAGAAGAATGGTATTAAATTGATGTGATCACAGAAAAGGTAATTTATTATTTATTAGCATTTAATTAATATAATATTCTATAGTTTGTATAGATGTTATATCTAAATAATGATATTACTATCATAATATCGATAGATGCATGCACAACACCGATTGTTTTAGAGTGTGCATACCACTTATATATTTCTTCATCATTGAGTGTTATCTTAGTTGTTGAGTTTTACAGCAATCTAGGATAATCCAAGACATTTTATCAGATTCGATGAAACTAAATACTGTTCATAATTTTGATTAGCAATTTGGGATCAAGCACAATTAGGTGATTGTTCATGGCAAGATTATCATGAATTAGGTCAGTAGTCTTTAGCATATCAGTTAGGATACATTGATTATGGATGAAAATTTTGCATCATTCGTGCATTATTACAATTAGTTTAAGACCCTAGGTTAACAATATATATTAGCCAAGGCAACATCTTTTTTCAGCTAGACAAATTGATTTAAGTCGTCAAAAGAGAAATATGTAAGTGTGTATTGATCCTCTCGCGATTGTGCAACTCATAGGATAAAGAAATCTGCAACAGGTCGGGGTTACTCAAATTGTCAAAACTCCTAATTAGTCAAACCAAACCAAGATGTAGAACTATTTTGGGATTTCAAACACATGTACATTTAATATTATCTTGTTGTATATGGGGAACCATATTCTAATTTGATAATATCAACTCTTATATAGTAAGAAAAGAGAGAACAACTTAAAAATTTAGCTACCCAAAGAGATGCAATTGAAAAAAACTATGTGGAGTGATTATATGGTTAGAAACATCAATTTGGTTTAGAACTTAGGTTAATCATTTCTATGTTAAGTTTCTTGGATATTTGAGTAATGTTCAAAGGCTTTTTACTACTTACTTTGTTTTTGCTTATATGGTTACTTTTTTTGTATAATCATTTTAGTAACAATGGTTAAGGGAAGTCAAATAAAGAACTGAGCACAATAAATAATTTAGATGGACAAAGCTGATGAAATGCCTTTTCTTGAGATACTTACAAGTGAGGTTTAAAAGAGAATTAAGCCATTTACTACTTTCATAGTAAATTTTGTAAATTGAGTTTCTACTGTTATTTATGAAAAATTCCCACATCAACGTGACACTAAACATTTACAAAATCATTTGAGGATAATAAGAAACACATGGCAAATTATATGTTGGATTCAAAGAGATAGTATACTTCGATGGGATGATAACTTGAAGATGATAACATGTGATAATAGAATATAAAATGAAGTAGCGGAAATAATCTATTTATACTCTTCTTTTAATATATTAAAATTACATTTACTTCTTATTTTGATTATGTCTAATTTCAAATAAGCATACACGAAAAATGCATAATTTTTAACAAAAACAAATTTGAGTTTTATAATAAAATACCTTTAGTTGTTAGCAAATATATGGCAACAGTAAGTTTTGCTAGAACATTTATTGATTATATAGAGTTGGAGGATACTAATGAGGGTTCAATGCTTGAAAACTTTGAAAATAAAGATAACAAAGAAAGTTGGAACAGAAGCATCATTATCTACTAGTACATCAAAACATAAACGAAAATTATTCAAGGATAAGCTAATGATGATAACATCCAACGTACATTAGAGTAACTTAATGAAATTGCTAATGCCTAATTCATTGAGGATAAAACATCATATCTTTATGGACATGTGATGTAACAACTCGTTTTTCAGTGGTGACGAAAACAGTGGTTTCGGGACCATAATTCTTACAATACCCTAATTTTCTAAATTTTAAATTGTTAAATTAAAAAAAATAATTTGATTTGTTTTGCTGGTTAAATGCTTTGGGTGTCTACATTAGGTCATGAATTTGATTCCCTTGTTTTTGGAATTTTCCCATTATTTTGAGTTATGTCAGACTTGGGTCTTAGGGCTTATCTTTAAATTTTGTTAGTTGCTAATAAGAATGAGCTTGTTAGTTTAGTGGTAAGGCTTCAGTTTACCCAGTGGTTTTAAGTTTGAATCTTATTGTTCGTAAAGGTGGAATTCTTTTTGTGTCTCTTCCCATGTGCTAGTAGTTGAATTAAATTTGAACTCTAAATAATCTGGTGGGTTAAGGTATTGTCAGATTAACCTGTTTTTTTTTTGTTCTTTTAAAAGTTAACTCAAAACCTCCCTATTTTTCCTCCCCCACTTACTTTCCAAACTTCCCCTCTTTTTGACACGTTATTTGCTTCTATTTCTTTTACATTTCTTTCTTTTTTATTTTTGATTACCATTATCAACTGTTCGCTTATCCTCAATCTATTCTCTTTTTCCATACTTTGTTTTGTTTTATTGCCTTCTAAGTTTCAGGGTTTCGTGCATTATTCCTTTCAAAATCACTACTGGTTGTGTGTGCTCAGAATGTTGGTATAGTTAAACAAGTTTTGTTTTGTTAACTCTCTATCATAATCGTGAGTTACGTGATCCTCTAGTAGTCTAATTATCGTTTAGCCACTGACTTTTTCAGGGTAAGTGACCAAACATCATGTTTGGAGGCTGTTCGTTAAGTAATTTTGTGTGGAATACTTTAACTTAGTTTTGATGTGTGGTTTAATCGGCTTGTTTTGAATGTTCTATGTAAGATTCGGGAGTGCGTTGTAGTGTTGTTAATCAAGAAACATCAGGTGTGTGTTCTAACCTGAAAATAGTGATTCAAAACTCGAAAACATCTAGAAAATTAAGATGTTTTGGAACTGCAGTTTTCGTCATACAACCATGTGGGCCACACGGGTGTGCGAGCTCATTTTAGGCCAGGAATAAGATTTTGAAATCGGATCATTGGATACTCTGTAAGCATATAAGATTGTAAGTTTATGTATTTGTGTGTTAGTAATCATGTTTATGACTAGTAACTCCATTTAAGTTTTGTGATAAATTTGTATTAATGACACTGATGAACATGTCATATTTCTGTGTCGATAAGATTATATGTTGCATGAGATATTAGTATGATAATGTGTGATTCTAGCAGTAATACTGCATTTCTAGCGGTATATCCACAATATTTGTTTGACAGCTCAGCTGCATAATTTCATAGTGACATACAACCACGACATGGTGTGATGGATGGATGGGCTCTTGTAGTCCTATTTGGTGTGATAGGTTGGACGGAATGGTGTGTAGCAAATGGGAATAGGATTTTCATGTTCTAATCTGTTATTCTGATACTTGCATATAAATATGTTCTAGTATGATTTCTGTATGTGGGCCAAGGCACACACTGGGCTTTTTAGTTCACTATATTAATTTACCATATTAAAGGTAATCCTCAAAATTAGGGTTTGGCGGCGATCCTGGAGCTCTGTTTGATTATTTGAACTTTATTTTTTTTGGATTTTTATTACGGACTTTTAAATTGTTTAATTTCAAGTCATTTACTTTGGTTTTTAGGTTTTACAAAATATACTTCTAGTTGGTATTTTTGATAACTCGGTATGATTTATGATAAACTAAACCAATCGAAGGATTTATGAAATTAAATGAATTTCCAAAAATAATAATTCTAAGGGACTTTTCTGCTATGAATATATAATTGGACCATTGTGTTTTATGAAATAAGGAATTAAGGCAAAATGGTTTCAGTAAGCTAATTTTATAAGCAAATATTTCAAAATACACTCATACGTTATTGTTACAAACACTTTTTTATTAAAATCGAAGTGATTTAAGTTTTTGGGTTTCGTTGTAACCTTCATAATTTGACCATAACATCTAGGTCGGGTTTAGGGTGTTACATTTAGTGGTATCAGAGCAATGTTCAAAAGTTGAGCTATGAAATTTTGGGTTCAAAATATTTTATAAAAAAATGAATTATTCAAAATTTTGATTAAATTTGATATTTTGATATTCATAAATTGAAACCGAGACTCCAGTGCCGATCCAAGGAAGAAACTTTGAACTTTGATACATTTTAGATACTTTTACATTAGTTACTTTAGTAAAACTGTTTGCCTATAGTGACTATAACAAATTAAACATTCTTTAAACTCTAATAAAACTCTAGACTAAGGATTTTTAACTTAAGCTAATTTATAAAAATTTGGAAGTGTAGATAAGATAATGAGTACGTGAGGTGCATGAGGTCGTGGTACTTGTTGGCATGGCGGACGCCATAGGGGGCTCAAGTTGAGTCTTCATCTTTGGGCAACATGCACAATTTAGAGACGAGTGGGACGATAGAGACATCTACTGCTGAGACTGAGAATCAGAGCGTAGGGGACGACACACTATCCCAGGCTATGTTAAGGATTCTAGAGAGGATTGTTGAGGTCTAATCCGAATTAGGGGGCTAAGGGTCGGTAATTGAGCAACCCGGGGCTAATGGTGCTGAGTTGTTTTGTGGTGTCACTGGGTTCACCCCGACTGTAATCGAGTATTGGGTAGAGGCTACATAGAGGATTATGAATGATTTAGGCTGCACTTTTTAACAGAAATTGAAGGGTGCGATATCTTTGCTTCACGAAGAAGCATATTAGTGGTGGCAATCAATTGAGCAGGACAAGCGCGTGACTTGGGCTTTCTTCCAAAGTGCATTCCAGAGAAAGTATGTGAAGGTGAGGTATATTGAGGCCCATAGGTTGGAGTTTACTTGGCTTAAGCAGGGTGAGAGGTCTGTGGTCGAGTATGAGGCCGAGTTTTTGAGACTGAGTAGGTATGCTCAGAGTTTAGTAGTGACTGATTACAATAAGAGTGTTTGATTTGAGGATGATCTTCGCTATGATTTGAAGGTTCTTGTTGCTCCTCAATAGGAGCGGGTCTTTGAAGCTTTGGTGGAGAAGACCAAAGTGGTTGAAGAGATTAAGCACGTGGAGCGCGAGATGAGGGGGGAGAAGAATAATCTAAGTAAGGGTAAGAGGGATTTGGGTCCCTCTAGTTCAGCTCCACGACCTAAGAAAAAGGCTAGATTTGATAGACCTCAACAGGTCGAGGCGGCTGTCAGGGTTGAGCTAGTTTCGGTTTGTTAGTATTGTGATAGACGTCATTTGGGCAAGTGTTGGAGGAAGATTGTAGCTTGCTTCAAACGTGGGTCTACTGAGCATCGAATTAGTGAGTGTTCTCCTTCAGTTTAACTGGTGCAAGCTCCAGTTCAGATCAAGTTGGGCCTCAGAGGGCAGTTCAATAGTCTGCTAGGGGCCGTGGTCAGTTCAGGGGTGATAATAGGGGTGGTCGTGGACAGAGGGCACGGGGCAGAGGTGCAATCTAGACTGAGGCAAGGTAGCCTACTTTGGGATATGCGGTAAGACACCTCGAGGATAAAGATGTGACCAACGTGATAGCTGGTACGTTTACTATGCATTCACGTTCTTAGTTTGCTTTAATTGATAGTGGTTCCACGCATTCATATATTACTATTGGTGTGTCTGGTAATTTGGGGATTTTGGCTGAGGGAAATAGTGAAAAGATTTCTATTATTAGTTCATCGGGTCAGTCAGTGCAAGTTAGTAAGGTGTACAAGAGATGCCCGTTAGAGATTCAGGGGCATGTGTTTCTAGCTGATTTGATGGAATTGTCGTTCAAAGAGTTTGACTTGATATTGGGTTTGGATTGGTTGGAGGAGCATCGAGTCGATTTGGATTATGTTACTAAAAGGGTAAATCTAAAATTTAGGGATGGTGAAGAAGTTGTGATGGTCGGCGAGCGTTGAGATTACTTTTCTAATTTGATCTCCACTATGGTAGCCAAGAAGTTGGTTCGAAAAGGGTGTGATGCATATTTGGCCTATGTGCTTGACACGAGTGTTATAGGTTCAGCTGTGGATGGAATTCGAACATTTAGGGATTTTCTGAATGTCTTTCTTGAGGAGTTTCTTGGGTTAGTGTCGAATAGAGAAGTTAAGTTTGGAATTGAGGTTTTGCTTGGGACAACTCCAATGTCCATTGCACCTTACTGTATGGCACTGAAGGAGCTAAAAGAATTGAAGGTATAGCTGTAGGAACTTCTCGATAGGGGGTTCATTAGACCTAGTGTGTCCCTATGGGGAGCACCAGTTCTTTTTGTCAAGAAAAAAGATGGTACCATGAGGATGTGTGTGGATTACCAAAATCTAAACAAGTTAACGATAAAGAATAAGTATCCACTACCAAGGATCAATAACTTGTTCGATTAGTTTCAATGAGCATCTATATTTTTTAAGATCGACTTGAGATCTAGGTACCATCAGTTAAAGGTGAATGAAGCTGATGTGCATAAGACTGCCTTTAGAACTCGTTATGGTCACTACAAGTTCCTTATCATGCCATTCAGTTTGACTAATGTTCCGGCCACATTTATGGGTCTTATGAACCGGGTTTTTTAGTCGTATGTGGATCAGTTTTTCGTAGTGTTTATTGCCAATATTTTGGTATACTGTAAGACCGAGGCTGAGCATGATGAGCATCTTAGAGTGGATCTGTAGATTCTTCAAGAGAAAGAGCTCTATGTTAAATTGAGCAAGTGTGAATTCTGGTTGAGCGAAGTTATGTTTCTAGGGCTTGTGGTTTCTACTGAATGTATTCGTGTGGACCCTAACAACATGTGCCAATACACCCCTAATCGGTGGGGCCCACTTAAGACGCCTCTATGCCGTTGTTTGGTTCATGGTTTTTCTATTACGCCTGTAATACAATACTAACCTAATCGGTGAAATCCACCGATTTCTAATACACCCCATTTGCTCAGATTAGGCGCCGCATAGGTTTACCATCCCTGTTATACCCTCCCATCTGCTTCCCCGTTTCTCTTCTGTTCCTTCTAGCCTCTGCCGATTTCCTTGTTGGTAAGTTAATCCCCTCCAGATTTGTTTCACTCTGCTGATTACGCATGTAATCGGTTTCCTTTTTCGATTCTGACTTCTTCTTCATCGACCTTGTGCGGATTTGGTCATTTCTGAGTTAGTGTTTTGGGTTTTAAGCTTTCCATTTCTCCTAATTTATTCCTCTTCTTGGTTGCCTTGCTGCGCCTAGTTATCGCCATTTCGCTTCTTTCCGTGCTCCACTCAAGGCTTCAATTTATTTCAAAGGAAATCCATATTCATTACAGTCAACTAAACCTTCAATTTACAAGCCATATGTAACCATGTTTCCTTTTTTTTAATTTTGGGTCTCGCAAGATTTGTTCTTTTGGGTTTTGAATTCTTTTATTGTTATGTTTAGTTAATCCTTGAATTTATGTTGTTTAGAGATGGTGAATTTAATGAAGTAATATAGTTGATGTCGATATTCATGTCGTGGAAGAAATGATTAGAAGAGTTAATTATAACAAGAGAAATGGAAATAAGGTACAATTCAACTGCGTTAAAAAGCAGTACCTTTTCATTGAACAAAACTCCACCAAGAGGGTTATCTTTGTCGATAGATTTATGGATGAATGCCTTCAAGTCCGGACTGTTTTCTATCTCAAGAATCTTTAAAATTTGGGAAGTCAACGATATAATCTTCATGGAAAAATCCAATGAGTTTCGAAGATCTTTCAATTTGAGGGAGTTCAATCAAGGGAAGCAAATTAATCCTCTGTTTTAGAATGCTTCTTCGATCTACTTCTCCATTGATATTATCTCCTGCATGCATTTGCATTCACTTACTTCCAAGCATTTGAGCTGCTGCAAATATTTAATCATGGAGTCGGATACCACATGCTTTATGTTGACGCAACCCTCAATGATCAAGCTTGTCAAATTTTGAGTTGAGCAAAATGCTTGGGGAAGCCATATTCTTTCAATGCCAATTGAGGATAGTTTCAACTTCTCTAGCTTAGGAAACAATATCTGCACATCATACTATTAAAGGATTACTTGATCATTGCGGTTTCGGTTTCACATTTATAAATGGAACTTTTGAATTTATACTTTATTCTTGTACTTTCTCGCATTTTTAGCAATATAATTTGTATTGAAAGCATGTAAAATAATTCCATGCCTTTCTTACGTGTTTAATATCCCTTTTCTCTTTTGCTCCCTTTCACTTATGGGCCTCTTCATTGCTATATGACTCGTCTTTAAAACGTTGCTTTTCTCTTAATTTTATTGCCTTCTTGTTTACCTTACAGTGCAGAGTGTGAGAAAGTTATCTTATTTCCTTTCGGGAGGAGCTAGAAGGAAAATTCTTTAAAGACGAAGACCTTTTGATTTGCAAGGTTGGTTTTGCATTTGTTTTCATGATGTTATTCTTTCAATCCATTGTCTCGAGGCTGATTAGCATTTTCATTAGATATAAGCAAAATGGTTGAGTGGTTGAGTGGTTATGAAGTGTTAGCATAGATGCCACTGCATGTTGATTCAAATATGTGCTTTATTGGTTTTCAATTCTGGATCATGCCCCAATTGATTGAGACAAAGAATTGATAATTTGCATTTATTCAACTGTATTTTTTGCCTATGTTTGTTTTTCATAGGCATGTCTATCCTGAAACATTGTCAAAATTTCCTCCGATGAAATTAGGACATACATTTATTAGTTGCCCTTTTTTGCGTTTCAACTCTAAGCAAAAGGAAATAACTTTTCTTTGAAACAAATAGTTTAACCAGCCACAGACACATGCAGAAACCTATGATATCATGTAAAATTACTAAAATAAATTTGGTTTGCACACTGTTGATATCATAAAAATGCCTTTTTTTGGCAGAAAATGTGTAGGAGAGTCGATATACATATGTTGTTCTGTGCTCTTTTCAATTTTAGTTGGTAGTGAGGTTTATATATATATATATGTTGCATAATGATAATGGGATCGTGCAGAAGAGAGAAATATGCATTCCTTAATGAGTTTGAGAGAGGTGGAGGAAAGAGAAATATACTGCTGGTTCCGTGATTGAGTTTCTAGTCTCTAATTCCTTGTATGTTAATAACTTAATATCATTCATTTACTGAGGTTTTTAGCTCTTATGGTTTTATATTGCACCATTTTTAAAAAAAGACCTTTATGTTTTTTATTAGTGGGTGATTTCTTTTTTTTTTCCCTTTACTTCATGATTAAGTGTATAGGCTTTGTTGGTTCGTTCTAACAGGGAATCGGAAGTTGTTTCATTTTGGGTTTAAATTGTTAAAAGCATTAATTAATCAAAGGAAAAGATGCGTTTTTAAGGGGGATTTAGGGTTGCATGTGTTCTTCTGTTGTTCTTATTGATTTGTTGTGTAAAAGAAAGCACTTGGTGTTAATTGAAGTTATTTGCAATGCATTCTTCCATGGTTCTAAGATTATAAGCTCCCTTAGAAGAAATAAGAAAGCCTACTTCGATAGCCCCATCTAATAAAACATCCTTCAATACACTCCGCTTCAATTATTGGATAGAAAATAATTCTGGTAATGTCTTATTAAAGACTCAAATAATTATTGAATTAATTTACAAGGCTTTTTTATATAATAATCTCTCTATTTTTAAATTATGTATAAACAATCAATCAAGTTCCAATTTAGATGCTTATATAATATCCAAATTTAAGATTAAATCGCATATTTTAATTAAAATATAATTAGGTACTTATATAAACAATCAATCAAGTTCGATTTCGATGCTTATATAATATCCAAATTTAAGATTAAATCTTCATATTTTAATTAAAATATAATTCGGTACTTATATAAACAATCAATCAAGTTCCAATTTCAATGCTTATATAATATCCAAATTTAAGATTAAATCTTCATATTTTAATTAAAATATAATTCGATACTTATATAAACAATCAATCAAGTTCCAATTTCGATGCTTATATAATTGTTATTAAATTAATAATATTCAAATTCCTTATTTAATTCAAATTGATTATAATATTATTTTCAAATAAATTATCAAATTATAAAATGACAATATCTCAACAATATCTCAACAATATCTCAACAATTGATAAAATCTTACTGAAGATTAACAATATCTCAACAAAAATTGAATGAATTATCTATTTGAACGAGCTAGAGAAAATGCTAGAAAAGGCTTTACCAAGAGCAATGTTGAAGGCGAAACCAAATATTGAATCTCGGATTAGGTGCCTAAAAAGGGAATGGTCAGTCGTCTACGACATGCTTAATGGCCAAAACAACAGTGGTTTTGGTTGGGACGAGCATAGGCAGCTCGTTGTTGCTGAAGATGCAGTTTGGGAATCCTATGTAAAGGTAAAATGTATTTCAAGTATTTATTTATTTTTTTACAAAACTTATAACTAATATGATTTCCTCATTTTTTAGAGTCACAAAAAGCCTCTCGATTCGGACATCATTCTTTCCCTTACTACAACCGACTTCTGCGATGCGATATACGCAAGAGATCGGGCGACTGGGAAAGACGCTCAAACAGCTGCTGATGTTCTTGAAGAAATACATGTTGAGGATGAACGTACTACATATATGAATGAAGAGAGAAACACATTCTATGATCAATGGTGACGTCTCTTTAGACGACATGGATGTTTCGAATGCAGATCCACGAGGAGATAGAGACCAAGGGGGTTCCTCATCTTCAAACAAGAGAAAGAAGAAATCTGATGCTCGTGATAATGTGTATTCTTCATTTGAGGAGGCTGCTACTTTGTTGGGGGAAAAAATCCAGGCCGTTGGCGATCAAATCAGTAGGACTATGGCCTCCGAGGTGGTAGTTCAGCAGAAGTCAGAGGAAAAGATGGAAGAGAAAGCTTCAAATTTATATTCAGCCTTATGGTCAATTGAAGGTTTAACCGACGATCAACGGTATGATGCTTTGAGTAAAATTCCCAATCATCCAACTCAAATGATCGTTTTCTTTAGTTTACCTTCTGTTGCCCGATTGGAATGGGTCAGAAGATTTCTTTCTCACCATTAAATATCAATGTTCAAACTTTTTGATGTTGTAAAACTATATAACATATGGATTATGATGTACAATTTCATTTTCATCTAACCTTTTCTTAATATAAGTTAATTATGTTTATGCAGAATATAATTCTCAAGTTATATATTGATTTTAGTAAATTCATATAAGAACATTTTATTATGAAGAATTTTATGAAATTATATATCTTTGTTAAATTATATTTAATATTAATTATTTTAAATTGTATAAATTCATATAAGAAAATTTATTATCAAGAATTTTATGAAATTTAATATTAATTATTAAATTATATGTAATAATTATTATTTTAAATTATACAAATTCATAAAATATAATTTATTAGTTATAATTATTTTAAATTTTATTAAATCATATATTTTAAATAAAATATATTTAATATTAATTATTTCAAATTTTCATTTATAGTATCATATATTATGATTTGAGTAAATTCATATAAGAATATTAATTATTAAGAATTTTATTAAATTATATATTTTAATTATAATATATTTAATAATAATTATGTTAATTTATATTTTACAGTATCATATATTATGATTTGAGTAAATTCATATAAGAATATTAATTATTAAGAATTTTATTAAATTATATATTTTAATTATAATATATTTAATAATAATTATGTTAATTTATATTTTACAGTATCATATATTATGATTTGAGTAAATTCATATAAGAATATTATTATTAAGAATTTTATTAAATTATATATTTTAATTATAATATATTTAATAATAATTATGTTAATTTATATTTTACAGTATCATATATTATGATTTGAGTAAATTCATATAAGAATATTATTATTAAGAATTTTATTAAATTATATATTTTAATTATAATATATTTAATAATAATTATGTTTAAATATGATTAAATTATTTATTATTGATATTAATAATCTTATTAAAACTTAAATAACAATAACAATAATTACCAAAACAAATTTACGCTAATTATTAAGAATTTTATGAAATTATATATTTTAATTAAAATGGGTTTAATAATAATTATGTTTAAATATGATTAAAATATTTATTATTGATAATAATAATCTTATTAAAATTTAAATAACAATAACAATAATCATTTACCAAAACAAATTTATGCTTAGGGTATTCTAGTCATTTTAGTTTTTTCCATTATGCTATTACACCTCTATTCCATTCAACCAAACACAAGATTACTATTACGCCTCTATTCCATTACATTCAACCAAACAGTTGATTTGCTATTACACCTCTAATCCAATACACCTCTAATCCAATACAGCGAACCAAACGCACTCTAAAAAGATTAAGGTTGTTCTTGAGTGGAAACTACCTAGGAATGTGTTTGAGATCCAGAGCTTTCTCGGTTTGGCGGGTTTCTATTTAAGATTTGTGGAGGGGGTTTTATTGATCGCAACTCCCTTAACTAAGCTTTTGTGTAAGAATACGTCATTTTTGTGGACGAATAAACAACAAGCAAGATTTGAGAAGATCAAATCCATTTTGACTCAAACACTTGTTCTGATACAGTCTGAATTCGGTAAGGAGTTTGTTGTGTATAGTGATGTATTTCACACTATTTTGGGTTGAGTTTTGATGCAAGAGGGTAAGCTGGTGGCTTATGCATCTAGATAGCTTAAGCTGCATGAAAACAATTATCCTATGCACAATCTTGAGTTAGTTACGATTTTCTTCGCCATGAAAATCTGAAGGCACTATCTATATGGTGAGAGGTGTATCATCTACACTGATCATAAGAGCCTTAAGTATCTCTTTACTTAGAAGGAGTTGAATCTTAGGCAACTAGATGGATTGAGTTCCTTAAATACTATGATTGCACGATAGTGTATCATTCTGTTAAGGCCAATGTGGTGGCTAATAATTTTAGTCGGAGATCTATGTCTAAATTGAGGGCGATGTTTGCTCGCCTAAGTTTGTTTGAGGATGGTGGAATTTTAGCCGAGTTTCAAGTTAAGTTGACTTTAATTGATGAGATTAAAGATAAACAGCTTTTGGATGATTTTCTGATTAACCGAGTTTAGTAGATTGATGAGGTTAAGACTTCAGATTTTGAGTTTAATAGTGATGGTATTCTATGTTTTCGAGGTCAAATTTGTGTACCAAGAGATGTGGATTTGAGACAATCCATTCTACGGGAAGTGCAAAGTAGCCCTTACGCTATGCATCCTGACTGTAATAAAATGTACCATGATCTTCGAGAGTTGTACTGGTGACCCTATTTGAAACGTGAAGTAACTGATTTTATGTCTCATTGTCTGACGTGCCAGTAGGTTAAGGCTGAGCACCAACTTCCTTCTGATTTGCTTTAACCCGTTAAGATTCCGTGCGGAATTGGGAACGGGTAACTATGGACTTTGTTAGTGGGTTGCCCTTAACACCTATTAAGATTGACCAAGTCCATTCATTTTCTTCCCATTTGGATACTCAGTTGGACTTCGATTGTGCAATTTGGGTCATTATGGATCGATTAACCAAGTCCATTCATTTTCTTCCCATTTGGATAGATTATTATTTCAGAAGTTAGTGAAGCTTTACATTTCCGAGGTGGATAGAATTCATGGGGTTCCGGTATCGATTATCTCAGATCGATATCCCTAATTTACTTCTTGATTTTGAAAGAAGCTGCATGAGGCTTTGGATACTTAGTTGGACTTCAGTACAACATTTCATCCATAGATTGATGGTTCAAATTTTAGGGGATATGCTGCAGAGTTGTGTTATTAATTTCCGTGGTAATTGAGAGGAGTTTCTGCCACTGGTTGAATTTGCTTATAATAATAGCTTTCAGTCTAGTATTTAGATTGCACCTTATGAAGCTTTGTATTATCGTAAGTGTCGCACTCCACTTTGTTGGACCGAGTTGGGAGAGAGAAAGGGTTTGGGTTTGGGTTTGGATATTGTAAGGCTCGAAAAATAGGTCTAGTAGTTTCGGGTAAGTTTATCAGGTTCCGAGTGAAAATTGGAAATTAATCGAGTTAATTAGCGATTTATATTCTTAATTAGTTAGCGTAATTTCATCTAAAAAAATCGGTAAATAATATTCCGGAAAATAAAAATATTTTTAGAAAAAATAATTTTATGGTTTTAAATAATTTTTGCGTAAAAATAAATATTTTGGGTTAAATTGGAATTTGAAAATAATTTAAAATGGGGTTTAATTAGATGATTTAAAATATTAATTAAATGAGACTAATTTTAAAAACAGGGGAAATGTGTAAGAGGTTTTATAGCAAATAAACCATATTTTCGGAATTTTTAAGGGAAATGAGCAAATTGTAAAACAATGGAAAAGGGGGAGTGGCCTAATGGCAAATTCCCCAAATTTTGAAAATCAGGTGGGGTTTTCGGTTTTAAAAACTCTGCAACTACCTCACTTTTCACTCATTTTTCACCCAAATTGAAAGCTTTTTCTCTGATTTTTTTGCATTTTTTTCTTAAACCAAATATTAGAGAATAGATCTAAACATTTTCTCTCCCAAAATTCTCTTTGTAATCTCTCAAAATAATTTTCAAAGTTGGGCAAAAAGTCATCTGAATTTCTTCAAGAATTTTGATTCAAACTTCCAAATCAATGATTTGATTTCACTTGAAGGTAATCCTCATCTCTAAACTTGTTTTTAAGTTGATTTCAATCATTATTTGTTAATTAAAGTGATTATAATGGATTTTCAACTTTAATTTCTTCTTTCTTAAATTTGAGGATCAACAATAGTGGATCTTTAATTTTGAGTTGAAATCCAAATATTAATGGATGTCTAAGCTGAAAATAGGTCTAATAAGATGTTTTAATTTTAAACCAAAAGATCAAATACGTTTTATGGATCAATTTTGAGAAATTGAATTTGATCAAGAACATGGGTGATTTTTCTGGAAAATTATGAAACGGATTAAATGACAAAATTAATACTTATAATATATGTTATTGGACTAGGAATAAAGATTAGAAGTGGTTTGAGGTGCTAAAAAGGGAGTTTAGTTGAGGAATTCCATATTTCGTCTTAGTTGTGCAACATCGGTAAGGTAGTTTGGAGCAATGATTTAGATTCATATACTTTATGAAATTTCATGTTTCTTTTTGCTATTCTTAGTTTGTAATGCATACTTTTTCTCTGTTAAAGCTCCACATCAAGAGGAGAAACATGTAAATTAGAATTGAAGCTCAAACTTTCTTGTTTGAACACATTTTTGCTTAAAGAGCTAAGTGTAGAGGTGATAGATATTAAAGGTAATTTGGTAAATTGGCCTGATTATGTGTTAAATTAAATGTTTAATTGGTGTTATTAATGACTTAATTGCATATTGAATGGTTGGATTTGCAAAAATAATTTTTATTTTTATAAACGAGCAAAATGGAAATAGGTTTGGTAAGTTGTGTGTTATGCTTTTAACATGATTAAATTGTATAAAATAAATTGATATTGAGAGCATGAATTGCTGATTTATTGAAAATTTAATAAAGGTGTTCTAATTGGTATATGAATATTAGGAAAATGATATTTGCTATGCTTAATTTTATTGATGTTAAAATTGCTTAGCAACATGCTTTTACTTGCATTTTAACATCCTAAATTAAGTGATTAAACAACAGATTTTATGCCTTGTATGTATGATTATACTGGCAGCATTGCATGGTGGATCCATTGTATATAGTTGGCATGCCATAGAATTTGTGATTATTCACCATTATTTGTGATATTGTGAGCATATGGCTCTTGGTGAACTGATTTGTTTGGAGTAGATAAGGGAGTGTTGAGCTTGAGTCTCCACTCATCAGGTTATTTGAGGTGCTATAAGGGAGTGTGTGGCTTTGACCCACTCAATTTGGAGGAATGTATTTGATTTGTGGGAGTTTAGAGATCCGCTTATCCAATGTATGATCACACATTTACTTATTGCCATTGATGTATTATGCCAATATAATTGATTGATTGTGCCAATATAATTGAATGTTTATGTGTTAAAAGATGATTTTACTTGCCATGGAAAAATTGATTCTTAATTCTTGAAATAACATGTGATGTTATGGTGAAATGTTAACATGTTGTAACTGAAAATTTAATGCTTAATTGCTTTGATTTATGCATGATTGGGTGCAAATTACTTGATGTTTTTACTATCATTCACTGAGCTTTTTAAGCTCACACCCTCACATTTTGTGCAGAGAATTTTCGGGTGTAAGGAGTCGAGAAGCGAGTGCAAGGGCGATCCAGGAATAAGGCTCGGTAGTGGCTTCAAAAATTTACTTTAGATACTATATAGGGGCATTGTGATGCTTCTAAGACTAGTGTTATTTTACTTGTAATAAACATTGGACATTAAATTTTGGACTTTAAATTTGGTGATTTTATAATTGCTTTAGTACATGATTTTATGTCTAATTGATGTTTGATTTATGGTATGTTGATGTGTATTCATATGATGGTTGATAACACAGTGTATGAAGCATGTATTTTATACAAACAATGTTTAATTGAGGCTTACCATGAAGTGGATTGCTTGCGACTAAGGTATGTAGCTTGTGTGAATTAATTAGTGTTTGCTAAGCATGTAATTAGGTGTTAAATTTTGGTTAATTATTACATATTTGTTGTAAATAAATTAAATTGGAGATGTGTGGTTGTTGATGGTAATTAATTGTAGCTATTTTAAGTTTAATCGGTAAATAAAATATGTAAAATTAGGTCATTAAAGCGAATTTTTGACAAAATAGGTGCAGCGGTTTGCACATGGGCATGTGTTTTTTTTTCACATTGGCTTGTGGGTTTTTGGGGGGTTTGACTTTTAGTTTTTGTAATCTAGTATTCTAATTTTCTTAATTTATAATTTAGTCCTAAAACTTGATTAGATTAATTGAAGCCTTTAATGATAGGGAAACTTGGTAATATTTTAGGATTAGACTTGTAACTGTTAATATTTGGTGGAAACACTCTTAATTTTTAATTTGGAAAATGTACTAAAAGTTTATAAAAGTTACGATTTAGTCCTTAATAATAAAACTTGAATTAGACATAGTAAATGAACTCGAATTAAGCTGACAATTTTAGGGCTTGCATAATTTGACTAAAAGAAGTTCGGTAACTATTTAGAAATAAAATCGGGATAGTTTAACCTTAGGTGGTAAAATAACCAAAATATCTTTAGGTTTAAATACATAAAAAATGTTTAAAATGGTTCATAAAGTGCTTCCGCATTAATAAATGATAGTTAATTGGTCATAAATGAGGTGTTATAAGGTTGGGGTGTGTGTCAGGTGGTCGTTAACTGGAGAGTTGCTTTAGTGGCTAATGTAACGCTTCGAATTTAGGCTGGCCCGTCTCGGTCAGGTTTGGGGTGTCATAGATATGGTTGCTAAGATTGAGGATAAGTTCAGATTGATTCGAGACGATTGAAGGCTGCTTTTGATAGACAAAAATCTTATGCAGATATTAAGAGGAAGGATATCAAGTTTGAGGTGGGGAATCATGTTTTCCTTAAGGTTTCTATATGGAAGAAGGTTTTGAAGTTCGACCGTAAGGGCAAGTTAAGCCCTAGGTTTATTGGCCCCTATTAGATTCTGGGGCGTAGAGGGCAGGTTGGGTATCAGTTAGAGCTACCTCCGAAGTTAGACCGTATTCATTATGTCTTTCATGTCTCGATGTTAAGGCGTTATCTTTGTTATCCATCTCATGCGATTTCGGTTGAGGAGGTTGACTTGAGGCCAATATTATATTTTGAGGAGGAGCTGGTTCAGATTTTGGATCATGAAGTAAATGTTCTACGGAGGAAAAAGATTTCATTGGTTAAGGTTCTGTGGTGGAATCATGGTACTGAAGAAGCTATGTGGAAACCAGAAAATTCGATCCGTCAATAGTATCCTCATTTCTTTGAATCAGGTAAATTTTGAGATCGAAAATTTTTTAAAGGGAGAGTTGTAACGCCCTAAATTTCTAAAGTTTGAATTGTTAAATTATGTCAAATAATTTGATCTTTTTCGGTGGTTAAGTGCTTTGGGTGTCTACGTAGGTCCTGAGCTTGATTCCCTTATTTTAGAATTTTCCTATTACTTTAAGTTATTTCAAACTTGGGTCTTAGGGCTTATCTTTAAATTTACTTAGTTGCTGACAAGAATGAGCTTGCTGGTTCAATGATAAGGCTTCAATTTACCCAATGGTCTTGAGTTCGAATCTTATTGTTCGCAAAGGTAGAATTCTTTTGGTGTCTCTACCCATGTGGTAGTATTTGAGTTAAATTTGAACTCTAAATAATCTTGTGGGTTAAAATATTGTTAGATTAACCTATTTTATTTTTTTGAAAAAAAAAAATACTATATCAAAACCTCCCTATTTTTCCTCCCCCACTTACCATCCAAACTTCTTATCTTTTTGGCATGTTCTTTACTTCTCTTTGTTTTATGTTTCTTTCTTTTTCTTTTTCTTCTCTTTTACTTTTTGCTCTACTCTACCTTTATCAACACTTCATTTTTCCTCAATCTATTCTATTTTCCGTACTTTGTTTTGTTTTATTGTAGTCTTACTTTAGAGGTTTTGTGCATTGGTCCCTTTGGAATCGCTGTTGGTTGTGTGTGCTCGAAATGTTGGTATAGTTGAAAATTTTTTTTGTTAACTTTCTATCATAATTAGTTTTGTATATTTATTGAAGGTAGTTTTGTTTTTGGAGAGATTTTTGGTTTTGTTAGGTGATAATTGCGAGTTACGTGATCCTCCAATAGTCTAATTGTCGTTTAGCTGCTGATTTTTCTGAGGTAAGTGACCAAACAACGTGTTTGGGGGATGTTCATTAAGTTATTTTGTGTGGAATACTTTAACTCAGTTTTTATGTGTGGTTTAATAAGCTTGTTCTGGATGTTGTATGTAGGATTCAGGAGTGCGTTGTAGTGTTGTTAATCAGTAAACATTAGGTGTGTGTTCTAACTAGAAAACACCAATTCAAAACTTGGAAAAATCTAGAAAATTAAGCTTTTTTCAAACTTTAGTTTGCGTCACACAGTCGTATGGCTCGTTGTGTGCATCACACAGGCAAATTAGGTAGGGTGTGTGGGCCACATGTTCTGGCTTGTTGGGCCGTGTGGGACATATGGGCATGTGGGCCCATTTTTGGTCGAGAATAAGATTTTGAAATTGGATCTTTGGATACTCTGTAAGCATATAAGACTGTAATGTTATGTATTTGTATATTAGTAAGCATGATTATGACTAGTACCTTCGTTTAAGTTTTGTGATAAATCTCTATTAATGACATTGATGAACATGTCATGTTTCTGTTTCGATAAGATTATATGTTGCATGAGATATTAGTATGATAATGTGTGTGCATTAGGGTGGGATATGATATTTGTCGGAGGAAGTGTTATTCTAGTGGTAATACTACATTTTTGGTTGTATATATGCAATATCTGTCTAGCAGCTCAGCTGCACAATTTCTGAGTGGCATACAACCACAACATGGTGTGATGGATGGAAGGGCTCTCGTATTCCTATTTGGTGTGATAGGTTAGATAGAGATGGTGTGTAGCAAATGGGGGTAGGGTTATCATGTTCTAGTCTATTATTTTGATACTTGCAAATAAGTATGTTCTAGTATGATTTTTGTATGTGAGCCAAGGCACACACTAGGCTTTTTAGCTTACTCTGTTAATTTACCATATTTTATCAAATCCTCAGACTTAGGGTTTGGTGGTGATCCTAGAGTTCAGTTCGGTTATTTGAACTATAATCTTGTTTTGGATTTTTATTACGGACTTTTAAATTGTTTAATTTTGGGACATTTACTTTGGTTTTTGGGTTTTTCAAAATATACATCTAGTTGGTATTTTTGATAGTTGATATGATTTATGATAAACAAAACCAGTCGAAGAATTTATGAAATTAAAAGATTTTCAAAAAATAATAATTCTAAAGGACTTTTCCGCTGTGAATATATAACTAGAACATTGTGTTTTACGAATTAAGGAACTAAGGCAAAATGGTTTCAATAAGCTAATTTTATAAGAAAATATATCAAAATACACTCATACGTTGTAACCTTCATAATTCGACCAGAAGGTCTAGGCTGAGTTTGGGGTGTTACAATTCTGACAAGTGAGTTTATAAATATTATTATTTAATATTTACGAGTTAAATGTGGTGTTATTATGGGTCTCAATTTTATAGATTTTATTAATTGGTTAATTAGGCAAGGTACATGTGGTGCATACTGAAAGTTAGTAGTTTTTGAAAAATATGCAATCTGGACCTCGTTTTCATAAACCAATCTCATAAATATTTTTATTAAATATTTAAAGAGTTGTTGTAGAAATGGATTGAAGTTTGGTCTGGTAATTTCAATGATTTGATAGTTAATTAAGGAAAAATGACTAAATTGTAAAAGTGATAAAAGTTAATTGCTATGAATTTTTAAGGAACTTAAGGACCAAATGAACAATAAAACCATTTCTAAATGGTGAAACGGTTGTGGGTGTGTAATGTCCCAAAAATATGAGTTGTTATTTGTTAAAATTTGCCACAAATATGTATTTGTATCGGTGGTTAAGGGTTGGAGTTATGTCTTGGAGGTCTTGGGTTTGTGTATTGACATGGGCAATTAATTATTTTTGTTGGGCTTGGATTAAGTGTTCAAGAGAGGTGTTGGATTGGGACTTAAATTCTTTTAAAATATATATATTGTAATATCCCCTACCCGTATTCGTCGCTGAAATAGGGTATAAGACATTACCAGATTTTACCGAATAAATTTTTCGTTATTACGAGTTAAATACTATTCATTTATCGAAACATGTCATGACGTCCCTTGGATGGGCCTCCAAAGGCCAAAACATACATCGGGACCAAACCGGGATTAAATCGAAACCATAAGAAATTTTTCGTAAAATACCAAAGTCTTTTTTTTATGAACTCAATATAACCCCTTTATAAATATCTAATCTTCCCTACAATTTTAAACCGAGACCAAACCAACACAACCAATCCATTTCAACATATTTTCAAGATAGATTTAACATATTCATAAGATAACCTCATCACATACCAAAACCAAAATTTGTTAGCCATACCAATGGCTAACCATACATTCATTTCACATTAACATTTACTTTACTAGCTTATACATGCCATTGATTTCCAAAATAAAGTTTCTTTATATACAGAGATCTTGAGGTTGATAGTGTGATGCGTCTCCAACCAAATCCAACCTCCGAGCTCTTAACACTACAACACAGGAGAAAAGGAAACAGGGTAAGCACTTTGTGCTTAGTAAGCTCATGTAACAAGAATTATACTTACCTAATATTTTCAATACAATGCAATAAACATTCATACATCCATTCAATGCATTATTCCTTTAACATGCACAAACTCAACATTCAAGTTAGTTTAGTAATTTCTATGTATCAATAATATATATGCCATGATTGACGAGCTCATCAATACCATGATTTCCATTTCCTTGTTATTTTTCCATATTTATCCCGTTGAATTTCTCAGAATTTCGATGGATTTTCAGAGGTACACTTTAGTGTACAATCCCGGGTCCGTCAATTCATATTCATGTGCGCACATTTCCATTTCAGAGAGCACACTCCCGCAAACCTCATCCTTACAACGGGATTACCAGTCCAGGCTAAATCCCCTGTAATATAAACTCATAGAGTATTGTCGGGATTACCAGCCCAAGCTAAATCCCCTGCAATGACAATTACTCTAATGAGCTTGGATCTGAATTACTAGTCTAGACTAAATTCAGACCCTAATTTGGATTACCCATCCGGGCTAAATCTATTTTCCACATATTCTTCGGGAGGGCTATATCAGGATAGAATCACCCGTCCGGGCTAGATCCTTTTTACCGTCAATTCCTTTTCAGAGATCCATCGAATTTTCCTTCCATTCAACTGGGATTTCTTCCCCTTTTTATCAAATATATCAATGTTTCATCAATTTTCATATAATGAACATTCAAATTATATTTACATCAATAACAAACATTTCAAGTATTTAAGAATATAATTCAAGTTACACGAACTTACCTCAATACTTGTTCATATGCAAAAATCTACTAATCCCGAACTTGTTCTTTTCCTCAATCTAGCTTCGTATTTGAATTTTTTGAATTTAAATAAATAAATTTAATCATTAATTTTATACATTTCATGTTCATATGTAACATTCTCTATAATCCCATTATTATTTATAGTTCATTCAGTTTGTCTCCTTGAGTCATAGTCACTAAATTATTTATATCTTGAGCTATGGAACTCCAAATTAAGATCTTCTAATTTTAACCGAAACTAGAATCACATATATTCTTACCATAAAATTTTCAGAATTTTTGGTTTAGCCAATAAGTACAGTTTATTCTTTAAAGTCATCCCTATTTTGCTGTCTAACAGTTTTGGCCCTTCTTCACTAAATTATTTCCTCGTACAGGATTCGGATGATGTTATGGTTTTTTATTTTGAAAAAAAAAACTCTAAGGATTTTAAACATATAAATTTAAGCCCCTATTATTTTTCTCCAATTTTTGATGATTTTCCAAAGTGGGAACCCGAAATCATTCTGACATTGTCTCACAAAACCTATTATATCTCATGATTTACAATTCCATTGCTTACACTGTTTCTTCTATAAGAAACTAGACTCAATAAAATTTAATTTCATATTTTATTCATCCTCTAATTCAATTTACGCAATTTATGGTGATTTTTCAAAGTTAACCTACTGCTGCTGTCCAAAACTGTTTTAGTGCATGATGTTAATTACTATTTTTCCCCTAAGCTTTCAATAAATGATAATTTCATACCTGCTCAATTAACCTCTCAATTGAGATGATTTTTCTCAATTAACACTTTATTATATCACTTTAAACTACTTTATAACCTTTGGAAATCAGAATTTTAGTACTAGACTTTGATTCCAAACTTTTTCACAATTAGGTCCTGCAAATCAATTTCTATTGAAATTACCTAATAAAATCATCTCATAAACAAATTAAAGCTTCAATTTCATGCTATTTTATCATAAAATTTCATCATGATTCATAGCAACTTTCAATTTCATTCATAAAATCAAAAACTAATGAATTTAGTAATAGCATCTAGTTGTAAAAGTCTTAGAAACACAAAATTACAAGAAAAAGGTAAGGATTAACTCACTTGGTGCAAAAATCATGAAATACCAGCTTGAATAAACTCTTAGGACATTTTTTGCTGATGATAATGAAGAAAATATGAAGAGAAGTCTAGATATTACAAGTTGGTCCCATTTTTATTTTAGTAAATTTTGTTATTTTCCCATTTTGCCCTTATTTCACCAATTCTCTTGATTTTTCTAAGCTTATGCCGCCCAAATTATCTCTTTTTGGGCTTATTTGCAATTTATGTCCCTCCTCATTTAACAATTAAGCTATTTAATCATTCTAGTAACTTTTACACCTTTTTCAATTTAGTTCTTTTCACTTAATTAACTACCCAAACGTAGAAATTTTCTAACGAAATTTTAATACCATATTACTAACACTTCATAACTATTTATAAAAATATTTCCGACTTGGTTTTACGAGATCGAGGTCTCGATACCTTATTTTTCCCAATTTCTTCAATAATTTCTTTTTCTAACTAACCACTAAATCAGTAAAATTTTTCTATCAATATTTTCATACGATTTTCCTATCATATCAATATTCATGCAAAAATATTAAAATAAATTTCTCTTTAATTCAGATTTGTGGTTACGAAACTACTGTTCCGATAACCTTGAATTTAGGCCATTACATATAGAGTTTATCTTAATCCTATGTTACTATTATTTTTATTTTCAAAAAAAAAAAAAATCAGGTGGTTTAACCAAAAATTGTTTCCCACGTCTACCACCATATTATTTCACAATTTTTTTTTGTTTTTAGTTTTGCCCTCTCTTTCCTTTTTTTCTCTGTTCTTTTTTCTTTCCTTCGAAAGTTCTTTTACTTTCAATTTCTTTTGTTTGGTTCTCCGATATTCTTAATTCAAATTTTTTTTCTCTTAGGTTGTGTCATTTCCATTGGGCTGGTTTCAATCCTTGGCAGTAAGGCTCTATTGGTTTCTAGTTTGTTCTCAGCGAAATTATTCTTTGGGTTTGTGGGGATTTTAAAATTTCATTAATGTGGTAGGGAATTCGTGTGTTCCTTCTATTTTGGTTGTGTTATCTAATTAGTTTGGTATTTTAGGAGAGGTCTAAGGCGCGGTTGGTGTGCCTCCAGCGGCGTAGGGCTCGTTTGGTGGCTATTCATTAAAGGTAAGCATGTGAATGTTGTTTAAGAAGGGCTAAGCATGTCAATTGTGGTCATTTTGTTTGATTAGATTTTACGAGCCGTTATTGAATTTGTGGTTGTTAATTTTTGTTTTTAGGTTTGGGATATCACGTGGTTGCTTTCGCATAAAAATTAAGCAAGATATGTAACGAGAAACTCGTAAAATAGTTAACGGTGAAAGCAAAAATTGGGGTCTGTCGACACCACACGGCCGTGTATGACACACGGGCAAGCTATTTTAGGCCGAGTGGGCCACATGGGCTTGTGGGTCCAAATTTCAAAATTTTTCCCTAGGGTCATACATGTCGTCCCGATCGACTATGGGCCTTCCGTAGGGTTGGTATGTATTTATATAAGCCTAAAAGCATGAAATCTGCTAACCTGTTAGTATGAATTTGACGTAAATAACACCTAAATGCATGTAATGAGATGCAATATGTTTGATATGTTATGTATAAGCATGTTTAATATCCGTTATATGAGCATGCATGGTATATACATTTTGTTATCTGTTATTCTATTATATCTGGTATTCTATTTGTATCTGGCTATGGGGCGGGTTATGTATTATGTGGAGGAAGTGTTTTGTGTGAGGCGTTACTCGCATTATACTGGCAGTACTATTGCGATTTTTTTGAAATGTGTCGTAAGGACATTAAGTGGTGTGTAGGGCTGGGTGGGTGTTGAATACCCCATAGGGTGTGTTGTGATGGTCGGAGATGGTGTGTAGCGCATGGGTGCTGGATTGTAATTTGCTTATGGCTTTGATTCTGCATGAGACATTCGTTAGTATCTGTTCTATTTTGTATTAAATCTACGATTCTGCTTCTGTTAAATTACACACTGAGTTTTAAAACTCACTCTCTATTTGTCTGTTACTTTTAAGTAACTCTTAGACTTAGGTAGGTCGGTGCGACGGGAGATCGAATATGTCCACAACTTTTTAAAACTCTATTTACATAAATTTGGCCTATTTAAAAGTTCATTTGAGAGTTCTGTAATCTTTGGACTCTGGACATTTGGGTTTATTTTTTGATTTGGACTTTTATTTTGGGTTTTGGCATGACATTCAATAAAACGATTTTTCTAAAACTGACTATGTTTCTGCGGTTAACTATTTTTGAGAAAAGAAGCTTGGTTTTCCAAAATGTAACGTGTTAAGAACTTCCGTTGCAAAGTTATTCGATTTATTTAGAAAATTTAAACAATTGACGATTTTTAACGATTAAGTATGACAAATGTTTTCCTATAAAATGGGTTTTTAATTAGCAAAGATACACGAAGGTTTTCAATAAGAGAAAGTCAGATTTATAACTATTTTACGTAAAATTTCCAGATTCGGCCATAACGTCTAGGTCGGGTTTGGGGTGTTACATTTAGTGGTATCAAAGGTACAATTTCAAAACTCAGGCTATGAAATTTTGGGTTCAAAACTGTATTTGTAAAAAAAAATTTCCAAATAAAGTTTAGTTTTGAATCTAAAAAGAAAGTTGTGGAATACTGAGTCTTCGGCATCGATCCCGTAAGTACTTCTAACTTATACATACTTTAGTTAGAAAATTCTGAAACGATTAAAACTGTACTGAGTTAATTAGAGATTGAAAATTTCTGAAATTCCTAAAAATTCCTTCTGATACTTATTTGAAGCATATAATACTTGCTAATAAACACTGAAACTAATACATAAAACTTTGTAATGTAGATAAAACTGTGAATATGATGAGTGCTCGTGGAACGCATAGTTGTAGTACTCGTGGGCACGACGGGCGCTGTAGAGGGACTTGAGCTGATTGTCCTCGATGTGTAGTATGCCTAACTTGGATACGAGTGAAAAACTGACTACACCTACTGCTGAGACTGTGTCTCAAAGTCGCTCGGCTGGAGATGACGCATTGTCCCAAGCTATCTTAGAGTGTTAGAGAGGGTCGTTGGGCCACATTTTGGTTCTGGGAGCTATGGATCAGTAATTGAACGACTCCAATCTAATGGTGTTGAGCTGTTTAGGGGCGTAACTGAAGTCACCCTAACTGTGGCCGAATATTGGTTGGAGGCCACCGAGAGAGTAATGAATGATATCGATTGCACCTCTGAGCTGAAATTGAAGGGTGCAGTATCCCTGCTTTGTGATTAGGCGTACCAGTGGTGGATAATGGTTGAATAGGGTACTCAACTAAATTGGATTACTTGAGATTATTTTAAGACCTCCTTCTAGAGTAAATATGTGAAGGCAAGTTATGTGGATGCTCGTAGACACGAGTTTATGAATTTCACTCAAGGGGATAGAATTGTGGCTGAGTATGAGGCCGAATTTTTTAGACTGAGCCATTATGCTCGTGGGATGGTATCGACTGAGTATGAGAAATGTGTCCTTTTAGAGGATGGTTTCAGGGATAATCTAAGAGTTTTGATAGCTCCACAGAGGGAGTGGGAATTCCTCGTCTTGTTGGACAAGTCGAAGATCTCTGAGGAGGTTAAGTGCGTTGAGCGTGAGAATAGGGATCGAGAAAAGGGTAAGAATAAAAAGGATTTAGAGCCCTCTGATTCTGTTCAAAGGCCCAAGAAATGGGCCAGATCTAATGAGCCTTTGGGAGTTTGGGTCCCAGTTGCTCCTATTATGGCTCAGCCATGCAAGGATTGTGGTAGATGCCATCCGGGTGAGTGTTAGAGAAGGTTTGGAGTGTGCCTGCGATGTGGGTCGATGGAGCACTATATTAGAGATGGTCCACTGTGTTCAGATAAGATGCAAGCCCCAACTTCAGGTTTTTTCAGCCTTAGCAGGTAGTTCAGCAGACGCCTAGGGGTTGTGGTCAGCCAGGGGTGGTAACGGTATGGGTAGAGAGCAAAGAGCTGAGATCACCGGGCAGAGGTGCTAATCAGACTGAGGCAAGGCAGTCTGCATTGGTTTATGTTGCTAGACATTGTGAGAATAGAGACACCGGTAATGTGATTACGGGTACATTTTTTTTATTTATGATGCTCCTTATTTTGCACTGATAGACATAGGGTCAACACATTCATATGTAGCTAGCTATATTTATGTAAACTTGGGGATTTTGGTTGAGAGCACTTCCGATGAGATTACTGTACTTAGTCTGTTGGTTCAATTTGTTCTGGTTAATAGACTGTATAGGAATGTATCGTTACAGGTGCAAGGGGTTGTGTTTCCAGCTAATTTGATTGAGCTACCATTTGGAGAATTTGAATTTGGTTCTAGGGACGGACTGGCTTGTGGAGCATCGAGTCAGTTTGGATTGTTCTACTAAGAGGGTGGTTTTGAGATCTAAGAATGATGTGGAGGTGGTTATGATCGACAAGCGTCAGGATTACTTATCCAATATGATCTTAGCTCTTATGGTTGAAAAACTAGTTCGAAGAGAGTGTAAAGCGTACTTGGCCTTTATAAATGATTTGACTTCTCTGGGTTCGTTTGTTGGGAACATCCGAACAGTTAAAGAATTTTTGAATATTTTTCTCAATGAATTACTAGGTTTGCTTCCGAATCGAGAGGTTGAGTTTGATATCGAGCTTCTATCGCTACAGCTTCGATGTCCACTGCTCTTTATCATATGGAACTAAATGAGCTTATGGAGATAAAAGCTTAGTTTCAGGAACTCCTTGATCGTGGGTTCATCTGTCCTAGTGTGTCTCCGTGGAGGCACCGGTGTTATTTGTAAAGAAAAAGGATGGTACCATGAGGATGTGTATCGACTACTATCAGTTAAACACGTTAACGGTGAATAACAAGTACCCACTTTTGAGGATTGACGACCTGTTTTATCAGTTTTGTGGGGCTTTTTTGTTTTCCAATATAGATCACCGTTCTAGGTACCATCAGCTTAAGGTTAAGGAAGTTGATGTTCATAAGACTGCTTTTAGGACTGATTATTGGCACTATGAGTTCTTAGTCATGCCCTTTGGTTTAACAAAATGCTTCGGCTGCATTTATGGATCTAATGAATCAGTTTTCTAGCCGTATTTATATCAGTTCATCATGGTCTTCATCGACAACATTTTGGTATACTCTAAGACGGAAGATGGTCATGATGAGCATCTTAGAGTAGTTCTTCAGATACTTCAAGAGAAACAGCTCTACTCTAAGTTGAGTAAGTGTGAATTTTGGTTAAGGGAAGTAACTTTTCTAGGGTATGTGGTTTCTGCAGAGGGGATTCAAGTTTACCCTAGGAAAATTGAGGCTATGCTTGAGTGGAAACAGCCCAAGAATGTTTCTAAGATTCGTAGTTTTCTGGGTCTTGTAGGCTATTATTAAAGATTTGTCGAGGGGTTCTCGTTAATTGTAGCCCTTTGACTATGCTATTGCGTAAAAACGCCCCTTTTTTTTCTGGAATGATAAGCAGTAATCGAGCTTTGAGAAGCTCAAATCTGTTTTGACTCAAGCTCCTATTCTGATACAACCTAAATCTGGTAAGGAGTTCATGGTATACAGTTATGTATCTCATGTCGTTTTGGGTTGTGTACTGATGCAAGATGGTAAGGTAATGGCTTATGCGTCCCGACAACTTAAGTCACACGAGGGATATTATACGACGCATGATTTTGAGTTAGCTGCAGTTGTTTTTGCCTTAAAGATTTGGATGCATTATCTGTATGGTGAGAGGTGCATTATTTACACCGATCACAAGAGTCTCAAGTATCTCCTTACCCAAAAGGAGTTAAACCTTAAGCAGCGTAGATGGATTGAACTACTTAAGGATTACAATTGCACTATTTAGTATCATCCTGGTAAGGCTAATGTGGTGGTTGATGCTCTTAGTCATAAGGTAATGACTGATTTGAGAGCGATGTTTGCTTGCCTAATTCTATTTAATGATGGGCGTCTGTTAGTCGTGTCGCAAGTTAAGCCAACTTGGATTGATAAGATTCGGGATAAATAGTTGGGGGATAATTCTCTGGTTCTGCGATTTCGTTAGGTGGAAGATGGTAGTACGTTTGATTTTGGGTTAAATAGTGATGGGGTTTTGTTTTTTTTAGGACGATTTGTGTACCTAATGATTCTAATTTGAGGCAGTCTATTCTGAGGGAAGCGCACAGTAGTCCTTATGCTATGCATTTCGGTTGTAATAAGATGTTTCGGGATCTCCGCAAATTATACTGGTAGCCTGGTTTGAAATGGGAGGTAACAGATTTTGTTTCTCGATATCTGACGTGCCAACAACATTAATAGATGAAAGACTACCATCCCTCTCATATAGTTACCTCCGGAGTTAGATCGTATTCATTATGTATTTTACGTCTTTATGTTGAGGTGGTATCGGTCGGACCCCTCTCATATATTTCCTGTTGAGGAGATTGAGGTTAGACTAGATTTGACGTTTAAGGAGAAGCCGGTTTAGATTCTGAATCGAGATGTTAAGGTCTTAATGAGAAAGTCTGTTCCATTAGTGAAGGTTCTGTGGCGGAATCATGGCACCGAGGAAGCCACATGGGAACTTGAGGACTCAATTCGTCAACAATATCTGCATTTGTTTGTATCAGGTAATTTTCGAGGTCAAAATTTTTTTTTAGGGGGTAGAGTTGTAACGTCCCAAAAATATGAGTTGTTATTTGTTAAAATCTGTTACAAATAGGTGTCTGTTTTGGTGGTTAAGGGTTGGAGTTATGTCTTGGAGGTCTTGGGCTCGTGTCTTGGCATGGGCAATTAATTATTTTTGTTGGGCTTGGGTTAAGTGCTCAAGAGAGGTGTTGGATTGGGACTTAACTTCATTTAAATATATATATAGTTTATCTTAATATTATTTTATTATTATTATTTTAAAAAATCAGGTGGTTAAACCAAAAATTGGTTCCCACGTCTGCCACCATATTGTTTCACGATTTTTTTTGTTTTTAGTTTTGCTTTCTCTTTCCTTGCTTTCTTTATTCTTTTTTTCTCCTTCGAAAGTTCTTTCACTTTCACTTTCTTTTGTTTGCTTCCCCCATATTCTTAATTCAATTTTTTTGTTTCTCTCGGGTTGTGTGATTTTCGTTGGGCTGGTTTCAATCCTTAGCAGTAAGGCCCTATTGGTTGCTACTTTGTTCTCTTGCGAAATTGTTCTTTGGGTTTGTGGGGATTTTGGGATTTCGTTAATGTGGCAGCGAATTCGTGTGTCCCTTCTATTTTGGTTATGTTATCTAATTAGGTCGGTATTTTTAGGAGAGGTCCAAGGTGCAGTTGGTATGCCTTCAGCCACGTAGGGCTCGTGTGGTGGCTGCTCGTTAAAGGTAAGCGTATGAATGTTCTTTTAGGAAGGGTTGAGCATGTCGATTGTGGTCATTTTGTTTGATTAAATTTTACAAGACATTGTTGAATTTGTAGGTGTTAATTGTTGTTTTTAGGTTTGGGATATCATGTGGTTGCTTTCGCATAAAAATCGAGCCAAGTGTGTAACAAGAAACCAGAAAAATAGCGAACGAAGAAAGCCAAAGTTGGGGCCTGTCGACGCCACACGGCAGTGTGCCAGGCTGTGTGGTAGGCCATGTATGAGGTCATGTGTGACACACAGTCTATTCCATTTTGGGCCATGTGGGCCACACGAGCGTGTGGGCCCAAATTTCAAAATTTTTCCCTAGGGTCGTACATGTCGTCCCGATTGACTATGGGCTTTCCGTGGGGTCAGTATGTTTTTATATAAGCCTTTAGGCATGAAATCTGCTAATCTGTTAGTATGAATTTGACGTAAATAACGCCTAAATGCATGTAATGAGATGCGATATGTTTGATTTGTTATGTATAAGTGTGTTTAATATTTATTATACGAGCATGCATGGTATATACATTCTGGTATCTGGTATTCTATTTGTATCTAGCTATGGGGCGAGTTATGTATTATGTGAAGAAAGCGTTCTGTGTGAGGCGTTACTCGCCATTATATTGGCAGCACTGTTGTGATTTTTCTGAAAAGTGTCATACAGACACTAAGTGGTGTGTAAGGCTGGGTGGGTGTTTAATACCCCACATGGTGTGTTGGGATGGTCGAAGATGGTGTGTAGCATATAGGGGTGGGATTGTAATTTGTATATGACTCTGATTCTGCATGAGACATTCGTCAGTATCTGTTCTGTTTTGTATTAAATCTGTGATTCTGCTTCTGTTAAGTTATACACTGAGTTATAAAACTTAGTCTCTGTTTGTCTGTCACTTTCGGATATGTCTACAACTTCGTAAAACTCTATTTACATAAATTTGGTCTATTTAAAATTCCGTTTGAGAGTTTTGTAATCTTTGGACTCTCTAGACATTTGGGTTTATTTTTTGATTTGGACTTTTATTATGGGTTTTGGCATGACATTCGATAAAACGGTTTTTCAAAAAATTACTATGTTTCTGCGGTTAACTGTTTCTAACAAAACAAGCTCGATTTTCCACAATGTAACGTCTTAAGAACTTTCGCTGCAAGATTATTCAATTTATTTAGAAAATGTAAACAATTGACGATTTTTAACGATAAGTATGACAAATGTTTTCATATAAAACGGGTTTTTAATTAGCAAAAATACACGAAGCTTTTCAATAAAAGAAATTCATATTTATAACATTTTTATGTAAGATTTCCAAATTCGGCCATAACGTCTAGGCCGGGTTTGGGGTGTTACAGGGTGAGTTAGAATCCACTAAGTTTTGCTAATTAAGCTTAAGGTTTAATTAATAAAATTTAAATTATATGATTATGATCAATTAACTTTTAATTAAATATATAAGTTAAAATAAAACAAATAATTGTTCTTCTCCACCGAAGAACAGAAGAAAGAAAACCCTCATTAAAGTTTCAAAGTTTCGACCACTAATTAGGTATGACAATTAATTCTTTTTCTTGTAATTTTTATGTTTTTGAGATCATTGTAACTAGGTCTAGTTAACGTGTAGCTCTGTTTTCAAAACTGTTAAGGTTTTAAATTGTTTCCATTGATTGTTTTTAAGATATTTTATGTTCAATCGTAGGATTTGAAGCTTAGAAAGGTAACAAAACTAATTTGTAAAGTGAAATTTGTTAGTTATGAGTTTAGGGACTAAATTGTGAATGGCTTGAAATTGGTATGAAATTTTTGTAAATTGTAATAATAGGAGGCTATATATGGACATATTTTAAGTGGGTTTAAAATTTGGAGTTCAAATTCGGAAGATATGATAAATTCGGTATTAGGTTACGAATTGAATAAAATGAAAAACTTTATAGGTAGTCGAATAATGAAATTGATCGATATATGTTTATAATTGGATGAAATAAGAGGTTGAAATTGATAAATTTAATTGAATAATTGTATAGATCGAGAATTGGACCAAATCGAATTAATCAAGAAAAATAAAAATTTACCGATTTGTCCTTAGAGAAATTGATTTGTTTGTTGTTTTTCCAAGTAAGTTCACATAGAATGATTACAATTAAATTGTTTTAAATGTAACGTGTGAATTTATATTTATTTGATAATAGTTTAAATTGTTCATAATTTAGTACAACAAGTAAGTTATGGATTAAATCGTAGTGAAATGATGAATAAAATTTTATATGACGAATTAGAATCGAGATAAAAATGAATTTATAGTTGATTGTAACCGATTGAATTGTAATGGTATGAAATTGACCTATTGTATACGTAAAGACTAAATTGAATTGATTTGAAATTATTGTATATTGATGTAAATGCAAATTTGATTTTGTATTGAGAAGAAATAGGTTGATGTATTGATATGTATTGATGATTGGTTATTGTACAAATAACATTGAATTGATAAATAAGCTTGTAATGTAAATTGAGAAATGATTACCCTATTAACTATTCGGGCAGAGCCGGATGTAGTTGATATGCTATAAGATAGGAAGAGTTTAGGGTTACTTCGATTACAAGTCAATGAGGCACTAATTGTCAAATTGCTTCGATTATACTAGTGAGACACTGGGTGTCAAACTTATTTATGAGCATTGGGTGCAAACTATTTACTTCGGATTTATCTGATGACACATTGGGTGCCAAACTGGTGTGTTGGTTGGATCCATGTATCCGTCCGAGTCTAAGTCGAGTTAATAGGGGGAATAAATGATAAAAATGGGATAAGTATAATTGAAACGATGATGATAGCGTCTTCAAAATCATGATGTTGAAAATCTGAAAAATGGGATAAATGTTAATTGATGATTAAGATTGCAAATAGATAGGAAATGGAAAGTAATGTGATATTTGATTTGTAAGATATATCTTGGATTAATAATGGTGTTATGGTAACACAACGTTGATTAACGATATATATATATATATGAATATCAATAATATTGAATGTTAATACGTATCGGATATACGAGCTAAAGGGTCAATATAGAAATGTGATAAATTTATGAAATTGATGCGAATTTGAAAATAAAATGAAACAATGACTTCCATTATATTGAAATTGGATGTCTTGTTGACTACAAAATGAAAATATACGATATAATCTTTAAATTGATTAATTGAAGTTTGTATATATTGATACAAGTGTACCATTAAGACTTTATATTGTATTTGTGAATTGAATGTTGATATGAATGATATTGAGTTGTTGATTTTCATTTGATTGGTATTAAAATTATTTAAAATTCTCAATTTTTAGATTATTATATGAATTGGTTACGTAATGAACTCACTTTGTTGATATAGGGTTGTCGGATTTAGGCAAAACCATTAAGTTGAATAACTTATTATATAAATTCATAAAATGAGGTAAGTCATTTTAATTAGTGTCAACTTACTAAGCATTTATAATGCTTACTCCCTTGTTTCCCTTTTTTCCTGTAGATTTTCAACTTGCGAAACATGTTAGGCGGATCGTCGAGAAACTCACATTATCCCAGTATTGATTCAGTACTCTCTTTATAATTTAAAAATCAGTTTTGTGGCATGTATATAGATGGTTTGTTTTTGGTTAATCTTGAATGTGATTTTTGTTTTGAATGAAAATTTTGGTTGAGACTTTGTTAAGTTGAATGATTCTTAATAGTATGATTGAGCATGAAAAGGCTTGGTTAATGATATTATTGAATAGCTAATTGACAAAGTTGAGTAAGTTGAATTGGTATAAGTTGGATCAATATGTTGGATGCCAAATTGTGGAATTGTTGCATTGAATGGTTGGAATGGTTAAATAGGTTGTTTGGGCTTACTTTTGGTTTGATTTTGTTCAGGTTTAAATGATCAAATGTGCACCATTTGAGTCATTAGGTTGTCCTTTATAAGGTTTAGCAACTTGAAGCTTAATTGATGCATGATTTTTGAATTGTTAAATTGAAGTGTCATTTGTGGCATATTGGTTAGGCACTTAGGAGAATTTTATCAGTGGTATTTTAGCATGTTTTTAGGTGCCTTTGAATAGGTTGCTAAATGGACTTACGCATATTTGTTTGAGACTTGTAGGTCACTGTTGGTGCCACACGGTTGTGTACCACACATGGTTCCAAGGCATGGCATCAAGCTGTTACACGGGTTGGCACACGTCTGAGTGACCTGTTGAAATTATGCATGTATAAATTGCACACTGTCACAACCTGTTACACAGCTCGGTGACATGAACATGTGAAGAATTTTGATTTATTACACTTTTGACCTACAAGGCCACAATGAGTTACACGGTTTGTTCAGACAGCCATCTGATTCTAGCTCCACATGGCCGTGTGACCTCTATTTACAAAATTTTCCCATCTTTTTGTATTTGCTTCAAATTGATCCATGATTGATACCGGGTTAATCTAAAACTTTTGTAAGCTCAACTTAAACCGAAATTTGGTTGTATTGCATGTTATATTCAATCATATGTGACAAATTGATATTGAACTTAAATTTTGAGTTTTGACTTGTATGTAAATATTTCATAATTGTTTGTAGCACTCTGTTACTCAAGTTCGGCGATCGAGCCGAGTAAGGGGTGTTACATGTGATGTCAATAGAGGCTAAGGGATTTTATGAAATTTTTTTGTTCTATGATTATTCAATGGTGCACAAGCTCCAAAACAAAGCTTTCTTGGTAAAAATAAGAACTATAGGAAAACTTTAGTTCAAAAATTTAAGTAAGGTTAGAGATACTTGTTAGAAAAAATTTGGTTTGAAAACACTTTTTCTTGCATAGTGGAAAATACAAATTTTGAAAACTGACTCGATTTGTGATATTTATAGCAATAAACATTTTGGACCGAATTCATACCTATGTTTTCAGATAGGTGGATCCTTGTCATTCCCCGCTTTCAACCAAACGATCTTCTTCTTTATTCTCTTACCACAAACTGCTTCAAGTGTGGGCTCAAACTATTCGAATCAAAACACAAAACCAAAAATATTTTCTTTACTTTCAATGGAAAGTAAATATCTCTTAAATAGAAACCGGTAGAATTAAAAAAGAAATAAAATACTCAGTTTTTCACAAAAGACTCACCAAGATGATTGTACTCATAAATTCTATATTGTACCTTAAGAAATGGATAGAAAAAAAAGGCGAGCGAAGTGGATATAAGGTGGTGAGATAAGGGATATAATTGTGGTAGCATCGAAGTCGATATAATGTGTCAAACTATTTGCGTGCTTAAACCATTTTGTAGAGTCAGTTCTTCAATTCCAAACCAACCTAAGTCGCATAACACTACAAGCTGAAAAGTCTTATGTGACTTAAGTGATACGACTCATAGATGAAAATTGAACTGAATATTGACATTTCTGACCCCTTGTATTCTTCTAACATAAATGTAAACTTGTGTACTTGTTTAGATGGAATAATATGCTTAGCATTCTTAAATTTGTTTACTTTATAACCTATTGAACTAACGTGTTTGATATCGAAAATCAGAAGTCAATCATATATCATGCTAGAATTATTTGTTTAGCCGATTGTCTTGTTTATATTGTTCTGAATCAATCTCATGTATTAAGCATGCTTAAGCACTGTTTAGTTATTTCATTTTCTTGTTGTTTTTGTTTTGTTTCTTGAGGACAAGTAATTAGTTAAGTGTGGGGGAGTTTGATTTGCCACAATTCGTTGTCGAAAATTAGATTCTTTTAGGCACTTAATGAGCTTGTTTTCTAACTCTTTTATATGTTTTTATTAAATTTTCCATTTTTATTAGTTTAAGTTTAATTTCAGCAAAATAAGCATTTTTATGCAATTTTTAGCCATGTGGCAACCTAATAGGCCAATATGGTCCTAGGGATGAACTAACTAGTCAATTGAGTGTGCATGGCATTTTTTTAGGCTGAGAACATAAAGGAAGACAGCAGCGTTGCAACATCGAGATGTGGTGTCGCAACGCTAGACTTCAAAGCCAAGGACTTTAGCCTCGAAAGGTAGTGTCGTAACACTGGTCTTGCAGTGTTGCGACACCGGACTACGAACAAAAATTATTAAGTCAGGCGAGCAGTTACATATCCGGGACCCTTGGCACAAATAAAGGTGTTACGAGTTCCATAAAAATTCCCTCTCAATACATTTTCTGTCAAATTCATTAAAATTTCATGGACTGATTCTTGAATACCTACTATGGTAAAATATTCGTGGGTATTTTCTCAAATTTTGCACGTGTAATGGATGTTCCTTCTAGTTCTCCAAGCAAAGCTCTTCGCATCGCAATGCCTATTGTGTCGGCGTGTTTTTCTTTGCACAATGGAAATTAATCAGTTTCTAGGGTTGTAATTAGCCTAATTGGGTCAGATAACTTTGGCTATAAATAGGTATGTTTAGCCTAACTTTGGGGGGCTTGGCGGATTGAGTCACTTAGTCTAGTTTTAGGTTTTTATACTAGTTTTTATTTTATTTCAATTTAGTCCATTTATATTATAAACTAGAATTTTTCTCTTGTTTAACTTGGATTCGATTTCGATCCAAGCCTTTATTTAAGAATTTTTCATTTATTTCTTTTTGCTTTTCAATTGCAGTAAGGATTATATTTGAAACTGTCAAAGGAAACCCAGATTTCGCGAATAAATCGATATCGAAACAGATCAATTTCTTTACTCCCTTTTTCTATTTAATTTCCTATTTTGCATGTTGAATATGAAATTAGGGATAATTGCATCTAGATCTATGAGTGGCTAATTTCCTTAAAGAGATTAAAGATTGAATGTGAGAATAATTAGAAGAGGAATTAGAATAAAGGAATTAGGGTTTGAGTTCGATTTAGTTGGCTTAAATTATATGCGATTAAACCCTAGGATTGATGACCCTAAGAAGTAATTTAGGATAAACGAGATCGAAAGATAGGTTTACCGAGTAAATCATAGTTTATCTTGGTCAAGAAAGTGAGGTCGAAAGATAAATGTGTAGTGGTTGATTAGTTAATTAATTAGAGGTCGATAGGTAATAACTAATTAATTTAGCTAACTCGACAAAACTCGAGTTTTGAAGTTAATTAGGAACACTAATGTGAGTTAATCTTTTGCTTGCTTAATTGGATGAATTTCGATTGTTAATTTGTTTTAGTTAATTTGAGTAATTTATGTTAACTCGATTAATTAATTTTAATTCGGTTTTTTGCGGTATAGTTTTAGACCATTACTGTTTAGCCCTGTTAGTGTAGAAGATTATTATTAGTTTAATTCAAACTCCTTTGGGTATGATTCTTGGAATACTTTCCAGAGTGTTTCGTTGTAACACTTTTCTATATTACAATTTGACCTGTATACTTGCGGACACCACTACATTATTTATTATCTTTTTGCTGCAATGTTTCCAATCCAGACATTTGGTAATAAATAAAGTAGCGATATCCGCAAGTATATAGGTCAAATTATAATATAGTAAAGTGTTACAACGAAACACTCCACAAAGCATTTCGAAGATCGTACCCAAAGGGTTTTAAATTAAACTACAATTAATCTCCCATGCTAATAGAGCTAAATAGTAATAATCTAAAACTATCATATGAAAAACTGAATTAAAATTAATTAATCGAGATAACATAAATTACTAAAATTAACTAAAACAAATTAACAATCGAAATTAATCCAAATTTAGATTAAACAATGACAACTATTTTGGGACGAACGATATTTGACACAAATTGGATTCAACGAAGTATAGCAAAAACATTTATTCATGAAACAAAACTTGAGATTAATCTAAAATTCTTAACTTGGGTGTCAATGAATCTTCAGTATGATGACAATGTGGATATGGACCCAGTGGTGTTTCTTCAGCTATTTGAATAGATATGCAACACAATTGGGTATTTCGGAGTTTCCAATGAAGCAATTAAGTTACTGGTGCTCCCTTTTTCACTTGGAGGTCAAGTTAGAGAATGGTTGAAAGCACTACCACCTGGTACAATCACTTCGTGGGAAGAGTTTGTACAACTACTTTTGCGCAGAACTATACCAATGCCCACCATTCTGAGCACATACGATGACTTGTTAAAATTCAAACAAAACCCAACAAAAACAATGGGAGAAGCATGGGATTGATTCAAAACGATTCTTTAGAAAGTGCTTGAAGGGGGTGTTGACTTAGCAATCCAACTACAACATATATATGGAGGTTTAGATCAATATAACAGATGCAAATTTGACATTATTGCAAGAAGAAGTATTTGGACTAAAATAACTCATGAGATAATTGTGTTATTGGAAAAAGTGAGTGGTAACGATCGTACTTGAAAGAAAGTCAAAAATCCAGAACCAGTAGATGATTTAATGAAAATGACTGAATTGGTCAACTTAGAAGCCGATGAGGATAATTCAGACAATGAGAGTTTTGCAAAGGATAATGAGTCATTTGATGATCAATATGATATATCATATATGGAAAGAGTAATGGAAGAAGAGGTTGATGAAGAAGCAATGAGAAAATATTTGGAACAAATTTATCAGATAGATTGGTGTAAGTAATGTAAGGAACTGTTGGGTCTGAAAGGACACTCACCGGATGATATGGTTCCATCAATAATTAAACCACTAAAATCGGAACTGAAACCACTTTTAACACATTTAAAATATAGGTATCTTAGTAAAAATAATACTTTTCCTGTTATTATAGCAACCCGTTTATCTTCTGAACATGAACAAGCATTGCTAGAAATATTAAAAGCACATAGAAAGGCAATTAGATGGACTGTTGCTGATTTAAAAGGAATCAACCTTGTCTATGCCAACATAAAATGTGTCTGGAAGAAGGAAAAAAGCTGATAGTAGATGCATAAAGGCATCTTAATCTAGAAATGAAAGAAGTGGTAAAAAAAAGTTACGAAAATGGTTGGAAGCAAGAATTGTGTATGCTATATCTAACAGTGAGTGGGTAAGCCCAACATAATGTGTTCCTGAAAAAGGTGGTTTAAAAGTGTAGCAAATGAGCAAAATGAGCTTATTCCAATGCGGACATACCAGATCAACGATGACACTCTGGCCTAACAGATTTGTTTCTTTGACAACTTAATCAGGCGACTCTACTGGTATATTCTATTTTGTTACTAAAGTAGTGCATATATATGAAAGTGTTGACTTAAGGTCAATCAATGCATGTACAGTAACAACAATGAGATAGAAGGTCCCACCAATAACATCGGGAGCTGAAAATTCCTAACAAGCATAAATAGCACAATCCCTGGCATGAGCTCAAGCTTCAGATCATAAAGTTGTGTCTTTCGTTCCACCTTGGCTAGCTCCAACATTATCAATATTTCTAGGTCATCTTCCTCTCATAGGAGTAACTATAGGTTTAACATTCTGATCTCTGTTTCAATCAGGTCGGTTTGGATTGTCCTTTTAAAAGTGGTTGGACGGTCCACATTTTAAGCAAGACCTGTCTTTTAATATGCACACACTTAAATGATTTCTTCCACAATGATTACATTTAGGCCTATTTATATTTTGTACACTACCAGCGTTGCCTACCGAAGTCCTCTATGGTCTCAAATTACTTTGTCTCAATAGGTCTCTCCCAGGACATCCAGACATTATTGTGAAACGACTATGAACTTCTTTCATGTTCTTTGGTGGGGGAGCATAAAAAGGTCTAGATGTATTCTATTTTCCAAAATCTCTAACCCTTTTCCCATTTTATTTCTTATTATTACAGATTTCTTCCATCTTTTGTGCTCAACCAGACAAAATAATCAATTCTCACAATTCTACTGCACCCACTAACATCTTGATATCATCATTCAATCCATCCTCGAAATGAATGCACATCTCCTCTTCGGTTAGCACAATCTCATGAGCATATTTACTGAGTTGTACAAACTCTCACTCATATTTAACAACCGATCTATTTCCTTGCTTCAGCTCAAGGAATTATTTCTTCCAAAATTTACTAACATATTTCTTCGAAAATTCTGTTCGAAAAAAATCCCGATTACCTCGATCCTTTAGTACTATAACTGTTAAAGTTGACCACTAGTGAAAGGATTCATCTTTTAATAGAGATATTGCATATTCAAGCAATCTTCGAAAGGACGTATCGTTTAATCAAAAACCCTTTGTGTGTTTTCCAAGCAGTACTTAGCTCTGGCAATATCATCACCCACTTTATCATGGAACTCTTTGAGCCCACAATTATGAATTTTTTCGAAATGAGGCCAATGAAAATTTATCAGGGTTGACATTTAAGGACGAAGGGGTGTCAAGGGAGGCACAGGTGGTGGTGGAGGTTGTTGAGCCACAGAGTTGACTTATACGAATTCCGTAAACCAATTACTCATCATTCAGAAGAAAGCACCTCGCGCCTCACATCCTATCCCTTGAGACTCGGGCATACTCTGAAAACCCCCATGCTCTGAGGCTGGGACATTACTAGCAACCTTGTCAGAAACAACTCAATTGGATTCAACAAACATCTTTTATCTATAAGAAAAAAAAGGTCAAAATGGATCAGGAGACAACCCACCACTATCACAGATTATAAAATGACATGTATTTCTAGACTCGATGTATGTTATGTTTAGTCTATAATCGACTAAATCGTAGCTCTGAAACCACAAAATGTAACACCCATCACTCGGTTCAGTTGCTGAACCTCAGCTATAGGATACTACAACCGTTAACAAAGCATATCACATGCAATATCGACTTTAAACATTCAATTAATCAATAAAACATTCCATAATCTGAATGTAGCATGATTTATTAACAAAAACAATTCTTAAAAAAGCTTACGAAAGATCTCAAACCAACCCAGAATCAAATAAGGACTTAATTGGAATCTTAAGAAAAAGTTTGGAAATTTCAGTAAAAAAGGGTCACACAGTCGTATGCTTAGACTGTGTGAAAAACTAAAACTGTGTAGAAGGGATCCGCAAGGCCGTGTAGCCAAGCCATGTAACTAACTAAATTCATGTAGACTTAGATACAAAATTTCAACTTATAATCACACAGCTGTGTACTTGGATCGTGTAACAAACTAAAACCGTGTAAACTAATGACTATATGAACAATTCCACATGGGTGTGTGGCCAGCCCATGTAAAATACTGTAAACGTGTGGTGCACATGATATATAATTCCTATGGAGCACACAGCCGTGTCACAAGCCTATATGTGACACACTGTCGTGTGGCATACCATGTAAAGCATAAATGAGTCTTTAAATGCACAATTTAAACCAACCATCAAAGGAACCTATGATACACATTTCAATCAATCCATGCATGTTCAAAACAACCACATTTAATACAAAAATACAACTTATAACATCACCCTAAATGCCTAACCAATATGCAACAATTTGTAACACATTTTAACAACACTAAATCAAACCATTCACTTATAAACATGCCATAATATTGATACTTATTCACTCACCATATCAAAATTATGCTAAAGTGCTAAACTCATCAAATAGAGCAAGCAAAACTATCAAATACATGTTGATGCCAACAAACCAACACAAGAACAACACATTGATACATTACGTTTATATTCACATCAAAAGAACCGATTTATAAGGTCCAACCACACATATATACATAATCATTATCACCTATTTACATGCAACTTATAACAGGGCCAAAATGTTCAAAAGTCTACCGAAGGGTTTCATAGATAGTGTGAGCTCCGATAAAATGATCCAATCGACAGCATGATTTCTGACAATCTACAAGACAGAAAACCAAACAAAGCAAAACAATGGTAAGCTTACTTAGAGCTTAGTAAATTTGTATGAAATTAAACATAACATACCTGAAATTTCATTTCTCAATCATTCAAAATGACATACAAACATGGTATTCCTTTTCACCTTACACAATTCACGCCATAACTGTTACACCTTATACCCGGTCTGGTTGCCAAACCCTAGTAATAGAATGTTAAAAATAATTATAAACCATTTACATACAAATTATAATTGAAAATTTTGAATTAATTATCACACAATAAATAATTAATTTAACATGTATTTCAATAGATTTCGAATTAATATCGAGCTTACGAAAGTTTACGAACAAGGGTCAATTTGGAAAATTAACAAAAAGTTAGGAAAAACCTAAAAAATAGGGGCCACACAACCATGTCCCCTGATCTTGTGCGAGAGACAAGCCCGTGTGAGGTGGGTCACACGGTCGTGTCCCCTAATCATGTGCGAGAGCTAAGCTCGTTTGAGGTGGGTCACACGGCCGTGTCACTGGGTCGTGCACCAAAAATTATCTAAAACCTATAGGCCACAATGTCGTGTCTTAAGCCGTGTAAGGCACACAATCGTGTGCCAGGCCGTGTGTGCCTAAAAAATTACCTTCAAAACAAGCTTTGTAACCCTATTTCACTTATGTCACAAGCAACCAAATATACCATATCACAATCAATTCCAAAAGCATTATAATTATGCCAAAACATCATTTACAACAATCATCCTAAGTGCATAACTATGCCACAATTGACACCTTTATACACAATGCAACCAAAATATAACAATATGTCATTAAGGCACCTCAACATGTTCAACTAACCATGCATTTTCAAACCTTTTTAAAGACATAATGAAACATTCAAATTCAACTATTAAAACATGCACAAAACATGCCATTCATTGCAAGACCAAAAAAAATGTAAAAATCATCATTTTCACATCTATACATCAACCAAATACACACCTAGCATATTACCTTCTCAACCATTAAGTCATTATGCATATATGCCAAACTACTTCAACAAGATAATATTAACATAACCACTTTCAACACATACATATACATTTATATACTTGATCCTCAAAATGCCAACAAATCCAAGATAAACATTATTTAACCAATAAAACCTTAGTTACATGCCTTGACCAAAATAAAAATATCACCAACACTTGAGTTTGAGATTATTGTTAGATGCTTGAAATTGATGATTGAATCAAAAAGTACCTAATTTGCGCTCAAGAAACAAAATTGTACGTTGAGTATAACTCAGTGGTATTTCTATATCAAAACTTTAAATCATAATATATGTCATGCAAGGCATGAATCAACAAATGAGAGTTCAAATGCAAATTAATATGACTACCTACATGTCAAAATATATAACTCATTTATACAGTCAAATTATACATTTCCGAATCTATAATTCAATATTCACTATCCATCCTCATTTCAGTTTATAATAATAAATTTCATAATTCCACAACATAATCTCACCAACTAATCATCAATTCACATATGTTCTAGCACAAAGCATCACAAATCAAATTAAATTGCACGATTATAACTATATATCATATTTTTAAAGTTATTCAATTTAGTCCTTATCACAAAAACTAATTTAAATCGAATTTAATTCATCTTGTTCTATCATTTGCAGCTTACCTTATGTTATTACCATGTAACGCAATTCGTAATGAAGCAATTGAAAAGGGATAGGGTTATAGAAATACAGACCGTAAACTCAGAGCTATTTGTCGATGACTTTATCTTTTCCTTTCTGTTTTGAGAAATTTGGGTCGATGTTAGCTACGGATTAACATAAATACACCAAATCATCAATGCACAATCATTTTCACAAGCAATTGCTCATTTATGTGACTTTTTCATTTTATTCAATTTAGTCCCTAAAACTGGAACTAACATAACTTTATATTTAAGCCTCAAATTTTTATTTTGATTTCACTATTGAGCAAATTCAACTTTCTATTTTTATTTCTATCAAAAATTTCAAATCTTATGCAATTTAATCCCTATTGCACAAAATCGTCAATTGGTTTTACAATTTAGTCCTTTTTTTCAATACTAAACTTAAAATCTATTAGAATATTACCAAAAGCTTCAACTATCTAACAATGGCAACTTCCTAATTCTTTAACAATACCGAAAAATTCAACATAGGTCGGGTAGTTTGAACTAACAAGATTCTGAATATATAAAAACTACAAGAAAATGACTAAATTAAACTAACCAAATTAGGGCTTGAAATTTGAAAACCTAAGGTTGTTCGTCTACCTCCCTTGCTTCTTTGCTTTGAATTGTTTGGGATGAAAAGATAAAAATAATTTTTTTTCTCTTTCCATCCACTAGTTTGTCATATTTTTCATTTAATTAAATTTTGTTTTATTTTATATTTTAATTAATTAATGTTTATATAACATACACATGTATCACACTTAGTTAACTGACCATATATCTTATAATTAAGGTTTATTCTCCATTTAAGTCCCTTGTATTAAATTTTAATTATAAATCTGTAGTAATTCACACTTTTATCACTTATGTGATTTAGTCTTTGTACGCTAATTAAGCCCTAATTCAATAAAATTACTCGACCGAAATTCAATTCACTTCCACTATAATTCTGAAAATATTAAATAATAATAATTACAGGTTTGATTTACGAAAATGAGGTCTCGGTACCTCAATTTCCAAAACCATTGACTTTACAACAGATACACTTGTACCTTGTGTAACTTTCCAAATAACCAAAATTATTAGACGAAGCTTCAGTCTAATATTGTAATAACCTCGTTATATTACTGACTTTATCATCAGAAAATAGAATTTTGAAATCACCATTTTCAACACCACTGACTTCCAGGTCGTTACAATAACTAACTTGGTTACAATAGCTAACTTGGTTAGTATATTATTACATAATGATCAACACCACTAGCTTTGAGTTGCAGTAGGTGAGTCTTAAGTGAGTCCTTGATATCGACTTTTACAAGTCTTTCTAGATAAGTTTTTTCTGATCGATGTTCCAGAAGCGAAGAACGAGTACATGAATGATTGCCAAAAATATGCATGTATTCTTGATATAAGTCCTGGTGAGTTTAAAATATAATGTATTGTGTGTATGAGTATATGTGATTCTATGAAGTAACTATGTGTGTGTCCAGAATGTATAATGTGAGATGTTATTGTGTTGATGTGCATGAAACATTTGTTGATGTATAACTTTATTAGGAAAATGAGTCAGCCTACCTGAAGGTGTGTAATTGTGTGACGTGTGATTTGAAATGTTTGAGAATGAGGTGTATCTGAGTGCAGTAAGGTTGTAATGTATGTTTGGTAACAGCAGTGATATTTGATGAAGTTCGTCAGAACAGTAAAATAAATTATGATACGACCATTCTGAAGACAAGTGATATGACCATTCTGAAGACAAGTCCATGGCCATGGCATATTTTGGAAAGGGCAGATGATCCACATTGATTGACTAGGGTCATCTGCGTGTGATGATGGGCAAAACTCACGTGAAGTGAGTTTAGGCAAATCCATATCGTAAACACGACAGTTTTTAAGATGCCTGAGTGGCATTTTGCTAGCCTTTCTGGTGCACTATGTATATAGCCTTTGTGGCATATTCTGATTTGGCCATTGTGGCATTCTGGTAGCCTTTGTGGTGTATTCTGATAAGTTATGTCAAGGATATGGAATGTTTGTAGTTTTTCTTTGAACTATTTCATGTTATAATCGAATAAATTTGGGTGTTCAAAGAAGTTATCAACTATAATCATTTGTTGGTATGAAATATGGGCATATTCTCAATAAGAAGAGTTATACAAGTATTCATTGGTTTAATTTCATCTATGAGATGTAAAGTAGGATGTTTGAATAGAGAAGAAGAAGTAGTATGGTCGAGTATGATCTGAAGTTAGCCAATGAGTTAAGTTAAGGTTCATTCGAAAGGTATGGTAAGTGGCAGATAGGTATGTGTATATGCTTGTTTGTTGTTATAATGGTATCAGCCTAAAGTAGATTGGGAAATCCAAATAAAACAAGATGAAGAGATTAGCATATAAATTATTAAAGGTAGAGTGTATTTCAAACTCACTAAGTTCTGATAACTTATAAATGTTATGTTTTTGTTACATCTCTATACAAATACTCTCTCATCTCAATTCAATTTCATAACTTAGTTTCACCCGGAGAACTATAATAAATTAACCTTGGATACTAGGGATAGATTTGCTCACACGAGCCATAAGTAACATTAACCTTTATTTGATGTTGCTCACACAAGTTGTGGAGAATCCACAACAAATGTAGGATCTTAGCCATCGGTAAGGTATCCAACACCGGTAAATAGTACCTGCTAAAATATAAACACCAGCACATAGTGCCTACTATACTTATACCCTAATGACACGTCATTTGTATCCTAACCATTCCCTAAGTTCACTTGGGCATTAATTCCATATTTGATTTATTTCATTCTTTTAACATCATCGTATACATATACTACAACCATTTGCATGTACATATCACTTGCACTTATCAATTTAAACTTCAATTTATAGTTTCATCCTTCAATACCAAATTCAATAGTTTTGGTAATTCCATCACAAATAATACACTCATACATAAGTACAATACAAACATATCAATTATGTAAACGAAATAAGCATTATACGTGTAACACACCTAACCCGTCTCCGTCGGTGGACTAGGGTTACAAAGAATTACCGGAGTTTACAATTCAAACGAACACATACTTATAAACATTTCGTATAATATTAATAAACATATTCAATCCAAACAAAAACATTCATATTATCCTTTATACGAGCCCTTGAGACCCTAAAAACATGTTAGAAACAAGTCTGGACTAAATAACTCAAAGAATTTTTCCGGAAACAAAGCAAATTTTCAAAATTGCAAGGGTCACATGGCCTTGTGGCCAGGCCATGTGGGCATTCGAAGTAGGGCCTATAAGAGAAAATGGATAGTGTGATATAGCTCTGACAAGCTTCCAACCTAAACAAGCTTCTGATACACTATAAGACACGAAAAATAAGACAGAGAAAGCATATAAGCTTAGTAAGTTAGTCTAACATAAAATATAACTTACCATTTCAATACATAATAGGTAAGATAACATGGCATAATCCAACTACACTTGGCCAAAGCATAAACATGTACACCAAACATGTTAGCCATTTGATCATATAACATAGGCTATGTAATCAAGAAGGAACACAACATATAATTATATCTCATACACATGTATCATCCATTTCAATCCTCATAATGCCATACTATACTAATTCAATGTAATTCACATATGTCCCTGTATTAGTTCATATTGAACTCTCACCATTTGTATCAGAGAAGTACCCGTTGAACCGTTTAGAATACCGTGGGATACTCGGGATAGTTCACACATAGTGTGCTAAATCATATAACTGTAATTGCTCAAATCTTGTACATGTATGCTCATACGAGCTGTGCAAATGGGCTTTCTCACACAAGCTATGGGTCGGAACTTAGCTACACGATGCTACTCACATGAGCTGTGGACTATCCGCAACACATGCTAGACCTCAGCCATCGCTAGGACGTTTAGGACCAGCACCCGAATCGTGTAAACCCTAATGACATGTCATTTGTATCCTAAAAATTCCTACAGTTCAAACGGGGCTCGAAAATTATCGTACTTCATTGGATATGCAACCGTATATACATGTAGCAACTTTCCAATTCATGCATACTTCAAAATAAAACATATAATCACAATTAAATCACACGAACTTACCTCGAAAAGTATAAATAGATACGGAGGCGATTAATCTAAGGCTTTCTTTTTACCTCGATCTAAAGTCGTACGAGGTCTGTCTTAATCTATACGGATAAATTAGGCTTAATTTAATATGTGTTTTTATTCAATTTAACCCAAAATCATATTTTGGAAAATTACCATTTACCCCTATACTTTTAATTTCTTTGCAATTTAATCCCTAGCTTATAAAAATGAAAATTTATGAAATTTCACCATAACCCACTATAGCCGAATATCAATTAGGTCCCCAGCAAGCCCTACATTTCAATTATTTCATAATTTCACCATGTAAAATTTCCATTTTTCAATTAATGTTAAAACCTTAGTAGTTTAACAGTTTCGAAAGTTAGTCCCCGGGCTAGGTAAATTAAGCTACAATGATCCTGAAAACATATAAATCAATAAAAACGAGACAAAAATCACTTACCAATCAAGGAAACAAGAATGGTCAAACCCTAGCACAACAATGGCTACTTTTCTCTCTAATTTTCTAGTGAAGACAAATTTTAAACATGAAGACTTATTTTTATTTTATTTTATTTTACTTATCATTTAATTACCAAATTACATAATTAACCTTTAAAAACATTATAAATTTCACAAATGCCAAGCCATCACATTCCACTAACTTCATTAGTGGTCTAATTACCATATAAGAACTCTTAATTTAAGATTCTATAGCTATTTAATACCTTTAGCTACTAGAACTAAACTTTTGCCCTTTACGCGATTTAGTCCTTTTTATCAATTTGAGCATGTAAACAGCAAAATTTCTTAATGAAATTTTTATACGGTACTACTATCATGTTGTAGGCAAAATAAAATAATAATAAAATAAATTTTTCGACTTCAGATTTGTGGTCCCGATACCACTGTTTCCATTTCACTGAAAACGGGTTATTACAACTCTCCCCCTAAATGAATTTTTGTCCCTAAAAATCTTACCAAAAAAAAGGTTTGGATATTGTTTTCTCATAGCTTCTTTGAGTTCCCAGGTAGCTTTTTTTATTCTGTGCAGTTGCCGGAGAACTTTTACTAAAGCTATGTTATTGTTTCTTAATTCTTTCACCTATCGTGCCAGAATTCTGATTAGTTCTTCACTGTACGACATATCAGGTTGAATCTCAACATCATTCGGGGAGATAACATGTGAAGGGTCAGATCAATACCGTTGTAACAGCCCGATTTTAGTTAAATCAGAATAGTGGTTTTGGAACCACAAATCTGAGGTAGTAAAATTATTTTAATATTATTTTTGGTAATTATAGTATGTTATTTAATAGGTGTAAAAATTTCGTGATTTAATTTTACCGATTGGTAAGTTAATTTGATAAAAAAGACTTAATCGTGTAAAATACAAAAGTTGCATACTATTTGTTTAAAGTAGACCAAAGGTCCTTATGATGTTATTATGCCATTGATAAGGTTAATGGACATTAATGGCCTTATATTTGATGATTAAATAGTTTAATAACTAAGGGTAAAATAGTAAATTATGTGTTAATGTGTATTTAATAAAAAAACATAAAAATTAGTGATATTATTCATCTTTCTCACCGAACATCAAAAGAAGAAAGACCGTTTGAAGCATTTTAGGGTTCGGCCCTTTGCATTCTTGATTTAGGTATGTTTTAAGCTTAGTTTTTGATGATTTTTTACGTTTCTGAGATCGTTGCTTCGTATTCTAGCTAGCCCATGCTTTAATTTTTTGGATTGGTTGATGAATTTGTGAGTTGCCATTGATGATAGCTTGATTTTTTTATTTTTTGATGATGAAAAATAAATATTTGATGTTAGATTATCATGTTTTATAAAGTGATTTTTGATGAAAATGCAAATTAGGGATTAAATTGTGAAATGTGTAAATTGAGTGGTTGAAATATGAAATGAATGCAAGTTGTGGGCTGCTAGGAACCCCTAATGAATTCAGCTAAGCATGGGTGTATTGAAATTTTGTGTAATTTGTGATTTTGTGAAATAGGGACTAAATTGAATAAATGTGGACCTTAAGGGGCTAAAGTGGAAAATGCTCATTTATGTGTTTTTGGATGAAATTGAATGAATATGCTTGTAAATAAATTAAATTTTAATTGATTTAGATCAAAAAAGAAAGAAATCGGAGTTAGATCGAGGAAAATCGAAAGTTATCGAGTAATCGATCCGATTTGTCAATTTTGAATACGAGGTAAGTTCATAAGTAAATAAATGTTTTGAAATTAAATATAAATTTTTATACATTGTCGAATTTGATTAATTATAGATATACATTACCGAATTGAATTGTTTTTGGTTATACATTCTTGATATTGAATTGTATATTACATAAGTTGTCGAAATGATTCATATATGGTGAACATTCTTTGAAAATAATATTTATATGGTTATTCATTGCTGAAATTGAATTATATAGGTATATAAGTTGATGAAATGATTCGTATATGGTTGAACATTGCTGAAAATAATTTTTATATGGTTATACATTGTTGAAATTAAATTGTTTATGAATATAGGATGTCGAATTTGATTTGTATATGATTATACATTGCCAAATTTGATTCTTATATGGTTATATATTGCCGAATTGCTTGGTATATCAATATTCATTGTTGAATTTGATTCGTATATAAATATATATTGCTGAATTGATTGGAGCATTAGATGACCGGTTTCATGTATGAAATGATTTAATTATGAAGTCGATAACTCAGGATGAACCTTAGAAAATGTATTTGATATAGATTACATGACATTAGTACTTCAAAGGTGTGATTTTGTGTAAGACCATATCTGGGACATTGGCATCGAAGTAAGAAAATGTGTAAGACCATGTCTGGGACATTAGCATCATATATGATTCGTATAAGACCCTGTCTGGGACAGTGGCATCGATATGCGTTAAAATGTAAGACCATACCCGGGATATGGCATTATACGAATTTTATATGATTTTTGTGTGCACTTAACAAATCCGAATGTGAATTTGAGCTGAATGACTTAGGTAGTATGAGGTTTACATGTTCATTTGAAAATAAGGTAAGTGAAGTGATTTACTATGGTAATTTGGAATATAAGAAATAAATGATTTTATATATGAATGTTATTAGTTAAATTTTGGCCTATTTTGGATTAAATTAAATAAGTTCTCGTGTTGAAATAATTGCTTATGACAATCTGAGCTTTTTAAAGCTTACTTTATATGCTTTATTATTATTTTATAGATTTTGAAAGCTAGCTCAAGTTCGGGGATCATTCAGGATCATCGTCACACAATCAATCACTATTTCAGTACTTTAAAAGTTTGTATTTTCAACTTATGCCATGCATAGGCTAGTCTTGATAAGATTCATTTTGATTTTTATATATATAGCCATGCGAAAATGGTTTGATAATGATACAAATGATTGAGTATTTTCGGCCATTGTATATAAATGTATGGTGTTTTGGTTATATGTTTAGGTTAAGTAACAAATTAGTTGATGATGTGTTATTACTATAATATATAAGATCTCGTAAGCTAAGATATGTATAAAAGATTGTTTTATATGTTGATTGTTAGGTACGGTTGGTGATGGTAAAAGATGACTATGTTTTGTAAAAGTTTAATCAGTCACTTGAGCAAGTAAAATGTGTTGGGTTTAAAATTGTTGTTTAGTTATGTAATGGTACCTAGTTAAGTTTTTGTTTGAAATTGGTATGATCTATAAATGAATAATTGGTTATTCGAATGATTTGATTGTTGATCATATGTTTCTGCTATTGAATCTATATAAATTTAAAGCATATGTAATATGTTCCAATGGATGTTGGTTGTCTCGAAGTTTGAATAATTAAATGGTTATGATTTGGTTAGATTTCAAAGCATGAGTTGTAATAAAGAACTGTGTTAGACTGGGTTGTGTTCGGTAGTGCCTCGTAACCTTTTTCGACGGCGGATACGGCTTAGGGGTGTTACAACCGTCATAACATAGACACGTGAAAAACATTATGAATCTTTTCTAATTCTGACGATAAAGCTAATCGATACACAACAGGTCTGATTCTTTCAGTAATCTTATACGGCCTGATAAATCGCGGACTTAGCTTTCTTTTGCGATCAAACCGAAAAACTTTCTTCCAAGGTGATACTTTCAAAAACACTCTATCACTGATTTGAAACTCTATGTCTTTACGCTTAAGATCTGCATATGATTTCTGACGATCTGAAGCTGCTTTCAAACTATCTCGGATCACTTTTACTTTTTCTTCAGTCTCACAAATCAAATCAACCCCGTATACCTTTCTCTCACTGAGCTCAGTCCAATATAACGGTGTTCGGCATTTACATCCATACAAAGCTTCATATGGTGCCATCTTTATGCTCGAGTGATAGCTGCTATTATATGCAAATTCAACCAATGGCAAATATTTTTCTCAGTTGCCTTCAAACTCTAATACGCAGCAACGAAGCATATCCTCGAGTATCTGAATTACTCGCTCGGACTGACCATCTGTCTGAGGATGAAATGTCGTGCTAAAATGCAATCGCATGCCTAAAGCTTCCTGTAACTTTCCCCAAAATTGTGATCAAAACCACGGATCTCTATCCGAGATGATGGAAACTGGCACTCTGTGTAATCTAACAATCTTAGATACGTATAACTTAGCTAATTTCACAAGGGAGTAATCTGTGCATATCGTAATAAAATATGCTGACTTCGTCAAACAATCAATGACAACCTAAATGACATCTTTCTTTCTCGAAGATCGGGGTAAACCCAATACGAAATCCATAATAAGTCGATCTCATTTCCACTCTGGTATCATCACTGGCTGTAATAATCCAGAAGGTACCTAGTGTTCAGCTTTAACTTGCTGACGTACTAAACATCTAGATACAAAGTCAAAAATCTCGCGTTTCACTCCTGGCCACCAGTACATCTATTTTATATCACTGTACATCTTATTACTTCCCAAATTAATAGACAAGCTAAAACTACAAGCTTTGTGTAAGATTCTCTAAATGAGCTCTGGATTCTTCGGTACACAAATTCTACCTCTGAACAATAAGCAATCATTGGGTCCTATCTGAAATTCTGAATCAAAAGTTGACTCACACTGTGCCCATTTAGCTAGCAACTCAACATCACATTTTTGAGCTTCACAGATCTATTGTAAAAACATCGGTCTAGCTTTCAACTCAGCTAAGATCGAGCCATCATCAGACAATGTCAGTCGCATATTCATCGCTCGCAAAGCAAATAAAGACTTTTCCTGGATGATAATCAATGATCAACTCATAATCTTTTAATACTTCGAGCCACCTACACTATCTCAGATTCAAATCTTTCTGTAGCATTAAATATTTCAAACTCTTGTGGTCGGTAAATATATGACATTTTTCACCGAACGAATGGTGTCGCCAAATTTTCAACGCAAACACAATAGCTGCCAACTCTAATCATGTGTCGGATAATTCTTTTCAAGCGAATTTAACTATCTAGAAGCATAGGCTATCACTTTACCTTCTTGCATCAAAACACAACCTAAACCATTCAAAGATGCATCGCTAAAAATTACAAATTCTTTACACAATTCAGGTTGAACCAAAATTGGTGCCTCACTCAATAGTGCTTTCAACTGATTAAAACTTTGCTGTACTTCTCGAAACATTCAAATTGCACATCTTTCTTTAATAGCCGCGTAATCAGTGTAGCTATAATCGAGAATCCTTTGACGAATTTTCAGTAATAACAAGCTAATCCCAGAAAACTTCTAACATTGGTTACATTTTTCGGTGGTTTCCAGTCAACAATTGCTGAAATTTTATTCAGATCAACTCTGATACCTTTAGCTGATACTATATGTCCCAAAAAATCGACTTCTCGGAGCCAAAACTCACATTTTCTAAATTTAGCAAAAATTTGTTTATCTCGCAAGGTTTGCAACACAATTTGCAAATGTTCAGCATGCTTGGACTCATCTCATGAATATGTCAGAATGTCGTCAATAAATACCACAACAAATCTATCTAAATACAGTCTAAATATTCTGTTCATCAAATCCATAAATAGTGTAGGTGCATTAGTTAAACCATATGGCATCACAAGAAATTCATAGTGTCCGTACCTAATTCTGAATATAATTTTTGATAAATCTGAATCTTTAACTCGCAGCTGATAGTAGCCAGAACGAAGATCAATCTTCAAAAATACCGTGGCACCTTTCAACTGATCATACAGATCATCAATTCGAGGCAGTGGATATTTATTCTTTCCTGCAACCTTATTGAGCTGATGGTAATCAATACACAATATCATCGATATGTCCTTTTTCTTAACGAACAGAACTGTTGCACCCCAAGGTGAAAAATTGGGTCGAGCAAAACCCTTATTTGTCAATTATTTTAGTTGTACTTTCAACTCTTTCAACTCAGTAGGAGCCATTTTGTAAGGTGCTATCAGTATCGGTGATGTCCCCGATATAAGTTTAATAGCAAACTTAACCTCTCTAATCAATGGTAATCAAGGTAACTCCTCTAGAAATACATCAGGATACTCACAAACCACTAGTACTGACTCGAGCTTCGATTCAGACACTTTAGAATCCAATACTTAAGCAAGATAAGCGTCGTAACCTTTTCTCAGATGTTTCTACGCTGACATAGCTAAAATAACAATAGGCAACCCACTCGAACTATCTACTTCAATACGAAGCATCTCACCATTCTGACATTTCAATACAATAAGCTTTAGTATACAATTCACAACAGCGTCGTGTAGAGTTATCCAATCCATGCCCAAAATTACATCAAATTCATCAATCGATAACAGCATTAAGTCAGGCAAAAAACTGTAACCTCGAGTCAAAAGGACAATTCTTGCAAACTTTATCAACTAGCACATACTGACCAAAGGGGTTCAACACTTTAACCATGAATTCAATGGACTCAATAGGTAAATTCTTACTAGATACTAAATTCGTGCAAACATAAAAATGGGTTGAACCCAGATCTATCAAAGCAGTAACATCAGTATCAAAAATAGAGAAAGTACCGACAATGACATCTAGTACAGAAGTATTCTCTCGTGCACGAATAGCATAAGCCCTAGCTGGTATCTCACAGCAGAATCTTTTGTAACACCGCGACTGCCACTCACATTTCCAGGATTATGAAGTGGTCTACCTCTCACAACTGTGTTGCTCAGTCTCATAGCTTGAGCTTTTTCTTTCCTGGATTTCTCTAGGCAATCTCTAAGATAATGGTCGAAGGAACCACACCTGAAGCACACTCCGTTCTTCAGTCGACACTCACCATAATGTGGTCTTTTATAGTGCTTGCACTCGGGTCTTACATCTCTGACACTACCCACACTCGCTACAGATGTAGCCTGAGATTTTGGACTCGAACGTCAGTTGCCTCTTTCTCTACTGGAGTACCCCACTAAAGCTGTAGAACGGTTGTGATGTTCTTTTGCTCTTTGATACTAACTGATATGACTTCCCAGTCGATCTCTTTCTCGAGTCTCTAGCTTCAAAATTAGCATGCCTTTTCTCTTTACTCAGTTCATCGGCTTTGTACGCTTGATCAACTATGACAACAAATTATTCCAACTCAAGAATTCTGATTATAAGCTTTATATCTTTATTCAATCCTTCCTCAAACCTCTTATACATGGAAGTCTTAGTTGGAATACATTCACGAGTATATTTACTCAGTCTAACAAATTCCCGCTCGTACTCTGACACAGACATACGGCCCTATTTGAGCTCAAGAAATTCTTTACGTTTCTAGAAACCTCTAACTAATGTATTTCTTTTGGAACTCAGTTTGAAAGAATTCCCAGGTGATCTGCTCTCTCGGAAAAATATAAATCAATGTATTCCACCACTGATAAGCCAAATCTTTCAACAATGATAACGCACATTTAAGACATTCAGCCGATGAACAACATAGTTTGTTGAAAACCCATTGTGTTCTCTAACCAGAATTTTACTCTCTCGGGATCATCTTCAGTAGTAGCTTTGAATTTCTCAGCCCCGTACTTACGAATCTTATCAACTAGTGACTTATTAACCCGTATGGATTCCAAACCTTGAGGAATAATGGGGACCGGTTGGGGAGTAGAAGGGGTTGGAGGTTGTTAAGCTGTCGGGTTCGTCCGTACGAACTCGATAAACAATTCATTTATTATTTGGAAGAAAGCTTCCTTAGCCTCTCCTCCCCGGCTTTCAGATACAGGCCTTGTACTGCTCGATTTTACTCCGTGAACGGAGTTTTGAGCGTTACTCTCAACTTCATCGGAGTCAGCTCGATTGGATGTCATTGCTATAAGAAAACACATTTTAAATCGGTCAGGAGATATCACACTATCACAAGTTATATAATGGATTGTATAGCTAGACTCATATACGCTACATTCAGTCCGAGAATCGACTAAACTGTAGCTCTAATACCAATAAATGTAACGCCCCTAACCCGTATCCGTCTTCAAACTAGGGTTACAAAGCATTACCGGAGTTTACAATTCAAACGAACACATACTTATAGACATTTTATATCATATCAATAAATATATTAAATCCAAACCAAAACATTCATATTATCCTTTATACGACCCCTCGAGACCCTAAAAATATGTTAGAAATAAGTCGGGACTAAATCAGGAACTCAGAGAATTTTTCAAGAAACAAAGAAAATTTTCAAAACTGCAGAGGTCACAAGGCCGTGTGGGCATTCGAAGTAGGGACACACGACCATGTCCCAGCCCGTGCCCTTACTCGTGTAACTCATTGACTTGGGTCACACGGCCAAGTCACACACCCGTGTGCCAGGCCGTGTACCCTTCGAAGTAATTATACACGCCCGTGTGCCAAGCTGTGTGCTAGGCCGTGTAACAGTCTGACTTGTAACCTTTTGAAGCCATTTTACAAGCCAATTTTCTCACCCATCTTGGCATGTACCTACACCCAAAATTTGCACATATATACAAGCCATAAAAAGGCACCAAAATCATGCAAAATCAAGATATGAACACAAGGTATAATAACATAAAACCAATATGCCCATAGACACATCGAATGGCAACATGTAAATATGTATAACCATGTACTCAATTTGGTCAAAATGATCATGTACTCAATTTGGTCAAAATGATCAACTAACTTCCAACTAGATTTACATCAATACATACCATAAATTTTACTTACCAAAACACAAACCATTTGGTACCAAAATGCTAATCTATAAGTAGTAACAAGTAACCATATAAATCATACATAATAAGGTAGCAATTCACCATATAATCAATATATTGCAAGGCACATATACCATATGCATATTTAGGCTATCATTCCATCTTCCAACATTAAAACAAAACAAGTCAAACATCAACCATATTAATATCCATATTTACAGGCCAAGGTTGAATTCATTTGGACACCAAAATACCATGGCTTGAAACCAAATGACCATTTCAACAATCAAACATATAGGCCAACATTAGCCAAAATACCTATACATGCCATTATAACCAAAATCAAAACAACCGAAAGTACCAAAAGAGCCGATGGATAGTTTGATATAGCTCTGACAAGCTTCCAACCCAAACGAGCTTTCAATACACTATAGGACACAGAAAATAACACAAAGTAAGCATATAAGCTTAGTAAGTTCGTATAACATAAAACATAACTTACCATTTCAATACATAATAGTTAAGATAACATGGCATAATTCAACTACACTTGGCCAAAGCCTAAACATGTACACCAAACATGTTAGCCATTTGATCATATAACATAGGCTATTTAATCAACAAGGAACACAACATATAATTATATCTCATATACATGTATCATCCATTTCAATTCTCAATATGCCATACCGTACTAATTCAATGTAATTCACATGTCCCTGTATTAGTTCGTATTGAACTCTCACCATGTTGTATCAGATTAGTACCTGTTGAATCGTTTAGAATACCTGGGATAGCTCAGACATAGTATGCTAAATCATATAACTGTAATTCGACAAATCCTGTACATGTATACTCACACAAGCTGTGAAAATAGGCCTGCTCACACGAGTTGTGGATCAAAATGTAGCTACACGATACTGCTCACATGAGTTGTGGAGTATCTGCAACACATGTTGGACCTCGTCCATCGCTAGGACATTCAGGACCAGCACCCGAATCAAGTAAACCCTAATGACATGTCATTTGTATCCTACAAATTCCTAAGGTTCAAACAAGACTCGGTAATTATCGTAATTCATTGGATATGCGACCGTATATACATGTAGCAACTTTACAATTCATGTACATGTCAAAATAAAATATATAATCACAATTTAATCACACGAACTTACCTCGACAAGTATACGTAGATACGGAGACGATTAATCCAAGACTTTCTCTTTGCCCGGATCGAAAGCCGCACGAGATCTATCTTGATCTATACAAATAAATTTAGGTCAATTTCATATGTGTTTTATTCAATTTAACCCAAAATCATATTTTGGAAAAATTATCATTTTACCCTTATACTTTTAATTTATTTGAATTCAATCACTAGCTCATAAAAATGGAAATTTATGAAATTTCACCACAACCCACTATAGCCTAATATCAATTAGGTCCCTAGCAAGCCCTACATTTCAATTATTTCACAATTTCACCATGTAAAATTTCCATTTTTTAATTTAATCCCTATTTGATAATTTTATCAAAAATCATTTAGCAAAAGTTGTTTATCTATCAAAAACTATCTATTTTCCATCATCAAACATCAAAAATCATGTATATTCATTAATGGTAAAACCATAATAGTTTAACAGTTTCACAAATTAGTCCCCAGGCTAGCTAGATTAAGCTACAACGATCCCGAAAACACAAAAATTAATAAAAATGGGACAAAAATCACTTACCAATCAAGGAAACAAGAATGGTCGAACCCTAGCTCAACAATGGCTTCTTTTCTCTCTAATTTTCAGTTGAAGACAAAGTTTAAAGATGAAGACTTATTTTTATTTTATTTAACTTATCATTTAATTACCAAATTACATAATTAACCTTTAAAAACATTATAAATTTCACAAATGCCAAGCCATCACATTCCACTATATTCATTAGTGGTCTAATTACCATAAAAGGACTCTTACTTTAAGGTTCTATAGATATTTAATACCTTTAGCTACTAGAACTCAACTTTTGCACTTTACGCGATTTAGTCCTTTTTATCAAATTGAGCATATAAATGGTAAAATTTCTTAACGAAATTTTTATACGGTACTACTATCATGCTATAGGCAAAATAAAATAATAATAAAATAAATTTTTTGACTTTGAATTTGTGGTCCCGAAACCGCTGTTCCAATTTAACTGAAAATGGGCTATTACTATACGAACTTACCTAACCAAAACAACAACAAACACAACACCAATGACTATTCTGCAGTTTTTTTCTTTCCCGTGTTTATCAACCGGTTTGTTCCGTTTCTTGACCTATATAATCAATTAATTCAATTATAAACTCTAAATACCTGCAAATGTCTAAACATATGCATATGACCCTTTAATAAAATTTTACAACATTTTTCTAAACTCTTACCTTTTATTCAATTTAGTCCCTAAAACCAAAAATTACATTTTTTTATATTTAAGCCCCTTTTTTCAAATTGTTTTCAATTTTATCCTTTTATAACCTTCAAGAACTGAAAATTTTAGCAACACATGCTAAATTCATCATAATTTCAATTTAGTCCTTAAACATAAAACTAACAAAAATTCACTTACAATTTAGTCTTACTTAGCATCTAAGCTTAACATGCAACCATTTATCACTAGAAACTTCAAAAATAATCAATGGTAACCTTTCAAAACTTTAACAATTTCACAAAATATTCCCTGGGCCAGCTAAATCAAGCTCTCGGGATTCTAAAAACATAAAAATTACAAGAAACTGACTCGAAATTACCTTAGAATCAAACAACTTAGAGTTGATGTGAAGAACCCTATTTCTTCCCCTTATTTTCCGATGAAGATAAAGATGGAAAGGAATATCTTATGTTTATTTTCTTTCTTTTTTTTTATTACCATACTTATTATATTATATAATTATAATATTAACTTATTAATATAATTTGTATTAACCAAACACCTTAAATCGTCCACCATCTTTTTAAGAAGGTCAAATTACTACTTTGATCCTTATCATAAATTAAATTAACCCTTATAAAAAATAAAATTGATATCGATAAATGTTTACAATTTTACGATTTAGTCTTATACTCTAATTGACCCATCAATCAACCAAATTACTGGACCAAAATTTAATATAATTCTATAATAGACTCGTAAATATTAATAATTAATATTTACTTGACTTGATCATCGAAATCGAGGTTCCAAAATCACCATTTTCGATACCACTAAAATGAGTTGTTACAAATATAATAGAATTCCAATATATATATCAACCAATAAATTAAAGAATTCAACTTCGATCGCATAAAATTTTATATGGCTAAAGATTAATAAAATTATTTTAAAATTAAAACATAAATCTCAACAAATTCAAATAATCAAAAGTAATGTCAATTACGACTCAAGAAATTGCATGGATGTTAAACTTTATACAAGTTTCTTTACCAATCAAATTCAATATTATAAATTAGTGTTTCGACATAATATAAATAAATTCTTATAAAATTTTAATCAAATTTCACGTTTTAAGCATATTTAATAATCAAGAATTCGATAATCAAATATTTAATCATCAAATATCATGCATAATATACTTAATCGAATCTTTCTTTATCATTTTCTAAATAAAACAAGTTAATGTTGGATCCGGTGCCCTAAGTATAGTATTTTTGTATTAGTACACTTGTAATTTTTCGAATAGATTGGTTAATAAAATTATTCATTAATTACAATAATACTTTGTATATTGTCCTAGCATGGTTTTTGCATACAAAGTAAATAAAAGCAAATGTTTCTCATTGGTTGTCTAACGTTTAAATTAATACTAAGCGGTATTACGTGGTCGGATCGTAATACGGAAAGACAACTTGTTTTAGTAGACAAACCTAAACATGTTCTTAGTCTAATCGAAAATGAGCAAATTGATTGAAAGACTAATATGTCGTCTATCAAGTCCAAATATGGAGATGTTTTATCTTAGGTATCGGAGTGGATGACTCCCAGAAGATAGAGGCATAGATGTGACTAACTGGACTAACACTACATTGGACAAGACCCATGAAGAATAGGTCCTGAATCCGTTTATAGATTTATTCACTTGTGACGTTTATAATGTGACATACCTAAATCTTGAGGGGATAATGGACTATGTATGCGTGACTCGTACACTTTGATGTAACTAAAAGCCTGAGTTTGAATAGATAATGAACTGAAAACTAGCACGTTGGGTGTACAAATTCTAGAGTATGTAGCATCATTCACAATATTGGAATTCATAGCCCAAGACATGGGCAAATGATATCCTCTCATTAGCATTACATGGTTGATGAAAAGTAAATGTGGCCATCGGTCATTCGTCTTTGTAATGACTAACTTGATTATTATTTTATAGTAATTGACTTTTCATGAAGGAAGATATAATGGTTATTAAGAGATAAAATAGAATCATATTGAGAGAACGAATTATCCCAAAAATATTGTGGATATCCTATAAGGGTAACACACTTATGACAAGGTTATTGGATGAGCACTAATCGAGTTGCTTTCGTAAGGGTATGTCGTTAGGGAGAGCTAGGTCATGATACTATAGGGGAATGACTTCATGACTAAACAAGTTTATAATTAATGGGCGAAAAGCTAGAACTTAATTATAAATCATTAAAGCCTTCATTGCATATGTCTAATCAGTCCCTTTGCTAGCTTGTTGAAACCAGAAATGAATTGCATGTTGAATCAAAATGAACTGAATGAATAGAAATGAAAAAATGGAAAACATTCAAGAAATGATTATGGTTTTCTCCAAAATGAAAATAAAAATGGAGAAAATAAAATCATTTGGAAATTAATGTGGTTTTCTCAAAATGGAAATAAGAAATCAATTCATTTAGAAATGAACATGGAATTCTCAAAAATGATTGGAACATTGAGCTTATGTTTTAAGCTATTTTAAAGCCGAAAATTAAAATAAATCATACGATCATAGTAAACAAGTTTATAGGGGTAAAATTGGGAGTAAAATCGTCATAATTTTATTAGTGGTAAAATTAGGATGAGAAAATTATTTAATATAAATATTGAAGTTTATTTTGGGAAATAGAAAAAAATTTTGGGTTGGATCAGATTATAAAGTATTGGGTTAAAAGCCCGGTAAGTACTTGTAATTGTACCTAATATGGAAGAAGCCCGAAAGCCCCTTATGTAATAAGGGGGGACGACAAACCCTAGTATAATTAACTAGGGTTTTCGCCCCCTACATCCTAGTTGAACTAGGATTTCATTTTTCTAGTTCAAATAAACTTCTCTAATTCATCAAGGGTTCTACCTTCTCTCGCTATAAATAGATGGCACCGGTAGGGCTATTTACACAGCTTTGAGATATCGTTATTCTGCCAAAAGATAGAGAGACTTTTCTTTTCTAAGAGTTAAATATATTTTCCAGAATAACGATTCTATCGGCTTCTATTTGAGAATAGAAATTTTTTTAACCAAAAAGAAAAGAAAATTATTTCTAGTTTTTATGTTTGGTTCAATTTGATCGAGCTCACACTCGAGACAATTCGTGGTATGAGAATAGTAGAGAAGATTGTTTGGTTGAAAGTCAAAAATGACAAAGATCTGTCTATCCGGAAAGACATGTATGATTTTGGTCTAAAGTTTACTGCTATAAATATCACAAACCGGGTTGGTTTTGAAAAATTTTATTTTTCGCTATGCAAGAAAACCGTTTATAACCCGGACTTTTCCAACAATTGGTATCAGAGCTATGATTATTCTAACCGAGACTGAAACTCTCTCACTACTTCATGTATGATTATATTTGATAAGATGTGACATTCTCGTAATCGTATGCATGTTTAGGAGAATTTATGCAAACAAATGTATGTTGCTATTTTATTATTATAGATACTAAAATAATTTTGTCAAAATTGTGATTCCTAGAAATTTAAATGTAATTTTTTATTATCTCGGTCATGTGTAATTTAGATCATGGACTATCATCTCCACGCAAGGTTTTTTTTTTTATTTATTTAAAATAAAATATATGAGCCGAAAATGGACATAGGAATTTTGAAACCTAATTTTTCCCGACAAAACCCAAAAAATCGAGTCATATCCAAACCGATCGAGATGATGTAGACCCAACCCAGCCAAATCGAGAGGTGGCCAACGGTGGTCCGATGACAGTGGCTAGCATGGTCGGTAGTGGTCGACGGGGTCTGACGGTAGTGACACAGAAACTACGATAGAAAGACGGTGACAACAGAAACATGAACAGTACCGCAACAAAAGTCCATAGTTGAAAAATTATAGACCTAAAGTATGTTTTGGGGTGGATTTTTTATTTTTCAATTTTTATTTTTCTAGGATGAAATCATGGAAACTTTGGCTACTCAGAGTCATTTAATTTTATGCTTTTAATTTTATGAGATAAGCATGGTGATAATTATATGACTGTGAATGTATGTTCATCCATATATGAGATAAGCATGCCATATAAATTAGGGGAGAATGCCACATGTACTTATCATGCATAAATTGATCATTCATCATTGAAACCGGATATTAAAAACCTTGCATGTTTTTTAAAATATTGAGTGTGAAAAGGTCCCTAAATAAGACCTACGGCCTCCATCAATGGTCTCTTGTGATGGCATGTCAATTTAACTACCCCACGGTAGGATTGCCATGTCTTACTGAGGAGATTTCTTGAAAGTAAGTAGAACTCTCTTGTGATCATATAATAGTTGGACCGACCTTCATGGTAGGTACTATCATACGATATTTCAAGAAGTTCTATCTTCAAAGAGGACAACTAGTCATAGCATGCTACTTTGTGAGATTGTCCAACGATGACTAATTTGAGGTGCATGATGCAATAGGTGTTGAGTTGATAGTTATACACTCAAGAGTTTCTAGTTAAGTAACTCCCCAAAGAGCTCTACTTAAGTTACAATGGTGGCCAAACGTTACACGATTATTAGTACGTATGAATGCCTAAGGAATTAGGTTCATGTACTAATTGGATGTAAATCCATGTTCTTACTAGTTGATCATGATCACCTATGAAGGTTTGATTCAATGGGTGTAAAAATTATCGTTGCAACGGCTTACAAATGTTTTCAAGGTTTAATAAAACATATGCATCATCTTAATGCATATCATAATGTTGGAAAATATTTTCAAACATTTACTTAATACAAAGATATTAATATATGAATGTTTAAAAATGACACCAACTCCCTTATTGAACATACTCATTGGAAACAAATTGAACGGAAATAACTATAAGGAATGGAAAAGGAAGTTGATAATTTTTAAAACTTGTGAGAAACTTAAAATAGTTCTTGATAATAAGTGCCCTCTGGCCACTCAAGTTGAGGCTAGAAAGTGTTGGGAGGAGTTTGATGAGGTAGCTTGTTGCTATATACTAGCAAGCGTGACCAACACCCTTTATGAGCAACTAGAGAGCTGTAAGACTATCAAAGCGATTCTAAATAAGCTAGAAGACATGTTCGAAGGACAAACTACCTTGACTCGATAGTCTACTATAGCTAGCTTGATGAATGTCCATCAAAATCCCGATACTCTAGTCAAAGACCATATAATAACTCTTATGGGGTACTTTTCTAAGGCTACAAACAATGAGACCAATTTAACCAAAACACTCAAATTGATATCATGTTCAAGACTTTGTCCAAGGACTTTACTGGCTTCTAGGTCGCATATAATATTGGCAACAAAAATCTGATGCTGATACAACTCATGAAGGAGTTATAATCCTATAAATTGATGATGAATGACGATTAGCCAATTCAAAGAGCAGAAGTAAATATAGTTGTCACTTCTTCCTCAAAAGGGAAGGGAAAACGTGCTAAGAAAGGCAAGACTAAGGTCTTTCGGCCACCACAAGTGGAAAGGAAGAGAACCAGAGAGCCTAAAGACTTATCTAAGTTAAAATGTTTCTTCTACGATAAGAAAGGGCACTTCAAGGCAAATTGTAGAGAGTGGAAGGAATACCTAGCCACCGAAGGCAAAGGTATGGAACTCTTTATGATAGAATCTTGTTTAGTGGATCACTAGGCCATTGATTTGGGAGCCATTAATCATATTTGTGTTTCTCCATAGGGGATCGAGCAGGCGAAAGATCTTAAAGATAAGAATCTATCATTGTGGACTAGAAATAGGACAACTATGGCAGTTGAAGCAGTGTGAGATGTACATATTTACTTTGATCATTTTAGGCAGATTATTTTGAAAGACATTTTCTATGTACCAAGTTTCAAAAGAAACTTAATTTTAGTTGCATGTTTAAATAAAGACAGCTTGACGTGACTTTAATAATGTAATTACAATATTTAGAAACCATAACTTATCTGTAATGGGCGGATGTCAAAAAATCTCTATTTTATCAAACCACATATGCACACACTACTTGAGACAAAAATATCGAATAAAAAAATTAAAACTTCTCACTACAATGAGGCATATCCTTGGCATTTGAAACTTGGTCATATTAGCCAAGAAAAAATCACTAAGCTTGTGAAAGACAACATCTTAAGTTTGCTTAAAGAAATCGATCTTGCACAATGTGAACCTTGCTTGGAAGGTAATATGACCAAGCGATCTTTTAATGCAAAAGGAACGAGGGTCGTAAAACCCCTAGTGTAACACCCCTTACTCGAGACCGTTTCCAGAGTCGAGCTCGAGGCATTACTTTATTTAACTTATTAGTTCGGGGCATAAAAGTTTGCTTTTAAAATTTATCTCACTATCTATGATAAAGTTGTCCACTCGCACAGCAGTCACTAAATCATTTATAACTCAAGCTACGGAATCAAAATTTAAATCCGTAAATTTTTCCTAAAACTAGACTCATATATTTTCTTACCATAAATTTTTTAGAATTTTTTGTTTAGCCAATTAGTACAGTTTATTAGTTAAATTATCACTTGTTTCACCACTCGACTGTCCTGACCTCTTGCCACTAAAAATAAGTTTTCTCATTGTAGGAATTTCATATAGTTTTATCACTTGTTTCTAAAGAAAATAGACTCAATATGGAATCCACACATATAAATTACAACCCATAAATATTTTTTTACAATTTTTAGTGATTTTCTAAACTCAGAACAGGGGACTCCAAAATTGTTCTGACCCTATCTCACCAAAATTCATATATCTCAAAATATAAAATTCTTTTTGCTAAACCGTTATTTTTCAATGAAAATAGACTCAACAAGATTTGATTCTATATATCATACACCCTCTAATTCATTTTATACTATCCTAAGTGATTTTCAAAATCACGTCACTGCTGCTGTTTGAAATTTGTTTCTTTGCAAATTATTACTCTTTCATGATTTCTATGCATAATTTATCACATAGACATGTATAACAACAAACACCTTCATACTTAACCATTTTGACAACCATTCATCTTTAGATATTTACACATCATTCTTTAGCAAAATCATAATACAACATTCAAAATAAGGAAGTCCCTATACATGCCATAGTTCAAACATAGTTCATCATAAAATACCGAGTCGTTGGGGTTGATAGTGTGGACGATCTCCGACGTCTTAAGGATCCTCGACTTTGATTAATAATACTATATAAAAAGAAAATAAACAAAGTAAGCATAATTCTTAGTAAGTTTACAAGTAAATAAATAGCAATATTAAACACAAAAAATAATAACCAAGTAACATAATCTTTAATTTCCTCTTTACTTGATCTCTTACTCATTCACTTACTTGTTTACTTAGACAACTCATAATTAGGACTTACTTTTCTCTTGTTGAAATGTTGATTCTCAATGGGTAACGTAATATACTTTTAACTCTTATAACTCACTTGAACTTGCGATTTATGCTTTTAACTAAACTTTCATGGATATAAGTTATTTACTAGCCCGTTGAACCACATTGGAATAATAAGGATACTTGGGTCTCTTTCTGATAATAACATGCCAAAGCCATGTCCCAGACATGGTTTTACATGGGATGTTTCATGTACTGCCAATGCCATATCCCAGATATGGTCTTAAATGGAAGTTCTCATACCTGTGCCCATGCCATGTCCCAAACATGGTCTTACAGAGGACCTCTCATCTCGGTGCCAACGCCATGTCCCAGACATGGTCTTACATGGGACCTCTCGTCTCGGTGCCAACGCCATGTCCCAGACATGGTCTTACATGGGACCTCTCATGATCTCAATGATGCCAATGCCATGTCCCAGACATAGTCTTACATGGGATCTCTTTACCCAAATGTCATGACATTTGTATCTAATAACTTCCTTATGTTTCAACGGGACTTTTTAATATCAATTCTCTATCGTCTCATACTTCAGTCAACATCAAATAAATTCATAAAATAAATACATAATTGCTGGAAAATAGCAACATTAATAATAATTATTAAAATATTGCATTTATTTACCGTAAACTTACATCGATACCAAATATAGCCAAATCTACCACTTAGTCTTCAATCTTATTCTTTCCTCGATCAAACCTCGAACTCCGTTCTTCTTGATTATGTACTTGAGAAAGTGTGAAAACTCTAGCTATGGTGTCCTTAAAATTTTGGCAGCAAGCTTTTTTGGAGAAGATGATATTTTTGTCATATTTTTCCCTTTTTATTCTTTTTATTATTCAATGACTAAAATACCCTTCATTAAAACTTTAGTTATTTTTATCTATGCATGCCTATTTTTTATGGTCTAATTACTATTTAAGAACCTCTACTTTGATTATGCAATTCAAATAAATCCTTTATCATCTAAACCTCATATTTACCCACTTTTGCAATTAAGTCCTAATAGGCAATTTAGGCATGCAATCAATAAAATTTCTTATCAATACTCTAGTACTTATAACTAATCACTCGATAAATCATAAAAATTAATAATATTTTTCTCTTTAAATCGAATTTGTGGTTATGAAACCACTATTCTGATAACCTTAAATTTGGGTCACTACACCTAGAACTTGTGTACACTAATGTATGTGGCCCTATGAGCGTTAGTAAAAGAAGTGGTTATGAATATTATGTAACCTTTGTTGATGATTATTCCATATATGGGTATGTGTACCTAATGCACTGCAAGAGTGAAACCTTTGATAAATTCAAAGAGCTTCATACGAAAGTAAAAAAAACAACTAGGTTTACCTATAAAGGCACTTTGGTCTGATTAAGGTGGGGAATATTTATCAGATGAGTTCTTAGGATACCTCATAGAGAATGAGATTCTATCCCAATTAATTACACCGGGCACTTGACAACAGAACGGTATGGGAGAGAGAAGGAATTGAATGTTGTTAGACATGGTACACGTTCGATGTTAAGTTATTTGAAGCTGTCAATCTCTTTTTCGAGATATGCGGTACAAATGACTTGTTATATTTGAATGAAGTGCCAACTAAGGTAGCAATGAAAACTCTGTATGAATTATGGTGAACTCCAACTCAGTTTGGGAACTTATAGACTTACCGGAAGGGATAAAACCTATAGGGTGTAAGTGGGTCTACAAAAGGAAAAGAAATGCAGATGAAAAAGTGGAAACTTATAATGTCAGACTTCTAACAAAAGGTTATACTCAGAAAGAAGGTATTGATTATGAAGAAACCTTCTCTCCGATTGCCATACTCAAGTCAATCCACATCCTTTTATCCATTGCAATGGCTCTCAATTATGATATCTGACAAATGGATGTCAATACAAAATTTTTAAATGGCTATCTTGAAGAAAGCAACTATATGATGCAACCCATCGGATATATAGCTAAAGGAAAGAAGTATAAAGTTTGCAAACTACTTAGATCCATATATGGACATAAGCAAGCATCACTCTCATGGAATCAAAGATTTGATAAAGTAATCAAGACTTTTGGATTTTATCAAAACGTAGATGAACCTTGTATTTATAAACGTTTAGGGGATGGAAAGGTGGTCTTTCTCATTCTATATGTCGATGACATTCTACTCATTGAGAATGATGTAGGGACATTGTCATCGGTTAAACTGTGGTTAACCCAACTGTTTAGCATGAAAGACTTGGGAGAAGTTAAGTTTGTTCTAGGCATTCAAATCCTAAAGATGTGTCTATTTTTTTAAAAATATTTATTTTTTTTATAAACACTTGTCAAAATCCTAATCTTGTTTGTGGAGTTTAAAAACTCTGCTGGTAATGTATCAAATATTATTCCTTAAAGGGTTAGTATTTAAATATTTATAATTTTAAATTTTAATGAAAATTAATATTTTATTATATTTAATATAATTTTAATTAAAATATATAATGCAAATAATAAAAATAAAATATTTATTATTATTTTAAAATTAAAAATACATTAAACGTTATATATTAGATTCATTAAATAATACGCGGTGAAATTCTAAGGCAATCATGTTAAAAGATTAAATTCTTCGCGTAGGATTGTTTCCAACTTTTTTTTAGAAAAACATCAGTTTTAAACAAGATATATAAGATTCGGTTAGAGGTAAGCATTCGGTCAAATCAAATCAAATCAAATCAAATAAAAAAAAGTTCAAGTTAATCAAGTTGATGAATCTTATTCTATGATCCTAACTCGATTTGAAATATTCTCAAATCGAGTCGAGTGAGATGGACTTTGAATAGAATCGAATCAAACATATTTGTTCGAGTTAAATTTAAAAAAAAACTTTAAGTCCTTGTAACCATTGTCACCCACCATAATCAAATTTTGTTATTAACTTTCAACTCCTCATAATTTATTTATTAATCTTTTATATATGGATTAGTTTATTTGTTTGCTTAGTTGTTTCAATTATCTTCCGATTCTTATCACCATGTATTTTGAAATTAAAAAATATATTAAATTTAAAAATATGATTTTTAATAAAAGTTATTTTAAAGATAAAATGTGAAATTGATACCAACAGAAAATTTTAACACGAATATTTTATGGCATCATCAATAATTCAATTTTAACAGAAATTGATAAAGATTCAGCATGATTAAACAATTCGATAATATAAATAGTAAAAAATGTGAAATTTAATTCAATAATATAAATAGTATATATAAATTCGAAAAAAAAACTTGGGTTTGGGGGGAAGTAAAAGTTTTGGAGAGAAAGTAAAAGGAAAAAAGTTTGGGGAAAGTAAAGGTTTTGAGGGAAAATAAAAGGAAAAGAGTTTTGGAGGGTTTGGGGAGAAGTAAAAGGGTTTGGGGGAGGGAAGTAGAAGAGTTTGATATTTGGTTTATTTGAATAATTTGAGTTATTCAAATTTAAAAATTTAACTCGATTTGAACTCAAAATTCAAGTTGATTCGATTAACTCGATTCAAATAATTTGAACTTTTTTTTGAATTTTTCGAGTTGAATCGAATTTGTCTCACCAGTAGACTTGGTATGGTCACTCTAAAAGAGGGTCTATCCTATTTTAGTCACTTCAAATATTTTTTCTTCAATTTAATCACTCTAAATAAGATAATTGTGCAAATTAATCACTACAGTTAAAATTTTCCTTTTTTTTAATGGATTGGTAATGTAGTACATTAGCCTATTGAATGACCGACATATGGCTTTTTTTGTTGACTTTTGACTAAAGCTTAAGGGCCTTTCTATAAAATTTAGGGGAAAAGTTTTAGACTAATTCTAGGGAGTCCCTAAGCTTTAGTTAAAAGTCAACAAGAAAAAATGTTGTGTGTTAATCACTCAATGTACTAATGTGTTACATCAACAATCCGTTAAAAGAAAACATAAATTTTAATGGTAGTGACTAATTCGCACAATTATCTTATTTAGAGTGACTAAATTGAGAAAAAAATTTGAAGTGACCATGAGTGTAATTTACCTTTTTTTATTTAATCAATTTAATTTATTCTAATTAATAATTTGTAATAGTATTTAAGATTGATTATTTTTTATATATAATTTTTTGGGCACCCAAATCTTACGTGGAAAATGCATTTAATATTTTATTATTAGTTGTTAATATATGCTAAAAATTTATCACGCGTATTCTTGTGGAAATCATGTACTTTGAATATAGAGGTGTGTTTAAAATGATATAAATAAATAATGAAATGTATAATTTAGAATTAATTAATAATAACACATGAAATGTGTATGATATTAAAATAAAAATTAAATTAAATTGTGAGTAAAATGAAATTTAAACACAAATACATCAAACTAAAAATACTAAGTGATTACAATTATTTATCATGGTATTGTCATCAATCCTATGTTGGTATTAACTTAATTTGTGACACCAACTCAATTAATAATATTATTAATACTACAAATCTCGCCACACACGTATGCATGTATAAACCATGATTTAGAACACGATGTGCATTTGAAAATAACATTCAATAAACAATAAAACATATAGTTTAAAACCAATTATTCACAATAGCACATGAAATATGTACGATGTTAAAATAAAAAGTTAGATTAAATTATGAGTAAAACAAAATTTAAACACATAAATACATCGATAAAAATAATAAATGCATTGCAATTGTTTATTGTGGTTTTGTCATCAATTGTAAGTTAGGATCGATTTAACTTGTGACACCAACTCAACTAACAATATTACTAATATGTACAACTGATGGAGATAATAAATTGTACATATTAAAAGAATGTATAAAATATCAAAATAAAGTTTTGGTTAAGTAGTAAATTTAAAGTTTTATTACTCCAATTGGTATGGGTTTAAATACCATCATGTATATATTTTTCTTTGTTTTTGTTAAAATGAAAAGACCCTTGAACAATATGACTTATTTTAATAATGAAATGACATTTCGTAATTTCCTAACCGAGTTGATCCCGATTAACCCATGGCATAGTATAAATATACAAATATATAACAATTTTATATTACAAATCTACTTTTTAAAGTTTCATATAAAAATAAAAATTGCTTTAGTTCAAATTGTAATATATATACACATATATATAGTGTCTTTGGTTTAAACCTCGTTATAAATAAATTTTACTTTTATTTATAAAAATATAAAAAGTCAGAAATATTCACATAACATATAATTGACAATGTAAATTGTAATACCCAATTTTTTACCCGGCCCACAATAAACAAATAAAGTCCAGTTTTTACAAATGCAATTACAGGACAAAATACATGGCCCGATTTCAAACGGTGGCCCAATTACAAACGCGGCCCAAAACAGTTTCAAAAAAAAATCCCTAGGGTTTCTAGGGTAAGCATGGCCGCCTCGCCGTCCTCACTCGTACCAGGCCCTTTGCACGCCTTCACCTGCACGACAAGGAAAGAAATCAAACAGCATATGAAAAAAGAATCAAAGATTGCGAATCAAATCGCTGAAAAACAAATTTGCTTATTGTTTCATTACGGCTATAAAAAGCCATTGGAAATATTGTAAAGAAAAAAATGAATACAAAAAAAAAAGGGTTAATGTTTTCACAGCAAACGAAGTACGCAAGAGCAATAGAATAAAATCAAAGATTCAATCGAAAAGGTTGATATCTGTTTTGTTTCTTCTCGTTATCGATTTTTTTTATTTTCGTTTTTTTCTTATATGCTGAAATAGAAATAAAACAAAGAGTAAAAAAACTTACCCTCATTTGCATCTGAAACGTCGTTGGAAAGACTGGAGTTCGTCTTCGAGGAGAAACGGCCTGAAGCCGAAAAGTTTCAAGGGTTTTTTAGGGTTTTCTTCGTTGATTTTGGGAATTTCGGGGCCAGATCTGGGCTTAGAGGCTTAAAAGGAACCGAATAGGAGATTTTCTCCCTCTCTGGCCACCGCAGACTGCGGACCCGTCGCCAGAGGCCGGCGGCCGACGCGGTGGCCGATGATCGGCCGACGACCGGACACTGGCCGGACGAGCTGAGAAAGGGGAGAGCTTTTTGTGAAGGTTTTTTTGGTTTTTTTTTAAAAAAAGAATGAAAATGAGGTTTTTTTTAACTGATTTTGGGCTTAAATAGCCCTTCAAAACGGCGCCATTTAAGGCTTGGGTTTGACCCGATCCGGCCTAGGATCAGCGTGTTTTTATGCGGAGGGGCAAATTGCGCTTTAGGCCCCTCCGCCTTTTAATATTTTTGCAATTAAGTTTCTTTTATTTTCAAAATTCGCCTTTAATTTATTTTCAATTTCAATTCGGTACCCATGGAACGACGCCGTTTAGAGGAAAGGAAAAACTGGCCTTCCAGTCCCTCCATGATTATGTGCGCGTTCAATTTAGCCCTTGTAACTTCATTTATTTACAGATTTACCCCAGATTTTTCATATTCAGTTCAATTTAGTTTTTTTTATTTTTAAACTAATTAATTTCCATAATGTAATTATTATTTTATTTTATATGTAATTTTTATCTATATATGTATATTTGTTGTTTTTTGTACATATTCACTTTTTTTCAACTAATATTTTTTTCATATTATATATATGTATATTTAGTTTTATTTTTAATATGGTAGTTATTATTTAATTTTTAATCTATATATATATATGTACATGTATATATATTTATTTAATGACTATTTTTTATATTTATATAAATATGTATATATCTTTTTTATTTTTAAAAATGCCTAAATACCTACTTATATTTTTAACACATATTTTATATGTATATATTTATTTTTATTTTCATAAATACATTATATATTTTATTTAAATTTTATAATCCAAAGTTTTATATGTAAATTCATATGTAGGCCTCTTATTCTTCATAATTTCAACGTATATATTAGGCACTTTCTTTTCTTTTCTTTCTTTATATTTCATTCATTTGTTTATTGAGTTGTGTTCTCATATTTTTATGTTGCTCACTTATTTGATATTTTGCATTGTCATTTTTTATTTGTATTAATTTCGTTTATTTACTATTTGTATTATTTATATGCCATTGTTGTATTTGTTATTGTGACATTCATACATACAATAAAACATTACGTCATCTTTTTACTCGAATTTAAAATAAAACTTTTCAAAATAGAGATAATACTCGTATTTAGGATTTTCAAGAAAATTGAGCCCTAACGTATTGGGTTCCGATTTTCTTCGTTAAATCTAACAATCGAGAATTGCTCTTTGATAAAAAAAAGTTTGTTGTTGGGAATTTAATATGTTGTGTCCTAACGCATTGGATGTGACGTATTGATTTCTCGAGACAAAGATTTTTTTATATTTTAAAAAAAATAAAGGAAATATTCAATGTTTGGGATTTTAAGAAGTCGTGCCCTAACGTATTGGGCTACGATTTATTCATAAATTTTAAACAATTAAATATTTTCTTAAATTTTATTACACGAATTTTTTTTGGACCAACTCATCTTGAAAAGAATAAAATATTGTGCCCTAACGCATTGGGTGTGATATTTTCTTTTTCCAAAATGAGAAAGTCTTAATAAGTAATTTAATTTAAATAAGGATCGTATTTATTAACTCTCAACATTAAGACACTAATTAATCAACTTGGTACCAAATTTTGGGCGTTACGAGGGTGCTAATCCTTCCTTGTACGTAACTGACTCTCGAACCTATTTTCCTAAAACTCATAGACCAAAGTCATTTTAGGTGATCCAATCACACCTTAATAAAAGATTGGTGGAGACTCCCTTTTCATCGACAACTAATTTTTATTTCTCAAAATAAAAGTTTGTTTCGACAGCTTGGCGACTCCACTGGGGATTTTTTTTTAAAATAAAAGAGTCGAGCCACAAAGTTGATTAATTTCTGTCTTAAGGTCGAGAAAATAGATTTTAAATTCATAAGATCCTTTTGCATTCATTATTTTCCTGCTTAATTGATCTTTGCATTATACATGAATTGAATAATTTTACCCTTCTAAATGAGAGTGAGAAACTATTCCTTCGTGAGGTTTTCACCTCCGCATAGGATAGTGGATCTCTTTCGGGATACATCCGTACCTATGCCTCCGTGAGATCTACGTCTCCGCATAGTCATAGGGAAATGTATTCCCCTGAATCGAACTCGGTCTGTATGAGCCTATAATGGGTGAAGATTGAGGAATCGGCTGGTTCAGGTACCCTTACTTTAGAAACCAAACCACATAGAGTGAACCTTAGGAACTTGCCCTAGGTACAACTATGCCAAACCTCTAGTGGTCACCCGAATAGGTGTTCTATTTATTCTTGCTAGCTTTAGCTTTGTACTAACCTGTTTCCTTTTTGGTTGTGATTGCATTACATTTTCATCATATAAAAGAGGTGTTGATTCGCGTTCAGTTGCTAAATAGAGAGCTTGTCATAAGAAAATGAGTTTCTTGATAAAGTGGATGACAATATGGTTGTCCGAATATGGTCCAAGAAAACATGATAAGAGAAGGATGATAGTTTAATGGAGGACTACATGACTATGGTTCCATTGCCCCATGATTCAAGATGACAAAGATTATTCGAGAGCCATTGAACTTTCTTAAAGAGAAGCCAACGAGCATCATGCGGATGAGTAAGCAACGAGTTGCGACCTGGGTCGAGCAAAAAGGAGATAGAAGAGACGTCATTTTTTAAAGAGTTCGTGAGATTTATCTTAGCGCTCGAATGAAGAAGATGATCGAATGTTTCTGCCTATGAGGGCAAGGCCGTATAAATATCTATTTTATGTAAAGAGATTTGTTTTCTAGTAAAGTTTTCTAAATGGAATTGAATTAGAATCAACGTCTCTTTATGCATTCATTGCATGCATTCGCATCACATGACATCATACGCATTAAAGTCCACTAAAAGAGCCTAATCGATTAAAATTATTCCTCAGTTAACCTGGAAACCAACCAACCTACCAAACACTACTACGGTACTCGATCGAAAACTAAAGACATGGAACAAAGGCTAGAACAGTTCCAAAAGGAAATGCAAGATCAGCTTCAACAACAAATGAATGAGTAGCTTGAGAAGATTCAACAAAAAAAGATGGACAAAATGATGGAATCTCAAGGGAATATGATGGGTAAGTTGACTCAGTTGCTGACTGGAGGAATTGATAAAGGAAAAAGCTCTGTGCTTAATGTTGAAGAAGGAGACAGTGAGGGACCTGTTTATCCCCCAGGCTTTACCCCTCAGCATGTTGAAGTGTATCCGCGCAAATCTTCTGTCACCATCAAGCCCCAGCAGTTTCAGGTCGGTGCTGTAACACCAATGAATTTTCAAGCAGGATCAGGCGCTAACTTCGGAGATAACCTTGTTAATCCTGCTATCCTTGACTTCGACAAAACAGCTGAAAAAGAGAAAATGAATGATGAATTGCCAAAACAGCTAGAAGAAAAGTATAAATGGCTGGAAGGGAAATTTAGAGCAATGGAAAGTGCTGAGAGCTACTATGGGATTGATGCTAAAGAATTAAGCTTGGTTTCAGATTTAGTACTCCCTTACAAATTTAAAATGCTCGAATTTGAGAAGTATAATGGAACTAGTAGTCCCGAAGCCCATATTACTATGTTTTGTAGGCGGATGACTGGGTATATTAGTAATGACCAGTTGCTGATACATTGTTTCTAGGATAGCCTCACAGGGGCAGCGTCCAAGTGGTACAATCAATTGAGTCGTGCCAAGATTAATTCATGGAAAGATTTGGCACAGGCATTCATAAAGCAGTACAATCATGTAACTGACATGGTACCTGATAGAATCACTCTAAAAACATGGAAAAGAAGCCCGGTAAAAATTTTAGGCAATACGCACAGAAGTGGAGGGAGGTCACCGTCCAAGTTCAGCCACCGCTCCTGGAAAGGGAAATGACAATGCTATTCATAAATATATTGAAAGCTTTGTTCATCACACATATGTTAGGGAGTGCCACAAAAAGATTTTCTGGCATAATCATGAATGGTGAAATGATTGAAAGCGCCATAAGGAGCGGAAAGATTGATGCTGGAGGAAATAATAGAAGGTAAGCCTCAAAAGAAAAAGAAAATAAGGTGAACAGCGTGAATACGTACAGCAAATCGATTGCTAATCAGCAGGGTTCATCAAGACAAGAATCATATGTGAAGTGAGGTACTGAAAAACTCCAGTTCACGCCAATTCCAATGTCATACAATGAGCTGTATCAAAGCTTATTCGATGCGCATGTTGTTTCTCCTTTACATGTGAAGCCTCCACAGCCTCCGTATCCCAAATGGTACGACACAAGTGCATAAAGCGATTATCATGCGGGAATTACAGGACACTCAATAGAGAATTGCATTATCTTCAAAAAGCTAGTTGAAAAGTTCATCAACATGGGTATTGTCAAGTTGGATGGCTCATTTAATGCAGAGAATTCGCTACCCAATCATGATTGACAATGGGGTGAATGCAATATATTAGGAGATGTTGGGAAGTGTTCACATCAATGACATATAGGGAGACACAAATGAAAGGGGACCTTGTTAGATATCCGCCCTTATAAATCTGGGAGTGTTCTAAGTAATTGAACTCATGGAGAAATCCTGTAATTTTAGAGCTTATTTAGAGTAATGTTCGTAACATTTTGTTGTTTTTAGCGTAAAATGATAGAAATTCCTTTGTGAAATAGGCTCATGTCTGAACGTCATTATTCTAATAAAATACATTTTTGCATTCATTTTTGAGCCAATATTTTCATTCTTTTTGAAATAATTATTCTTTCATTCTTTTGGATTTTCTTCCACATCATTCTTTCATTCATAATTATATTGTACAAATAGTTATTCATAAATACATTCTTTTGTATATTCTTTTATATTTATTATGGGTCCCTAAATATCAATAACATGAGTGACGCTGCTACAGGCTCAGAATTTCCTTTTGAGCGAGGCATGTGTTTAGAGGGATTTCATGACTTTGAAGATGACATAGATTGTAGCCTATTTCCGGACTTGTTAAGGATGGCAGAACAAGTCAAGAAACGGATCTTACCCTACAAAGAATCATTGGGATACATGACTTCTCCTTATATGGGGCATGAAGGTCATTGATTCATCTTTGTGGTCGTCAGTTACTTTACTAAATGAATGGAAGCTTCTTCATATGCCAATGTCACAAAGTCGACAGTTAGCAAGTTCGTGAAAAATCATATGGTAGTATGGAACGCCAAAAGGATCATATCTGACAATGTACTAAATTTGAACAATAGCACAATACCAAAAGTTTGAAGTCTGTTCACGATTAATGCCAGATCGCCAAAAAAAAAAGATGGCGCAAAAAAAAACTCTGCCGGGGCAATGCCTTTCTCTTGGGCCCATCGTGGTTTTGCCTATTGAAGACAAAATTCTTTCTCTCTGAGTTTTTAAATCCAATTCCGATTGAAGAGGAATGTTCAAAGTTGTCCATCATGGTCAAATGCGCCTAAAGAAATGATGCAAGTTCACAAAAAAAGGTTCGTCCTAGAGAATTCCTTGAGAGGGACCTGGTATTGAAAAAGATCTTTCTCATACAAAAAGAACTTCATCCCAAGCTGGGAAGGACCTTATGTGGAAGACCTTATTTGGAAAAGCGTCGATTTTGATCAAAAGGGATAACAAGGACATGCCTAATCCTATGAGTTCAGATTCAATCAGAAATATTTCAAAAAAAAACAAAACAAAAAAGGGAGAAAAGAAGAAAGAAAATGGAGAGGCCAATGTTAAAACCCGCAAAGGGTGCCTTGAGACCAAAGGGGATTTGAGTTGAAAACCCAAAAAGGGTGGCTCAAATATTGATCAGAATGGGGCATGAGGTGATCAGAGCAGTTCAAATTTTGATCAGATTGGGGCATATGATGATCTTGCTATACTTGAATCAACAAGAAAGGGTAGACGACGTCTTGGGACATTGACAGAGTACTGTAGATCTCCTAAACACATGTCAAACTCAGAAAGTTTGTATAGAGAAGTTCAAGCTGTGATATCTGGGGCATCAAGTTTTTTATATTGAATTAGTTATTCTTGGAATACTTCATTCTTTTCCAAGATACACATTTCCAATCAATTTCTTTGTTATCCTTTTTTACTATTTTTGATAATTTATTCCTTTCGAGCTATGCTCAGAACTAACTTTATTCTTATCCATTGTTATGACCTTTTTGCAAGCATGTTTCATTGGAATAATGGTTAATGGACTAGTAAAACTTTCACAAGGGAAGTTTTGCATATTACTCTAGAAGTTTCTAAATAATACGGGAACCTCAAACAGGACTATTGTTTAGAACGCACCAAGTTTAAAGGTTGGAAATTTGAGAAGGAAGAGTCTAAATTAGGACTTTCTCTTTGGATTTTGTTGTCAAAAACATTGATTGAACAAAATGACAAGATGTCAGATGGGTAACAAAGCTTAATAAACAAGCAAGCATTGATCACCAGGCAATAAGAAGAGGTTTCCTAAAAAAGAAAGCTTTCATTTAAGCATGAGACTTTGATACGACACCTTGGGAATGGTGTAAAGGACTAGAAAGATTTAGATCCTGTATCTTTGAATTGTGATGGGAAACGATTGAGGAAAAGCCATATATTCCTACCCTTGGGTTACAACGGGAGAATGATGATACAGATTTTGCGCCCCAATGGATTGAACTTTAAGGTTTACAGTGTAACACCCCTTACCCGCATTCCCGATCAGAACAGGGTATGAGGTATTACTAAATTTTTAAAAAAATTTCGACAGCATTTCTGCTTATTTTTGCTTAACCTCCTGCAAGTTTTCAAACACAATTCAATATTCCAACCAAGTTCAGTTGTATAAACATACACAATTTAACCATTAATAAACACTACATTTTAAATCGAACCATAACATATATTTACATGGTGACGCCCCATTACATAAGTCGCCTATACATGCCATAATTTCCTAATACTACTAGCAAAATACCCAAACGTGGATGATAGTGTAGATGATTGTCCGACTCATCCCAATTCGAGTTGATGGAAATCACTATAATCAAGGGAAAAATAAAAACGAGTAAGCATATAGCTTAGTAAGTAAACATATGACAAATAAATAAATTTCTCATATGACTACACCATAGTATAAATTTATTCACAAATAAATTTCATTGTTTGTGTAATTTCCAGCAAGCTGGTTTTCTGCATCATGACCACTAATTTATTTTTATCTGGAGCTACAGGGATCCAAATTGAATTACGTAAATTTTCCCTGAAACTAGACCCATATATATTTCTATCATAAAATTTTCCTAATTTTTTGTCAATCCAATTAGTACATTTTATTCTTTAAATCTTCCCCTGTTTCACTACCCGATAGTCCTGATCTCCCCCTACAAAAATTAACATAACTCTCTGTAAAAGTTTCAAAAAATGTTCTCGTTTGTTTCTATTAAAAATAGACTCAACAATTAATCCAGGCATATAAATTTCAAGCCATAATTATTTTTTTAGAATTTTTGGTGATTTTCCAAAGTTGGAACAGGGGATTTCGAAATCAATCCAGCCCTGTCTCAGTAAAATTCAAATATCTCCAAAAATACAACTCTTTTGCTTGCTCTATTTCTTTCATATGAAAATATACTCATTCAGTTTCAATTTCATATATTATTTAACCTCTAATTCATTTTCCACCATTTATGGTGATTTTTCATAGTTGCCCAACTGCTGCCATTCAAAACAATTTTGCATTCAAATTGTCTCTTTTTGTATTTTTGATTTTCCTCCCATCTTATACATGGGTTGATTAAGTATCAAACCCAATATTCCTCCCATAAACTTTTCCACCACATATATGAATATTCACCTTCCCAATTTACTCATTGAACACTCGGAATGTTAACCGTTATCGGTGGATTCCGCACTTAGCAACCACCAATGAATCGGGGAATCAGCACACAGCAACCCCTTGGGGGAATCAGCACTTAGCAACCCCCTTCACATTTCAGATGCGATGGAATCAGCACTTAGCAACCACCAATGAATAGGGGAATCAGCACTTAGCAACCCCCTTTCACATTTAAAATACGGTGGAATCAGCACTTAGCAACCACCAATGAATCGGGGAATCAGCACACAGCAACCCCTTGGGGCAATCAGCACTTAGCAACCCCCTCTCACATTTAAAATACAGTGGAATCAGCGCTTAGCAACCACCAATGAATCGGGGAATCAGCACACAGCAACCCCTTTATATGCAATATGCTCCGGCCTATTTCGAGTATTCAACCAAAAACCGTGTTTTGCAACCCCTTACCACCTTTCCCAATTTAACAACATTTTTGGAATCTTGCCAAACATTTATTTTATATTCAAATAAATCTCAACACATATCAAATAATATCAAAATAATACATTAAGTCACATGTTTACTTACCTCGGTGCAAAATATCGAAATTTTGCAATTCACTCCACTATCTTTTCTTTTCCTCGTTTGAGATAATCTTCCCGTCTCTCTTGATCTATAATAGCAAATTTAACTCGTTTAATGTTCATATTTATTAAAATAATCCTCCACCCAACTTTTTGAAAATTTACAATTTTGCCCCCCAAACTTTTACATATTTACACTTTTGTCCCTAAGCTCGGAAATTAAACTTCATCACTTATTCTTAGGTTTTATGACATGCTGAACATTTTTCCCTTCTATGGCAACATCAAATTCTCACTCTAACACTTACTTTTGAACATTAACTATTTTTACCGATTATGTCAATTTACCCGTTTTCGTTTAAAATCGCTTAGCAAAAGCTGTTTAACATAATTTCTAGCTTCATATTCCACCATAAAATAGCAAAATAAACACATTTCACCTATGGGTATTTTTCCAAATATGAACCCTAACATGAATTATTGATAGAATAAGCTAAATTAAGTTACCGGGACTCCAAAAACGTAAAGAACATTAAAAACGGGGTTTGGAATCACTTACTATTGAGCTTGGAAGCTTAAAAACCCTAACTATGGCTTCCCCCTTGCTGATTTCGTTCACCATGAAGAAGATGAGCACATTTTGCCATCTTTTTCCCTTTTTAATTCTTTTTATTACTAAATGACTAAAATGCCCCCATTTAAAAAAATCTATTTCACCCATTTCTTATGTCTATTTTTGTCCATCAATTAACTAATGGTCTAATTACCATATAAGGACCCCCAATTTATAATTTCATAACAATTAGACACTTCTAACATGTAGAACTCAACTTTTGCACTTTTTACAATTTAGTCCTTTTGACTAAATTGAGTGCCCAAACGTCGAAATTTTCGAACGAAATTTTTTTGAAATTTTTCCGTAAAATTGTAGACCATGAAAATATAATAATAATCATATTTTCTCTCGTCGGATTTGTGGTCCCAAAACCACTATTCCGACTAGGCCCAGAATCGGGCTGTTACAACTCTCCCCCCTTAGGGATTTTCGCCCCCGAAAATCTTATCGGAAAAGAGGTTTGGGTACTGTTTCCTCATAATTTCCTCCGGTTCCCACGTAGCCTCTTCCATTCCATGTTTTTGCCACAACACTTTCACTAAGGCTACACTTTTATTCCTTAACTGTTTGACCTCCCGAGCCAGAATTTTTATCGGTTCCTCCTCATAAGTCATATCTGGTCGAACCTCAATCTCTGTAGGAGAAACTATATGTGAAGGATCCGAACGATAACGTCGCAACATCGACACATGAAATACATTATGTATCTTTTCCAACTCCGTGGTAAAGCTAACCGATAAGCTGTGGCCAACTCTTTCAATAACTTCATATGGTCCAATAAAACGTGGACTCAATTTGCATTTACGACCAAATCTCAGAATCTTCTTCCATGGAGATACTTTCAAGAACACTTTATCACCTACTTGAAACTCAATTTCTTTCCTCTTTAAATCCGCATACAACTTTTGCCGATCTGAAGCGACCTTTAGCGATCCACGGATTATTTTCACCTTTTCTTGATTTCTTTCACCAAGTCGACTCCATGAATCCGGTTCTCACCGAGCTCATCCAATATAAAGGAGTTCTATACTTACGCCCATATAATGCTTCATACGGTGCCATTCAGATACTTGATCGATAGCTATTGTTATAAGCAAATTCAACCAATGGTAGATATTTCTCCCAACGCTTTCCAATTCTAAAATACAACACCGAGCATGTCTTCAAGAACTTGAATCACTCTTTCGATTGCCCGTCATTATGGATGAAACGCAGATCGAAATTCAATTTCGTACTCCAAGGCTTCCCGCAACTTTATCCAAAACCTCAAGTAAATCTCGGATCTCTATCCGATATAATAGATTTAGGCACCCGTGTAATCTCACTATTTCAAAGAACATATAATTCCGCCAACCCGTCAAGTGAGTAATCAATGCGTATCGGAATAAAATGGGTGACTTTGTCAATCTATCAACAATTACCCAAATAGCATCTTTCTTCTTTGGAGTTAAAGGCAATCTGTCACAAAATCCATCGTATATCGTCCCACTTCCACTGGAATCGTTATCATCAAGTAAACCCGATGGTACTTGATGCTCAACCTTCACTTGTTGATGATTAAACACTTTGATACAAATTCGAGATATCATTTTTCATGCCCTACCACCAATACAACTTCTTCAAATCATTATACATTTTCACACTACCGGATGGATGATAAATCACCACTGTGCCTCACATAAAATGGTCCGAATTAGCTCATCATTTCTCGGTACACATATTCGTCCGGAACATCGTGATCATCCGAACCAATTTGAAAATCAATCAACGTCTCGCTTCACATCGAGCTCTTTCGGCTTGCAATTTATTGTCATTCTTTTGAGCTTCCGAATCATGAAGAAATAACGGTCTAACTCTCAATTCACCAAAATTGAACCATCATCGATAAAGTTAATCTCGTACTCATAGCTCTCAAAGCAAATAAAGATTTTCTGCTCAAGGCATTAGCAACCACATTAGCTTTCCCGGGGTGATAATCAATCACTAGCTCATAGTCTTTAATTAGCTCGAGCCATCTTCGTTGCCGCAAATTCAAGTCTTTTTGGCTCATCAAATACTTCAAACTCTTATGATCAGTGAAGATTCGGCACTTTTCACCATACAAATAATGGCGCCAAATTTTTAAAGCAAAAACAATAGCAGCCAATTCTAAATCATGCATCGGATAATTCTTCTCATGCGGTTTCAGCTGTCTTGAAGCATAAGCTATTACTTTGCCTTCTTGCATTAACACACACCCAAGACCATTCAACGATGCATCACTGTAAATTACAAACTCTTTCCCTGATTCAGGTTGCACCAGCACTGGCGCCTCAATTAACAATGCCTTCAATTTCTCGAAACTTTGCTAACATTTATCGGTCCATTCAAATTTGACATTCTTCTGTAGTAACTTAGTCATAGGAGAAGCAATCATCGTAAATCCCTTGACAAAGCGTCTGTAATACCCAGCTAAGCCCAGAAAGCTTCTAACCTCGGTCACATTCTTTGGTGGCTCCCAATCAACAATTGCTGAAATTTTGCTTCGATCAACCCGAATACCTTCACTTGAAACTATATGTCCCAAGAATCCAACCTCACGAAGCCAAAACTCACTTTTGCTGAATTTAGCATACAATTTCTTTTCTCTCAGAATCTGCAATACAGTTCTCAAATGTTCTGCATGCTCAGATTCATCCCGAGAATAGATTAAAATATCATCTATGAACACCACCACGAATTTATCCAAGTACGGCAGGAAAATTCGGTTCATCAAGTCCATAAAAATAGCCGGAGCATTAGTCAACCCAAAAGGCATTACCAGAAATTCATAGTGTCCATACCTCGTTCTAAAGGCGATTTTCGGCACATCAGACTCTTTAACTCTCAACTGATAGTAACCAGACCTCATATCGATCTTGAAAAACACTGTTGCCCATTTTAATTGGTCAAACAAATCATCAATTCTCGGCAAAGGATACTTGTTCTTTATAGTCACCTTATTGAGCTGACGATAGTCAATACAAAGTCTCATAGAGCCGTCCTTCTTTTTCACAAATAACACAGGAGCACCCCAAGGAGAAAAACTCGGTCTCACAAATCCTTTATCTGTCAACTCTTGTAACTGAGCTTTTAATTCTTTCAACTCAGTCAGAGCCATCCGATACGGTGCAATAGAAATCGGTGCAGTACTAGGTAACAAGTCAATAGAAAACTCAACTTCTCTAATCGGAGGTAACCCAGGCAATTCCTCTGGAAATACGTCTGGAAATTCACAGACTACCGGCACTGATTCAAGCTTCGACCCAGTTATATCAGTATTCAGCACATAAGCAAGATAATCTTCACATCCTTTTTTCAAGTATTTCTGAGCAGACATGTGCGAAATCACCATAGGTGATTTATTCGGCTCCTCTGTTTCAACCCGGAGAATTTCACCGTTTTCACACTTTAATTCAAGGATTTTCTGTCTACAATTTACCTTGGCATCATGCAATATCAACCAATCCATCCCCAAAATAACATCAAACTCATCAAATGGTAACAACATCAAATTAGCCGGGAAACAGTGACCTTGAATCATTAGGGGACAATTCTTGCAAACCTTATCGACTAAGACATATTTGCCTAAAGGATTTGATACTTTAACTACAAATTCAGTGTTTTCAACAGGCAATTTCTTACTAGATACCAAATTCACGCATACATATGAATGAGTAGAGCCAGGTCAATCAAAGCAATAACATCAATATCATGAAGAGAAAATGTACCAAGAATCACGTCGGAGATGAGGCATCCTCTCGAAAAGTATGGCATAAGTCCCGGCAGCGCCTAGTTTCGATCTTCCAATTGCATCTTTACCACACTTTTACCATCTGGTTTTGCTCCCCACATTTCTGGTGGTCCGCCTCACCGACAATATCACCCGATCCAGCTTCTTTGTAATTTTTCTTCCTCTATTCTTTCAGGGCAATCTTTTACATAATGCTCTTGAGAACCACACCTGAAACAAGCTCGTTTAAATCCCCAACACTCACCAGTATGTCATCTGCCACACTATTGACATTCAGGTCTGGTGTTTCCTACATTGCCCATACTTGCCACTGAGGTAGCTCGAGTTTTAACTCCGGAATATGACCTCCCTCGGTCTCTACGTGAATACCCAACTGAACCAGTTGGTCGTGGATCCATCCCTTTAAAATTCTTCGGTTGGGATTTAAATGTCCTGCCCATTGACCTCTTTCTTACATCTCGAGCTTCCATCTCTGCCCTTCTCTTTTCTCTACTCAGCTCTTCAGCCTTGCAGGCCCGATCAACTAATACCACAAATTCTTTTAACTCTAAAACCCCAACATGCAATCTGATATCTTCGTTTAGCCCCTCTTCAAATCTTTTACACATAATAGCCTCTGTAGGTACACATTCCTCGGCATATTTACTAAGCTGGACAAACTCCCGCTCATATTCTCGCCACCGACATTCTACTGTTTCAATTCGAGAAACTCCTTGCGTTTCTGATCAATAAACCACTGGCTTATATATTTCTTTCTGAATTCCTCTTGGAAGAAGTCCTAGGTAACTCTTTCTTTTGGAACCACCGATATTAATGTTTTCCACCAACGATATGCCGAATCCTTCAATAAAGACACAGCACATTATTTAACCTCTAATTCATTTTCCATCATTTATGGTGATTTTTCATAGTTGCCCAACTGCTGCCATTCAAAACAGTTTTGCATTCAAATTGTCTCTTTTTTTATTTTTGATTTTCCTCCCATCTTATACATCGGTTGATTAAGTATCAAACCCAATATTCCTCCCATAAACTTGTCCACCACATATATGAATATTCACCTTCCCAATTTACTCGTTGAACACTCGGAATGTTAACTGTTATCGGTGGATTCCGCACTTAGCAACCACTAATGAATCGGGGAATCAGCACACAGCAACCCCTTGGGGGAATCAGCACTTAGCAACCCCTCGGGGGAATCAGCACTTAGCAACCCCCTTTCACATTTAAAATACGGTGCAATCAACACTTAGCAACCACCAATGAATCGGGGAATCAACACACAGCAACCCCTTGGGGGAATCAGCACTTAGCAACCCCCTCTCACATTTAAAATACAGTGGAATCAGCACTTAGCAACCACCAATGAATCGGGGAATCAGCACACAGCAACCCCTTTATATGCAATATGTTCCGGCCTATTCCGAGTGTTCAACCAAAAACCGTGTTTTGCAACCCCTTACCACCTTTCCCAATTTAACAACATTTTTGGAATCTTGCCAAACATTTATTTTATATTCAAATAAATCTCAACACATATCAAATAATATCAAAATAATACATTAAGTCACATGTTTACTTACCTCGGTGCAAAATATCGAAATTTTGCAATTCACTCCACTATCTTTTCTTTTCCTCGTTTGAGATAATCTTCCCGTCTCTCTTGATCTATAATAGAAAATTTAACTCGTTTAATGTTCATATTTATTAAAATAATCCTTCACCCAACTTTTTGAAAATTTACAATTTTGCCCCCAAACTTTTACATATTTACACTTTTGTCCCTAAGCTCGGAAATTAAACTTCATCACTTATTCTTAGGTTTTATGACATGCTGAACATTTTTCCCTTCTATGGCAACATCAAATTCTCACTCTAACACATACTTTTGAACATTAACTATTTTTACCGATTATGTCAATTTGCCCGTTTTGCTTAAAATCGCTTAGCAAAAGTGTTTAACATAATTTCTAGCTTCATATTCCACCATAAAATAGCAAAATAAACACATTTCACCTATGGGTATTTTTCCAAATATGAACCCTAACACTAATTATTGATAGAATAAGCTAAATTAAGTTAGGGACTCCAAAACGTAAAGAACATTAAAAGCGGGGCTTGGAATCACTTACTATTGAGCTTGGAAGCTTAAAAACCCTAACTATGGCTTCCCCCTTGCTGATTTCGTTCACCATGAAGAAGATGAGCACATTTTGCCATCTTTTTCCCTTTTTAATTCTTTTTATTACTAAATGACTAAAATGCCCCCATTTAAAAAAAATCTATTTCACCCATTTCTTATGTCTATTTTTGTCCATCAATTAACTAATGGTCTAATTACCATATAAGGACCCCCAATTTATAATTTCATAACAATTAGACACTTCTAACATGTAGAACTCAACTTTTGCACTTTTTACAATTTAGTCCTTTTGACTAAATTGAGTGCCCAAACGTCGAAATTTTCGAACGAATTTTTTTTGAAATTTATCCGTAAAATTGTAGACCATGAAAATATAATAATAATCATATTTTCTCTCGTCGGATTTGTTGTCTCGAAACCACTATTCCGACTAGGCCTAGAATCGAGCTGTTACATACAGTGTGGGCAACTTGACTAAATGTTTCTTCAGAAAAGCCAGCCAAGCAAGAAGGCATTGTAGCACGTCAGTGATAAAGCCTTAATAAACTTCGAGTAATGACAACCTAAGCGGGATCATTCTCGGGAAAAATAAAATTCTGCATTCATGCAAACACTATTCACACATGTCTAGTTAGGAGCATTCGATTCATTTTGATCATGCCATCCTAATCATTAGGCATAATTAGGTTCATTATACAGGTCATGTTCCCCAGAGAACAGATCAGTGAAGAGAGCAGATCTTGCCTTCCTGCACTGACAGTGAAGCAGATCGAAGACACCAGCCTTGCCTCCCTGGGTTGCAGCAAAGCAGGTTAAAAATAACAGATCTTGCCTTCCTGCACCAACAGCGAAACAGATCAAAGACACCAGCCTTGCCTCCCTGGGCTGCAGTAGAGCAGGCTAAAAATAGCAAATCTTGCATTCCTGCACCGATAGCAAAGCAGATCGAAGACATCTAGTCTTATCTCCCTGAAGTTGCAAGTGGAGCGATCAATAAGGTGTTTTATCCCCGAAGTTGCAAGTAAGGACCCAAAATGGCGAATATTATCTCCCTGAAGTTGCAATGGAGTAGATTTAAGCCTATAATCCTATCTCCCTGAAGTTGCAGTGGAGCGGATTAAAATCACAGATCTTATCTCTCTGAAGTTGCAGAGAGCAGATCACATCTAGTCTTATCTCCCTGAAGTTGCAGTGGAGCAGACTGAATAAGCAAGTCTTATCCCCCTGAAGTTGCAATGGGACAGACCCAAAATGGCGAATCTTATCTCCCTGAAATTGCAGTGGAGCAGATTTAAGCCTATAATCCTATCTCCCTGAAGTTGCAGTGGAGCGAATTAAAATCACAGATCTTATCTCTCTGAAGTTGCAGAGAGCAAATCACATCTAGTCTTATCTCCCTGAAGTTGCAGTGGGGCAGACCCAAAAATGGTGAATCTTATCTCTCTGAAGTTGCAGTGGAGCAGATTTAAGCTTATAATCTTATCCCCCTGAGGTTGCAGTGAGGCAGACTGAAGTGGGCGAATCTTATCTCCCTGAAGTTGCAGTGGAGCAGATTAAGGCCAATAATCCTATCTCCCTGAAGTTGCAGTGGAGCGGATTAAAATCATGGATCTTATCTCGCTGAAATCACAGTAGAGCAGATCGCATCAAATTCATCTTTAAGTTGCAGCAAATCAAGTTGAAGCTATAAGTCTTATTTCCCTGAAGTTACAGTGGGACAAATCAAGGATAGCAAATTTTGTTCTCTTGAGAAACTACAACGTATGAATCCTATCTCCCTGGCATTGTAGTGGAGTAGATTGAAGCACTAGTTCCTATACCTCTGAAGATACAGTAGGAAGGAATGAGGCTACTTGAAGAAGAAGAGTACCAAAAGCCAGCACGACCGGGCAAAATTTGGCATTTTTAAAGTCTTTGCTCTGTTCCCGTTACACGATAACGAGCAAAGAGGGGCAACTGTAATACCCAAATTTTTACCCGGCCCACAATAAACAAATAAAGTCCAGTTTTTAAAAACCCAATTACAGGACAAAACACATGGCCCGATTTCAAACGGTGGCCCAATTACAAACGCGGCCCAAAACAGTTTCAAAAAAAAATCCCTAGGGTTTCTAGGGTAAGCATGGCCGCCTCGCCGTCCTCACGCGTACCAGGCCCTTTGCACGCCTTCACCTACACGACAAGGAAAGAAATCAAACAACATATGGAAAGAAGAATCAAAGATTGCGAATCAAATCGCTGAAAAACAGATTTGCTTATTGTTTCATTACGGTTATAAAAAGCCATTGGAAATATTGTAAAGAAAAAAATGAATACAAAAAAAAAGGTTATTGTTTTCACAGCAAACGAAGTACGCAAGAGCAATAGAATAAAATCAAAGATTCAATTGAAAAGGTTGATATATGTTTTGTTTCTTCTCGTTATCGATTTTTTTTATTTTCATTTTTTTCTTGTATGCTGAAATAGAAATAAAACAAAGAGTAAAAAAACTTACCCTCGTTTGCATCTGAAACATCGTTGGAAAGACTGGAGTTTGTCTCCGAGGAGAAATGGCCTGAAGCCGAAAAGTTTCAAGGGTTTTTTAAGGTTTTCTTCGTTGATTTTGGGAATTTTGGGGCCAGATCTGGGCTTAGAGGCTTAAAAGAAACCGAATAGGAGATTTTCTCACTCTCCGGCCACTGCAGATGGTGAAGCCGTCGCCGGAGGCCGGCGACCGGCGCGGTGGCCGATGATTGGCCGACGATCGGACACTGGCCGGACGAGCTGAGAAGGGGAGAGCTTTTTGTGAAGGTTTTTTTGGTTCTTTTTTAAAAAGAATGAAATGAGGTTTTTTTTAACTGATTTTGGGCTTAAATAGCCCTTCAAAACGGTGTCGTTTAAGGCTCGGGTTTGACCCGATCCGGCCTAGGATCCGCGTGTTTTTATGCAGAGGGGCAAATTGCGCTTTAGGCCCCTCCACCTTTTAATATTTTTGCAATTAAGTTTCTTTTATTTTCAAAATTCGCCTTTAATATATTTTCAATTTCAATTCGGTCCCCATGGAATGACGCCGTTTAGAGGAAAGGAAAAATTTCCCTTCCAGTCCCTCCATGATTATGCGCGCGTTCAATTTAGCCCTTGTAACTTCATTTATTTACGTATTTGCCCCAGATTTTTCATATTCAGTTCAATTTAGTTTTTTTTTATTTTTAAACTAATTAATTTCCATAATGTAATTATTATTTTTATTTTATATGTAATTTTTTATCTATATACGTATATTTGTTGTTTTTTGTACATATTCACATTTTTTTCAACTAATATTTTTTTCATATTATATATATATGTATATTTAGTTTTATTTTTAATATGGTAGTTATTATTTAATATTTTTAATCTATATATATATATATATATTTTATGTACATGTATATATATATTTATTTAATGAATATTTTTATATTTATATAAATATGTATATATATATTTTATTTTTAAAAATGCCTAAATACTTACTTATATTTTTAACACATATTTTATATGTATATTTTTATTTTTTATTTTCATAAATACATTATATATTTTATTTAAATTTTATAATCCAAAGTTTTATATGTAAATTCATATGTAGGCCTCTTATTCTTCATAATTTCAACGTATATATTAGGCACTTTCTTTTCTTTTCTTTCTTTATATTTCATTCATTTGTTTATTGATTTGTGTTCTCATATTTCTATGTTGCTTACTTATTTGATATTTTTACATTGTCATTTTTTATTTGTATTAATTTCGTTTATTTACTATTTGTATTATTTATATGCCATTGTTGTATTTGTTATTGTGACATTCATACATACAATAAAACATTACGTCATCTTTTTACTCGAATCTAAAATAGAACTTTTCAAAATAGAGATAATACTCGTATTTAGGATTTTCAAGAAAATTGAGCCCTAATGTATTGGGTTCCGATTTTCTTCGTTAAATCTAACAATCGAGAATTGCTCTTTGATAAAAAAAAAGATTGTTGTTGGGAATTTAATATGTTGTGTCCTAACGCATTGGATGTGACGTATTGATTTCTCGAGACAAAGATTTTTTTATATTTTTTAAAAAAATAAAAGAAATATTCAATGTTTGAGATTTTAAGAAATCGTGCCCTAACGTATTGGGCTGCGATTTATTCATAAATTTTAAACAATTAAATATTTTCTTAAATTTTATTACACGAATTTTTTTTGGACCAACTCATCTTGAAAAGAATAAAATATTGTGCCCTAACGCATTGGGTGTGATATTTTCTTTTTCCAAAATGAGAAAGTCTTAATAAATAATTTAATTTAAATAAGGATAGTATTTATTAACTCTCGACATTAAGACACTAATTAATCAACTTGGTACCAAATTTTGGGCGTTAAGAGGGTGCTAATCCTTCCTCGTACGTAACTGACTCCCGAAACTGTTTTCCTAAAACTCGTAGACCAAAGTCATTTTAGGTGATCCAATCACACCTTAATAAAAGATTGGTGGCAACTCCCTTTTCATCGACAACTAATTTTTATTTCTCAAAATAAAAGTTGATTTCGACATAAATAAAATAATTTTTTAATAATTTCTGAATTGAGTTTAGACCTGATTAATAGATAATATCAACTAAAAGAAATATATAAATATATAGATTATTGTAGAAATTAAAAATCCAAATTTTACAATAGTATAGATTTTTTTTTGACAAATTTAAAATAGTATAGATGATAATGCTACAAAGGGAAATTCTCCCCAAATTTTCAATTCACTTTACTTTGTCAATAGTCGTGTTCGGCAACTTCCATGGAAAAAGGAATTTATGGATTACTTTCGCTTTTACCATTGTTAATGCCGGCGTAATTTTAAAATAGAAAAGTGAATGTCTTAGCTACTGGGACCATACTTCTTCAAAGTTACATTACGAGAAGTCGAGCAAGTTTAACATTTTTGAAAAAGTTTATTTGAGAAATATTTTTAAAAGGAGTAATTTAAAATTTAAGTGTTTAATATTATATTAAAAATATTTTGATAAATAAAATATTTATTTTAGGGATGTTATTATAAAGTAATAAATATACATTTAAATAATATTTAAATTAATTAATATTATGATATTTTAGTAAGAATATAAAAATAATTTATTATAATTTGTTGATAATGTTTTAATATATGAAATATAAACTTTAAATATTTTTAAGCAATTAATATTAATTATTTATAAAATTTAATTGAATATATAAATTATATTTTAAATATTAAAATATAACCTATAAAATTTTAAATATATAATATTATATATTTAAAATAAATTTTAATAGGAAAATAATTACATATTCAATATAAATATTATATAAAATATTTTACAAGAGTTAAAATTATCCTTATTTCTAAAAACATTTTGTCAAAATCAGAAACTAGAAAATACTATTTTTACTTTTGAGTTCAAAAATACTTTTGAGTTCAAAATACTTTTGAGAAGGAATGTCTATTCCTAAAAGTTTTTTGTCAAAATCAGAAGCTAGAAAATATTGTTTTTACTTTTAGATTTAAAAATACTTTTTTTAAGTAATGTTAAATTAAATCGTCCTCTTATATGCATTTAATTGAGTACCCATATTTAAAAATAAAACATGATTGATGGAATTGAAGTTCAATCGCTGAATTAATGACGTTAAAAATTTTCTTCATTTAATACAAAATTTTAGCCGCCATACTTCAAAAGAAAAACATAATCAATGGAATTGAAAGTTCAATCGTTGAAATAATTACATTAAAAACTTTTTTTCATTTAATACAAAATGTTGATCAGGACAATAGCAGGAAAATATCCATGGAGGAAATATAACAATAGACGATGACTGGCAGGTAGAAGAATATATTATATTTTTTATGACGTTAACACTAACTAATTTCTTTGTCTATATGAGAAAAGAAACAAAGAAAAAGAGTATAGATGATATGAATTGATGGGATGAAATACGGGTGGGTTGGGTTGTTTAGAAGAGAAGAGAAGAGAAGGGGCATAATGAAAATGGGCCGAGCTGAACATTGTAGCCGAAAGACAGCACGCACATGTTTGAATAGTAATATATATTAAACCCTGCTCCTGAAGTGAAGCGAGAAGAAAAGCCTCCCGGTAGTGGAGGAGACAGTGGAGAGACTCTGCAAAATTGCTGCCTTTTTCTCTTGCTGGCCTGCTGCTCCTATTACTACTATCACCCTCCTCTCCCGATTTCTCCCTTCAATTTCATGTAAATTAAATTACCCTTTGCACGTCTCCTTCAAACCCCGCTTTTCTCCGGTATTGCTTTTTCTTCTTTCTCTACCAAAACGCAACGTTCCTCCATTTATTCCTTCTTTCCTTACATTTTGATATTATTATTCTTAGAAAAAAACTTTTACTCCACTATAATCTATCTACACCTTCTCCACACATCATTGTTTGTTATATCTGAAATATTTGGTGTTTGTTTTGTTGTTGTTATGTCTCTGCCAGGGAGCTATATTTGTTTATTTATCAGTTTGAGATTGTTGTGGAGGGAATCGCCCTCCAATGTGCCTGATTAGATTTCAAAAGGATACATTGAATCGCATTTCTTGGATATTAGGGTTTTAATCTATACATTGAATCGCATTTCTTGGATTTTTTTTGTTTGAATTTCTTTTTTCATTATAACAAAAGCCTTCATTGTTTATTTATGATCCTTTTCGTTCAGCTTTTATTATGTTCTTTTTGGTTTTTTGTCTTGGGGAAAAAGTCGTGCTACGATATCAGTTGGTGAATAGCTGTGGCTAAACAAAGGATGATTATTCCATTTTTGAACAATATCAGGGATGGCTTTAAAGAGAAAGCAGCTGTTTTGAACACAATAATAGCCATACTTTCTTCTTAAGAAAAATATAGCATTACGCTAGAATGTCCTGCTTTGGTTTGTTGTTGTTATTGTGTACCTCCCCTGATTGACATGAATTGAAAAATGAGAAAATAAGGACCTTATAGCAAAGTCTATGATGGCGTTGGATTTCAGAGCACCCATTGTTTTATCACTGCAACTGAAGCCTCGAAATATCAAATTTCATGATATTTTTACTTATTTCTTGCGTTCACTACCTCATTAGAATTTCTTATTTTTACTTATTTCTTGCGTTACAAATGATATTGAATGTGGAATTTACTAATCAATGGGAACTAGAATATTTCATTTTTTAGGTGGTGATCTGGTCTATAAATTCTTTGTATGTCCTGGATAGAGATTCTGGAGTACTAAAGTTTTTTGCAGCTATAGTTCCATGAACTTTATCGCTTGATCAGTTTGTGCTTTCAGCCAAAAATATTAGCACGAGGGCTTTAGAGGGTGTTTGCATTGATTAACTTCTAACCTGTTGCGTTTAACTGGTGTAGTTACACTATTTATTACTTCATTTCTGTTGTGGTGAGATGGATTCCGGAGTAGTTTCCTATTACTATTTTGTGAGGCTTAATATTTAGCTTCATTATTTCTTTATTAGTAGGGCACCAAACTAACAAATGATATTGAATGTGGAATTTACTAATCAATGGGAACTAGAATATTTCATTTTTTAGGTGGTGATCTGGTCTATAAATTCTTTGTATGTCCTGGATAGAGATTCTGGAGGATTCTTCATGTTGTCTACTAAAGTTTTTTGCAGCTATAGTTCCATGAACTTTATCGTTTGATCAGTTTGTGCTTTCAGCCAAAAATATTAGCACGAGGGCTTTAGAGGGTGTTTGCATTGATTAACTTCTAACCTGTTGCGTTTAACTGGTGTACTTTTGTGCTTGGGTAGGGTAGGGTAGCTCCTTGTTGCATTAAAATTGTTACATCTTTTTGTATGGTGATGATTGATCTGCCTTCTTAAGTGCAGTGGCTGGTTTTCTCATGGAGAGCTCTGATGATGAAAAGGATGGAATCTATGGAAATTTTGTGCCGAAAGAACTGGGCCATAATTTTGCATTGAATGGTACAAAGTTTGTAGATGAGGTCCTTAATGGACAGAGTGAGCGGTGTTTGGAAAATTTTCGCATGGATAAGCCAGTGTTTTACAAATTATGTGATATTCTGCAAGGCAAAGGCTTACTTCGGCATACAAATCGTATCAAGATTGAGGAGCAATTAGCTATTTTCTTGTTCATAATTGGCCATAACCTACGGACTCGGGCTGTTCAGGAGTTATTTAGATACTCCGGTGAAACCATCAGTCGCCATTTCAATAATGTTCTGAATGCAATTATGGCAATTTCATTAGAATTCTTTCAGCCTCCAGGATCTGATGTTCCTCCAGAAATCTCACAGGATCCTCGATTTTATCCATATTTTAAGGTACCCATAAATGATATAGTTCTGCTAATATCTATATTTGGGTTACATTTATCTCATTTTCAACAACATTTCCTAGGACTGTGTTGGAGCAGTTGATGGCATACACGTTCCAGTGATGGTTGGTGTAGATGAGCAAGGACCTTTCCGAAATAAGAATGGTTTACTTTCTCAAAATGTTCTGGCAGCTTGTTCATTTGATCTTAAATTCCATTATGTTCTAGCTGGCTGGGAAGGTTCAGCATCAGATTTGAGAGTTCTAAATTCAGCACTTACTAGGCGCAATAAGTTGCAAGTCCCTGAAGGTATTTACATATTCACCAGATAAACGCTTACTAATTCTTTTTTGTTTTTTTGGGTTGCTGAGTAGATTGACATATTTGCATAGTGTTTGAATAATTAATCTAAGTATACTTTTAAGGGATGGGATCTTAACATATATACGGACAACATATGTAGCGTTAAACTTCTTGTTGGATGAAAATTTTAATTGATGCAGGAAGATACTACCTTGTGGATAACAAGTATGCAAATATGCCAGGCTTTATTGCCCCGTATCTTGGTGTCCCTTATAACTCAAATGAATTTCCCAGTGGTTATCATCACCAAGATGCCAAGGAGCTATTTAATCAACGACACTTCTTGCTGCGAAATGCTACTGATCGTACTTTTGGGGCCTTGAAGGAAAGGTTCCCTATTTTGATGTCGGCTCCTCCCTACCCATTGCAAACACAAGTGAAATTGGTAGTAGCCGCATGCGCATTGCATAATTACATCCGTAGGGAGAAACCAGATGACATGCTTTTTAAAAAATATGAACCACAGACTGCCTTACAGATACAAGAATCATTGGCTCTACAAGAGGTGGAACAAGCAATAAAGCCTGTTGATACCCATGATCTGGAAGTTGCATTTGAAGCAGAACAACCAGAACTTAGTTCACAATTAAGGGATTCAATTGAGACCGAAATGTGGGAAGACTATATCCGTGATTTAGCAGTCGTGTAGATTGATTGATTTATTGTGGCTTTAGAGTTAGGCTAGGCCTGAAACATTTTCTTAACAATGACCGACCATATAGGATAAATTTTTTTCCCCTTTTGGATGTACATTGGCCCTTGGTTTATACAAAAGAAAGCAGTCCTATTATCTTTTGATGATGTCTACGTTGTTGGGTAATACTTAAAATCTATGGGTGTGCAGTGATTGTGGCGCAGTTCTTAAGGGCTGATTAATGGTTGTCTTTGATGGGTGATGCAGTGAAAGTCGGCACCAGATCACATCTGAATTTTAGAGGTATGATTCTATGTATCACCAAACCATACTTTCTCCCTCTTGCTTGGAATGAGAACGTTTATCACCTTCCCGAAATATTGAAACATTATACCTAACAACTACCAATTCACGTTAGGGTAAACTGTGTTGTGGTGACTCAACTATAGTCCAATTAATTATGGTGTTTTGGTTTTTCTTTTGTTACGTGAATTCATCGATATCTTGAAATCTTCAAGTGTTTTGGGCTTAATCTCAAGTATTGTAAAGAATATGTATTTCTCTTTTCTGAAGATGAGATATCAGAAAAGTTAGGAAGGTGCAATTTGAGACCATAACCTTATATATAACTTTTGCACATTAATTTAAATTTTTAAACAGAGCATCATTAATTAGAAATTAGTTACTAGAATATCTCACATATTTGGCCCATATGTTATTTAATAACTAAAAGCCCAATGAACCTTAACAAAATTAAATCACTTTAATTTGGGCTAACATTTTATAATAGTAAATAATAACATTTTTTTATTATGTGTGTGTGTGTGATGTCCATATCATCCAATAATCTTTCACTTAGACACACACACACACACACATATATATATACATACACACTAATTACCTTATAATTACATGTCATTATATAACCTTACGAGCTAAAAACTTAACTATCATATCCAAAAGGAATCCAAACATATCCAAAAGGGAATCCAAACAATCTCATCCATTAATTATGTTAACATAGAACAAATGTTACTTTTGTTATATATATCGTAACTAAATCCATTTTTTATCACCTATATTAACACAACCAAATGATATAGATCAAGTATGGATGTATAGCATGAAAATTACATGCAATGTGATCTAAACATGCCTATTTTCAGTTAGTCCTCCTTAAACCTTAGTGAGATCAAATATTATTGACTGCGCCTCAGCGTGTGCACGATGAGGCAAGAATATCAACACAAACTATCAAGAATAAAGCGGTTTGATTGCAAGTGTGACAGGTCAGTTGTAAATTTTTGTTTTACAACGGAAAACGAAGTATTTCGATGATCAAACACAAGGGAGCTTAGGCGATAAGGTGACTAATAAGGAAAGCATATGCAATTATGAAGTGTAGCTAGTTACTTGCTAAATATTATTGATACGAGTCACAAAGGCCCAACTCAAGCTCAAGAATGTGATGGGCTCAAATTACCACAAGGCCCAATAATGAGGTCAAAGGCCAGACAAATGCGTTCAAAACTAAATGGAACCATTCAAGAATTTATTAGCAAGGCCTTAGATGCGTACACGAAGGAAAAAGAAAATCAAGATTCACTTTCTTGTTTTCAAGAAAATCAAGAAACCGAATATTGGTCCAATTTTGCTATTTGGAGCGATTTCAAGAATCAAGAAAATCAAGATTTCAAATCTTGGAAATCTTGGTCTAAGAAACCGAATCTTGCAGCTAAGGCGCATTGGATCTCCGTTACGAGTATCAACGAACCAATTTCGGAAGGAAACGAACTACAAGCCCAAGTTCTTGAAGGCAAGGCCCAATAAGATGTTCCAAGCCCAATCAATAAAGTTAAATGAGACTTAGTTGAAAATCAGGCCAAATTGTCAAAGTGCCCAATTTGTAAAATTTTAATTCTTTACATACCTAGTTTAATTTTTAGATTTTATGATTAATGCCTATGTAAAAAAATTCAGCCCAAGCAGCCCATTAAATGCCTTGGCCGAATTTTTCCCTCTAAATTTAATAATTAGGTTTTTTTAGTTTTCTAATAAGATTAGGACAATAGTTAGAAGGTCTATTAATAGGCTTGGCCGGCCACCTTGTGAAAACACTTTAAGAATACATTGAAATTAGATTTGTTTTGTTGAGTGAAAATTTGAGTTCTCCAAGAATTTTCTCTTGAGTTTTCTTTAGAAGGAGTTTTAACAATCTTTTTGATTGTGGGAGCCATCTTCAGCCTTCTTCTTGCCATTGTTCTTCATTGGAGGGGAGATTAGAGCCGTTTGAAGGGAGTTGTGAAATCTTTCTTGATTTCAAGGCTTCTTAGGACTTTATCTTTATTTTTCTTGCTGTTCAATCTTTTTAATTTTCTGCTTGTGTCGATTTCATTATCTAACTTGTTTAAACTCTCTTGTTGCGTCTTCAGCCCCGTTCAACCTTCAAGAATCTGTTCGGCACCAACCTTGGACAACAAGAAATGTTTTGATTTCACAAAACCCCTCTTTATTGTCGTCCAAACCCTAGATCTAATTGATTTCGTGATCTGCTGAGTTTTTTTGAAATTAACTTGCTATTTTGTGTTCTTCTTTTCAGATTCGGCTGTTTGGAACCTATATTGAATTCAATTCCATGTTCTTGGCTTCCAAGATTAGCTATTCCTAAGTGTTTTTAATTCTTGGCTGATCTTTTATTGATTTGGGTATTTTCGTTTCAGATCTAATTGATTCTAAGCCAAATTTTCTATTTTCGTTTCAGATCCAAGCGTTCAGAGTTTTCGTAGGAGTTTCCCGTGACTTGACAACTCGATCTTGGTCCGCGGGCAACCCTCTATCAATTATAGTACAACAATTCATCATCAATGATTAATTAAGCCATCTGATAATCAGAGGGACTAAATTGAAAAATAGTCAAAAGTGCAAAATATCAATTCAAAGAGCTAAAGTTGTCGGTTGAGTTCCATGTTGCTAGATAATTCTTGGATTAGGTATTTAAAGGGTTCAAACTCCTAATTGGTTCAATTTTACCTTTCGGTCGCCATTTTACCAAATTAGACGATTTAGTTTGATTCATCTCTCAATCTCACTAAACTAAATTAAGACGATCGAATTGGTTCTCAATAGGCTTTCCTTTCGATCTCACCTATCTAATTGTCCACTTAAAGGCATCAATTCTAGGTTTTGAAGCCTATCCAACTTGATCCAATTTTTACGATTTAGTCCTTCACCCAAAAACTAAACATGCAACACTTTCATCAACCAACCATCATAATTTAGTTACTACTCATCATCAGTACACAAACATAAGTCAAATATATGCTCAAAAAATTCATTAAAGGAAGCATAAAAAATGAAGGTTAGAAATTCTTTGGGACTCTCGATGAAGCTTTTATGGAAGATGAAAGCAAGTATAATGGAGAAGAAAGCACAATTAAAGTTAGGGTTTTTACACTTTTAAAAGTTGATAAAGATGAAATATATTAAAAGATTTAAATGGAAATCAAAATACAAAGCAAGGTTTTTGTATCTAAGTGCAAAGAAATGAAATCTAGAGTAAAAACTAAGAAAACTACCAGCTAAAAGTATCAAGATGAGAAAGGTAAAGACTAAAACCTAAAAAAATGGAGAAAAGAATAAATACTAAGCTAAAAAGATGATAAAAAGGTGGTCCTTTTAAGTTTGATAGCCAAAGTATCTTTTGTACAACAAAAATCAACCTTAAAATTGACAAAAATGCCCTAGAAGAGTACGGGTTGACTTGTGTTGGTGTTGGACATAAAACAACCCCTGCAGTATTTTTCACCCTATCAGGCAGTAGTGTCGCAACATCCAAGCTTCAATGTTGTGACACCCTCGACAGTGACACACTCTTGACTCTAGGGGTTCTTGATGTTGCGATATTGATCGGATAGTGTCCCGACATCCTTGGTAGTGGTCGTGACTTCTTCACTTCAACAATCAATAGTAGTATCATGACCTTGGAGGCTTGGTGTCGTAATTTTAGGCTCAATGTTGAGACACAATCACCCTTAGTGTCGTGACACTCTCAATAATCTGCTCTAGGTTGATTCTTTGTTGAAGTCTTGCATCCCTAAAGTAATGGAGGCTGTTTTGCGGCATCCTAGCATCAATGTTGTGACACCCTTGACAGGTGTAGTTCTCCTCAAGGTTTGCCCATTTTCGTCCTCCTATACAAACTCAAACACACCATTAGACTTCCAATGACACCATTTTTCCAATTTGGACCTCAAAAGGACTAAAACTAAATAAAACGATCGTAAGTATTAAAAACTAAAAATTAACGAAAGGCATAGAAAGGACTTGTAAATTGTTTGAGAGCAAACTCATTAAGTGTTCTAGTGAGCGTAATTTGACGTATCAAATTACGACAAATCAAAATCTTTCATACTTAAGTCTTTGTTTGTCCTTAAGCAAACAACTAAGACACTACACATGCGACTTAGAGGACTTTTGATCACTAGTGAGACTTGAGAATCAATTGATGGATATGTACAGTGTGATCGATTCTTCTACTATACAACCTAAAAATGATGAATCATAAATTCACAACTTTGATATCAAATCAACCTAGTTCACAAAGTTACAAAGTAAATAGATATAAAGGCAATCATAGAAAAACAGTTTATTTCATATAATTCCATCAAAATAAGATATGCAGATATAATGTATATATACAAGAAGGAATCTAACTTATTCATTTCTTACTAAGTTTTGCAAGTTTTGGTTTTATAAACAGAGATGTTAAGGTTGCATAGTGCTTTTAGGCTTGTAACAGTCTTAAGTTTAGGATGGTATGAATTCAAAGAAAATATTGGCTCAAAATGGTTCAAGCACTAAGAATATTGTAACACATAGTATCGTTCTTATTTCCCCCATATGCGATCATTAAGCTCACTGTCTTATTTCTCCTTCTCTCACCTCCATTTTCTCTCCAATATAATCCTATTTTATCTCATAGTAACCATTATATCTTCCTTCATGAAAAGTCAATTACTTCAAATAATAATTAAGTCATTCATCACAAAGACTAACAACCTATGGTCACATTTACTTGTCATCAACCATCTAATACCAATGAGAGGATATCATTTACCTATATCTCGGGCTATGAACTCTATTGTTGTGAATGATGCTACATACTGCAAAAGTCGTATACCCAACAATCCAACTTTTGATTATTATCTATTTGAACTCAGACTTCTATTTACATCAAAAGTATACAAGTTAAGCATACATAGTCCATTATCCACTTAAGATCAAGTTATGTCACACTTTGATTGTCACAAGTGAATAAATCCATAAACAGATCTAAAATCTATTCTTCTTAGATCCAGTCCGATGTATTGTCAGTCCAATCAATCACATCTATGTCTCTATCTTCTGGGAGTCATCCACTTCGATTCCCAAGACAAGGTATCTCCCCAATTGAACTTGATTGACGACATATTAGTCTTTCAATCGGTTTGCTCATTTTTAATTAGGTTAAGGACATGTTTAGGTTTGTATAATAATATAATTTTTCTTTCTGAATTATGATCCGACCACATAATATCGCTTAGCATTAGTTTAAACGTTAGACAATTAGTGAGCCAATATTTACTTTTATTTTGCTTTGCAGTCAAAAATCACACGAGGACAATTATAAAAAGTATATTAATGTAATCCATGAATTGTTTTATTAACCAATTTGTTTGAAAAAAATTATAAGTTTACAAATAAATATACTACATTCAGGGCACCAAATCCAACATTTCAAACATTAGTTTAACAGACTTCTATCCAATAGAAGCATTATGACCATTCAAGAAAACCTTCCTAAGCTAAAAAATTGTATTATTGAATCCAACAGTTACTTTCAACAGGTTGGGTTGGAATGATCTCTTAAAACCAAAAAGTTCAACTTGAAAAGTGATGTCATTTTAAAAAGTCACTTATGAACCTATCAGTGCATTCTAAATAAACAATAAGTTTGGAGAATTGAAATTTAATTCATTCCATCCAATTTGTGAGTGAAATTTTTAGTACAAAAGTATTCTTTCATTTTTATGATATATATTTAATTTGAGATATGAATTAATTTGTTTATTTAAATCATGATATTAGTAACTAGCATTTGGATGATATTGATGAAACATTATTTTCATTGCTAAAAATAAAAGTTTGTAGATGATCATATAATATAAATTATTTTGGTTGGTGTTTTTGTTAAATAACCATAAGCTAAATGGGTTTTATATATGATTGCACATTTTTAATCTATGTTATAAGTTTGGACTAGAAGTGGTTTTAACTAGAAATGATATAAGTCGTATGCATATGCATGGTTAATTTTTCTAGTCAATGTAGAATAGTGGAAAGCATTGACTTATAATAAGATCACTATTCTGGTATGAAATCTTCTAGTATAATATATAATGTGATAATCATGTAATACCACATACCCAACCTAATCACCGAGTCCGAGTTACAAGATGCCACATACATTGCCGAAGAAACTATGATCAAATACAATTCAATATAACCATGAATACATGTTAATATTTATATTAATCCTTTTGAATATATGAAACTATCATTTTTGGGTCTTATACGAGTTTACGAAAGCTCTTATGCTAACCTGAGGTCAAAATAGGACCAAACTGTAAAATTTACAAATTATCAGGTTTATGTTGCGACTCCGAAGATTCCTCGTTGCGATGCAACTCACTGACGATTTCTCACGACGTCAAGAGCTCGACATCACGACTTGACAGCCTGATTCCAAAAGGGGGTCCATTTTCTACCTATTCAATTCACCTAAATACATAACCGATTCTTCCATTCAACCATTTAACCAAAAATGTCACATTCATATGTTCAATTCTAACCATTAATCAACACTTATTTATATAGATTACACAAATGTCATTCAATACTTTAATACCTATAACAATTACTACATTTTTAACCATTTGATACCAATTCATTTTATTTAACATAACATATTCATATTAAGTTCATTTCAATTTCAACCATCTCAAACATGATATTTACAATACCATTTGACCATATCAAGTTAACCATTTTTACTTAAATATCAACTTATCCATATATATACAAAACCGACTCAACCCTAGGTACATGCCATATATTAAAGTGAAATGGATTATACAAACATTGTTGAGTCGATGATTGTTGGCTAGATGTTGAATCACATCTCGAGACTTCGAGATTGACCTAAACTTGCACACAAAATAAATAAATCGTACACTGAGCAATAAAGCTCAATGGTATTTCCATGATTCAAGTCACAGAATGAGCATATTCAATATAAGAATTCAATCCAGATATGCCACAATTCAACCAAATCAATTTGCATATTCAATATAAGAATATCATTCTCACACACCATTTCATTTGATAATTAAACTAACATCTATATCATCCATTCTATTAACAAAGATGCAACATATCTAAATAAATTACATACATAAACATTTATGTACAAATATGATATTTAATCTTATTTTTTTCAATGCTATTTTATCATTTATTTTAATATCCAATTCTCTTTCTTATTCTACTGCCTTCTTCAACTTTGATTCGACCCCTAATGCTTGTTTAAACCGATTTGCATGGTTTTTCACATGTTGTTGTTTTCCACATATCACATATATATAATAAGCATACGGATTCAATCACATTCTTCTCATTTATCATGTTTTCAATTCATATTTTTATAACCCTATTAATCAGAAATTGACTTAGAACCAATACACGAATCTAATACTCTGTCACCCCAGGTTTCCCGACAATGATAACTCTTAAACATGCACATACTAACACCCTAGGTTGCCCGACAATAATGGTTTTCACAATCCAATTATTCTGTCATCTCAGGTTGCCCGGCAACGATGACTATTAACATATGTACATTCTACCACCTCGGGTTACTCAGTAATGATGGTTCCAAATCATTATACTTGACCCTATGGTATGCCAATTATATTCGACCCTGTCTGAACAACTAATAGAGTAATCAATGTTCCGATTACATTATATAATCAATTTTCATATCACCATTATCAATTCACATATAAAACCAATACAACATAGCATATTTCAAACCATTTTCATTTCACATAACATATTTCAATTGAATCATGCTACTTTCCATTCTATTCAATTTAGTCTACTATCTTGATATCTAATATCAATCACAAGAAATCAATTCATACGACCATTATATACTCACATTGATACCCAATCATGCAATTAAAATGAACATGCAACAATAAAATCACTCTTGAATCATAAAAGTACAAACTGATATCGCGGTTACTCATCAGCGACTTTCACCTTTCTTTTCTCTTTCCCTTTCGATGACCCGTTGTCATCTTTAGCTACGTATGATAATTAAACAAATACAAAATATCAAATTCCATCCATTTCATATTTAATTACAAAGCTAAACATATTTTGTATTTTATTCAATTTAGTCCATATACTCAGGATAAGCATATCTTTCAATATTTAGCATCGGATCAAAATCTGATTTCACATTCTTTCATTAGGGACCCTATGGTGGGAAATGTGCCCATATTATAGTAAACATGTAATTTTTTTCTACGTATTTGAACAATGAATAAATAAATTTCACATTTCACTGTTATACCTTTTGTATTTCTTTCTTTCATTTTTTACATGCATAGCAAAATTGTGACAAGCAAATATTAGCTCATTGATTTTCTAAGTTCAAACTGATGATAAGTGGCACTATAAGAATGTTTACATTGCGAGAAAGACAAATTAATTCATTAGATAATCTAAATGAGCCTGTAATCCTGTAAAAGAATCAAAGTGAACATGTGATTTAAATACTAAGAATGGTTATTATGTTGTCTACAATTCTAATTAAGGAGATGACTAGTCTTGGCTATTAGAGCAGTTGACTCAAATGGTAGAGATGTAGATGTATTCATTGGCAGAATGATACATTGGACTAGACCCAATATGAATTAATTCTGAATCCGTTTGTGAATTAATTCACTTGTGACATTCATGGTGTGATTTACTTAAATCCTGAGTTAGTCACTGACCATACACATGTAACTCATGTGCTTTGATATAAGTAGAGGCTTATGCTCTAAAGATGATCGACCTGATAGCTAGTATGTTGGGTACATGACTTGTGTATGACATGGCTTTACTAGCAATAGTGGAATTCATAACTCAATTAAAGAGTTAACGATATCCTTTTATTGGCATTGTGTGGATTGATAAATATGGAACATGGTCACGAGTTGCTTGTTCTCGAACGAGCAATTTATCACAACCATTTGTTGACAGTGATCATATTAATCATTAAGAAGACACAATGGTGATAATGAGGTAAAATGGGATTATATTGAGTGAACAGATTTAACAGGAATCAAGGATATCATATGACGGTAACACACACATGATGAAATCATTGGGCAAAGCAGTTAAATGACTTTCTTTCATGAAGAGTAAACAATGAGGAGTTTTCAATCATGGTACTTCTTGTGAACTAACTCCATGATTAAGTAATTGCGAATCATCAGAACGATGCTTCTGAACATAATTGCAATTATTAGAGCCTAATTGTATATGTCCAATTGGTCCCTCTGCTAGCTCAACAAAAGCTCGATCGGATTGCTTTTGAATTAAAAGAAAATTCTACGACTTTGGAAATAATTTAATTGAGTTCATTTACTCGATGTGGAATTAAATTGAACAGTTGTAAGAATTGTTCAACTAGATAATTTGATTACAAAAATTTCTTGAAAATTTAATTTGAAAAATCTAAGTGATTATTGGAAAAATTAATTTTGATCAAGTAAAATTAAATTAACCAAATTAATTAAAAGTAATATGATATTTTTGAAAATTAATTTTTAAGTCAGACAATTGGCCCAATGGGTAATTGAACTTGAAAATTGGACCTGAGATCGTAAATTAGGCTTGGGAGCCTAAAATCGAGACCAAGATCCAAAAATTGGTCGATTTGAATCTGGTATGCGAAACTAGGCTGACGGTGCAACCGGTGGTTGGACCAAGCCGATCGGGCTATCATTGGCCTGGACCGAACCTACAGAAATCAAACCAGCTCAAGGTGCTGGCGACTGCGATTGCGGCATCTGGTGGCCGAAAAATGGTCGACGGCGGTGGGTCTTCGATGGTTGAGCAATGAAAGAATTACACTCCTACTGAAACTCTACTAGGAAATTTGATTTCAAATTAATTATTCCAAAAATAATATTATTTTAATAGATGTAATATTAAATTAAATTAAATATTTTTCTTAATAGTATTTTATTAATTTAATATTAAAGTGATTATCTTAATATTAAGTTTAATTTAATGTTTATCTTGTAGATAAATATTCTATTAATAAGATTTAATGTTAAATTTAATCTAATATTTATCTTGATAAATATTATATTAATTTAATATTAAACTAATTAAGTTTAATCATAGTTGAACTCTATAAACTCTCCCTATATAAAGAGATCTTGTGTCACTATTTACACACACTTATGAGTAACTTAGTGGCATGTACATAGAATTTGAATCATATGAAATTTGGTTATAAGTAAATTAGTGGTTTTAAAACTGTGGTCTTGCATGTCTTAACAGCTTTTTACTTTAGTATATACTTATGAGTTATATGAAGATTTTGAATGTTAATTTGACATATTTTTAGTACCAAAATTGTTTAGAAAATATATGAGATGATTATTGATAGTTTAAACTTGGTTTTAGATTATTCAAACATGTTCCAAGTAATCTATCTTTGGTATCGCGACATTGGAGTCACTAGAGCAAATTGTTTTCGTGTTGCGACTTCCGAAGCCCAGTGTCGTAACATCATTTCAATTTTGTGACACCCACTTCCCAATGTCACAATATTGACTTTGTTTACTCTGTTTTGTCCTATTTAAGCCACGAATGACCCCTACTTGTATTCAAACTTTAAAGTAAGCTTAAAAATGACTTAAATAACTTCAAATGAGTATATTTATATTGAAGTGAAGTGTTGAAATTGAAGCTTGAGTTAAGCTAGCTTTAGTGTCCAAATGTGGCATCTGTTGCTTGGAATGTATCGGTTCATTCCGGGTAAGGGGTGTTACATCAAGAAATAAACAAAATAGCTAAATATGAAATTTTCATGATAAGAAAAGATAAAGTGATCACTATAATTTGACAATAGTAGAAAGGATATCCTTAATAGCATTCTTTTACGAAAGAATGAGTAATTGAACATGGTGGGGATGTTGATCTTGTAAATTTTCAAGACACAAATAAATATAAAGTTTCACCATGTGATATAGATAATTAACATATTTATGTTGAAAATTTAAAAATTTAGGGATGAGGTACAAACCTATAATATTTGAGTCACCCATGATAGAATCTCAACTCAACGCTTGGTATAACATCAAGTTTTCAGTTCAATGAGACAAAGTACATCATCGTTATGTGACTACTAGCACTATAAAATAATAAATATATTAAATATCATCCCAACGTAAAAAGTATTAGGCGTCCGTAATGATATGGGGAAAGTGTTGAGAAATGTGCCCATATTGTAGTAAATATGTAACTGTTTTCTATGTATTTGAATGATGAATAAATGAATAAAGTTAATTTCACATTTCACTATTACATCTTTTGTATTTTTTTTCTTTCATGTTTTGCATACATAGCAAAATTGTGACAAACAAATATTAGCTCATTGATTGTCTAAATTCGAACTGATTATAAGTGGCACTGTAAGAACATTTATATTGTGAGAAAGACAATTTACTTCAGTAGATAATCTAAAAGGTCCGTAATACAATTCCAATTAGGGAGATAACTAATCTTAGCTATCGGAGCAGTTGACTCCACAGGTAAAGACATGAGAACTCTTATAAATAGGAGCCAAATTTCATTTGTCTGACACACCAAAAAAACACATTAAAAGTTTCTTTCCATTCTCCCACCATCTTTTATATTCCTAAATTGTTCTATAAAGAAATACTGCAATTTTTTTATAACAATTGATATCATTGCTATGCTCCACTCAGTGCTCAGTAGATTATTTCTGTCGGTTTAAAATGCAGATAGTCATTGGACTTCATTGTATCATCCGGGTTCATTTTCCAGTAACTCTTTTGCACACCAAAATATAGGTGGAGCGAATAGAACATTAAAGAAAGTAGTCTTGATACACACCTTAAAGCCTTCATCAATTTTTCATAAGTTTATTTTTATTCCCACGCGCCAACAATGATAATTTAACAATTTATCTTACACCTAAGTTTATCCCTATCATATCATAATTTAAAGTCTTAACTAATAATAACATTTTATAAACACATGCACGCATAAAAAACTAATTATATACAAAACATGATTTGTATTTCCAATGATATTGTAGCATTTTATCATTTATCTAATAGTATTATTAAGCATGTCCATAGAATATATATATATGTAAAAACACTTTACCAATAGCAACTCAACAAAAAGTACCTATAAAAAATGAAATAATTACAAAAATATATAAAAATAAAGGTGAATATGTGTTTTACTTAATTTTTATATTCCTTATATTTGTTTTCGATCCATATTCAAGGTTTGTGGTTGCCCTTCCTATTATTCTCATCTCTAAGGTTCAAACATATATTCTCCCTTAAGAGTGTAATGTATTTTACCATTACATCTAACACTCATCGATTTACATGTTTTACTTTTAAAAATTATAATCATTAACTATATCAAAATTACTTTTAACATAATTTAGATTCTAGTGAGTATATATATATATATATATCTATGCATATGTATAACCTAAAACTATTTCCGAAAAGCCAATGAATCCCAAGTAATATGGTAGAAGTATATTTGTGGAATGTAATATTATTCTGGTGATTAAGTTACGCTTCTTAGATAACAAACTTTGTCCCCAAGAAAAGGAAGGAAGTGACATGTTGAAACGGTGATAGAAGTCAAACAAGCAACATGGAGTACACTTGCAGCCCACGAAAGAAAACCATAAGCATAGTGGAGAAAGTCAATTGTCAAATATTTCTGCCTTGGTTACTTATATATATATATAGATGGGAAGAAATAGAAGTTGAGTGTAGATATAGCAATAGCGATGGTGTCATTGAAGGTACAGAAGCGGCTGGCTGCTAGCCTTCTTAACTGTGGAAAGGGTAAAGTATGGCTCGACCCCTGCGAGGCCCTTCTTATCTCCATGGCAAAGTCCAGTATGTCTCCCTATCCCCACTTTATTTCCTAGTTATATGAGTGCGTGTATGTATTCTATTTTATAAACATTCTAGGCTAAAATCAATTATGATACATTCTACTAACTAGATCGTTTTCGGGAGCTAATCTTAACAACTCACCCACAGTCCATAATTTTTTATTAATGGCGCATGGAATAATGTTGGTGCAGGGATGGACATAAGAAAGCTTGTAAAGGATAATCTTATTATAAAAAAGCCTAACATAAGTAGATCGGGATGGAGGTACAGGAAAGGTAAGGATGTTGGGAATCCTAGGAGAAAAGGATATGGGAAGAGAAAGGGAACAAAGGAAGCAAGGCTACCATCCAAGCTTTCGTGGATGAGAAGAGCTCGAGTCCTAAGGCGACTCCTTCGAAAGTACAGGGAAATGAAGAAGATTGATAAGCACCTGTACCATGAATTTTATATGAAAGCCAAGGGAAGCGTTTTTAAGCATAAACGTGCACTTCTTGAGGCCCTTCATAATAAGGCTAAGAGTGAGAAGGATCAGATGGTTCATTTTGATCAGGTTATATCTATTAAAGCCATGGGTAAATTAGGTAGCAAGGAGACTAGGGTTCCACGGAGGAAGCAATGTTTGAGTCCACCTGTGGAAGTTATTGATGTGTTGAATAATGCTTATTTAGTTTGAAAGGGTATGTATGAAATAAAGTTGAAGTAATAATGCTTATTACATCTATAAATTGGATTTCGGAATTTTGTATTAGAAACCAACACGAATCGGTGAAGAACACAACAAGGTTACAAAACAAGACGATATACAAACCCAATTCTTGCTAATTCAACCAAGTTTTTTCTTATTGGTTTAAGCCTTTCCAAAAGGAAATGAACCATAATGTTTTTAATGCACAAAAGGATCATAATATGTTATAAATTGGGAAAAGAGCAAGTAACCTTAGCTTCTATTTTTGTAGGATCTATGATCACCCCAACCCATCAGGCTTTTCCAGCAGAACCAAATAGATGCATCTTTTCAGCAACCACAGCTTTCATGGCCTCTATAGTAGAAGCCATTACATGTACAAGATCTCCCTTGGGGCTGCTCAAGGATTCCATGTAAGCTTTTCGTACTTCCGTGTTCACATTGAACTTCCTCACACCGCGCTCTACGCACCCCTGTCCAAGGTAATTTCAATTCGCTTTAAGCTTTTATGATATCTAATGCAAAACATAAGCACATACTTCCAACTATCACATTATATATTAATAACCCCACAGAGATGGTAGATGGTACCTTCACAAGTTCCTTGGACAAACCAGAGGCACCATGCAGCACAAGAAATACTCCTTTCTTCGAACTTAGGGCATATAGATCCTGAACAACGAGGAAAGGTTTACCTCCGCTACCAAGGATTTATGTAGGATGGGTTCATTAAAATGATATTATGCTAAAATACTGGAAAATCAAGAACTAGAAATTAAACAAACAAAAAACAGTTAGTTTAACAAGATGTTAAAGGCAGATTTACTTAACATTAATGGATAATATTCTATAAGCATCTAACTGCAATACAAGGCATTAACATGGGATTGTATTTCAATCAAACCTCTGTAGGAAATAAAAGTAGACATTAAACAGAGGGGTAAGGTCCAAATTTACCAATCTATTTATGTGAATATTCCAAATTTACCACTAACATTTTACTAGTGTAGTTGTGCCAATAATATTTTTAATTTTGGAGCACTTGGTCAGGATTGATCACTTCGGGAACCTTTTAAAATATCCATTACAAGATATTTAACAAGTCAAAACATGATTTTGGCATGGAATGAGAAAAATGACCAAGCTGAAAAGGTTAACTAAAAAATATGGCATTATAAACCAAACAGCAAGCCTTAATCCAATATAACGCGTCATCATAGTTAGTTGAAAAAGAAAGTAAATAAAAAGAAAATTATGGTTTTAGTTTCATCTAAGAGGGAGAAATATAGAGAGAATTTTATTTAAAATTATGTAGGAGAGAAGGTTTAATTGACTTTTTCACAAACTCGAAATATGATGAAATTTTTATCAAATTGAATTCTACTGTAAGCACGCATCATGTTTTCTTTAACATACTGTAATTTAGTCAAAATAAATACTCCCAAGTAAAGGCAGCCTGCCACTACTAAGAGAGAATTCAACACAATGGTTAAATGTGAACCAACAAGCATCGAAACTTTAATAAAAAAGCTACAGTATAAAATGATAATTAGGTGTACTTGACCTTAAGCAAATCAAGTTTGAGATTCGGGCCACTTGCTGGGTATTTTCCATGTACATTCCCAATGCATACTGCCAAGGCATCTATGCCAGTCTCAACTATGAATTCTTCAGCCTGAAATTCATGAGGTGAACTTTGATATGAGCAATAGAAAAATGATAGTAGTTAAGCATTTTTAATTTGATTGAGCACAGTGACCTGATTAATATCAGTCAGCTTTGCTTCATAATCTTCAACAGTCAAATCATCTTCCGTTCCTGACAATCTTCCAAGTTCTGCCTCCACAAGCATATCCCTCAAGTGGGCCAAGTTTGATATGTGCTTCGTGTATGAGATATTATCTTTAAAGGGAAGATGTGAACCATCCACCATTACTGAATCAAAGCCCTTGCAGTGATAAAAAGAAATTCCGTTTCAAAAAAATCTAGTACCATTTAAACACACAAGGAATATCGATAATTACCATTCCACAAACAAAATTGTATGATGGTTTTAATATAAAAACAAGCCAACTCACCAGCTCAAGAGATTCCAATAGTTCTTGCTTTGAAGTACCATGGTCAAAGTGAACAGTGATGGGAACCTGCAATACATGTACCCTGCATCAAATCAAATTTATCTCCCCCCCTGTTTTTGTAAAACTAGTACTTGAGTAATTATGTTTTTTGCAATAAATTTCATCTTCCAGGTGATAATTTCGTACTAAGTCCTATGTGGCGCTTAATGAAGTCCTAAGTTTATATTATTACGCCCCCGCAAGATTGAGGACCAGTAGAGCAGCAATCTTGGATTATTGATGACAAAAAATATCTTAAGATTACGTTATTAGTGCTAACAACATCCAGAAGATGTACTGTATGTTACTTCACGAAGTAACAAATAACATCCTCATCCTGAGCTTTTTACTCAATGGTAGGTACAATGCATCCCCCTGCTCAAAGAGCTAGAGTTGAAATTCAAAATAAAAATAAAACATCAGTTTGTACTTGTACTGTATGTGTCTGCTGGGAATCTCTAAAGCTTTTATCAACTCAGTTTTAGCATGACAAGTGATTGAAAGAAAA